>NC_042515.1:1720376-2320376 GCF_900963305.1 Echeneis naucrates | reverse complement strand
ATTCAGATTGAGCCAACCCATCCATAGTAAACAGAATATAATACACACAGACACACAACACGACGACATGAACAGCACAGTCGAACCTCAGACCAGCTCATCGGAGTCGGTGACCTCTGCTTGGTCTGTGTAATAAATCCATAAAGGGTTTGGTTCAGACCTCATTATTTAATTTAACTTACATTTAATTTGATTTGGTTTGTTAAATACATTCTTAAAATGCACATTTACTGTTTTTACAAGCAATCCAAAACAAACGTATGGATTTTTATGGACTGCGCGTTTTGTGAAATTGTATTTAATTCTCTTTTTTATTTGTTGAAATTGCTGGACTTTTTATTTTTATGGCTTTATTGACTATTGCCCCTTCGGCTGGAAACGCTGCCTTTGCTTTATTTCCACTTTAACACAAAGACACTTTGTCTTTATGATTTGTTTGTTTCATTACCTGATATGTTCCGCATTTCTTATTCTGCTGTTTTGTGCGAAGCCCTTTGTAATTTGGGTTTAGAAAAAATGGTCTATAAATAAACATCATACCATTATTATTATTATTATTATTATTTAATATGATAAATTATTTCATTACTGTTATTGTTTGCAGTAGAAAACCATCTCACTCTTAGAAATACAGCATGTTTTCTGAACAATGTCTAAAACTGTACATAATATTTTGGGCAATAATTGGAAATTGGATGTTAGACCTGCGGCGATGATGTAATGCGTAAATCTAAATAATGTATTTCAGTTAAACCGTCTTTAGCCAGCAGACGTGTTTGGATCGGTGTTGTTGTGTTTGGAATATTTTACGTGGTGGTCGGTTTGCTTGCTTAATACATTCGGTTCTTTGTGGACGTGAACAACATATATTATGTAAAGTCAGCTCACCACACCTGAAGCAAAGCGTAACATAAATACACCGGAACCAAACTCCCCTTCTGTTCAGCCATCTGAAGACATGGTGATTCATCATCCGGCGTCACAGCTCTGAGAAGGAGGCAAACTCCAATCAAGACTCATTTCTATTTTTAATCATAATAACAATTTAAAAAAACAACAACAACAGTATGCCCCGTTTGAAGTGTTGAGCTCCATCAGAAGATAAAAATGTATTTAGTACTTCTCCTCTCTCTGTGCCGTGAATAACAACGAGTTATTGACCTTCTCTGAGCGGATGAATAATGGCAGACTTCAGGTAAAACTGAAATCTGCAGGATTAGGTGGTGAGTCGAGGTGGGCGGGGCTTTGAGGGCTCGTTTTGATGATTCATTTCTAAAATTAGGTCATGTGCATTTCTTTGATTCTTTGATTATCAATGTAGAACAAAAAGACTTGGAAGTTTCACGTGAGGCGAGTTGTTATTAAGTTTAAACTGATTTAAACTGAATTTTTAATTTTCTACCGGGGAGAGCACGTGTGAGTGCTGCTTTTGAGCTGATTTATATCGGTGTGATAATGAATATCTACAGATCCCGGCAGCTGGAGGAGGCGTGTACATGACACAACAAGCATCAGGAGCGTATCAAGAAAATGGATCACTTTTGAATGGCAGCCTTCAGATACTCTGTCTCTCTGTTTCACTCCCCGGGGTTTGTAGTTTCATTTCCAGTCCTTCGCTGTCTTTCTTTGCCCCTCGTCCTCCTCCTCTCCATCTCTCTCTCTCTTTGACTGACATATTGGTGTGAAGAGATGTTCCCAGCTAGCGACGCAGTCAAGCCTGACAACGTGACCGTCCTCTACAGAGAACAAGAGAGAGAGAGGAAAAGAGATGTAATGAAAAGTGAAAGGAGATGATAAAAAAAAGGAAAGCCTGCAGCTGGGAAGGAGATCGCACATGAAAATGGAAAGAAATGTAAAGAGATAGAGAGACATCCCCAGCGAGGCTTTGCTCACCATGATACTGTAAATAAACAAGCTTTTTCTTTTACCTTCCTGCATTTACTTGCCGCGCTGTAAGTAATGTAACTTTAAACCAAATCGATACGGCAGTATGAGGCAGTTGTAAACAATTCTTAGGATCTATAAAAGCTGGTGCTTTCTTTTGTGCGTTGTTGTGTTGGTGTTGTTATTGCGTGTGTGTGCAACGTGCTGCTGTCAGCGCTGTGACAGATTAATGAAGACATTGTTATGTTATCGTAACGCTGTGTGTGTCTGAAAGTACACGTCTTTGTGTTGTTGTGCTGTTTGAAGCTTTGCTGTGAGGACATTTTGTCCTTAAAAGAAGACTTCATTTCGGTCTCCTTGAAATTATGCCGATTATTTTTGCCCGTCGTCCCCCCAGAAAGCCCACCGTCCACCTGCTGCCATCGAGTAACTTCAGCCTGTCTGATGATGGATCCGGATTCTCGGCCGCGCTGCACTGAGATGCGTCTTGGTCGGGCCGCAGCAGCGACCTCCAAGGCTGAAAAGGGACGCCAACGCAGGAGTGTGAAAAAGTGAGAATTTCCTGCTGATTCGACGACCACCTTTGTATTCAGTCTATGGTTGTGTTCGAACATTAAATCAACTGGTTCAGGTTAAGTGCAGAAAATAGTTTTAAGATGCTGTAACATTTTTATGTGCTGGTGTTTCATGAGTTTCAAGGTGAGCATCATTTAAGTCGGGGCTTGGATTTATCGGAGACCTGAACGCTGGAGTCCAAGGTAGGAGGTGAAACCAACTGTTCTGATGCAGCGGCAGCTCTCTTGAAATCTTAATCTTTGAACTCTTCCACAACTTCGTCACGTCTGTCCATCAGCAAACGAAGATACGTCCAAGAAACCCATTCATCCATTCCACAAAACCTTTTATGTAACGTTGTTCGAGTGAATTTGATGGGAAAATGTTTACTCCTTTCAGAAAAAAAAATGTTGAAACTATGTCAGAGTTCAGTTACAAAAGAAAATCCCTTCAAAAGGAAATTTTTCTAAGGTTGCTCTGTTCTTGACCCTTTCACAGTAAAAGCTGCTGAGCACGAGACAAGACGTAGTGTAGCATGCTTGTTAGGAGAAGCCGCACAGCCGGGTCGTCTCATGGAAACATGGCGACTTACAGACGGTGGAGTAAAATGTTTTGAAAAGCCACTTGGTGAAATGGAAGCTCTGTTTATCTCTGTCACACATCTCCACAATAATTAGATGGCTAATGAAGAGCCCTCTGTCTTCCACAAGTGCCTCATCTCGGCCACCACACACGCACACATCCCAGAGGAGACAAAGATTTATTTGCGGTGGGTGTGAGGATGTCACCTCCAGATTCAAATGAAAGGCGGCTTGAACGATCCTCGCCGGCGTAGTTTGCTGCCGAACGACACACATTTTCAGTCCGAGCTACACAGAAAATGCTGTACGGCGGCGAGCCTGCATCACCTCAGCTGTCCATCAGACGTTTCCCTTCCTGGTTCCGACCTGGACGAAGCTTCTCTGAAACCAAATGCAGGCGATCCTGTGAATTCTATTAACACAACCACACACGTGGTTGACGTTACGCTACAGAGAGGCGACTGAGGCAAAGAGGAAGACGGATAGCTACACCGCATCGTTCGGTGGATTTAGTCCTCAGAGGCCGTCTTGGTTGGACGAAGGATTTCTACTTGACATCGCCATCTGAGTGCAGCCTTACCGTTGCATCGCAGTGTTCTGCTTTGAACACACTTGATTGCTGTGCTGCTCGCTTTTAAACTGACCTGAAACCCAGCACTTAAAGTGTAAAGCCTCCGGCTCTCTGTTGGGCTCGTGTGCACAGCTCAGCTTGAACACAATGCAGCCAGAGGCAGCGTCATTGGACATGGCTAGATTGGAAAACATTAGAAATGAAAAAAAGGAAGATAAAACAGATATGGTTGCAACGCAGTTTGGATTGTTTTCATCTGGATATCAGAAACGATCTGTTGAGGAATAAATAACGCAGATTGGTGAAGTGAGGGAAGCCCTCTAAACTGGATTGTCCTTCCACTGTTGGTCAACAGACGGCTGTACACAACTTTTATTTCAGTAAAACCAGGATAGACTGCAGTTGTTAGTTTATTTATTAAAGTGAGCCGCACAACAACCTGCCCGTCCTTCAGATGAGAGCAGAGCAGGTCTCTCCTCCTTTAAAATTAAAGCAGCATTTCTCACATCGATGGGTGGTGCCACGGCGGGTTGCCTCTGTTTGTGCTTCTCCCTTCTGGAGCGCCAAGTAATGACCGTTAAAGGATCCACGTCAGGTGTTAGCGTCCTGTAAATACACTGAAAAGAAGCAGAAATCAAACTTACAGCAGGGGACATGAGAGTGAGAGAAGGGTCTCAGCGTGCTGCAGGTGCGCTGATAGATGGAAACACATACCTGCTCGGAGCCAGAACTTTCTTCTTCTCTTTCCTTTTTCCTTTTCATGCACCACAGGTTTCTCTGCCCAGATGTTCAACCTTAGTAAAACACGTGTGGATTAGCTGCAGCTCATCCTGTGCATCAGTAAACTGGATCAAAAGGATCAGCTCATGATTTCATATGTGCTTTCAAGTTTGCTGTGAAATTTCATCCCCCTTGATGTCTACCGGTGTGTAGCGCATCCACAAGACTCACATCTGGTGAGCGGGAACGACCCCTCCAGCCTCATATCCAAGTTTTCACAAGTTTCCATTAGTTCCAAACCAAATCCATTACGTCGTTTTTTTTGGACTCTGTCGTTACTGTAAAATAGTGACGCTACATTAGAGCTCTCGACGCTCTTTGTCTCCCTCATCAGCATCATCGTGGGAGCCAATTGACATGCTTGCATGGCTGTGATCCTCCAAACTGCTCGTCTCTTTGGAGAAGCCTGCAGAAAAAAACAAAAACAAATTAAAAGCCAGACGACTCACAGCTGGAAAGTCGAGTGATAATGTCCACGCTGTTTTTTTTTTTCGTTTCTGCTTCCTCCATCCATCTTGTTCATCTACTACAACCTTCTCTCCTCTCTTTAAAAACCTGCGTACCTCCACTCGATGTATGTTCTTGTCTCGTTGTGTCCTTGCGTATTCTCCTTCCTCATTTAATTTCGCTCTCATCAATCATTGGCTGTCCACTTCCCACCCAGCTTTCCAATTTCCTTGGCAACTTTCTTGTCTTCATCTCTTTTTTTTTTGCCCATCCTTCACTGCCTCTCGTCCATTTTATCTCTTTCTGCCGTTCCTTACCTGCCTGTCCAACATTGCCACCTCCTTTCCACCCTCCAAGAAAGAAAAAGAGATGGTATCGTGCCGAGAGCACCAACAGCTTTGGAGACAGAGAGCGAGTGAGCGAGAGGGCCTGAAAGACAAAGAGAAGGAAGGCGAGGTGGAGGCATGAAGCCTTCAGAGGGAGAGATAATCTCTACTCCTGTACAGTATATCCTCTTCAGTCAATAAGCTCTCACTCCCTTTTCTCTCTTTCCACATGAAGAGAGAGAAAGCTTCTCTCTCTCTCTCTCTCTCTCTCTCTCACCCCCCCAATTCGATCCCCATCTTAGTTTTGGTATTCTGGTCACTCAGCATTCAGCAGGTGGAGCCATATTTTGCCGCTGCCACCTCTCGCCCCCTTCTCTCCCAGACAGCCATCGATTTCCTATTGATGTGCCAACAAGAGAGGAGGGAGGTAGCCGGGGGGGGGGTTGAGGAAAGCACAGGTGAATGGAAGGAATTAAATAGGAATTAAAAAATAAACATTTGCAGTGAAATCCGATGACAAAAGCGTAAAAGTAATAAAACCCTGAAACAGGCGTCAACAACGAGAACATCAGTGAGGTGACATGGCATGGCTCCGCCCCGGCAGGACGGCGTGTGCCCTGAGGTGTGCCACACACCTGGCTTTTTTGAAGAAAAGTGAATTTCTTAACACAAACGTGAAAATGTATTTTTATACTTGTGTCTACTGAGCTAAATGCCTCTTGAGTGCTCTGGCCTCCGGGCTGGGTGGCGCTGAGGGGAGGAGCTTCTGGACCCGCCGCCTTCCTGGTTCGCACGCTCAACAATTGTGTAGTGAACGTAATTGTCATCTGCACTGGGAGACAGGCGTGCCGCTCTCAGTGCTTTTGTGTTTGTTTTGTGTGTGTACACATTTCAGTTCAGTTCATCAGTTGTGATATCGTGCTTTTTGGCAGCTTCTATTTTCATCATCTTGCTCTCATCCTTGATTTCATTTCTTCTCCATTATACCTTGTGACTGCAAATATAAAAAAACAGAAAAGAAACAAAAATAGGAATGGAAGAAAATTTGAATTCAGGTGTTCGTGTCACCGTCTCTGTATTTTCACACAAACATCATCATGTCCTGATTTACGGTTGTCATTTCTCTGGCTTTGTTTTTCAGGACTCTGTAAACTTCTAAAGGTCCAAAGATGATTAGAGTTTGATGGTCGAAGGTCAAAGGTCAAGGTTAGAGTGACTGCACAAAAGACATTTTAGGACATCATGCATCCAAAAGGTCACAGCTGAACGTCGCCCTCTTATTTATAAAATCTCCTATTTCTTTAATGAAATGTGCAAATTGAATTTAGAATCGTTTTACTGGAAAGAGGAGCCAAACCTGTCTGGACTGTCAGACAGGAGTGAACTTTAATCAGACATTTAGTCAAAGTGCTTCCTAACACAGCTGTTAAAGGACCTGTGGGGAAATTTCACGTATGTTTTGTTTGAATGAGTAACCCTTTCATCGCGGTTTCCATCAGCCTGCCTGTGATTAGCTTCTGTTGTGCGGAGCCTGTTTCTTCTCTGCGTGAGTTCACACTCAGCTCTGCCTGTTACTGTCAATCACGCAGAGTTTCCCTGCACTCCGCCTCCTCCTTGTCCTCCTTCAGGGGATTTGGTAGCTGTGTGTTTGTACCGAATGTATGAACAGCGCGTTCATCATCTTTTCCTCCCCTTGTTTTACGCTTCCTCTCTCTCTTTTAGCAGCCACTCTCAGATCCATTAGCCAAAGAACATGTTTAAATCAGAAGTGTGCATGTTCAGCCTTTTTGTGTGTCACATCACAGGTATGTTTTGGAGGTTGCCAAGGCTCTACGGACACACACACAAACAGACACAAAGACATAAACACAATATTTGTCTTTAAAATCAGAAACGCTGCGTTCACAAACCTACATGCTCACACTCCTGCCGGTATTCACACAACTCCAAGGCTCCTCTCACAGTAATATTACTCCAAAAGGAACAGCAGAGGGAGGCACAAGCTTCCTGTTTCAGCCCTGTGTGTGTGTGTGTGTGTGTGTGTGTGTGTGTGTGTGTGTGTGTGTGCACCAAATCCACCAAAAAGAATAATTTAACTGGAAACATGTTGTTTGAGCGTTTATTGTTCAGGTTCACTCTTCATCCATCCATCACTCTCCAGGTTTATGGGACATGTGCGACGTGTGTCTTTGTGCGGTTTAGATTTTTGTTGTCGTTTTCATATTTAGAATTATCTTCTGTTTTCGTACCGTCTATATTTTGTAAATGTTTTTACACTGTCAGTGACGATGACGATTGTGATTCTGATTCTTCTGCAGTTTTTGTGTGTCTGTGTTCTTGTTGTGTGTTTGGGGTCAGCTCCTTATGAACAAACTGTTCTCCAGATCTGGCATTGGCATGACTGCCATCAACCACAACACTTTTGTCTTCCCACGCCTTCAGGGCCTCACCTGTCTCGCTGAGATCGGTGAACTGTGGCTGAGCTGTAATGTGATATCAGTTTACTGGGGCGTCATCAGAAGGTTAGAGACAGATGGTTAATCCAACCAAAGATACCGCAGGGACAAACTTTTACAAAACACAAAACCGGTTGACGCTAATTGGCATCACGTCTTGGTGAAACTGGTGTCTGTGTGGTTAATGGTTCTCGACAGAGCAGCCACAGCACTTACTCACCACGACGAAAAAGGGTCGATATTTTTTTGTTGTTGTTGTTGTTGGCATGTGTGTGTGACATGAATGAACCAACACAGACAGAGAAAAGGGTGCGGCTGACAGAACCTACCTGACAACTCTTCCATATTTCCTGTGAGGTTCATTTGCGCTTGTTGCTTCTTAATGTCACTTCCTTTTGTATATTTTAGCAAACAGACACACATAGCGGATTAGTTTAACACTAACAAACCAATCTGTTGAAGAAGTCGGTGTTGTTTTCAGCTCATCGTGTAACTAACCCTGAGCCATAAACTCGGCGCCCTCCAAAAGAAAAAGCTACTCGACGCTGACTTTCAGCTGTTTGACTTTACAAATTAACCATGCATCAGCGCCTCCAGAATAAATACGTGAATGAAAGTTAACTGCGAACTCTCGCGCTTTCAATACCGAGCTCATTCAAGTGTGACTTTGAACGTCCAATGTCCACTGTGAGTTCAAGGACGGACGCCGGACCCGTTAAAGGCAACGTAGCTGTGCTGGGAGAAGAAGAAGAAGAAGCCATAACTGCACAGAGAAAAGTATGAGACCGAAACCAGAGACTTTCCATCGAGGTTGACACTGAATTCACTCAATAGAAGTCTTCTTCAACATGATACATGATTCGATTTCAAACCAATGAGTGACAAAAAAATTTCAGACTTCAGGACATCATATAGAAAAACACTTTTTTATTCACCCGTTGTGTTTCTCAACAAGCTTCAGTTTTGTAATAACCCTGAATTGACAGAGTTTCTCTCCTGAATACGGGGCCTCGTTTGCTCAGGCTCGTGTTGGCCATCCAGCGTGAAAAAATGGAAGCCACGCATGGAAGCTGCAGCTCCGGCCGCAGCCGAGCCGCCCCAAACAAGCATTATCATCACGATGTCCATTCAGTGTGTACCGGGGCAGATGGAGTGAAGAGATGGACTGAAAAGGGAAAACGTGGAGCTCCGAGGGAGCGCACTGAAAGGAGGCAAGCACAGTTTGATAGGCCAGAAAGTAAGCAGATGAGTGTGCAAAGAAATCATTGTGAGAGGAAAATAAGTCCGAACAGGTCCATTCAGCGCTCTGAGGAAATAGCAAACATTAAAAAACATTGTGGCATGAAGAGCAAACAAATAGTTTCAGGACACATTTAAAATATCTGGTCTGCTGTGACTGTGTTCCCAGTTTGACCCTGGACCTGTTTACTTCATTGATGAAATATTGCTTTTGTGCCTTTGGGCCACCATACGTTCATCTGCCTGCATCCTGTTGGCGTGCAGTTCGTTGTACATCAGCGTTTCTTATGAAAAACTCATCTCACACGAAGGCCAAGCGTGTCCGTTTTAATCATAAGCTGCTGGCTCTAAACTGAAATACTGCCAGGAGACTTTACAGAGACGCTCGTGGCCCCCACAGGAGGACGTCAGCCAGCGCCACCATCAGGCCCGACACTCCTGTTTATGGGGAAATAGGTTAGAACCAGAAGCTGCGACTCGTCAGGGAAAGAACATTCTGGCTCAGTTAAAGCTAAAAAAAAAACAAAAACAGCTGACTGTCAGCTGTTGCATCCGGAGTTTCTGTCACTTCCCCAACAGTCGTTAATAAAACACACAGGAAGCGAACATTTTTAAGATGACGGGAAGCCGAATCATAAATGAGTAATGATAACTAGCTGGTACATTAAGACCCGAAGAGATAATTGTTTACTTGTCACAATCTATGAACAACATTTTGCAAGAACACGTGAGTGGCGGTAATTTTCCACACTAACACAAAGGAGGCAGTGACTAACAATCGTGATCGCAGCTTTTATAATGGAGGACATAGTAACCTAGCTAATATGAATTCTACACCTTGAATGAACAAAAGACTCATTTAATTGAAGTAGTTAAATCATTAGAAAGTCTGTTTGTGGTTTCAGGGCCATTTGCTCATGCATCTAATCACAACTAGGTGAAACAATCCAAGACCTGCACAAGTTGTGTTTCTGTTTTGGAGCTTTTGCAAGCAAAAATTTGGGAAAATTGTGAGAAACACATCTGTAGTTAAACGTCAGGTGACATCAGATAATAAGGTTAAAGAATCTCATGTCTCGTGTCGAGGCTGCTCATCAGAACCAGGAACACGCTGCAGAATGTTTTCCTCATTTCAATAAATTGGCTCGAGTCCTCGTACATCGTGTTCATATCGACGTGACATGTTTCGGATCTCACACGTGCACATTTTTTCTTTGTGTTTTGATTTGAGTTTTATTTAAGTGTTTGTTTCCGTGTCACAATGCAAAGGAGGATTTCGAAAATGGCGTGATGTTCCCATTCCAGATAGCTGCAGGTGAAACGTCTGAATTCCTTGGCTTCATGTCTGACAGTCTGGCAAAGTGTCTCACTGTTTTGGAAACCCTGACTGGTGCTACAGCTGTTTTTCTAGAGAGAGAAGGTTGTTGGGACTAAATCTTATGCACAATGTAAATATTCTGGATCGTGCATCCAAATTTATTTATCAACCAAACGTCTCCACACGTTTTCAGCAGCAAACTGAGGAAATCAACGAGAAATGACGGAGCTGAGAAAACATCCTGCACTTAATTCTCCAGAACAGACTAATGGAGCACAGATGTTGCAGACAAACACGTCGAACATTCCTTTAAAATATTAACATGACAACAAATAAAATTCCATTTGCTCTGCAAATGGAAACACGTGAAATACTGACAGGACCTGGAATAGAAATGAGGTGATATTGAAGGCTGAATATGTGCAAAGGTCTTGAAATGTTCCCGAGAACAGCAGCTAAAGTAGAACGCTGCTCGTATTTTGTGGTTTTCTGGTTTATGTTAATGTTGCATTGATCTTATTGGTGGGTTCTTCCTGCGGAAACCTCGAATTTGGTCGGTCGGTTTAGTTTAGTCCAGATCTCTGGGAACTGTGTCAAAATGGATTCCAGGTCAGATGACACACACTTTCAGGAATGTTCTTCTCTGCTTTGGAAGGCGTGTCAGTCCTGTGTGATCGCAGCGATGTTGTGACCTAGATATGAGCGAGCACGTGGCCCGTTAAGTGGACTGATGTGACACACAGAAACGACAGCCATGCCACCAAAAAGAAAATGTGGGTCAGTCCACCTTGAATTGAAGGATTGGATTGACATCTCCGGTGGAATTGATGATGAATGTTGTTGTTTTGTTTAGTGCCCATTTCTGGCAGTAACATTCTGCACTCGTCTTGATATTTGTTTGGCAGCACAGGTGTGCCTCACCTGTCCCCAGAAAGAGTGACAATAAAGTTGTTTTATTGATGCTGGAGCCGACTCTTTAAGACATTTTGTGCGTTGTGAGAAGAAACAAAATGTATTTGTTTACTGAGAAGCACAACATTCTCCTCTTCCCTCCCAGAGTGTGCAAACGAGCCTGAACGCGTTTCAGAGTTATTTCTGTGTGATCCGACTCAAAGGTAAAAACGATCAAAGTATTCTTTAAGGTGAGCCGAGATTTCATGTTTTACTCAAAATATTTGCTGTCTTTTAGTTGCAGCCTCGTGTCTGTTAGTTATATGTGCCATATTTTTGGTTTTCCTTTTATTAATATATTTAAAAACATTCCTGGTGTTTTTCTTGATGCCATAATGGGGAGTTCATTGTTCTTTTCTTTGTTTGTTTTTGTTTTGTTGTTTTTTTTAGTTTGACATAAGCCCACAAAGGAAATGTGAATGTAAATACTGTTACATAAGTTTAATTTTGTATTATTATAGATATACACGTACATTCTGTATTATAGCTCAATCAGCCGTCTGATATTTACTTCCATTGATATATTCGCAAACTTTAAATCATCTCTAGAATACCTTCTGTGTTGTATTGTTGTTTATAGTATGAAAACTTCCGAGTTTTGCTCTGAACTCCTGACATGAATCTGTGCTCTCTGACTAAATGTGTGAATTTTATTTTTATTCAGAATTCAATTCAAATCAAATCAAATTTATTTATATCCAAATGCCAAATCATAACAAAGTTACACCAGAGCAGGTCCAGACCAGGACCCAACAAATGTGTTCCCGACCTTCAGAACATTTAGAGAGTCTTTGTGTAGAATAATAAATGATCAAAACACTTCAAACGGTGTCACCGCTGTTCTTTACAGTCTTTCCTTCTCACATGACTAAACACATTGTGTGTTACTGCATGACCTAAAAATTCCTGAGTAATGGCTGCATGTCTGTGAGCGCACGTGTCCAACGATGAACTGTCTCACAGCTCAACCTGCAAACCACCCACAATACTCCACCTGTGTGTGTGTGTGTGTGTGTGTGTGTGTGTGTGTGTGTGTGTGTGTGTGTGTGTGTGTGTGTGTGTGCGTGTGTGTGTGTGTGTGCGTGCGTGCGTACCGCTGACACTGTAAACCTGACAGCTCATTGTACTGCCTTCCTTCATGCTACTGTCCCGGACCAGATGTTCGGCTTTTATGGGATTGGTGGGCTTCAAAGGGCTTTTATTACTTCAAGAGTGTTGTAAAATATTTCCAGGAGGCACATATAAAAGAAATAAGCTCCTGTGACAGGTTGTGTTGGGTATTCAGGGGTAGAAAATATATGTATTTTTTAAGCTGAAGTCTGTTTCTTTGCTCACCTTTTTATGAAACAAAGCTGTGTGTGTCGGCGAAGTGGAGCCTTGAGCTGCTTGAAGCAGAACCTCCTGAGGGTGAGGTGTAACAGGTGGCTATTTACAATACTCTTAAATTGATGAAAAATCAAAAAACAAAGAAACTAACTCGGATTGCAGAGTGTAATTGGCACCGGCGCTCGCGAAAGTGCTGACCTCATTTAAGCTGCAGCACTTTTCGTCTGAGAGATAAATACTGACTGCAAAACTGCTAGTGGGGGGAAAAAAAATGAAAACTTCGCCGAACGGAGCCAGCAGTCCTCGGATGGAGCATATGGTCCCCTCTTCTGAGGAAATATTGGGCTTCCAACTATCATCAACCAAAGACCTGCCGGGGCAGCGAGGAGGGCTGGCACGGCCACCCACCGACGGCAGCAGTCGCCACCTTATAGCTCTGTTTTATTACAGCCGACCCAAAGCAATCTGTATCCGCGACAAACTGGCACTAAAGTGGGTCTGGGTTGTGTGGACAATTCCTTACATAAAAAAATGGCTCCTCTGAGGGATTTGTGCTGTCTGACTAATTCAAGAGTTGTGTGTGTGCGTGTTTGTTCAGTCTGGACATCAAACATCGTCGGCAGAAAGTTAAAAAACAAAAAATATTGCAAATGTGATAGAAAAGGAGAGCTTTTCAGGGATCACTCTCGCTGCAGTAAATGAAGCAGGACGACGCTGCTGGGCTGGCTTCGGGAAGGTAAGTGACCAAAGGAAGACGGACTGGTTGATCCGGGATGGAAAAGATAATGAGCCAAAACATCAGAAACAAAGGAGGAGGCAGACACTTCCCAAGATGGACGACGAGCATGTTTCGAGTGGACACACTGACCCTTTAAATCCGTCAGATCGGATCCTGACCCCTGCAGACCTGCAGCGTCCCGCAGAGCGGCGCTGTTGGAGGGGATCATATCAAAGCAGCTCACATCGTCACACTTCCAACTGATCTTTGGGGACAAAGTGCTCACTTGGTGCTGGATGTGTCCATCGACAGTTTCCGTTGTAACGAGATCATCTTTTGTTGCTTGTTCTCATCCGAGGACGACTTTCATCCAAAGTGATCACGGTCCTGTTAATTTCACCTGCAGCTGACTGATCTGTAACAGAACACGCATAGATTAGAGCTAACTTCTTAAGGTCAAAGGTCGAGTCGTGCTTCAGCCAACCTCTTAATCCGAGACTAAGCTGCGCAGTAACGGCAGCATATACAGTATTTGGACAGAAATTAGATTTCTTATTGATCCTGATCAGGATTCAGTCAGTGCAGCTTTATAAGGTATTCCAAATGTAAAACTAAGATGATGAAGGGTAAACATCTGACAAAATGAACCCCCGTCATTTAAAAGCACTCTTTCAACAGAAGATTACACACTTAGCATCTGCCCACTTCAATCTAACCTTATATAAGCTCATGAGCTTTTGATTGCTTTCATTTGCATTGATTACACGATGACACGGCGGCTCCGAAGCATCGCTGCCACATTTGAAACGGATGAATCAAATTCTGCTCTGATCAAAAAAGGTTGAGCTGTTTTCCTGTTTTGTTTTGTTTTTTTTTTTAATCATGTGAGCGGCACGATGAAGACGAATGAGAGCGCTGACCTACAGTCATGTTCCACCCTGCACCTCGGTGATAATAACTAATGTGGAAACTCATTACTGTTATTTCTGGCCGAGCTGAAAGAAAGGAAATCTCTTCTTCGGTGGTACATTCACACATGAGTAACATGGCAGCTGTGGTCACACAGCCAGGTCGTTTATTTCGCACAAATGAACGCTCCTCGCTTCATCTCGGCGCTAAATTGTGTGGGTTGATCCGCTTAACGGTCTGACGGAAGTGGGGATATTAGTATTAATTGCACGCCAAGGCTGAACCCCCCCCCGCCCTCCTCCTTCGAATCTCTCTGAAACATATACACACTCTCAGATTCACACAGACACAAACGCTCCGGTCAAATTCTGAATGAAACTCTGACTTATAATTGTCTTTTTATTTCCTCAGCGCTCTCAGACGGTCAGTGAAATATTCTCTCGTCTTCTCATACTCCGGTATTATCTCTTATTTCGCACTGCCACCCTGTTTTTCTGCGTGTCCGTTGAGAAATGGGCCCCGTAATGACTGATATTACGCAGTTACAAGCGGAGGAGCCTTTTCTTGGTGACTTTGCTCGGCGAGGTGAAGGTCGCGCTCGTCGTTGTGTTGAAGCAGCTTTCCTGTGCATATTTTCAGTCTTTATGTCAAGTTTGCTCAGTCAGGAAAAGAGTTTATGAATAAATAAGGAAGTCTCACTTCACAGTCTCAACACTGACAGCACATTATGTAGATTTTCCACAGCGAAGTGTTAAAAATAACGACAACTGTGTTTCATATTTTGTCAAGTTGTGTCATTCCAAAGATTTCGGGGAAATCTTTCATTTTAATCAACGGTTTGGTTCATCTGGTTGTCTGTCAGCTTTGTTTTTGCCTGCCAGACACATCAAAATATACCATTTTTAAAATCCATTTTTAAGAAGCACTTAATCGAGCTCTTCAGATCAGATCCTCCGTCCAACAAAAAGCATCTGAGATTTTTACCATAAAACTGCTTTATTTGTTCCTCGTCATCTTCCTCACCGTATCTTTTCCCATAGTTTTCATTCAGAATCCAATTGTGACTAAAAATGATAGACCATGTTTTTAATAAAGAAGAATGAAGTAATGTTCGATTTCCTTCACTCTCTAAATCACATTTAAGCAATCACGAAATATAATCAGCTTTTACTCATTTTATAAATATAACAATGCATCACACCTTCATCGTGCAATATTTTCCTCCATGTACCTGAACGGCAGCTTGAAGAGAATAAATGGTGGATTTTATTACTTTTGGACGTGCAGCCTTCTTCCTCCTTTTCTGGTCTTTGTGCAGAGCGAAGCTAACGCTGTCCTGCCTCCGGCTTTTTTACACTCAGTGACACGAGAGCAGTCTCGATCTTCTCATCTCAGTCTCAGCGTGAGAGCGAATGAGCTTATTTTCCAGGATATTGAACTTTTTCTTTTACTTTGCCACGGAAGCCCCTTCAGACGACCTGAAGTTAAAAAGAGAGAAACAAAAGCAGCTGATCACCTTGTTAGATTTGGTGTGGTAGGACTTTGCCGCTTTGCTTCGGCGGCCTCAGCGGGTCCCTTTATTTCCCGCTCCAGCTTGCGAAATGTAGAGCTAATTTTAGAGCTTTGTTTTTGAACACAGACAGAGAAAGTGCCGAGCCTCATTAAACTAGACAATTACACTTCTGTCTCAGCACAATGCTGCTACCTGATGTCTGATTCGGTGCAGGTGAATTACGCACACACGCAGTCAGTGCTGCACACTGTAACACACACCTCCTCGTCCATGTTCTCGCAGTATCACGCTCGTGCATGGGCAGACAATAGATTAGACTGGAAGACAAGTCGATTTCAATCCACTATTATCGCAGCGAGGTGTGGACTATAATTATATTGTATGCACACCGAGCGCTCTTCATCAGCAGTGAGATTATGCTTTAGGTAATGCTGAGCTTCCTCCGAGGACAGTAAAGGGACATAAAACACATAAAAACGTTGGTTTGTTTGTTTGCTTTTGTTGTGAGGGTGTGTTGACAGGGAGGAGAGTGGATGATGGAGGCACTCCATTTCCATCAGTTTGTCACGTGTTTCTTCAAACAGAAAAACAGATTGCTGAAGAATCTCTGAATAAGGTGCCAATTCGTGTTTCCTGGAAGGCGACTCAGTGTCGTTATCTTCACGGCTTAACTTTCTACGCCAACGCTTTTTGAACAAACTAATATTTTTAGTGATATGATGTTGTAGTGGGATTGAAAAAACATGGTGGAAACGTCTTTCTTTTATTGAATATATCTTCAGAGCTGCTGGCTGCATGCACTCAGGAATGGAGAGTGAATACATCTCCATTATCTTTCAAAACGCTGAATAAACACTGATAGAGATGCTGCTTCATGACATTTTTCTCAGGATGGTTCTGGTTTAATCAGGATAATCTGAAATGTGCAGCTGTTACCAGTGAGGAAATATTTTAAAAGCTTCCAGAACAGAATTCACTTTTCATTTTTCTATCCCCAGGCGGTTCCGTGTTTTTATCCGTTTTTTTGTTGTTCATAAAAAAAAAACGCCTGCTGCTGTTTCTGTACTGTATGAAAGACAAACACATGCTGCCGTTCCCTCAATAACCAACAGAATCTGACTCAGCAGCTCTTCAGTTAGCGCCATTTAAGACGAGCCAATTTATTTTTTAAAGATACAAAATGATCTTTTCTTCAGCTGCACCAAACACGAGGAGGAAGAAGAGTGTCGCTATGAGCAGATGTTGAAGGATTCTCTGCCATATTTGATGTGGAGTCATAGAAATCGGGATCTTCACAGATATTGTGGAAAAGCTTTTATTTTTCCTCATCTCGCAAAAGACAAACAGAAGCTTTATGATATGATGATTTATGGTGTACAGTGCTGTATATTTCCTTTATCATCCGGCTCCAACCTTAATTATTACCTTCCTACTCCCTTCTGCATCTTCCTCTCCGAGAGTGAAATACAGTCAAGTTAAAATATCATTAAAATCCCATCACGGTTTATAGAAAACGCCGCGCAAACACACAACGTGTCTCATTAAAAACTGAAGGCCATCCTTCACGAGGGTAGCATGAGCTCCTAATTGTTTTGAATGTTGATTTCTATAATAATTGAATGTTTACTTGATACATATAGAGCCGCATTAATCTCTCTATGGAGGCAATTTTATCGCTCCGCTTTTTGTAATTATTAGGAAATCACATAACAATGGATGGTTATAGGATGCAGATGTAAATGTGTGCTGTCGATTATCTGAATGTAAACTGGTTGTAAATTATGCTGGCTGCTGCGGGGATGTTAATTAACAGAATGGGTTTAATGTTATTCCTTATCTCCCAAATAAAACTCCAAAACAAAACTGCAGCATTTGAAATGCTTTTTTAAAAATCAGGCTTGTGCACGAGCAGCGTGACGCGTCTTTGCAGATTGCTGTTCGAAATAAGTATATAATATAATTACAAAAAAAAAAAAAAAAAATCTATTTGTGTTTGACTCTCATGAAAACTTCTAATCACAGATTCTGTCCAATCACATCTACCGCATCTGTTGTGGTCCAACAAGTGACAGGAAATTTATTTAGATGCAAAAATAAAAAACAAAACAAAACAAAAGAACTTCCTTTTTGCTTGGTGGAACATTTGCTGTTGTCTTTCATTGTGAAAAAGATTCTGCCTTAAACCAGCCCGTCTTTTCATCATTGTTATAAACCAGGTACAGGTCGGACATTCGCAGCATCTACAGAGAAAAAGAGTCGTTTGGACTTCCGTAACTTTGTGACATCACACCTCTGCAGTCAGGCCGATACTGTTACTGGAGCTGCAAAGAGAAGTCAGATATGACTCCTTCATGGCGCCACGCTTTAGATAAAACAGGAACTTGAATGTGATGTCGCTGCTGTCTGTTCCACTCATCATCACCAGCCACTTCTCGCCGACTTCTCACGAGGTCGCCGGCCAAACTTTTGTCACAGTGACACAGAAAATCGATCATTCAAATGTAACGCGCGCGGTTTCATTTCTGGCCGTCGTTTCCAATCAGTCGTTCCGTATTTGAAGAGAACGGGAGATTCAATAACAGAAATCCTGACAGCTGTTGTGAAACTGCAGCCTGTATCTGGTTATTGAGCGGCGTTGCTCCCTGTTGTGATACTGTCGGCGTGTCCTGCGGCGCCCTTGACCGATGCCCAGGGACGATAAATGAGCTCTTCTCTTTATTGACTTTTTTTTCCTCCTCTCTCTTCCACGGCTTAGATTTCCCGGGAGATAATGCCCTGTGTTGTTCTTACTCTCATATATGTGGCGACAGTAAAGCTACGTGTGTGCAAACAGCAGCTTAAATAAACCGGATCGGCTCGCTCTCGGTGGTCAAATTCCTGCGGCTGCCGGTGATTAACACCAATCCTGTTGGGAAGTCGATAACCTCTGCTGTCAGTCAGAGCGTCCGACTGAAGATCATGTGTCTCCAGCCTGAGATCCAACAGCGTGTTTGTGTTTGTGTTATTTGAGTTAGACCGGCTGCGTGGCCTTTTGTGTCGCAGACTTACAGGCTACAGTTATGAGCTGAAGTACTCCTTAAGTTGGACTGATTACACTGACTTCAGTGTGCATTAAGCACAATCGGCTTTTTTCCCACCAGGCCATCAGGAACTTAATGATCAGTGTCCTGAACTCCCCATTTTGTGAACCTGCTGGAACCCATAAAGTCTCATTTGTAGGTTGTGTCTGTTTTTTGTCACCGTTTACCAAACTGGAACAGTTTGGATGTTCGTTATGAGATAACGGTCATTCGAGGATTCACTTTTGAAATCTTTCCTTTCCCATCAGGGGTCAAAGGGCGTCACACACACTCCTCCAATGTTGACATGACTACAAAACTAAACTGAAAGAGAAAATCTGAAAGCAAGACCGAAAGAAATGTTAACAAGTCAGAGGAGGCGTCGGGCAGATCGTGAACATCACAGGATCTGGACTGGGATGAAGATCGGATCAGATAAACTCAAACTACCAAAAGGTTTTAGAGATTCTTCTCAACAACACAAACACGCACACAGACACAACAAGGGACGTGTGAGAATCAGTGAGAGTTTGAACTTCTCTCTCTGTTTCTTAATTACATCCCATCGTCCCGGACTTTTAGTTCACAGGTGACACAGCAGTCAGATCCAGCTCAAAGGAAGAAGACACGCAGGATCTTATTAGAATCAAGAAACTGTTCATAAAAAGCTTAGCAGATTAGAAAAATGACACTGAGTTTACATCCGAAGTGGATCTTGTGAGAAAGGTAAAAATGTGACATCAGAGGCCAGGCTGTGCGGGGGATGACGATTTTCCGAGCCATTAGTACTCAGCAGTTATACTAAATTATTGCACGAGTTCTCATCCTCACGGGTCGGAGCGCGCAGCTTTGAATTTAACCTTCATCTCGACCTCATCTACCCAAATGTAAGGCTGGGTGGCTGCGTCCTGCTGCGCCGCACACAGAAAAACTGCGTTCAAAAGGGCCTTTGTGGTGATTCCTATTATGGAGGCGGTCACTGCAGCGCTCAGGCTCCTCTCGGACATTTGGAATAAAAAAAGTCAACAACGCTCCGGAAATGCTGATTTTATCCGGGAAGGTCACGTGTGGAGTGAAGACCGCCGAGCTGAGACAAACGGGAAAAAGATGGCGGCTCGCAAAACAGAAGTTAATCACAAAGGATTGACTGTTGTGTTGTGTGACAAATACCTTCATGGTAAGTCACACTTTTTTGTTTTTCTTTCTTTTGCTGATGCCTCCACGTCTCTTTGCACCGCCTTCTCGATAAAAATTGTTCTTCTTTCTGTCACCTTCTCTTTATCGTGTCCTACCTCCTTTTCCTTTTCCTACCACCTTCCTTCCTCATCCTCTCTCCAGGCCATCTGTGTGCTCGCTCCTCTTCTCCTCTCCTCAGTCCTCACCTCCCCTGCTCTCCACCTCCTTGTTTTCCCGGCTTCCCGTCTTATCGTCACGCTCCTCTTCCCTTTCATTCCTCGCCTTCTCCTCCCTCCCATCTGTCTGCTCTCCTTTCTTTACCTGCCTCTTCACATCCTCTCTGTCCTTCTCCACCTGCCGCTTCAGAGCTCTTCTGTCCTGAGTCTGCCCTCTCCTTCCTTTCATCTCCTCCTTTTCTCTTTCCATCTCTACATATCTGTCGTTTTTTTTTTCTGTGTCTGTGACGTTGAGGCATGTCTCAGATTATAAAGGACAAGTTGGTACCAAACAACCGGCTCCGATTCACTGTTTATCTGTGTTTGTGTTTGCAACTTCACAATACCAACCAGTCGTCTCTCCCCACACAAAGGAAGGAATAGAAAGAACTGTATTCCACAGAGTCATTTCAGGGCCCCTCTGCTATAGCTTCTGGCTTTTGTGAGCTTCAGGCCAGCCAATGACTTATCTGTGTCTTTGTGTGTCTTTGTGTATCTCTGTGTGTGTGTTTATCTTTATTATCTGCTCTGTGTAGCCTCGGGGGGCAAAAAACTGAGTTGTTATTGGAAGTTTGGTTCAAGGAGAAAGGTTTTTTTTTTTTTTTTTTTTTTTACAAATAACACACACCGCTCTCCTCCACCTGGAATGTAAAACCATGTACATTCTCTGCGTTAATTCAAGCACGTTTCTCAAACAGGAACAAACGTCCAATTCCATGGAGCTGACTTAAATAACGTCTGTCAGGAGTGGAACCAAACCGGCAGTTCTCCACGTTTCTTTGCACCACCTAAAGCAGAGGTGGGCGAGATCATTTTCATTTTGAGTCTAAACAGACGGAGGAAATAAACAAAATCGGCTTGGCGCTTTTCATTTAGGTCGTGGAACACAGTTGGTGGAAGAATAGATTCGAGCCACCTGCTGCAAAATCAAAAACACTCCTGGGTGATTTAATCTTCTTAACAAGACGCTGTTTAAAGTGATCTTCAATATTAGAAATGTTAAAGACAAAGCGTAAGTGTAAACTTTGCAATGAAACGGCGGTACAGCGTGACAAAAATGAGTTTGGCTTCCCGGCAACACTCAGAATTTCTCATGTGCCCCCCCCCCAACCTAAACAGACTGCCGACCTTTGTCTTCATGCCAACAATTAAACATGTTTTAGAACATAATGGAGTGAGGGGATCGCCATGGAGGCCTTCAGAGCGTCCCAGATCAGCACTTCCTAAGGTCAGAGGTCGAGTTTACGCGGTTTTGGAAATGTAAATATTAAACAAGCCCTTCTCAAAGGGTGCAAATGAAACCGGCTTCAAGTGACCACGAAGCCAACGAGAAAGAAGCTGGAGGAGAACTGAAATGAAAATCGGACCTCAGATCATTCACAGTTGATTCTCTGCGAAGTGAAGTCTGGTTAGTTTTTAACTGCACTTGTTTTAAGTAAAGTATTTATCGGGCTGACAGATCTGAGCCACTTCCTTTCTTTCTTTGTTTTACCTCTTAAATTGTTCCCTGATGTCTCTGCTGGTAATCTCGGTGCTGCTGGAAAAAAAGAGACTGTCTTCTGACATCTAAGTGAGCTGACGAGGAGATGACGGCTCCACGCCGGCTCAGCGTGAAGCTGCTGAAGTATTAGTTTTGGGCTCTGCTGGTCTTGGGGATGTTTGTTACGCGGTCACCGGTTCGGTGACTCATCCGGACGAACGTGGTCTTTGTGGCTCTGTAACTTTTAATCTTCTGAAAATGAATTTCAGAGAGAAATGCTGTCTGGCAATCCTTCGAATGTTATTTTTATGAGGGAACCCCGCTGATAGAGTCACTTCCCATAATGCAGCACCACATTTCATCAGACCAGCCCCATCCTTAAAAATAAAAAAGCCTTTTATATGTACTCTCCAACAGTAAAAACCTCTATTACTTATTTCTTATATAAGTCTTGTTCATTTAAGTATTTGGCAAATCATAAGTAGCTTTTTTTTTTCTGGCAGATTTTCTGATCTTGCAGCACAATTTCCATTTGACGTGACTCCAACTGTATTAAAGTCCTTTATGGCCAGAGAATACATTTCCCACAAAACTTCCGTTGCTGTTGTAATTTAGTTATAAAGGAAGTTGGTCAGACAATAAGAAAAGATGCAGTGGGTTCTTTAAACCTGAATGCTGCTTTGAGGTCTGGAGACCTCGGAGCCTCTGAAACACATAAAGAAACTTTCTTTTTTGCTTGTTTGTTGTTTTAAGTTCTCAAAAATGAAAAATGACTTCTTACTTTTTGGTCTCACAGACCTGAGTTTCAGACCATTTGTTTTCATTTTGCTCTGTATCTGAGGTGAACTGCACTAACAGGTGCCATCAGGGCGCCAACTGCACTGCCTGCTAAAAGAACTTAGTTTAAATTGAAGTCTATGTCAAACTGACCTTAGTTCTTTTATGAATTTACGATTTCAGTCTGTAGTTTCAAGTCTCCTTCAAAGTAAAATAACGTTATTTAACCTGCCATTATCTCAGTGATGTTAGCTTGATCTGTAGCTTTATGCACAGCTTGGTTGCTAACAGTGAATAGTCATTAATGGTTCCGTTTTCTGTTGCAGCTCCCGACTGATGCGACAGCTCGCTTTATACCTTTAATTCTGAATTCTTACAGTTTTTGTCCCGCTGTGATGAGAATCCATTAACATTCCTGCGTCATTTCAAAGGCTGATGTTAGAGTCGACCGGGACTCAGCAACCTTCAGCGTTAAAGGAGCCATTTGGGCGCGATTCCCACCAAATAAAACACACCTGGAGCCACGAAAGCTGTCTGACTGTTATAATGAAGATAGTTTCATTGCAGTTATGATATTTATACAAGAATTATAGTTTGCTGTAATTTAAATAAATGAACTATCTTCTATTTCCTCAGAAACTTTTCAAGAAGATTTTGATCGATAACATTTTCTTTCAATGAGCTGCAGGTTGCTGACTCCTGGTGTGGACACGCAGCCATACGGTCGCAGTAAGTTGTGGAGCTGATTCAGAATCAGAATAAATTACCATCTGACACATTTTGTGCATTTTTAAATTCAGATTTACACTTTAAATTTATCAATGAATGAAAAAAAAAACAACAACCCAAAAACAAAAATCTAAACAGAGGTGATTACATTTTGACAGTTTCGGACTCTCTCTCTCTTTTTAGTTTTTAGTTTTTCAACAGAAACAGGAACTGTGACTGAGCCAGTGTTTCTTAATTATGTGTGGCTGGAAAGTAAACGGTTGACACAACCTTAAGAGAAAAATTTTAATTCCAATATATGTAAAAACCAATTAAACATTGTGTCCATAGAAGCTCTTCTTCTCCAGCGCCACAAACAAAGTGGCACAATAAACAGAATAATGGCGGGCCCCGGGGACTAAACAAACAAACAAGAAATAGCAAATCAACAAAGTAGCTAATTATGAGGATTTAAATTGCTGCTGGTGATCATTAGTTGAGGGATATTAATGCCGACTACGGTTTCAAACGTGAAACGCAGGAAGCGCTTCCCAGACGATTCCGGAGTCGGTCCTTGAATAATGCGGCCTGCCGGAGCTCCGAGCCAGGCTTCGGGAAGGATGGACCACATTTGTTTACGTCGAACACTCAGTTTGATTTAGTGTGATATGTGTGTGAAAGATAGATTTGAATCCATTACAATTAGTGGCAATAAGGATGGTCATGCTAGGAGGGAGATGTTATTCAATCTGCCGGCGTCACGTCACGTTGCTCCTCAAAGAGCCCCTCAAGCCCCTCAAAGAGCTGTGGACAGTTTTTTTTTTTTGTTTTTTTTTTAATCAATCAGCTCTTGTGTGCTTGCCGTTTCTGGCACAGTAGCCCCGCCCCCCATATAATTCATCCCCTGCCTTATGGTCTACTATCCTGGAAATGGAAACGTGTTGTGTTAAAGACTGGAAACTGAGACGGTACGCAGCTCATAAATCCAGTTTCAGACTTTTAGACAATCTGACCTTTTGAACCGCTGATGGTCGTCAGACAGCATTTATTTCTATGCACAGTTGATTTTAACAGCACAGGTTTGCCCCTCTGACTTTGAAAAAAGTAAAACAAAATCCAAGATGCTTCTGAGCTCTTTCTCTCTCCGTCTACTCTGCCTTTCTCTGTGTTTCACAAAAACAACTTTGAGACTTTTAACTTGGGCACCTTTGGGCAAACAGCACTTGATTCTCCCAGACTGTCATTATTCTCACACACTCTCTCTTCTCTGTATTCCCTCTTTCTCTGAAAATGGAGAGTCCTCTTCCTCCTGCTGGGGCTCATTTTGACTTTCAGTTGGCAGCACATGATATGTCTCAATGCTGCGGTTTGGTATATTCTCACGGGCAGCGGGGGGGCATTTAGTCGTTTCTCTCCAAAAGCGTATATTTCCATTCAACAGAAAATGAAATTTCAGGAAAAGAGTCCTCCTGAAACATGCAAAGTGTGCTGTGATTTAAAAAGGTGTGTGTTTGGACACACAGAGAATATGAAATCAGAGATTGCAGTCTCATCTCTTTCCCAGCCTCAGCAAAAAAAAAAAAAATCTCACACCTCATTATGTACAAACTACTTCCCAGTAGTCCCAATTTCAAAGCAGCAAAAACACATCAGTAACACGCAGCTTTGTTTTTGTTTGTCTGTGCTTGAGTGTAATTCATCATCTCTCTTTGTGTTTGAAGTCTACCTGTGCCGGACTCCCAGCGGGCTCGGCCGGGTCTTTATGAATCAGCAGAACTGCACCCGGGTTGTCTCCTCACACACACCCGCCTTACTGCCAACACACACGCTGCCGAGACGAGAAGGCCGCTTTGAATAGTTCAACTTCAGTTGCATATCAATGACGTGAAGCAAAACGTAATGTTTTACCTTGAGAACGTTTCCTCTCCTCGAATCGAATGCACAGCAGGCGTCTTTTATTTTGACTCTTTCTCGAGTTTTTTCATTTGTGCCGGGACGCTCTAACCCTGAAGAAAGATATGAGCCAGAAGAAAAAACTGAAAATAAAAAATAAACTGAAATCATATTCCCAAGAATCCCAAATGACCTTCAAGCTTAAAAACTAAGTAAAATAAAATATGGCAATAACAATAATCATAATATGCTCCTTAAACATTTTACTTTGATTAGTGATGCCAAACAGAACACTCAGAAATTTCTGTGTTTTGTTTTATAACTGATAACTAATAAAATATTTAATGATAAATAAACTAATGAAACTAACAACTTCCCAACAGCCCCTTTAAATGATTGAACACACTTTAAATATTTCATCGACCGTCATCAGTGGTCAAAAACTGCTTGGGTGTCTAAATCAGTTCTGTAAAGTCTGAAGTCTGGACCCCACAAAGAAAAACAAACAGCTGTGTAAAAGTTACAGGAGAAAAATAGACGAAGGAAGTCAGCAGGTTTTTATTGACTGTACAACAAAAAGGTCAAACATTTCGGCCGAACAAAGTGGAACACGCGTTTCTGTCTGAGCTGACTGACATCACACTTTTTGTTTCAAGGAGCACGTGTGCTGTTTTACCGCGTGAGCGTGTGTGATAAAGACAAAGATTATTGCAGGACTTAACCACTTAGGAGCCTTTTTTTTTTTTTAAACTATTGTGACAGATAATTAGAGACAGACGCAGCGGGGGAGACATACGGACACAAACAGGCCTTCGGATAAACAGTCACTGAAGATGAATGTGCTCCAAAGCTGGTTTATGTCTTCGGGGAGCGATGAATCTCCTCGTCCAGCTGTTACATATTTTCTGTGCTCCATTTGCGGTGGGTGGACATGAGTTGTGAACCTGCTGAACAGTATTCCCCCTCACCTAATCTGACGTGTGTGTTTTCAGAGAGGAGGAGGGGCCGAGGGCGGAAATGTTGTAGCAGGAGCGGGAGGAGAGAAAGGAGAAAACAGGAAGTGGAGGGGAAACAAGCAAATATCCGTCAGCACCACCGCTGACAGGTGGAGGAATAATTCATTATTGGTTACAGCGGCAGCTGTCGAGGGTGACTTTGACCACGACTAAACAATGAAGTCCGGACGACCGGGTCAGGACCGACAGAAGGTGCTCGGGTTGAAGGATCCGGTTCCACTGTGCCAGATGGACTAAGCCGGTGGGAACCTTGTGGTGCTGTTGGGAAACCGTGGCTCCCTCCTTTACAGCGGATGTTAGTCTGGCCTGAACCACATACCCAAACAGTTCGGACTCTGTGACGTTTGAAAAGGCGTCGATCTGGATCCAGTCCGGTTCTGCAGGATGTGCTGGACCTAAAGGATCTGCTGCTACCCCCGGCGGTCTGCTGGAGTCCAGCTCTTGGCTGTGTGCCCAGCCGGCGCTGCTCCTCTTTGGGATCAGTCACACAACAGCTTGTTTTCTGGGTTTCTTTTAATCGGTCCGTCATCTCTGTGGAATAATAAGTGTGTTCCTACTTCCTGCTTTTCAGTTGCAAACATTTCAGCCGTCAGAATAATGCAGATAATGGAAATCCATTTTATCGCTCAACAGGGAGTTTCAGTCAGCACCTGAAACAACCGCCGTGTGTTTATATAGCTCCATTCAAGTTCAGCACTCAGAGAACATCTGCAAAATTACCTAAAAACGGCCATCGACCTCTCGCACCGTTGCCTCTTTCCCCCGTTTTCAAATGTAAAAGACAAACGACAAAAGCACACGAGGCAAGTATTCAGCAGGGCGGATTGGTTGCACGAGGCGGGTCAGCGACCTACCTGGTGGTGGCGAAGCATCACGCTGACATACAAGCCCAAACACACAGCCGATGGAGAGCGAGAGAGAAGGTGGGGGTGGGGGGGAAAGGTGGGGGGGGGGGGCAGAGACAGACAGCTGCATACTGAGAGAAGGAGCGACTGAGAGAAAGTCTCACACTGAGTGATGGAGAGAGACAGAGGAAAGGAGTGCAGGTTATTATATGTGAGGTCTCCCCCGCCGAGAGGAAAAAAATGCTCCTCAGCACCGAACATTCATCTCACAGCGCCGGCGTCACGGGAGAGCACACACACACACACACACACACACACACACACGCGTACATGTCACACATGTATACATGTGCACAAACATGCAGTCGCACACACACTCTGCAAGAACAGAGCTCAGCACCTTTGGTGGAGAGGAGGAGATATTAAAACGGGGTGTTTCCCTGCAGACTGGATGGATGGAGGGGGGCTTTCATCCGAAGCTTCACATTAAGTGGATTTAGTGAAAACTGAACAGCCTCATCGGCTGAATATCGATTTTTTTTTTACTTGGTAAGAAATGGAAGAATTTTTGAAACCTTTTTGTGCGTGTGTGTGTGTGTGTGTGTGTGTGTGTGTGTGTGTATATATGCGCGTGCGTGTGTGTGTATGTATGTGTGTGTGTGCGTGTGTGTATGTATGTGCGCGTGTGTGTGCGCGCGCGTGCGCGTGTATGTATGTGTGTGGGTATGTATTTGTGTGTGTATATGTATGTGTGTGTGTGTATGTGTGTGCGTGCGTGTATGTATGTGTGTGTGTGTGTATGTATGTATGTGCATGCGTGTATGTGTGTGTGTGTGTGTGTATGTATGTGCGTGCGTGTATGTATGTGTGTGTGTGTATGTATGTATGTGCGTGCGTGTATGTGTGTGTGTGTGTGTATGTATGTATGTGCGTGCGTGTATGTGTGTGTGTGTTTGTGTGTGTGTGTGTGTGTGTGTGTGTATATATGCGCGTGCGTGTGTGTGTATGTATGTGTGTGTGTGCGTGTGTGTATGTATGTGCGCGTGTGTGTGCGCGCGCGTGCGCGTGTATGTATGTGTGTGGGTATGTATTTGTGTGTGTATATGTATGTGTGTGTGTGTATGTGTGTGCGTGCGTGTATGTATGTGTGTGTGTGTGTATGTATGTATGTGCATGCGTGTATGTGTGTGTGTGTGTGTGTATGTATGTGCGTGCGTGTATGTATGTGTGTGTGTGTATGTATGTATGTGCGTGCGTGTATGTGTGTGTGTGTGTGTATGTATGTATGTGCGTGCGTGTATGTGTGTGTGTGTTTGTGTGTGTGTGCGTGTGTGTGTGTGTGTATGTGTGTGTGTGTGTATGTATGTATGTGCGTGCGTGTATGTGTGTGTGTGTGTGTGTGTGTGTGTGTGTGTGTGTGTGTGTGTGTGTGTGTGTGTGTGTGTGTGCGTGCGTGTGTGTGTGTGTGTGTGTGTTGGGGGCTTTGGGTGATGAAGCTCAGTTGGCATTCTCCAAATGAGAAAGTAATCCTCCTCCTGAGACTGCAGCCTGAGAATATGATCAGTGTTGAACTGTTTGTGGAACCAAATTGGGAAGAATCCACAGTGACGGAGAGAGGATCCTATTTTTAATCAAAACTCAGGCCCTATTGTTTGTGTGTCTGTTTGCGTGCTTGCAAGATGTGTAATTGATTGAAAAATGGTCGTTGTTGGCTTTGAAATATGAAAACGCTGAATGTGAGCAGACGTGCTGGATTACGGTGGCGTTAAACTTTCTTTGCTTCAGTGAGTGATCTAACAGATTAAAATCACTTCTTCACAGCACGGTCACCTCTTCCACTCTGACAGAAGCTTTACGCCTGACTTTTTTCGGTCGTAGCTGTGGGCGACGTTTTTACGAATGAATCTTGTCCTCGGACAGAGATCAGCAGATGAAAAGAGGACAGATTTACAGGAGCTGTCTGTAGTTTTATTACGCGGCTGCTATCAATGAGCCCGAGCGCTGATGTGCTGAGACAGAGGACTGTTTCACACGAGATTTAATCTGAAAAATTCATGATAAATCCATGATGATATACAGCATGTGTCACACAGCAGGGGGAGGATGAGCCTTATAACTAATAAACTCAAGAACTAATCTGAAAAATGATTTGGCTCATAGAAACATCATTTTTCTTTTCTATGTATTTTCTATTTTAGTGGTTCGCATTTCATATCCCATTGTCATACATTTCTGAAGCCACACATCACATCACTGACATGACTGCATTTTTGCATTGAACTATATTTTATTTGGAAACGAGAATAAAAAAGAGAAAAATGCGCTCTTGCTCTGTTAGCTGTGGGTCTCCACAGGTAAATAAAAGGCGTCACAAACCGCCGAACCAACCTGAATGCGTCGAGGTGACACCTCACTCCTCAGTGTGGCGTTAATCTAAGAATAAACGTTTGAAAATGAAATACGTTGGTTTAAAAAGACAGCTGGTAGGAGGTGGGAACTGTTGTGGGGGTTTTTTGTGAACGTGTTGGAAAACTGGATCTTGATTATTCTTTTGTGTTACTTCATTTGTGATGACTACGCGGAGACTTTGATGACTTTTAGGTGACTGTTCAGACGCCGATCAGCTGAAGGCTTGGTGGGGGGGGGTCAGTGACAACGATCTGCTGAACCATGTTTTAATGTCACTAAGTAACAAGATGGCAACGGCGGCTGCGGCCTGCTGATGAAACAGCATCCAGATGATTCATTTATAGTTTTATGAATTCGTATGACCTGAATCTGCAGAGGTGACGTGACGCTGAACTCCTCATCAGAGGCGCTGAGATAAAATTACCTTTGAATAGAAAAATAAAGCCAAAAAAAATGCTAGATTTATGTGCCAAGCTGGTTTTCGGCTTCTTCTGTTAAACCTTCAGCTCTGTTGAGCTCTCCATCTTCCATTCACATTTACCAAAGCCTCATGGATGTCCACTTGTTAAGCCCCTCCCACTTTTGGGCGGTCCTGAGGGGCAACCTGAAGACGCCAGCCACGACTCAATAGGACAGAATTCCGACCGAGCCTGTCCTTCTTATTACCACATCACAAATACTTCTAAAAAAAAAAAAAAAAACCCATCATCCAACAGGTAACCATTTCATTTTTCTCTAGAAACAGAACTATTGCCTCTTTGGCGGTCAATCCTTTTCAAACAGCGCGTGATTAATGTAAAGTTGATGTAATTCGAGCACAGCAGTCATCCGACTCACCGCGTATCGATCACACTGAGCACTTATGGGACACTAAAGCTGCAGCTGAGACAGTTTCCTTCACTCATAAATAAAACATTGAGATTTATGAATTATTATTTTTTTTTTTTTTTGGAAGTTCTGCGTCAAGGTCTGCTGGTGAAGTTGGTAACAGGGTTAAGTTTGAACCTCGATGATTTGTGAGTCAAACCAGCATTAGTTGCATTATTTAATAGCTTCCGCTCATTTCTCTGGAGATGGTGGCTGATTTTACAGTTTTATTCATCATCCACTTAAAAAGGGTGGAAAGCCCCCCACTGAGCTGAAGGTGAACTAGCAGAAATGGCCAGTTGCAAGAAACCCTGAAGTGTGTTGGAAAGAGAGCGTGAGCGTTCATCCCTCCGTTCATTATCGAAGCCTGTCTCAGTTCCTAAGAGTGCTGCAGTCATGCTGGATGTTATGCAGGCCGCAGGTGGCACATCACTTAATTTCCAGCAACTCAGCAGCCTGGAGTACCACAGGGAGGTGTGTTCGGTCCTCTCCTGAGCCATCTACACGCACCAGCCGGAGAAAAACATCGTCCACCAAGGAGGGCGAGGTCAAGGAAACAAATGCAATCTCCATCTCAGTATCGGTGAAATGAGGGAAAGGATTTTGGACGAGGAGGAGAGAGAATCTGCGCTGTTAAGTTTCTCACTCACGACTGATAGCGCCCCGTCTGTTGCTCCCTCAGCGACGTCCTTTCAGGACAACTATCAGCAACTCTGTCTTAGGAGGGAACACAAAACAATCAAGGATTTGCACGACCAGCCGGTACATAACCCATTTAACAGACCGCCATCTGGCCGACGGCGGCGTGGCTTCCCATCCAGGAGTGACACGTTGATGAATGGCGTCTACCTGCAAGCCATCAGAATTCTGATTAACTGCACCAAAATACTTTCACTCTGAGAAGCAAGTTCATGAGCACTTTATCTCAAACACGGCTGCTATACGTTTATTTGAATTTGAGCAGTACACCTGCTGTTTGAGACCTCAGCTTGGACTTTCCATAATTTTATATATATATATATATATATTATCTCTTCCATACTGCATATGTCCAAGATATCGCCACAAACATTTCTTTATATATTCTGCATACGGAAACTAAACCTGGACATAAAAATAGCAGGTGGCCTATTCAAACACCTGCGCCCACACTTTCATAGTATAACACCATGAATGAGTGTACATATGCTGAAAAACTGCGGAGAGCACACAGACACAAACATCCAGCTGGCGTTTGGTGAAAGAGAAGAATGGGGACAAAATTACAGCAAAACACGGCAACACATCCAAAAGCTAATGATAAACGGGACACAGTTTTAGAAAATATATTTCCAAAAAAGTTCAATTCTAATTTCTTCCCTAACTTCCCTCCAATTCTGTCTCTGAAGAACGCTCTTATCTGACATGCCTTCGTTTTACGGAATAATTCGCTTTTTGTGTTTGATGTTTTGTCTTTTTTGTTTCATTTCTTAAATGTATTTCAGAAATGTCGGGGCCACCGCAAACTAAAGACTGGGAAAAATATTTTGAGAAAAAGGAAATTTAAAGAGACATTTTCTCATAAGAGGAAACAATTGTCCAAAAATCTAAGCGAGCAATTATTTGTGTCTTTTTACGACAGAACAGAATTATTTTTCTCTGCCTCTATCTTTCCTCACTGCATGAGTCAGACTGTTTATCCACCTGCATTGTTTTGGAAGCTGTTAACAGTCTGGCCATTTGACAGAGACGACGCCTGTTGTGTAATTCAGCTGCTTGTTTAAATGTCGGACGTTCACTCACTTGTTTTTCTTTCCTCAACGGGATGAAGAAAATCTAAATCGCATCGTAAAAATATTTCAAAAATGGATTTAATTAAATCCAGTAGGTCCCCGAAGCAGAACCATTGGTGGGTGATGATATAACAAATAAATATCAGAGAGGAAAAATGTTTTTATCTTCACTCCAAATGTTCAGCTTGGTAGAATAAAACCCTAAAAACATAAATAACCGATTTTAATCTCACGTTGTATGTAAGAAACATTTAATCAGCACATAAAGCCCCTTTGAGGAAATTTTCAAAGAGCGCTTTGGCACTTAAAGGTTTTAAAAGGAACTAAATTTAGCAAGAAAATCCCCGAAGGTAGAAACTAACTTGAGGAAGCTCCAATGTGGGCAGGACAGAGCACGCCCAGTCGACCAATCATTAGACTAAATGAGCCCCATTCGGGACGTTTCCTACCAAAATTTAAGGTGGAAGGGGGCCTGATTTTGGCCCTAGCTCCCCCTGACCTGCTCAGAAACTGTGTAATACCTTTTTTTTTATTAAATCAGACATAACTGTTATATAACCCTACATAACCCTAACCCTAACCCAAACTGATGAATTAAAAAAAAAACAAAAACAACAACTTTTGATAAAATCCAAAAACGGCAGTCGGCCCGATCACATAACGTAATCAGCCTCTTTGTCGTGTGATGTTCCTGCACAATCCAAATGCCAACTGAAGTCATTTTCTGTTGGTGCTTTCACGTCAACGATCCCTTTTAAAGAGCGCTCTGCTTTTACTGCGTCTTTGTGTTTTGTATCGACGGACAGTTTTCTGTTTGAAAACATCCATGCTGGTGCTTTCAGGGGCCTATTACTGACATTTATAACCTTTTTTTTTTACAAGTCTAATGAGACACAGAACCATTAAAGTAACAAAAACAGAACAAGCTTTCCAATTGTGTGAGCAGTGATCTCCACTTGTGCCTTTGCTTTAAGCCCAACATCACCCCACAGCTCAGACACACAAAAAAGCCAATTAGTTGGCCGCTCGAGCCGTCGGACAGGAGGAATGTCGGCCCACCGCTGTGGTTGGTTTGTTTTAAGCCGTGTCGCTCAGATTGCAGCTGACCGCTGACAGATTTTCCGTGAAAGTGCTGGTGGGGGTGGTGGACTCGCTACCAAGGCTCGACACAATGCGTGACCTGCTGACCTTGTGTGTCTCTGTTCAAGAGCGAGAGAGCGAGAGAGCAAGAGGTGTGACATCAGGTGAAGGGGCGACACAACAAACCAGCCGGCGCCGGAGTGTTTCTGATCGGACGGAGAATTCAGATTTGGTTTGTGTGTGCACTCACAAACACAAATTAAAGATGCAATGGAAGCACAGCTCTTCTCCCCCTAAGTGTCATACTCGAAATGATTTCATTGTGTCAATGTTAGCGTTAACGTCAAAGTGCTGATTTGTTGGCGTTGCGTGAGGTGAAACTTTTCTATCTTGGGAAAACTAAAACACTTTGTGACTTTCATTTCATCCGTAGTTCCTTTCTGAAGCGAATGTGTAAAATTAGAGATCTTCAGCTTTTTGAGTTATTCAGATCCCTTTTGTGCTTCAGACAGCGTTTCCTCACAGAGCAGGGGACGGTAACACAAAGACAGGAATTTACACTAAAATGGGCGAGGCTCCGCATTAACGCCGGTTGAAGGACTCCCGTCACTTTACACTCAGATTGCTTCAAGAGGTGATTCCTTTGTGGCCAGTATGAACAAGAGAAACTGTTAAAGAATTAAACTGCTTCATTGATCAAAACAAGCCGATTCTTAGACGATGCGTCTCACTAAATTAGTGTATGATATATATATATAAACTACCACAGACAATAAAAACCTGTCAATAATAATAATAAAAAAATCTGAGTTCTTTGAAAATATTTCAAGTAATTGTTCCAATCTGAATTTTTTAGCAGTTTCAACATGGATTTAATTTTTTAGATCTAATTAAAGGGTGAAGTCTTATGACAGTTTCAGAGTTTGATTCATTTTTTAATGACTGTGCTACTTTATTAAAAATAATTGCTGTGTTTGGGTCTATTTTTTATTTATTAGTTTTATTATTCCAGGTTTTATTTCACTTTGGGGGGGTGAAACACAAACTTGTTGCTGCAGATTGAACACAAGTGGTTTGTGTCAACTGGAAGATGAACAAGAATGTGTCAAGGGGTTTGACCCCCCCGACTTCATGAAGCCCTTTGGATTGTTGCTCACCCCTTTCGTCTTGACCTCCGACACCTGATGTCTTCACCCCGAGGGGGGGCGGGAGGTGGATGCTCTCGTGTTGGAGATTGGCAGGGTCAGCTGAGTGGCAACGCAACACCAGAGAAGGGAGATGATATCTGAGAGGAGGCCACCCAAAGAGTTAAGGTGCTTCTCCTTCTGCTACAGATTTAAACTTTTCTTCAAAACACTTAACGGGATTTTGTTCTTAAGACCAAATTCTTCTCAGGTGTGCTTCGTTAAAACTAAAACGTTAAAACACCATAAATCACCTCAACTTAACCTCAGCTAAAGAGCCACGCTGAAATACTGAACCCCCCCCAAAATAAACCAACAAAGAAGAAAATAAAGTTCCCTGAAAATACTACAGAGGTGAGCTGTTTGGGTTTTTTTCATTTAATGTGCTTGCAGCTCAGGTGCAGGATGCTCGTGAGGTCAGTTGAGGCAGTCGGTAGGTTACACGTGATTTTACACCTTACGCAGCTAATTAGACTCACTTTGACGTTGTTGTGAGTATACTGATGAGAAGGGTAAGGGTTAGATTTTATATTTTTAAAAAAAGGGTAAGAGCTGGATCAAACGCCAGCATTAGCTTCTGGGTATTTTATTTAGATTAAAAAGTTGGCGTACACATGTGAAAAGTATTTTATGCAGATAAATGAAGCATCCCCTGTAATGCAAACTCGCAAGTGGGCCGACAGAAAGCCGACGCCATCAAAGGTCAGACCTCCATGAAGTGGCTCCAGAACAAAAGTTTCCTCCTCTGACAGACTCTTATGATCCAGAACTGCTGCCGGTGGAGCATTTAGACATTTGCATTTCCTTTGGTGCTGCAGTTTTGTTCTTCACGGAGAAACAGGACATTTCTGGGTTGACAAATCTGCACCGCCGCCTCGGTATCCCAGCTGCATTCGCCAAACTGTCGACGCTGACGCTTTTATCATGCAAACAACAAAAAAACTCAAAATCTGACATGCGACCTGCGACGTAGTTCGCGTTTCTTGTGTTGTGTCTTCTCAACGACGGGAGGCACGATCAAGAAAAAGCCTCCGTTAATTGTGCTGCGATTTCCTCTCAGCTTCGGCCAATTGTCAGGCTGTTCGAATCAATGCGGAGACGTCTCAGACAAAAAAGCCCGGTGTCGTGCTCAAATTGGCGAATTGGTACCCCCTGCAGCGAAGGATGAAACCGGAGAGGTGTTGCTGGGAAAATGTCCGAAGTATGAGGGCTCCCCAGCTGTCGGAGGGTCAGGGGCAATCAGGAGCGCTTTATTGGAGCAGCATGAGTCCTGTATTGGGCGATTTATTTATTGTCTGCACCCAGACAGCTCTCGACGTCCTCCAACACACAGCTGAATTTGATCTCTCGTTATGAACTTTTGCCCTCTCCATCTCCCTCCGGCTTCACGTTATTGTCAAAGACACACGGCAACTTGCGTGAAGTAATCCGGCTCGTCGCCAACCGTATGACCGCCACTTCCTGATTCGTCAGCTGTTGAAAACGCAGCCTGGATTTCGATGTGCAAAATGACACAAAGAGCAGCATCAGAAATTGGCACTGTTGAGTTTTCCCTCCGGTCCGAAGGCGGTCACCAGTAATTCTGAATTATGGTTCCTCTTTTGTTTTTTCTTTTTCAAACTGCATGCAAATCAATTTCCATGTATTTTATGCCTCAGCTGCTTTAATGGTTGATCTGGGGGGGTTGGAGCGAACTGCAGGGAAAGGGCCAAGGTGGAGATTGCAATCTGCTCCTCCGTCACTGTGGTCGTTGAGTGTGTCAGCAGAAACGCCTCGGAGGACTCTCCCCCTTTCCCCGTTTGTATTTTTCCCACCTTCCCTGTCAGCCATCTGTTTCTCGGTACCTTCATTGTTCCAAGCTTCTCTTTTATTTACAACGCTACAGTCTACCAAATCAGGTCGTGTTCCTCTTCCCTCTCCACAACACTTCACCAAACTCAATTTACAGGAACCGTGTGTGAGCGAAACCAATATGAGCGTTCGGACAGTTTAGCAAAATAAAGACATTCTGACCGCTTTCACATCAGGGAAGGATTGAAAGGGCTGATTGGGGTTGAGACAGAGTTTTAAAGGATGTCTAATGGCCTAATGCTTAAGGTGAATACTCAAGGGGGCAACTTCCAAGGGTTGGAAAATAAAGCAGACAGGAAAGTGCCAAAAAAATTTCCTCTAATGGCTGCTTGGGGTTGAAAATGTCACACTTTGCAGCAGAAATAATTGTACACAGATGTTTCAGGTAGAGCCTTTGCTAAATTCATCGTTCATGACAGCATGTGGGGTTTGAATTTTACATCGCTCACTTGCTTTACTTTAAAGTATCAGAGTTATTTTTGGAATAGCTGGGAGATCACCACCAGGACTAAACTTTGAAAGCACCGTAACATGCGTCAGGGCCCAGGAAACTAAAAAATGTCGGGCCCACACACACAACATGATGGGCTTATATGTTATAATCACATCTGGACCATAAATAAACTCTTCCAGCTGTAAATCAACACCCAGAATCCTGACTCAACAGGAAGCAGCTACTTCTTTATTTATCACCCCTGAAGGACAGTTATTGCGTTTGTCAAAAGGCACAATCCCAAAAAAAAAAAAAAAAAAAAAGAGACCTGATCTGAATGTGAAGAGTTGCAGTCGAGTGAGGGGAAGGTTTTCAGTTTGGTATTTAGTTTTGAGCAGAACTCCGGCAGATAAAACAGTACAAAGCAGCGCAGGGACGTAACCTTTAATTTTCATTTTTACGAGTTCCCGGCAAACAAAATAGATTGTTTGTTTTGAGAGTCTTTGTGTTCTAAATCGCATTCTTGACAGGGGAAAAAAAAATTGATATGTATTTAACTCCACCATTTTCTTTTCCCACCATGCAGATTGATTCAGGAAAGAGACAACTGAAACAGAAATGGGAACAGAAGAAGGGACTCCTTGTCAATATGAATACAAATGGATGGAGCATAGATTAGTGTAAGAGCGCTCTCAAAGTGTGTCCCCTCTTATCAAAGCTGCAGCAGGATCACTCTACATGACACGCTGCTTTGACAGCAGGTTAATGAAGACCGCCACATTATGGATTCACAAGAAAAAAGAAGCAAAAGGGAGCCCGGAGTGGATGTATATGGCATTGTGAGATGAGTGAGAGGAAGAGACAAATAGAATACAAGATGATGGAGGTGCAGCGTGTTGATTATCCTAATCCAACATGAATACTAATGGGCAGGATGATAAGACGTGTGGTGAGCGCTGTGAAAACCCAGACCAGGCGAGGATTAGTCCACAAAGGGACGTTAGAGCCTTTCAATGATGATACATAAAGGTTTGGCTAGCTTTGACGACTCCTCTCCTTCTCCCGTGATGCAATCCAGAGGCGGATTATAAATCATCCCGTCAGTCCAGGATGATTAGAAATAAATGGGCGAAGGATTAGGATGAGAAATATCTTTTTAAGATGAATAAATAAAGAAATAAATCCTCTGAAAACACAAGCGAGAGGATTAATGTATATAAAATCATGCTGAACTGGCAGAATGGATTGAATGGAGCTCAAAAACACGTCCGTCCTGGCTGATCAGTGTTTGGACGGAGATGAGTCAAAGAAATCGGACCGAAGGACCTCCGCAGGAGATTTAACGTCACGTTCTGTTGTGGGAATGCTGAGAGCAAGAGATAGGGGGACCGTGTGCTCATTAGCTTAGTCCAAATAAATGTCAATTGATGGACAATGGATCTGGATTACACTCAGAAACTTTCTCTGCCCCTTTATCGCTCCTCTCTTTCATCTTGGTCTGGAGGAGCTTAGCCCAAATACCACGCACATAGTGTTGATTAGCGTCAACTCACATTCTTCACACTGAATCTGCAGCAGTGGCCGATGGATTAGCTAGTACATTTTATATATATATATATATATATATATTTCTTTTAGAAATTTCCTTTCATAATACGTCAGAAGTCACACGAATAAAGCCAGCGGAATTACACCGAGCTAAAGGGAACTTTTAGCCATGAAAGAAGAACACCATCTGTCTTCTGATTAAAGTGAGAGAGGGAGGGCTCCACGTTTTTCTCTGCTTCTCTTCTCTTCTCTTTAGAGTCTTGCTGTCGGATGATTATTTGAGGTTGTAAAGTTATTCGCAAGTTTGAGCTGAAACAAGTAAGAAAAAAAAAAAGAAGCTAAAATTAGAAGCTCGGCAGCCGTCCCGTTACAATGACGGTGTTTTCTCCAAATAATTGCTGCAATCTGGGAAACAACACATCACGGCTGCAGAAAGAGCAAGACGAGCAGCCTGACCGTCCATTCAGATGATCTAATCCATTTGTTTTATTGATCACGCAGACAGATGGAGATGTTAATTGGTGTCACGGAGAAGCGGCCCTAAAGTGCTAACATGCTGGAGTCATCATGGACTGTTCACATTCTGCACCCAAACCCGAGTCACGAGAAGCCGGAAACTGGAAAAGGCCGAGCTGGATCCAATTGGATCGGGTTTGGATGGATGGACAGGTTTGGTTCTGTGTGAACCAGGAAACAAAATCTTATCTTTGTTGATTTGATTTGAAAAATTCTTTAGCATGTCTTCATGTTTCGATGTATCAGCTGTACACATGATTCAAGGTCGATTTACTTTTCCCTCTTACACACATATATACATACGTATATATATATATATATATATATATGAGAGGTGTTGTTTTTGTCTAAGAGCTGCTGTGAAATACGACACAGACTCCCTGTTAAGTCCGTCAAAAACAACTTTATCGGAAACAAATCAAGAGCGCAGAAAAAGCAGAAACTCATCTGGTGGTGCTGACCCTCTGAAGTCACACCGGCCAAACGGCCTCTCTTTAAAAGCTCCTAATCAGGATGATTTGCCCCAGCTTGGGGCAAGTTGGGGCAGCTGCCACCAGTGAGGCTCGATGAGCCCTCTGAGCAGAACAGAGGGAACAATGTTTAAAAATATACATAAACGTAATCTGAAAATCAAAATAAATAACGATATTGGCTTCTAAAGTTCACTCAGATTCATCTTTCCTGCATCGGAGAGCTTCAGACTGAGAATCTGGCCCAAACCGGAACTTCTCCTTGAACGTTAAACCATAAATCCCCTTTCAGAGTCAAACAGCGAGTGTGAAAATATTGATTCTACCAAAGTTGATGTTGCGAGCTCAGCGTGACGGACATCTTGAGTGTCAAGTGTTGTAACTCGTGACGCTTTATGAAGTGTCTGCATTCCTTCAGCCGGCTGACGACGTGCTTCGATCACAGCTTCAAGCTCTAAAAAGGAAACTGCATTTTAACAGCAACTCAATCAGCTGGCAGAATGTCAGATAGAAGTACACCGTCAGTCTAAAGTTCTTTTTCTACTTCATAACTCATCAGAGCAGCTTGAGCCTCGATCATTATGTGCACTTAAACTCATTTATTATTCATTTCTGTTTTCGGCTTCAAATCAGGAGGAAAGTAACAGGATTGGTTTCTTTAGAGCCACTTTGATTATCCGACTGTCAGCTCCATCCCAGACATCAGCAATTAAGAATTAAATAGAACGAACAAAAAATCCAGATTGTGTTAAATTCTTTTGTAATAGTTAATATTACTCATCATCACAATTTTATTTGTAAATTTACTTCATTCTAAAGTCTCAGATGGAAAGAATTACTTTAAACTTTCCTTTCATATTCCAAACATTGTTTAGATTTTCTTATCTGAAGAAAGTCACACTTCCAAACAAGGCGATAAATAGAATGACTGGAATATGAGAATATAGCATCACAAAATTTCCAAATGTGGGCAGGTAGACGTCACTGAACTGACAGCTGGACTGAATCAGTGAATCATGTGAGTCATTACTGACCTCAGCAGGTAAAACACTTTATTTTATTTTAATTATTTCTTTTTTTTCCGGCTTCCCATTTAACCACTGAATCTATTCGATAACGAACAAACGTGGTGTGACATCCTTGTTTTCTGATTCTGTGCTCTTAATTCAACTTTACGGTTTTGTTGGAGGAACTGGAGGAACGTTGAGCAACAGATCTGTGATCATTTTAAGCCTTTCTGGACTAACCTGATGCCATCACTGGAGTCTTTTTTCCAGACTTTCCCTTCTTGTAAAAAACAACTTCAGTCTACAAGTTTGCCATAATTGATGCTCACACTACCAAAAACAAAAGGTCAAGGTCAAATATGAAGGATTTTCTATGTTGACATTCAGATTAACTTTTGTTAAACTTTGGAGCTTAGAAAGGTTATTTTAAAATGCAATAAAAGACAGAAACTAACTCCAGCCTATGCAATTGTCATACATGAGTGGATGCAATCCTTTAGTCCGGCGTGCAGTTTTACAAACCATTTTTAAATGTGTTGTGTTGGCGGTGCCTAATGGTTCCTGGAGCCTGCAGCAGAAACGGAGGCTTCATAAGCTCATTTCTTTTTGAGGCCTCAGTTAAACTTGCCTGCTGATGCGTACACAAACAGTTACGGACACTGGGGACATTTAATTTTCATTTGAACTCTGCTTGAGTCCCCTCTTTTTTTTTTTTTTTTTTCCAAGCAAAAGCAGGGAAGAGCTTCATCCCAGCGCTTAGTAAGAAAGGCAGCGAGTCTCAGTTTAGTCCTTGTGGTAATAATATCTGGACGAGATATCACTGCTGCTGTCAGTCAGTGTCTGGACAATCTGTTCCGACTACTGAGCTCTTCTCAGTCTGTCCTGGTGGTTTTCTCATGAACCACCACAATAAGCTGACCACCCCTCTGATCGACACCAAGGCCACGCCGTGAACGTTTGCACGACAAATCAACTGAAAGGTGCCAGATCTGTGTACCTCAACCGGCTGTCGTTGTGCACCATGAACTGTATGTGTGTGATTGTGTCCTCCTGTTAAATGTTTTCACTCAGTTTTTGGTCTCCACCTTCTCTGGAGTGAAATCTTTGTCTCGTCAGCTGCTTGTCTCCGCCTGGATTTTTCAAACCCTCCGTTTCTTACCAGCCAGTCTGAAGCTCACGGACCGTCGTCGACTGTTTCACATTCTGAAAAGTGCAGCGGTTGTGGAGTCCACCTTCAGCTCCCGCGTCACCAGAATCATTGTGCTATTGTGACGGTGACCGAATGATCGACGCCATCCTCCTTTCTGCCTCCCTCCTCATCAAAAACTTTATTCCTTCAGGCTTGGAACACCAGGACGGCCAAGTCTCACTGGAGGAAGGAAAAGAGTGCGAGCAGAGAGAGAGAAAAACAACAACAACAACAACAACAACAAAAGATGAAGAGATGGCGTCGTCTGCACTTGGAGGAGACAGACTCATGGTGAGAGAGAATCCCCAGGTTCTCAAATTAGTCAGATTCCATGAATCACACACACTCACAATCTCTGCCTCACACACACACACACAGGCCGTACTTATGCTAATGCAATTAAACACTCTGGGAAGGAGGGAACAAGTGCCAGTGATGGCGCTGCTCTTGCCGATGCTGATGAGCTGCACAGAGAACATTGCATTACCATTACTGCTGGGAGAGAAGGGTGGAGCAGGTGGAGGAGGTGGGGGGAGAGAAGGGAGATTTTAAAGGGGGAGGAGGAAGAATTAGGGAAGGTGGAAAAAACAAAATGAGGTAGAAACGAAGGCAGAAGGAGTCCAGCACCTAAAATCCTCTTTGCTGTGGATCCAGCCCACACACACCATCTGAATGTTTGTTTTTGCCAATTAGGAGCACATTATGTTGACTCAGTGAGACTTAACCTCATTTTAACCCCCGACCACGGCGACTATCACCTATAATCACCTATCACCTATGCCTCGACGGGAACCGGCATGTTTTTGTCCTCGTGACACGCAGGTTGCTTCGTCTTCTCTCACTATTTTGCTGCACACCCAACGGTTTAATTCACAGCAGGTACGACATTTAAATACTACTGAACATCGACGCTTCAGGATTCCTGAGCCAGGCGATTTTAATTTGACATCATTACGTTCTTAATGCAGATATTTCAGTACAACAGCACTCCTTTCACACTCCGTCAGTGTGTGTGGAAAAACATGTTCATGAACTCATTTATGCAGATATGTCACATAATCATAGATAATCTCCCTCTGAACACACACACAACCATCAGAGTTTCATTTTCTGGCTACTACAGCTCCATATTTCCTTTTTTTTCCCTCCTGCAGATATTCCAAACAGCACAGACCAAACACTGCGGGCGGAAGCTAATATAAAGGCTAATCTCATCATCTCGACTGTCCTCGTGGTCGACGGGTCCGGGCTACACGGTAATGTGATCTGTTAAACTGTGACTGCCGTCACTCTCGTCTCCACTGATGGACCTCCACGGGGGAATTAGCTGGTCTGTCACTGTCATTTGTCCGGTTTTGTAAAAAAGTATTATGCATTATCTCTCATCTGCGCCTGGAAGGAACTGTAAAGTAACGAGAAGGATGATGAGCTCATGTTAACAAAAACACAAAACCAAATTGGAACGATGAAGCTCAGTGACAAACCGTGAAAATGGGCTGTTCCCGGGTCATCTGAGCATTAAGCTTGATGACGGCTGCAGAAGGCGTGAAGCAAAGTGAAGCCGACTAACTTTAGCTTTTTTTCAACCTGCAGCACATTTCTAAAATTAAAAAAAAAAAAAGAAGACATAATTGAATAAATGGTATTAATTGTGTAACGTGTTGTATCACGTTAAGGCTTTTTGTGTGTGTGTGTTTTTTTTATGATGCCTTTTTGGACGACGTAGCTGTTGTCTTTATGTTTTAACAGGTGAAGTTTTTCAGATTTTGCTGGGTTTTGGATCAATCTTTCTATTTTCTGATCCTTCATATTTCCACATTTCAGAGTGAAACATTGTCATTTACACTCCACCAACCTTTTCATTTGCCGTCTTCACTCGCTCGTCTTCTCAAAGATATATTTTTTTCTTTAAATACAACATTTGGCCCCAAATGAAAGCAGCTCTCCTTAGTTTTCTCTTCCTTGGTCTCAGATTTATCCGTCAATCCAACTGTGATTAGATTAATTTAATCTGCAGTGACGCTGATAGTGTTTGAAAACGGATCCGTCTGAGCGGCCAATCCAACACTTCAGACACAGCGTGCAGCTCCCACTTGGATAATTGAGTTTTCCTTCAGTGGAGGATCTGACTTGAATTAGTGGAAATGAACTGAGCGTCAGTGTTTTCCTCCCCACGTTCTCCGGTTTTGCTTCTGAATCGTCCAAAGCATCAGATCATATCAACCTGAGACAGGTTTCGTTTCCCAATCTGAGCTTCTGTCACATTTGGACTGTTAAACACGCGACTCCAACTGTAGCTGATGACAAGCTGATGACAATAAAGAAGGCAGGAAACAGGAAGGACAACACCGATGACTCACAAACGTTCCATCCAGTCAGATTACGTGATTCACTTCTGGTTCAAATCAACCAATCGAGGAGAAAACTAAACAAACAGCTAGACTTTGGCTGTCCGTCAAATCTAAACAACAAAACTGCCAACACTTCCTCTTCCTCGTTGCTACTTCCTGTACCTCGTTTCCTCGTTCCCACGTCTTCCTTTGGTGTTGCTACAGAAATGCATTTGTCAAACATTTGGCCGGACATTTTTTAAAATATCTGTTTTTATAGACAGAAATATGACGGACAGTTCATAAGAACGGCCTATTTGCCGTTTCGAGGTGATTTCTGTCACATGGCTGAACATTGCGGAGGTCATTTCTTGCTGGCAGATCACTCAGATCACTCCATCACTCAGGCGGCGCTGATACGACACTGACACAAGAAGAATCGTTTTCAGAAACTATCAGACGTGATATTAGCAATTTCGAACAAACTGTTAACGCACAAACAAACGCACACAGATGCAGTTGGTTAACATCCTTATCTCCACCTAACCCTGTTTGTGAATGCCCTAATCAAGCAATAATTGGCAGCGCTCCGCTGCGTATTTACTCCTGTTACGATTAAAGTCTCGGAGCCTGTGAGCGCCTGATTGAGGTGGATGAGGTGCAGGAAATAATCACTCTGTCCCAACTCTGATATTATTTCTCACCCTCGGGGGGTTCAGGGTGAGCCTAACAGCTTCTGCCTTCCAAACAGCCAATTTACAATTCTGTCCAAATATAGAATATTTGGATTTGCATCCCCCCCCCCCCCCGAAAAAAAAATAAAAAAATGTTAATACAAAAAAATAAAAATTCAGTTTCAGAAAAATGTATGTTTGGTATAATTTAAGGGTGAATTTTCTGGATATGGGGAAAAGGTTACAAAACGTATGTATGCATGTATAGATGTTTTTAATTGCGTGCCCTGCTTTTGTTTTTGCTGGCATTTTTCTGCACATACGGCAGCGTTTGCACCAACTCATTTTGAAAGGGCACAGGAGGCCAACGGGAACGATGACGTCATTTCATCAGGAACACAACTCCGACTGAAGGGTTAGAGGATTACAATTACAAGATGAAACGATGAAAAGATTGAACTGGTAAATGAAAGAGGGAGGAAAAGGGGAGGATAAAGGGAGACCAGGAGAGGGTCTGTACGCTGTTGGATTAAAGTAGAGAATGTTAAATTTAATTGCATTAAGCTCCATTAAGTTGCCAGGAAGAAAAGAAGCAAGGAGCTCTCGAGAAGTAAAAGCCTTTCCTGCTGCTTTCCTCTATCCCTCTCAATTAAGTTAGTAGTTAATGACTTGAGCTTTTATTGGGGGGAAAAAGGACCAACAGGGAGGAAGGGAAGCGAACATGAAAGGACGAACACGTGAACACACAGCAGGCACGTAATCAGCAGGAAAGTGCAGATTAGACTCCAGCTCCGCTGATTGTTCAGTAAGTGATCGTGGTTAATATTTATTCGTATTATTAGCAGCATTTAAAAGTTTAAGGCATCTGCAGTTTGATGTTTTAGGGCCACACAGAGACCCTGCCTTCGTTCGGAAGGTTCTCAGCTCAGAGGTTTTATTGGGTGTCGTTGGTTATTACTGCAGATGAGGATTTGATGTGCAATTAAACTCTTCATTCATTAATGCAAATCATATTTGTAAGCCATTGTGGAATAAATCCATCAGTGTGAAATCTCCCTGCGCTGTAAAACGGCTGATGCACACGTCTCCTGCTGATGTGGATGCTTTTGGAGGGGAGAGATCGTAAAGATGGATCAGCCAGAACATTATGACCACTGAAGAATGTCTTTGATTATCTCTCTGCAGCGGCTCCTGTCAGGAGGGAGCTGGAAGGCCGAAGCTGAAGTTCCAAGGAGAACCAGATCTGAACCGGGTTCAGACCGAGTCCAGTCCTCTTTCAGCAGGATAAAGGTCTTGGCTCCAAATCCACCACGGAGGTCTCACCTTGGAGCGGGACTCAGAGTGTTGGGTGGTCCTAATGTTTTGGCTGATCGGTGCACGTCTTGGACAAATGGTTTGGATTCTGTTACCTGGTTCAGGTGCTCTATATCATTTTGAGTCGACCTTGAACGCCTCCTGGATGCTTTTACCCTTCGATCCGATCGTTTGCCATCTTTGTGTTGCGTCGCTCACTTTGGTTATCTCCCTTTTTTCTCCCCCAACTCTCGGCTCGCTCAGTCGATTTCTTCCCCTTTTCTGTTCCAGTTATCTTCCATCTTTAATCTGGCTCTCCTTCTCCCCCTCTCTCTTTCACTGAGCCCCTTCCCCTTACAGCGGCGATAACCGGGCTAATCAGATGAAGAGGATCTGTGCTGTGTCAGTGCTTTTAGCTCGGATGATATAAACGAGAATCTTCAATAATTTCTATAAAGCCAACACAGGACATCAAGAGACTAAACTAAAAAAACAAAAAAGAGCTCTTAGAAAATAACTTTTTCTCCTAAATAATGAAAAGGAGCATCTTTACCGATTCGCCACGAGGAGAAGTGAAAAACTAAACAACCTGTCACTCTCACTACAGACTCCCATCTTCCCCCTCCTGATTAATCCGGCATCGGATCAGCCGGACGGAGTGTATTTGTCCAAACAATAGTTGCAAAAGAAAGGGCAGGAAGTAACACTTAAAATATTTCAAATAAAGGCCACACTTTGTTTTTTTTTTTGTTTTCAAATGAGCGAAAACATATTTTTTGTGACCATTGCTTTAAGATTTGACACAGTCCAACGACGCTGCAGGTGGTGCCAGCAAACATGAAACTACTAAAACCCGTTTGCGGTAACGCAGGATTCGCCCTTGTAGCTGGAGCTGTAGCGAGGGAGCTCTTGGCTCCGGAGGCGAAGAGAGATGCCCCTCCAATGGGGCAGAAAGTTGGGCCAGAACCAGGACCATGTCGGACCATCTGCCTCCGCCAGTTGGGCTGAGAGACGAGAGCGAGGGATTAGATGTTTCCTTTTCCTTGACCTTTATTTTACAGGTAAATGTTTGAGAGCTAATTCTCTGAGATGATGTAAGTTATGAACAGCAATGCTCAGAATAGCAGGTGTCGTAGTAACAGCAATAATAATGATAATTGTTGCCCCCGCCCATGTTGAGTCGGATACATACACTGCACATACACTAATGGCTGCTCTTAATTGTGTGAGTGGAGATTAAAATGATTTATGTTCTTTAATATTGTTTATTATCATTGCTTTATTATAATGTGTGTAATTAGTGGTTTGCTTCTTGGCGTTCCCTCGAGCCACAGATAATGTGTTCACAGTTTCCGAGCTGGCAGAGATGTTAGCGCTTTATACTCCTCCGGTGATGAATGTGTAAATTTAGACATCGGTTTAGACTTTTGGGCCGGGACGCCGAGAGGTCGGGGGCCGGCTGCAGGGGTGGAGAGCCTTCAGCTTGATGTGGAGACATGAATTATATATAAATGCTGTACACTTGTACACTCTGTGTGTGGTTGTGGGGGAGCAGAGAAGGTTGTTCTGTCAACACTTCAAATAGGATGAGATTGTTTCGAGTTAAAGTGAGAAGCCAGAGAACAGTCGTCTGAGCAGCTGCGTTTAATTTCATAATGTGTCTGAATACTGTCAGTAATCTGGATTATATATTATATTGAACACATTTTACGTTTGTGTGCACTTAACAAAGCGTGACGTGTTCATTCATGAGAGATCTGATTTTGCTTCAGGCTGTTTTTTTTTTTTTTGGGGGGGGGGGGGGTTTATTTTTTATTTTTTTAGCTTTGGCTGCACTACACCTTTTGGTTCAACCCACACTTTGACTTGGCAACACAACGAAATTTTAATTAGTCACATTTTGTTTGGTAGCCACATCCCTCCAAAAACAGACAAGAAAAAAAAAGTGAATTTTGTTGGTGCAAAAAAGTTTGCCTTTGAAGACACAATTGGAGGAACTGGAACTGGAACTAGGCAAAAATTTCATGGGATTACTCCAACATTAGAAAAATCTGGCGTAGTTTGAAAAACTTCGTCCTTTGAGATGAATTTATTTTCAGAAACACATTTTGCAAATTCAAATAAAACTCATTGGCCACCTAACCTGCCCAAACGTCGCCAAAAGCAGATTTGTCTCTGAATTGTCTGATAATTGGTGGAATGAAGGACGTTCCCAGAGCAGGTCAACAACTCATTTATATTTCCTTTTCAAATGTCATGCTGATCATTCCTGACATTGTAAATGAGCATCACATTAAACCAGCACCCGTTTAACTCAGGACAATGAAAAGCTTTTTTTTTTTGTGCGTGCCAAAGGTCGGAATATGGTGCAATCACAGTGGAACTGTGAGTAAATTTACGGTTTCTGCCCTGAAATGTAATTGTTGAGGACTTTCTGTAATACACGCTGTTTTGAAGTCATCTGTCTGTTCCGTGTCGTCGCGTTGCATCATGGAAATCTGATCACGGTGATAGAAGGATCAGGACGTGATGCAACTTTGTAAGAAAATAACTTGAGAATTGAAACTCTCGGCCTGTCGGTGTGATTATCAGAGTGATAAATCGGCGGTTGTGCAGTCAGTCCAAACGCACAGATGTTGTCATCAGTCAGCCTTCTGCCTTTGTGCATACAAACTTGTCTTATGTTTGTGGTGTTGACAACTGGGAATAGATTAGATACATACACACAGCGTGGCCAAAAGTATGTGGACGCCTGTCTGGCACGATCCAAAAAGTGTTGAATCAGGTTGTTGTCATGTTTCTTCACAGACCAAGTGTTATTTAAAAAATAACTAACTAACTAACTAATTAAATACTAACTTCCGGCGCAGCGCAAGCTTTTTCCAGAAAAGTCCACGAGTGTGTAAAAACAAAAGGAGGTGTCTGCTGCTGACGGGCAGAATGATCTGAGGCACACAAGATGACTGTAACTGAGAGCAGCGAGTATGTACACGTGTCCTTCATCAGTAAACATGCTCGTGGTAGTTTGTCCCTTTGCCCTCCAACAGCTCTGCGATCTTCATGTCAATAACGTGACTCCATTTCTGCAGATGATTCCGCTGCCAAACTTCCACCGCGTCCCCGCGGCGTCTCCTGGATTCAGATCTGGTGACCGGGGGAGGACGCTGTGGCATTTTTGGCTTGTGACATGCTGCCAAATGTCAGAGGAAGCCTGTCGTCCATATTAATGCCTCTGGAAAAGCTCCTTCAGGTGCAGTCTGTCTGTAGGTGGGTCAGTATTTCTGGACACAGAGTAGTTTAAGATAAGGCAGAATAATCCCTTATTAGTCCCTCAGTTACACGAGAGAGAATTTAAAGCTTCCTCTAAGTAAAGAGCTGTTGATGCTCATGCTGGATGAGCAGCGATGGCAAAAGATTCCAAATGGCTCCCCGACATCATTAGAGCACCAACACCAACCTGGACTGTCGCTACAAGACAGGTTCATGCTGTCGATGCCAAGTTCTGCCCCGACTCATCTGCTGCACGGATTCGTGTTTTTTCTGCTCCTCGGCTGTCGGATCAGGTGAATCTGTGTCCGCTTCTGCTGCTTCAGATTTGTGCTCTCGGCTGACGGGAGCGGAAGCTGACAAGGTCCTCTGCCGTTGTAGCAGCCTGGAAGCTCGCCGCCTCCGGGTTGGACGAGCTACTCATGCTAAGAAGCTCACTGCAGTTGTAAAGAGCAGTGTGGTCTTTTTGTCAGATCCAACTCGTCTTGACTGCTGCTGCCCACTGGATGTTTTTTTGGGGGCTTCTCTCGGTACCAACATATGTCTCGTTAGGCTCATGTTGACACACGACGGGAGCCCAGTGGCAAATTCCTGCTTGCCACACAAAAATAACATGGACATAAAATCTGGAGCTAGCCTGTCTTCCATATTGTTTTATTTTATTTTTTATTCGAGTCCTGCAGGGGCAGAGGAAAGAAGGGCTGCCTGCTAACCTGCTCTGCTAGTCACAAGTAACGTGATGAGGTGTGATCCTCAAAAGGGCTTCAGAGCTGCTCACTGGCCCTGAGTGGAAAATGGGATATACCCAGAAAGTCCCAGGTGTAGCTGTGTGCAGCTGCCTGCATGCAAAGCAGGGCGCCTTAAAAAAGGGGGGGGTGGGGTGGGGGCTAAGTGCTCTCCCAGGATGCATCATCCATGTGTGAACAACAGAAGAAACTGAGTAGCTAAAAAACTTTGCATGATAAAGCCCCCGAGACGCTGAAGGAGAAACGAGGCCTCTCTTGCTCACTCGTGTACCAGCCATGAATTCACAAGCAGTCAAAGACACACACCTGGAAGACAAACATGACCGCGCGCACACAGACGCACACACCAGCGAGCCCGCCTGCCATTTTCAACTCCTGGTCACCTCTGCAGAGGGAAAGCTCAGCAGCACGCCAGCAGCTGCAGGCGGATACAAGCCTGCTGGCAAAGTCCTGTCCATCACACACAGGCACGGGAAGAGACGCATGCAAACACAATCCAAATCAATCGGCCGGCCTCCCCTGCTGAGTACAAACGCACAAAAAGGAGAGGCGATGCTGGAGCACGCACAGGAACACGCACATGAACACTTTTTTCTCTTCCTCTCATACCGAGGGCCGCCTGTGTTTTCTGACTGCTGATCAGCTGCTCAAACACAACACTGACGGCAGAGTGTCTTTATTTAAGTTCCCGTTTTCACACACTTCTGCAGTGTTACAGATACACACAGCGCACAATGACAAGGTGATACAGCGTGTCCTCCATTCAACCGCCTTGCCAATGAGGAATGAAGGAGCTCGTGCAGTTCTTCAAGTTTCTGCTGATGTGGAGACGGCGGCCCCACCTGAGGGAGCGTGACGGTCGGCTATCACTTCAATGACGACGACAACGACAAAATCCCATGAGCCATCGGGGCTAGTCGTGCTGTTTGAAATGAAACGGCCAAGTAGATAATGGACAGGACCGAACCACCCAGAAAACGAAGAGGAACTCATAAAAATCTCTCGTCAGACCTCTTTGGGGCTTTTTCAAGTCTCTTTTGATCACGAAGCAGGTCTGAGATCTGTATTGACACCGCGAACGTATCGAAGGGCTCCACAGAGCCTGCTTTTAGAATCTGACCTTTAAAATGAGCCATCTAGACTTCTTTGACTTTGTGATGTCACAGTCTCCACCCTTAGCCACGCCCCACCGGGGCACAAAGTCCAATCTCCGGCTGTTTTCCTGAAATCTGGTTCATTTTTCTCTTCTTATGGACGCTAACACTTGAGATAAAACTACTGAAAAGGAAGGAAATTAAAAGAGAAATGGGACCTTTGGTTCTCTGACCCCGTGACCTGAACATTAATAATTAATGCTTCACTGCTTCTGGAATTTGTTGCTGTTGAATTAGTTTGAAAAAAAATCTTGCAGCTGCTAAATATGCGATTCAGTTTAATATTTTATAATGTAAGCATCATTTACTGCGATCGTCGAGGGAAGGCCGAGGTCGATGGCTGCTGCTCCTCTAAAAATAAATAATTATGTTTTTTTTAAGGTCACCTTGGACGAAGTTTAACGGCATCATCTGATTTTAATGATGTGAAGTCCTTTTCTTCTTATCAGAAATTAGCACAATGTAGTCTACGTTGGTTTTTCTTCGGCTCGGTGAAGCTCAGTTTCTGAGGTTGGATCTCACCTGATTTTAGTTCTTGAAGCGCAGAGTTTGCAGACAAACACTCAGCTGCTCTCCCTCCTTTGTGGGAGAGATACTGAGAGTCTTTGCTGTCAGAACAACCGACTAGTTGAGTCAAAGCAAAGGCTGAGGTAACTGGCCTTTACGGACGCATGGTGTGTTCACTCTTTGGCTTAAATCTTGTAAAAACTCAGAAAGAGGAAGTTTTTTTGTGTGTGTGTGTGTTTATCATGATTAAATGCTTTATTTTGAGGTTGATGGTTTCGAGGTGAGTTCAGGGAATGTGTCGAGGTGATGTGGTGAGATAACGAACAACATGTCAGGATGATTTATTTACCAGCTCACAAACTTTTCACCCTTTTTTGGTTTTATTTAATGACTTTTTTTCATCCAAACTGTATCGTGTGTCTCCTCGGTGAAATGTTTCCTCTCACATTTCTTCCTGCAGTGATTGTGCGACTACAGAGCTAATGCACCGTTAGTGGAAGTGTTGGTGTGTTAATGCAAACGCACACCACTTCTTACAGGAGAGAATCAATAGCCTGTGTGTGTTTGTGCGTGCGCGCAGCAATGGATAATGCACTAAACAGAAGGCTTGCTGGCCAGCCTCCAGAGAAACCAGTGGATTTATGAGGACACGCACAACACACCCACACACGTGCACAAAGTCACATATAGACTTCTGCACAAAGACACAAACAGAGTCTGAGCCAAAGCAGCAGAGAACAGCATTTGGCGAGGCTTAGGAAAACAATGAAGCATGAAAACTACGCACAATGCATGAATTGTTGATGCACACAAACATGCACATATTCATACACAAACCATCAGAAGCATCCCTCCTCTAAATCTGTAAATGGGCTCATATGAGATTTTGAAATGTGGGAGTGGAGAAAAAATGTATACAAAAAGAAAACAGAAGTCTCGAGGATCTGAAGAGTTTCTGAAAGACGTACGGATGACTAACATTTTCAAGTTGTGCTTCAATCTTCAATCATGTGACGCTGCGTGACATTAAACGCAGACAGCCCAACTCTAACGAGGACAGGACTGTCTAAGGAGCGTGGGGAACCTTCAGGGGCTCGCTCGGAATCCATTCGCAGGTAATCTGAAAGCACTTTAACTGGTAAATGAGAGTTTCATGCTCACACAACATTAATGAGAATTACTGCTGTTTATGGTGAGCCATCTTTTTTTCTTTAAACACTTTGTGCGCTGGTTTAGAACGACGGTAAGATCTCGACCACACGGCGGTGTCCTTCTGTCCATCAGCTGGACGTCCGGACCGAAGCGTCTGATTTCATCGTCTCTTGTTCCCCAGAGGATCTGCCAGATGGATTTCCACAAATAATAATGAATATTGGGTTACAGCTGTTGTCTCTGTGAGTACGGCGATGTCTTATTTAGCTCAAAGCCCCGCTGTGGCTCAGTACAGCCTCAAAAAGCCATTAGCATGGCGGCAGACACCTGACAGCCGCTCGGATGTCCACAGCGACGTTCCAGTTAGGATTCATCAGCGAGAGTGATAAAATTTGTCGGCTAGCACTAACAGTGGAATATATTGCAGCTGCTTCATTTACATTCTCATTTCTCTTTTTTTTTAAAGCCTTTATTTATTTATTTATTTTTTGGGAATTTGCATTTAATCACAGCAGCAGCTTTGTGGATTATCATGTCTACAGTTGTAAGAGCGGAGAACCAGAAAAAAAAAAAAAAAAAAAAAAAATACAAATACAGGAAGAGGCTACAAAAAATCACCAGTTTGGAACAGGTCAGACGATAGAAGTGCTTCTTGGAATGAGTTTTGCAGATGCCTGGTGATGGATGCTCTAGAAAACGGAGGGCAATGTTGGCCCTAATAGGTTTTTGAAGTCCACTGACTCGGTATGTAAGGTGAATGAGATGTTCTTTTCACCGGAGCGGCGGGCTGCCTCCCCCATCCCCCCATCCATCCCACGGGGACTGCATTCTGCGGTTCTTCTGGAGAAACTGAATGAAAGTGACGCAGAAGGGCTGCTCAGCAAGAGAGCAGATGCACTTAAGAGAACAACAACAAGAAGAAAAAATAAAGAAATAAAACCTTGAGGTAAAGGTAAGGGGGACTGTCATCAAAAAAAATCTCAGCACCAATCGTTCCTCCAACTGCTCCAAATTACTGGTACTCCTGTTAAGTGCTGAAGCTGAAAGCAGCACAATGTTCTTTGAGCGCAGCAGAGAAGGAATGAGCGGTGGAGTGGATGTTTGGGTGTACAAAGCACTTTTTATTTTACTTTATCCCACAGTGGTGTCTGGTCTTAAACCGCCAGTAAACAACGGCTGCTTTAAGCAGAACCAGAAATCCGAGAAAACTTCAAGTTTAGTTTTGAAAGCAGAGCAGAATAAATAAATAAAAATAAGAATACAAAAAAAAAAAAAAAAAAAACTTGGGAAGTTAATAAAAATAAATAAAAAAAAATTTCTCCAAGCTTCACTAAAGTCAGCAGTCAGCAGGTTTGGGGTTCTGTCTGTGGTCCAGTCCACAACCACCCGGCTGTCTGAGGTCATATGAGCGGCGCTTCGAACTAAAAGCTACCACCAACATGGTAATGCTAACACGACGATGATGAAACACAATTTACACCTGAAAGTGCGTGTGTGTGTGTGTGTGTGTGTGTGTGTGAAGCAAACAAACAACGTGGATCCCGTCACGGTGCTGAAGTGAGGAACTCCTCAGGGAAGCACAAACACCTGAAGCGAAGCCTGCAGCCGTTTGACAATTTCATTTGTACAAAATCTTCAACCATCAAGAGGTTGAAGGTTTACATTCTGATTTAATGAAATCTTTGAGCTTTGAACCTCTCAGCTCATCTGAATGGAAATATTCCGAGTCTGACATGACTCCGCCCTGTTTCTGCTCACCTGGACTCACAGCCCCTCCCACTTCACCTGGACTCCTCCCCTCACCTGCTCACTCACTCTTGGCCTGATTGTTTTTAGCCCTGATTTTCCAGCATTCTCCGCCGGACTGATTCCTTCCGTCACGAAAAACGGACCTTCTGATCCTGAGCTGGCCTTTTCTCTGCTCCCCGTTCAGAGCCCTCACGCTTACCAAGTGAAATCACAGCGATCGATATTCAGTCCACGGTCACATTATAAAGGAAACATTTAAGGTGAATCAAAACTAATTCATTTATTAAAAAAAAACAAACAAACACTGACACTGTTTCCAAAAGTGAACGACCTACAATTCTCTCCCAATTCAAAATAAATCGAGAGCTTTTAGACTTCTTATGTTCACGCTGATTACAAAGTTTGTTTCGTGCCACTGGTCACTCTAATAAAGAGGCTGAGCGTCTTTTTATTGGAGTGGAAGGTGTCTGCACTTTCTCCTCCTCATCTTCTACCACAGACACTCTGTCTCTCACACACACACACACACACGCATAATCAACTTCACACACATGCGCACATTAGCATACACATTGCCACCACCAAGTCAGCTTAATTGAAAAGCATCTTTAAAGAATGTTAAGAAGCGGCCTGTTAGCCGGGGGAGAGGATAAAGGCTGTTACTTTATTCAGGGCACTTGGCCTTTCGAATGGGGCCCTTGAGTCGGGTTTTACTTCCATTTCCTTCAGCTTTGATTCGTGTTTGTCGTGCTGTTTTTCTCCAGTCTAATTCTTTTTGATTTCTTGACTTTAACAGATCATTTTATTTAACATATACGCAGGCCCCGTGCAGCCGTGCAGCGTATTTTCGATTTTGGTGGCGTTTTAAATTGAGCTGTCACATGATTGTGTTTCTGTTTTTTTCTTTTTCTTTTGCCAAAACACATTTTAACGCCGCAATCCAGCAAAAGCGACAGAGCGGATCACGGGGAGGCCACGGGGCATGAAACGGCCTTCTACCTCGCTGCCAAAATCCGTGTGATAGCGCTGGTGACATTTCAAATCTGCAAACAGTTGGTGATCATGAAAAAGCACGCAGACAGCCTGAAACAGATCCTTCCTATTTCATTTTATTTATTTCTTTTTTTTGTCAGGAAAATCTGGGCACATTTCCAGGACGATGCCAGTTAGGAGATAAACCAACAAATCCGGGGATTGTCTCCATGAAGTCCACATACGCGACACTGTATACACAACAGATTTTCTTTGTGACCTTTTTAGAGTTTCAGATTATTATTATTATTTTTTTGTTATTGCCATAACTTACACAGTAAAGGAATATTAAACAATGTGAAGTTCAGGCTCCATGCATGGCCGAGACAAGACATGGTGAGAGCCAAATGTAAATAATTAGACAGGGATTGAATTAAGATCTTAATTCAGTTTGGTGAATTAAAACCTGGTTTGAGTCTCCGTGTCTCTCACCTCTTTTGTGATAACGATATTTTAAGGCAGCATTTCAGCAGGACATGAGAAAATTTCACTTGTAGGTGTGCGAGCCTTTCATTAGCAGAAGTGTGAGGTTTTTGTATGTGAAAGGTTTCGCAAGCATTTATGAAACGTTTTCAGAAGCGTGTGCGTGGGTACAAATTTTCAGCCACTGATGTGCGAAAAGCTTTTCAGTTGTTGGTGCGTGACGTTTTTATTATAAAGTGTGAATGAGTTTGGCTCCGTACAAGCTCACGCTGATAATTCTAGCTAACGTCCCTGATGGCTCCTCGTTCTGTGAATGACTGAGTGATTTTTGTGGACACTATTTGGAGACAATAAAACATTAGTTGTTTATTTTTTTTTTATTTCACACACATTTAGTTCATTCATGCCAAATTGTCAGCTAAAACAGTCAATTGTCCAGAGAGAGAACTTCCACAGCCGGTGGAAAGCACCCAGAAGAGGGGCTGTCTGGCAGCGGCTGTATGCAATGCATTCTGGTAATTGTAGGACTGTTGGCTTGGGAGGTGAAGGAACCATATTCCATATTTTTTTAGCTTAGCTCCTTTTGCTATAAAACAATCTGTATTTTCTTTCAAGCAGGTGATGCGATTTGATGTTCATAAGAGCTTCACAGGCCTCCTGCAGTCATCCTGATCATGCTATTCAAATTCAAAAGTATTTTTGTTTTGTTTTTTTCTGAGAAAATGCCTCATCACCAAGAAATGAGGTATGATTATCTTCTCTGGTAGTAATTGCTCACTGGGTGTGTGGCGTGGCGGGGCAATGAGGGCAGGAGGTACGCAGCTGTGGAAAAACGCACAAAGCCGGTCTCTGCCACGCTCTGAAATCCATCAACATGCTATTCAAGTCAGCCAGAAACGAGCGTTGATTGGAGCATGTAGATGTCCTGTGGACACCAAAGGATTAAGGGATGCACAGATTTAGATTTTTAGGTAATTTCTGTATGGAAGGTGATGTTTGTTAGTCTTGCTGCTGGTTGTCCCAAAAGGTGAAACCTAATAAACAACAGCCTTTCATTCTAAGGAGGCAGGTGTGACGTACAGCACCGAGCACTTAAACCAGGTTTGCTACTTGGTTGGGTTTATCAGAACTTCATGGTTTGTGCAAAATAGATTTTTTTTTTATTATTATTATTATTTCTAAAGCTTAGAGGACTTTTCATCTTCATGTTTTCAATCACAATGAACACTCAGTTAATGCTGAGCGGAGTTGAGAAGAATAATCAGCTCCGTCTCCGTCTGTTGCTAGGAAACAAACGGAGGTCCCCTGTGTGGAAGCCCAATGTTTTGTTTACCCGTCCGTCCACTTTAACCTTCTCTGGTGTGAACTACATCCATGACATCACCTGACCTGCTCGTCGGGCGCAGAAGGCCAGCTGACCCTAAAATGAGGGGTCATATTAACCTGCTTGCTTGAACTGAAACTGCACTTTGTGTTGACTGTTTATTAGCGTGCTGTTATACCAAACAGCACGTTAGCTTCATTTTGCTCGAAGACAAACCAAACAAGAAGTGCTATTAAAGATGTTTTATATTCACAGAACACGTTAAAAAAGACTTGTGTGTAGCTGCAGCTCCTTCATGCCCTCCTGTTCACAGATCAGCATAAATCATGCTGATTTCAGAAAACGTCATTCGCCTGAAGCTTGTTGTTCTCGTCAGAACATTTACATGCGGACAGAAAAGATAAATTAAACAAAGGAAAGCGGTAGATCATCTACGTGCCACGTTGATGGCGGTTAGTTGATCCCGGAGCTCCCCGCCGCCTGACTGCATGGTTAACAGTCGTGCAGGTGAACAGCTGTCACGCCGTCAGTCAAAACACCTGTTTCCCTCTTTTCATCTCTACTCATCCAGCGAAGGCCCCGCCCTCTTTGTACTCCACCGTGGATGATTGGCACGTCGTTGCCCTGAGCACCTGCCATCTTCTGCTGCTGCACTCGCACCCACAATGTTTTCAGAGTGCAGCTTTTAAGGGAAGAGCTTGTGACTTTCAAGTTGTTCAAATCTTGTCCTGCTTTTCTATTTCTTTTTTTCTTTGACAACATTGGTGATGCTGACTGGCTTCGACAAGCCGTTGGTCTTTGAACTTTGGAATAGTCTTGAAGCCTTGACAGTTTGGATGCAGTTTGTAACAGCTGGATGGTCTAATTGCCCGCCTGCACAATGCAGCAGCCCCATCGCCGTCACTTTCCCGGTCACAAGCCGAGATGGCTGCCAGCGGCATCAAGACTTTGGCCTTCGCTTGGTATTCCACAGCAGTTTGGTTCGATCGAGCCTTGACTCTTCCTGACTTACCCCACCAACCCCCACCCTGGCGCAACAACAGCTACGCCACCACTGATCCCCCCCCCCCAACACTTTGACATTTGCTTTGAACACTTTGAGTTGCACACAAACGGAAACGGCTGGCGTTTTCTTTCTATCTGAAAAGACACGTGTAGCACTATCATGGTGGTGCACCGCCGTGACTGTCAGAGGTGCAGCCAACACGGCTTCCACAATTTCACACAGTGTAAACCGTAAATGACCTGCAACTCTTACAGCACTTTGCCATTTGTAACGGATAAATGTTTTAGGATGAACTCTTCAGTCCTAATTCACACACACACACACATACTGGTGGTGAAAGTGTCGTGCTAAACGTTGAAGGTTAACTGAAAGTCGTGTTCGTCACATTTATGAGATCCTGTTTGCTATTATCTTTTTTCCTCTGGTGACTCCACACTGTGAAAAGAAAGTATGCTTTATAAACCAGAACTTCAGGCAGCTTAGAGAACGTTGTACGTTATTTTGCAGAACGTCACATCAATGAGCCCTCCAAAGCACTTACTGCAGCGTGACGTTTCTGTTTTCTGATTCAGATTGTATTTTATTCATATGGACATTTAATTCAGACTTCTCTCTGAACAGATTGTGTTAATGAATTCTTCTCAGCCCTTTAAACAGGAATGCACTCTCTGAAGTGGCTTTGTTAATCCTGACACCTGTTCGATTTCCAGCCATTTGCCTCAGTTTCATACTTTTCCCTTCAGAGCACAACAGTCCTGTCTGAACTGAAAAATGTTTGCGCAGACTTACTCTCTACTTGTACAGTTATGTCTTGGAGGCAAAATTCAATTTCATTGCGTTTGGAGGGGAGTAACGCAGAGAGCTGTATCGGCTGTCCTAAGTGAAGCTAAGGAATATGGATGTGTCGGCCAATCGTCTGTCCACGTTGTGAGTTATGGCCGTATAATGTAACGTCTTGACTTGTCATAACTGCTGCAGAAACTGAAGCTGCAACAAACCTTCCCCCGCCTTTTCAAAGCGTACTTCATTGCTCCGGATTCAGGACGTTACATTAGAAAAAAATGAACGGACATGATTGGGTGAGATGAGAGGAACACGGGGAGGGACCTGACCGGCCGTGTCAGTTCTTCTGCCTGGCAGTAAGTGTTTTCTGCTGTTTGGAGCAAATCTACGGGGAATATCTTTATTCTCATTCATCTGTTACATTGCAAATGCGTTCTCAAACTAACCGACAGCTGCACAACAGTTGCAAAGTAACTATTGTCTCATGTAAGCCAAGAATTTGAATACTGAGGATGAGTATGTGCAGTTTGCTGCCAGTTTGCTTGCCTGTCAGATTTTTCCTTTTTTTTTTTTTTTTGGCACAGTGCTGGTATCCCATCATCTCTCCTGTTGTCCCACTTTTGCTGCCAGCACGGAGTCTTTTGTCCAATGCGTATAAACTCAGCGAAAACTTCACTGCAGTTTGTTGATGGAGTTGGACGGCACCGGGACAAAACTTCAGTCGTGTAAAAGCACAGATGGAAGCGCTCTTAATAAAATCCACCTCAGAGTGAAGGTGCTCTTGACTTCAATGCAGCTGCCGTCGGTCGGATATTGACTGCAGACTGTTGTCAGCTTGTTCTTACACTAATAAAACAGTACGCAGTGAAACTGAGCAACGTTTTACGAAGAACAAGAGACTGCAAGAATTCTCTGAGACACTACAGACTCTTTGTCCAAACGCAGGACAAAATATCTGATGATAAACAACCAGAACTCTGAGTAGTAAAAGGAGGAATATATCTATTTTGTTTTGGTTTTTTTAAGAACTGCTCATCCAGTGGACTTCTAGCGTTGTGGGTGTAAAAAAACAAACCTAAAAACGAATCGATATAAACCGTACGCAGCCATCCGACTGACAGAGCCTCATATGACGCCACAATCATCACTGATAATGTCACAGAAGGCCGCGCGATCAGCTCCACCAACCGGCACATTCTGAACAGGCGCTCGCTGCACCAGTGACATATTAAATGTGTAAATAAAAGGCGGGCGTGTGTGTGTGTCTGTGTGTGTTTGTGTGTTTGGTGTGAGGAATCTAATGGTCTGTGCTTTGGTACCTTTTTCCAGCCAGACTGCAGGAGGTGTGGGGGCAACATGAGGTCAGCCACGATGCTGGTGGGTTGATGTAGCATGTGGAAATGATTGTCTCTCTGCCCTCCTCCTGTCTTCCTGTCCTCGATGTGGACTTCTTAGTCCACTTTCCTATCCTTCAGGCTGCCGTACAACTTATCATGAGATTCAGCCAATACGTCCTCACATTGAAGGACTTCATGATTGGATTCAAATTGGAGATTCCTCCGTTACCAGCTTCAACAGCGGTGGACCCAACACAAAGCCCTGATGTGCCCCGATGTGTTCAGTGTGGTAGATTTGTAAATGCTGATCGAGACCCGGACTGATTTCTGCCTTCCAGTCTAGCTCAGCTTTCCAATCAGGTGCTGAGGGATGACTGTGTTGAAGCGAATTAACATTATTGTTGAATGTTCACGTCCAAGTTGTCCGGGTGGGTGAAGGCTGGTCCATCTGATCTTCTACAGCAACAGCTGCAAAATAAGATGAGATGATTTCACAACCTTAATTTCAGCTGATATATTTTCACATCAGAGGCTGGAACATGAAACTGTTTCCCAATTCAGAGGCCAATTCCCCGGAGACTGCACAAGAAGATCGGCCTAGCGAGCTGTCGCATTTCAAATGTGGCCTTTAGTTCCTTTGCCAAGAACACTCCTGATCACTAATCACACCCAAAGATTCACTGCAGTCATACAAACAGCATGAAGACACACAGAGCCCAACGAGTCCGTCTGGTTGGAGCACAGTTCCACAGCTCACCGTACGACTGTGGGAAAGAAATTAGAGGTTGTCAGGAAGGCTGCAGCCAATAGCAGCTGCACTTTGTGATGCAACAACATGAGTATGGAGAGCAAAAATCCTCCACAGGCCAGACCGGCTCATTGAGGTTTATGCATCTCCATGTCCTCTGAAGGTGAACACATATTTTCTGTTGTCGGGTGAGAGGAGAAACGATCGGAGAGGCGCAACATAATGTTTTCAGCGGACAGCTTTCACATCACGTTCTCTGGAAACCATTTAGTTGGTGGCCTTTGTGTTGGGTGATAGAAAATACCCCCTGCGGGGCAGGACGGCAAAATATAACATTTTAGTAACATTCTCCATTAACTTTATAGCATTTTTTTTATTTTTTTTTCCTTTTTACTGCACCTTCCAATAAGAGTGAGAACAGCCCCTCTAAGTCGTCTGATTGAAATGTCAGCGTTCACATTACGTCCCTCACCTCTCTGTTACATCCCCTTTACAGCACGTCCATCCATCTTTCCCACCTCTTCCTCCTTCTCTTTTTTCCAGAAGGCTTCGCTCTGCCTCACCTTCTCTCTTCCTCATCCATCCCTCACTCTCTCCTTCATCACTCTTCTTTTCTTCCATCTCTCTCTGTCTCTCTGTCAATATTTTGCACCGCAAAGAGCTTAGTGCTGGGACGGATCAATAAACCATCAGTTGCATATTCAAAGTACACGTTGGCAGCCCGGCCCGGAAGGCTAATTCTTCCTTTTCCCTCTCCTTCATCTTTCTACACTTTCTTGCTTCTCATTCTCCGTTTGTCTTCTTTTCTCTTTGTTGTCCATACTTCATTCATGCTCGATGTGTGAACGGCGTATCAGCTGGAGATTTAAAGATGAAGACGTAGAAAACTACAAATAAATACAATCCCAGTATGTTATGGTTATCTCCCTCGCTCTTATAAAACATAGAAAACACAGAAAACTTTCAGAGGCGAATGAAACCGAAGATTTGTATGACCTGCATGCCGGCACTGAAAATGATGTGTATGGATTCCCTGGATTCCCTGTCTGGATCACACACGTTGAGTTCCTGCCGGCCTTCTGCTGTCACTGACAAGGTGTTCACATGTGTAGCCGGGATGAATCATCATCAACAAAGGACAAAGGAACAACTTAAGTACTTAATTAATGCCGTACAAAAACATTTTTTGGCTGCCCGGATCGAACCGGGTCAGGAGAGGCATAAATAATCATTTAAAACACCAACCAGGATGTTCCTGCTTATTAAGAATTGTCGGAGGTCAGCGCCGGGAAATGAGACCTTGGGGGTGATGTATTGAAATCATTAAGTTACAGTACAGCAAACACTAAATGTTTAATACGTATCCGTCTAAAAACAGATGAGCCGGAGCCTTAAGGAGCTTTTTGACAAAAGGTCAAAGGTCACGAAAGAAATTAAATGAAGTGATGTGACTTAACTTCTAACCATGTTGTCCATGAAAACGGTGCTCCGAGCTGTTTCAGAGACCTCATTCTTCTTCTCAGCGTTTCGAAGCCGGAGAAACGAATCGCCGTGTGCGTCCGACGCTGACTTTGAAAATGTCAGCTGATCGATTGACTTTGTCGTGCTTTGTTGAAAACAATATCTCTGATGGATACGCATGAGAAAAATGTGATCCACCGTTCTTCCTCTCTGCTTCTCTTCACATTACTGTCGCTGTGCGTGTGCTGCAACCTTTGTGTGTCCGTCTTTGTGTGTGTGTGTGTCCATCTAATTTCTGTACCTTTACACATTCAGAGGATTTGAGAATAAATCTCCTCTTTCTTTCCTGTGATGGTCAGTAAGCTTATGTATATATTTATCAGCACAGACACGCACAAAGTCACACACACACACACACACACACACACACACACACACACACTCTCTCTCTCTCTCTCTCGCTCTCTCTTTAGTTGCCAGAGCAGCATCTTTTCAGAGGGGGTTGTTATTGTTGTCAAAGATTTCATGGTTGTTTTGCTGAATCCTACATATTTTGATGTCTGTGTGTATTTTGTGTGTGTGTTTGTGTTCCCATTTCATGTTCTCTTGCACATGAACATCTATTAATTTGTCAAAGATGTGACAGACATCCTGCTGATCTTTACATATTTTGTGTGTTGTGTGTTTTTTACAGTGTGGCGGTGGAATGTAATGGGAATGTTCATCGTGTTGCTCTTTAATATTTTATTTCTTTATGTATTCTTCATTAGTGAAATAATCCAAACAATGCGATTTTTGTGTGATTGCTTGCTGATTGTCAGAATGTTTTATTTTTTGCTGTTTATCACGTTTATCTGCCTCAAGCTGCATCCAGAAGAATCTCTCTGCCTCCTCAGCTTTCCTTAAAATTCAGTCCATCCCTCATTGCTTTGAATTACCACTTCGAAGGAGGGTTGATTTAGCATTTATTTATTCAGAGCGGCACAAAAAAACTGCCAAGGGAGAGAGCGATTCGGGAGGAGACTGACAGACTGGAAAGACAAGCTGAGCAGGTTATGAAGGGAAAGAAGAGGAAGAGGAAGAGAAGAGGAAGAGGAAATCAAAGATGTGTGAATTTCACTGAGCAGTTTTTTTTTTTCAAGTGAAGTTTTCCCTCCCAATTTTTTTTTTCAACGCTTCTATGAATTTAAAAGTTGAATTTTGAAATTAAAGGCGTTAAATGACAAATCGCATCATGCGGAGAGATGTGAGATCTTCACACTGTCTATGTAGATCCAGAATTATATTCATCTGCGTAGAAGCTGTTTGTGGAGCAGAAGAACGGCTCGTGCTGCTTTTTTTTTTTTTACGTTTCCATTGAGCGGCCATCAGTTGGCCGGTCGAACGGTGAAATGTAACTATTTATTTGTTGCTCTTTTGAATTGAGATTCTTTCTGGGCCATCGTGGCTCCAGGGACAGAACGAGCTCTAGGCTGACTAGAAGGTTGAGGGTTTGAATCCCGACTCCTCCTCTGCGTGTTGGAGTGTCCTCCATGGCTGTTCCATTAGGCGGCACTCATCCTAAAGAACGTTAAAGGGTTGATGAGACTGTTTTCTCCTCAAGGAGGCAACTAGAGATAAATCCAGCAACTCTTCAGACAAGTTGAAACTAATGTCTGTTCAAAGCTCACCAGAATTGAGGAACATATAACTTCCAATCTGACGATTTTACAATCAAATATCGCAGAAATGTCAAACCGCATCATGATTACTGAGCAGTGATTCCAGAAGCAGCTGAGAGATGACTTAAAAATGAACAGGAGGTATTCATGCGCCACGTTATAGTTCACTCGTTCTGTTGTCTGATGACATAAACTGAAAAAATTGCAGCACGGCAGAAAGCAGCTTTAATTGTGTCTGTATTAAAATACTGTATATGTGAGCGGGGAGAGCGGGAAAACAGATAACAGGCTGCCTCAAAGCGTAACACAGCGTGAGCCATCGTTTACAGTTGTAATCCTTCCCCGAGCAAAGTGTTTCAGCGGCTTCAGACCGAACCTCATGCATGTATCAGGAACCAAACTCCACTCCTCCAGATTTTCCCGCAGCGTCACAAGACTTTTTGGACTGCACGCAATCCGTGCAGTTATTATCACGTGTCTCCCAAAATGTATTTCGTGGAGTGTATATTCCACAGAACAGAACGGAGACTTTACTGTCACTGTGAACACACAACAAACGAGAAGATCTGCTGCACGAAAAGGAGAAAGTGGCACAAACCACCAAAAAGACTAAATGTCTTTTAAAGTGTTTCAGTGACTAACATTTAATATTTGGCTGCATTGAGCCTGCGACGTCACCAAACTGTAGCTTTCTTCATTTGTGACGCCTCTCCAGGCAGCATCTCTCCGTTCTTCTCTGTTTCTGTGTTCTCCCTCAGGCTCCTCTTCAGGAGCTCTCTTGACTTGGCCAGTCTCGAACCTTCCACTTTTTTCCCCTGATGGAGTCCTCTGTTGCGTTGGCAGCGTGTTTGGGATCGTCGTCCTGCGTATGCGAAACTGTAAACTTTTGACATTTAGCATGCTGCGCAATTGGAAGCGAACATCAAGAGCTTCAGAGGGTGAAGACAACAGGGATGACAAAGAGGAGGAAAAGGAAATGGACTCTCTCTCTCTCTCTCTCTGTCACTCCATCTTGGTCTCTGGAACAAATCTGATTTCCTCAAGCTGCTTTGCCCTCCTTCGTGTGAGACTGAAAGACAGAAGTCCAGAAGTGCAACCAGCCGCAGGGCATTTCACAACACAGCCGACTGGTCGCCATGGTAACTCAGCATCCGAGAGCCGTGGGCCGTTCACGTCAACTAAACGCACACACACACACTTTCGTTCTGACACGCCACCACCGTCAGTGTGTGTTTTGGGTTATGTTGTGCGTCACCCACACATGAAGCGTTTTTGATGCCCCACACAGTCACAGAACTGACACAGTCCAGTTTTATGGAATGGATGGATTCCCCCGACGGTCAGAGGTGTGTTTGAGATGCACATCATCGCCAGACATTGTCCCCCCCCCCCTCTGTTTTGTCTTTATCCCTTCATATGTTGGCCAACCTCACATATGGTGTCCGTAATGACTTCACTGTGGCTCCTCATGTCGCTGTGAGCTTGTAAGCAGGTTGCTCTCAAAATAAAATCAATAAATCAATGTGTAAAATAAAAAAAAAAAAAACAGCCCACTGCTGCACTTTCAAGGTGGACTGAAGTGTGTTTACTTTTAAATTGGATTTGAGGCGTGTGTTTAAACTGTAACACACACACACACACACACACACACACAATTAAGCAGGCCCAGATGGAGAAGACAAACAACTCTGAAGCGATCTCAGAAGCAGAGTCGGGCTGCTGTTCATGTATTAAACCAACTGTAGCGTCTCCGTCGGTTGGTGAGCGGTTGTTTCGAAGCCCCGTGTTTGTGAATCAGCTGTCGCCATCGTGGGTTTTTAGAAATCCATAGAATTTGGAAGCGAAGGCGGGAGGCACAAGGCCATTTCTTTTTCTGGAACAGTCTGTCAATCGTGGGATGGCCAACATTCCTCTGAATGGGACAGATGAACGCCACATTGTATTGAAGAAAAAAAGAAACACATTAGCAAAAGGTCAATGGTTATTTCCCCATTGACTTCAATACAATCTGACTTCCTTTCACACCCTAAGGATCATTGCAAAGATTTAAAGCTCTTCACTTCACAGTCCCAGCACGTGTCCAATTTAATAGACAGTCTATCGGAGAAACAATGATGAGTGCTGAGCTGTATCGATAAGATGTCGCTGTGTTGTCCTGAGGCCTCGAACGCACCGTCTTAAAATGCAGAGAGACGTCCCTGAACTCAAACCGCCCGAAACTGAAACCCAGTAAAGACACAATTTACAGGAGATCACCAGCTAAGCTAGGCTAAGCTAATATAAGCTAACCACCATTCCCTCTGCAGCCAAAGAAAGCGGTTTCTTCTTCGTTTCCTGTTCTGCCCCGTCCAGGTCAGGACCGTCCTCCAGGATGGATCATCATGAAACGGCTCTCCTGACATCAGTCTGCTGTTAATCACACACACACACACACATAAAAAACACAGCAAACACAGCATCAGAAAGTCGGAGCTCAGTTTGATTTTATTCTGTTCAGCAGGACGACATCCTGCTCCCTCTCTCTCTCTCTCTGATCTGCTGCTCTGCGACGTCAGCAGCTTGAAAGATGTAACTATTTATTAAAACTGACAAGATTCATTGCCAAGTCTCGGTGAATGTGTGTGTGTGTGTGTGTGTGTGTCATGGGGAGGAGTGTAGGTGAAAGAGTGCACTAAAACTAAAAAAAAGGAAGGATGTGAGGGAAGCGAATAGAGAATCAGCATCTTCTGTCAACACAGCTGGTTACTCTTTGTGAAGAAGGATAAGCTCTCTGTCTCTTTCACTGACACACACACACACACAGAAAAGCGCACAACAAACATGCAACAACGGCGTCTCATCCACACACATGAAAAATCGTTACGGAGGAAACACAGAAGCTGCTTTTCAAATAATCGATGACGCGATCACAGTTTGGTGAATCTGTTTCTCCACCTCACTTCCTGTCACATGTAAAGTGAAGACATGGCAGAGCAGCCGGAGGTTTTATTGGTGTCCATATATTCTGAAGCAGCTTCTCCAAACGGTCGGATCATTTCCACTTTAATTTGATCCATATGTAACTCAGTGACAGAACGTGTGTGTCTGTGTGTGCGTCTCTTTGGTCAGTTACATTTCCTAGAAATATTGCCGCTCACTGATGCGGAGGGAAACCCATTTGCTCGCTCACACATCTGTCCAGATGTGCTCAATTCAAATTCCCTCTCATTTCAGCTCCAACAACTCCACGCGTGCATCCTGTGTGTCTGTGTGTGTGTCTGTGTGCCGGTTGATTTATTTTGGTCATATGTTGTTGTTGTATTTTATGTTTGTCTTCTTTAACGGGACATAGTTCCATCATCCTACGACACGTTTCATTCGTTCATGAGAGGCGGTCACCGTTAAGGGCCGTCCAATCTCTACGCCCACAGCGGCAGTAAGTCCGACTTGTTTCAGGGAGCGTCGTCCTCTGCTGGGGCTGCGCCATGTCACCGATCCAGTTTGTTTCTAGGCTGTTTGCCGCCGATCGGTCTGTGAACTTCAGCTCTCACTGGACAGGTTTGCAGCCGAGTGTGAAGTGGCTGGGACGAGGATCAGCACCTCCAAATCAGAGGCCATGGTTCCGATGGACTGTCTACTCCTCCCGAGTGAAGGAGTTTAAGTTACTCGGGGTCTTGTTCCCCGGGGGGGGGGCATCTGGTCAGGACGCCTCCTGGGTGGCACGTCCAGGCACGTCCAGCTGGGAGGAGGCCCCGGGAAGATTCTACCTCCACCCTGGCCTGGGCTCACTGTTGACCCGACCCGATAAGAAAGATGTTCTTTTCAAAAACAATGGATTTATCCTTTCTAATATTACAGAGTAGTTGTACCTGTTCTGCCTCTAAACAGAAGTTCAAATTCGTATTTGTCGGTACAGTGATCGAAGCAGTGGGAAAAAAAATAATCAATAAAAACAAGAACAGTAAAATAAAAACCTGCAGGATGTTGATTTGGGACTTCTGGATCTGCTGTTCTGTGCTGGATTGTCTCTGGAGCGTCTTTGCAGTCCTCACCTGGTGATCCTGGTCTCATGGTCTGCTGCTTCGCTGTCTTTGCTCCACTTCAGCCTTTTCCAGCTGCTGGAAGGACTTTTCGATGTCCGATTCTTCTGTCTGCTGGTGTTGCATGCCGTCGAGGTTTGTCCTCCCACGACGGTTCCTCTAGCTCTTCTTTCTCCTCCTCCTCCTCGGGTTTCTGCTGCCCGAGGAAAACACTCAGCAGCTTGTCTTCTTGATGGACTGGTGGATGTTTGTAGTTTCGTTCCTGATAGTCCTTCTGCTCGTGTCCTGTGAGCAGGTTCTCCGTCTTATCATGCCAGTGGGGTTCTTATAACTGTAGGGATGCAGTCGCTGAAAGCTCAGTGTTGATGTCAGCAAAATATCGAAGAAGAGAGCGGATCATCGCCATGACTGGTTACTGAAATGGTGAATTTGTAAAAGCAATTGCTAGCATGAGTCAGTATTGAAAGCTGATGATATTTGATGTTATTACACTCAGTAATAACAAACCGCCGTTTTCTGAGTTGTTGTCTTCTACTGTGAAGATCGCACAGGCCGATTGTTTTAGATTACCCAAACTCATTTGGTTTAATGGCTGCAGCTATAAAAAAATAACGCCGACCATGAAGAAGAATGATTGCAGTAAATGAAATATTTAAAATACAAAGGAAAGAATTGATTGGAAGATGCCAAGGAAGGTTTACATTCTCTCCAAGTGAGGAGATTGGATACAAAAAATTAAATAAACAAACGTGAAATCAAGTTGAGAAGGCAGATATCAATATGAAGTAAATATCCCAAACTTTTCAGTCCTCATCACTTAGAGAGGATTCTGTGTGTGTCTCCCTGATTGCCTGAAATATTTCCAGCCCTTTGAGTTGAATTGGGTTCATTATTGCAGCCGTCCATGAGTCCCATTCAAAGCTCACAGCGTGTCGGCTTCAGCAGGAAAACTTTTCCCAACTCCTGCTAAAAAATAGATTAATATGGCGGCATAAAGGTTGTCATAGTTGGAAATGTGCAGTTTCTTTCTTACCTTTGTGTGAACCATGCAGTTAGAGTTTAGTTTGCTTTTTCGTTTTTTTTTTGCCCCATCTTTGCAGAAAAATCTCATGCCATGCAAACATATCCAGCATATGCATATATTACCACATTTAGATGTCCACATACGTATTTAAAGAAACACATTTGACTTCCAGAGACTCTGTTACACAAACACACACAGCCAAAGCCCCTCTGTACCTTACAACCCTCCGTTATGTGACACACACTGTAAATGTCAGGTTACTCACTATCTACACAAACATACGTTCCCTCCAGCTTTGGGTAGTGATGACAGTGAGTGCATTCCAGTAACACAACGTGTGTGTGTGTGTGTGTTCATCATGTGTGGTCATTTGTATCTTAATGCTTGTGCGTCAAATGAGTGAAAATGTGTTTCTGGGTAATGAAGTGCGTGATACGTGTCTGAGCCGCTCCACCCGATAAAACTCATGCTGTTTTTATCGCTGGGTTTAAATTTCTAGTAGCATTTCCTCATTTCACTTTTTGTTGTTGTTGCTTTGTGAATGTTTTCTCCGTCGTTATCACAAATACCCGACCGTTTGGTTTTTTTGTCATATTCTTGGAAGAGTTATTCTTCCAGAGGTCTGGAAGAATTTTTTATGAATGTTTCCTTCAACTTTTAAAAGAGCATTATGTTTTGGTTTTGGTTGGTTTATATTTGTTCATTTTCTTCCTGACTGAAGGAACCATGATCCATGTCCAGTCTTGATTTTGCATTTCAGCACAACCTGACCGCTGTGTGTCCAAACTCAGGCGTCGGGTCCTTCGGAGGACGCGGCCTGTGGACCACGAAGGCTGAATTGAAATGAGAAGGTCTGGTCCACGGAGGATTTTTTTTTTGTGTCGCTCGCCGTTCTCGGCCTTACTGGTGGATTGCAAAGCGCCGCTCCTGTTCCCTAGCAACCTTCACAACATGCAACTTTATATCTCACAGAAAGCTGAGGTCTTAAGGCCCTTTTTGGTTGTGCAGTTGGCAAAACCCAGCAAGAGTAATCCTCAGGCTTTATGGTGTTTTTTGTTTTTGTTTTTTCTCCTTTTTTTTTGCCGTCATAATATTTTCAGCATCGCCATGCAATGAATTTTGGGATAGAACGGGCAGTCGGAGCCGTCATTTTCCAAGAAAACAAGGAAATAGTAAGAAAAGAATTTGGTTGTGAAGGTAAAGTGCAAAAGAGATTTTAAAAACTAAAAGATAATAGTTTGGTCGGCAAATTTTCTTCATCTTACAGCAATTCTTTTCTGCTCTGCTTGCAATAAACTGAGGACAACATTGTAAATAACAGACATCACAGCTAATAAGAAGAGACAGAAAGAAGTGAATGGGAACTAGATGTGATCTTTACTTGTTGTTGAGTCCTTTCAACGAAGGGACACTTCAATCAAAAGACGAAGTGGCTTCAGTGGAACGTCCTCATTTTTCTCCACTTGTTAAATGTATAAAAGGAACAGATCCAGCTCCATGCTGTGTCAGGTTTGACTCTGATACTGACACATTTGCCCAGGTTGCACTGTTTCAGGGTTAATAAAATTTTAATGAGATAAAAGAACACAGATCCCCTTCTTCTCCTCCTGGCCCGTCCTCTTCATTAGGCAGCAGTCTGATTGATGCAGTAAAGCTTTGGTTTTACCATCCGGCTCCTTTCATTAGCCGGAGACTGTTCTTCTTTCATCTATCTCCTCCTTTCCTCTGTTTCTTTTTTCTTTCTTTTTTCCTCTCTTTGTCTTTTTCTGCTGTCTTATTGTCTATTAAAGATGTGCCCTGCAAACTCAAACTCGCCTCAGAGGAATGACAGATTGGGAGTGACGAGAAAACGAACAAAGGGAGCACTGAGCTAAAGGAGGGAGTATAGCAGGCTTCAGATGTGTGTGTGTGTGTCTGTGTGTGAGTTGTGTGTAACTATGCACATGAGGGAAATGGTGGCACAGATCGTATCCTTCATGATGGAGCATGATGCCGGTTTCTCAGGATTGCGGTCTTCCTTCATGGAAACTGTGACCTCAATCAGAAATCTGTGATCCAGTTGTGGGACAGGAAACACACAATTTGGATCTATTTGGATCTTTGAAGTTAATTCAGTGGACTTCATTAACACCAATGACACTTATTTTATATCCTCTTGTGTGCACATTTAGGGCCACACCTAATAGCTTTTGCTAGTTTCACACTGTTGTAGCTTTTATTTTCCAATTCAGCGGCGACAAAGTTTACATGATCAACCAAACAAAAGCCAAACTTTGGTCTTATGAGGTTTTTAGGACAATTATTTTACAGTCTTGACATCATAATGCACAAAAAAGTGAGTTCAAAATGTTCATACGCTTGAATTGATCAAAAATCAATTTCCTCCTAGTGATATAATTAAATGAATTAAATGAAACAACAGCTGGATGGTTAAATCAAAGCGGACGGACTGCGATGCAAAACTACAATGAAAATGATTCATCAGCAGAGATTTCTGCAGGAATAGGAAAGGAAAGGAAAGAAGAACATTTGTTCTGCGCTGACAGTGACGGCTGACCACGTGAAATGGACGAGTGCACGTTGGTTTTCTCCAAAGATTTAAGAGCTGCTTGTAGTTTTTGTTTTTGGATCCATACTGTCTGAACGGCCAAACACAAACGGATGACAGCTAATTCAGCTACGTTTACTGGTGTCGATTTGTCAGGATGTAAACAGATCCAGGAACAGCAGGAGTGACAAAATCAACTGTGCAGCGTCTGACTCAGAAGGCCCCTGCTCTTTATCAAAGCGCGGGATGGACAGAAGGAAGAACTGGCAGGTACAGATATGGCAACAGAAAGTGACTTCCCCAAGTGAAGTTTATAGGAGCCATTACTGCAGCTCACTACACAGACACAACAACACAAGGTGGGTCTTTGTCGCCGTTTGTCTGATGTACCAGGGCCTTTGTCACACTGTCAGAAAAATATTTGTGGAAGAGCAAATTGTGTTATATGTTGGTTTAAATGAATGAAAATACAAAAGGGGACTCTAAGTGCCAACATGAAAGGAAGGAAGGCATTCTGCCAGCAGAACAAAATACCTCGTTGGCTGCTTGTCTGAGGAAAAAAAGTTCTGAGAAAGTTTCTGTCTTCAAATGTACGCAGTCATGTCCACAAACCAGCAGAACGAGCTCATGAAGTGAGTTAAATGAGTTCATCGTGGCTTCGCTGTATTCTAAAGGTGTTGTTCTACAGAAAGTGAGATGTGTTTATCATTATTATTATTATAATGAACAATTCTGGGTTGTAGATTGATTATTAGAATGATATTTTTATAATGTTAACTCTAACCCAACCTGCTGCATTTAGAGAGAGAGCTTCTCTAACTTTGTGAAGTCGCAGCTCTGTTTACCTCGAGTTTGATACTTTTATGTGTTGAAATGATCAAACCAATCACAGTCACAGGTACGTTTTATGGATTTAAAAGGTTTCAATCAGACGCAAATTCCCCCTGATTTGAGTTTCAGCCTTATATTTGATACATCATCGATCTAGGAATTTATTGATTGCATGAAAGCATGCGAGAAATTGTATGCATCATGAAGATGCTCGTCTTTGCTTTGAGCCTTACGTGGGTTTTGCCGCCTTTTGCGTTCAGCTTGTAAAACCAAAGGACACACGGATTAGTGTGTGTGGTTTGGGAGCTGTTATCCCTGACAAACACTTGGCACGTTGGGATCACCATTCATTGTTTCGTCGTCGTATTTTAACTGTATTTCTGTTGACAGACAGAATAAACGGCGTCTGCTTTGCTGTCGCTTTTGTTAGTTTCCAGAATGCTACGCTAGTTCTCCAGGCCTATCCCTTTAGCAGACGCAATTAAAAACCTTTCCACCTCTCAGAGCGCTCAGCGAAAAGAGCTGAAGTGATCTGAAGATCTAACCGTGCCCGTACTGACGCCCGTGGAGAAGAAATAAGTAAAACAGCGATGAACAGATCAAAGCGGAGAGACGGAGAGAAAAAAGACGAGCGAATCATCAGACAAACATGGAAGAAATCTCCATGTGGGCCAGACCGTCGTGGCCTTGACCAAAGAGCTTCAAATCTCATTCCTACATGGTGCAGAGCTCCCGCTTGGCGCCTCAGTAATGCTGAGATCCCCACTGTGTGTGTGTGATTCACACTGGCATGGCTAAAGAGAGTGTTTGCTTTGAGGTTGGCCTGGAAACCGATAAAAAAAAATAGGGAGGCTGCAGTTTACTGTCTGTGTGCGGCCTGCTGAAACGTTGCGCCTCGAGGTGCCAGGTACCGTCTGCAGGATCTGAGACACGTTGTCTGTGTGGGTGTCAGGAGCATCAGTGGAGATGTGTACATGAAACAAAACAATGCATGAATAACGGACCCCCCCCACAATCAGGGCCTCGTTGTAATGGAGAGGAGTCGCTCAGTGAAGTGCTGTTCAGTAGAAAGGACCGTTTCAGTTTCAGCCCCCCCGCCGGCCCGCACATTAACCTCCTGCTCCCAGTTAATAACGTGGAGAAAAATCTACGTTTTCACAACTAAGTGTGGTGATTTCCCATGTTTAAAAACAAAGAGGGGGGGTGCATGTTTCAAAAGGGAAATGGACGGATTGTGTCACGCAACTATGTTCATGTAACTCCTGCACACGTGTACACATCGTCTGCGGTCATCATCATCATCATATTTCATTTATTTCCAATTCCGCGTATACAAAGAAAACTAATTACACACAAATATATATGATCCTTTTAACAGTGTTCATCGAGCCTGTCGATTCCACAGTAATGTGGGACACAGCAGGGAACTAATGGATTCTTAGAACCTTTGGAAAATTTAAACAAGCTTTTATAAATGAAATGGAAATATCTGTGTAAAATACTTTATTTAAAATACACAGGAGGTCTCATTTAAATGACAACGCAGACGTTTAATCAGTTGAAACTGGAGCAAATTCGGAAAATGTGTGTGTGTGATGCACACGGGCGTGGCTAAAGAGAGGATGAGCACTGAAACCGGTTCAACCCTTTTTATTTGGCTTCAGTTCCAACATTTATTACATTTAATATGTAAAAAAAAAAAAAGTGTTAAACTGACACGAACTCCATTTTTTGGCGCAGACTGGGTTTGCAGATTTAATGAGGGAGACAGTTTCAATCAGGAGAGACTAAGAGGAGACGAAGAGGAGTGAGAAATGTCGGAGAAAGGGAGAGGACTGATTACTCGCCTCACCCACGAACATGCCAAATATCAGTTTGTGTTACTTCTATCGATTAGGAACCGTAACCGTGACAACGAGACCATCTAATGTCTTTTCTATTGTAACTATGACAACCAGCCCCTAATTCAGGATGCACTCAGATAGGACGTGCAAAGTTAGTTTTCATGTTCAACTTAAAAACTGAAGACAGGAAGTTGGGGTAGTTTGGGGAAAAAAGAGGTTTTCCAGCAGTTTAAGAGCCTTTCCATGACTGCAGGGAGGAGAGGCCGACCTGAACGCTGCTCTCAGGTGCTTGGTACGGCACATCGGTCGGCCTGATCTACGTCAAAACGGCTTTAAATATCACACATTCCTCCCGTAACACCACAGAGAGAGCTGGCTGCGATCTGAGATGTCTGCGTGTGTGTCTCATTCCTCACTTTCCCTTCATCTCCGTCCATCTTCTCTCTCACTCTCTGTTAAAAGCATATTGCCAAAGAGAGAGACACACACACACACACACCAGCAGCCTTTAGGAATAGCTGATGACTGAATATATCTACATTCACTACGTCTAAAAATACACCCGAGGCCCTGAGAGAAATAATCAGAAATGTCAGCTTGCCTGACCACGACTCCATTAGTCTTTGATTGTGTGTGTGCAGAGTGTGAGTCCGCACACAAAGGTTAACTTGCTCGATTGCCTGAGTGTGTATGTGTTTATTTGCATGTTGGCCCGTACGCACGTTGTGAAAGTGCTTTTCGTCGGCCGGTAAGCTGCTGACTCACACAGAAGTTCATCCATGCCCATCAATTATGGAGGATGTTCTGGGGTTGTCCTGTCAGAGCTCGGGCCGCCACTCAGGCAGGCCGAACAGGTTTTCCAGAAACGGACACGGATCCCAGATACGTCCAACTCTCGCAGCCGGCGTGGGCAGGAGTGTGGGTGCGCTTGAGGTTATTCGTGCTGGTTGCTCACGCGTGTTTGCGTTTTTGTTCCCATACATCCTCTTGCCTTTCTTTTAGTTCATGTTTTTGCCCTTGCATTCCAAGATCAGTTGTCTGGGAACCCGCCAATAACTGCGGGGCATAAACAACAAGTTTAGAGAATGTCTAAAGAGGAGAGCTGGCAGGACTCAAATACTCACAGGGAATAAAGCCTCTGTTCTTAAAGCCGCTTTGATTCATAGATGCACATTTTCTATCTTTCGCTTAGAGCTAAAACTCAGCTCAGTGAAGCCTTGAGTAAACACCGCTGACTGACTTTTCTGACTCCTGGGCTCTGTTGCTCTTTTGGCAGCAAAAACGTTGAAGATGTATATCATATTTATGTGTGCAAAGCAGGAGGAGAAGGGTGCTGTATCAAAGGACTGATGCCATTCGCTGTCAGTTTGTGTTTCACAGAGATCTTTTCATTAAAGGGTCTAAAATGAGCAGCGATTAAATTGAGTTTTTATGTCTTTTTTTTCTCTCTCTTTGATCTAAAAGTTGAGATTAGCTCTTTGGAGTTTAAACATGTGAAACCGGGACACATGTCCTTGTGTTTGCTTAAAAAAAAAAAAAACGACATTAAAAAACCCCAAACTGCAGATTAAACAGCTTCGGGAACGGTTTGGATTCACCTTGATAAAGCTGAAATCTGTGCTGATCAGATCACAGCACAGCAGATGAAATACCAGCATAAATCCTGTTGCTCCATTATGGTCATCAAATAAACTGCCAGTATGGGACCTCATACATTCCACAAGCAATTATAGGTAACAACATTGGTAAGAATCAGCCATTAATGAGCCCATTGATCCAAACCGCCGCTACACGAGAAATGCACCGAGTCGACGAAATTAGACTTTTTTTTTTTTCAGCTAAAGCCACAGAAGTCTGCACAGATCTGCCTCAAGGGGCGGCAAAGAGGCTGCCACATCTGTGTTTCGAACAAAAACACAACTACGAATTTACCACAAATATTGTATATAATTTAAATACCCCCCTCCCCCGTATGGTTTCAGCTATCAGATCACGTCAGAAAGGTCACATTCATCCTTCAGTCCATCCCGACTCGTGCCTGTTTCATATTTCATCTTTAACTGACCGTCAAACCCTCATTAGTGTCAAACAAGGGTGCCAGGAAGTGTGAAATGTCTGCGGAAGGCCACGGCAATAACAATTCCACATTCGTCTCCGGAGTGGTCGCCGGTGCCAAGTCTTATCTCCCGCCACGTCAGGCCTTCTTGCATACTTTATTGGGATGTGCGCCATGAGGCAGCCGGCGCTTTGGCCTGATTGATAACTGGTGACTCTGGCGGCTGTGTTTTGAGCTCCTGGTCCGTATGGAAGCTGGACGAATGCGATGCTCACATGCTGATCTCATGTCTGGCGGGGGGAGGGGGGGCGGACAGCTACAAGCCATTTGTGTGCAGGACCAGACCGCAGCGGTGCCGGTCAGAAGCTGATGGATATATCAGTGCAGACTGATTAGGCCTGAGGGGAAGTTTTCCACTGCATGTTTCCTCTTAGCAGACTGTGACATCTGGTAATTTATCAAATTTACCAAAGCTTATTGAAGTTAATCCTTATTTAAAGTGAAAATGGATCTAACTGCCAGACATTCAAGTTAAATTTATTCAAAGATTCTGTGACTTTTTTTTTGTTTATTTGTTTTTCCGCCTTTGTGACGCAAAGCAAAGATCGTGGTTTTTGACTAAATGAAAAGAAACACGTGTCACTGCGAATTTGCGTGTGTTGCAGTTTAGTTGCATGTAAAATGTATTTTCTAGGAGACAGTGAACTGTGTGTCGATGATAATCCTGATATTTGCCTTAGCAAACGACATGATAACAACATTTAAATCACGGCATTCAGGCTGGACTGCAGCTGTACTTTTTCCATTTTCTTGGCCCAACTTCAAAAAACATGACAGCACAATTTTCAGAAACGCACAATGTTTTCAAGATGAATAAAATTGAACCTGAAAGCTCAACAGGAAGACGGTTAACTCATGAAAAGGTCTGTCTTTTCCAGGATTCCCCTCACGGACAAATTTTCTCCAAAAGCTGGATCCACTAAACACTCAGTATTTTAATTTGTTGTTGCATAATTAGCATTTGTCAATCTTGAACATCTCATAAATAAAAAATAAAGGAACCAACAGCGGCTCGGGCCGTCTAGACTGGACGGTTTGGGAGCTTCTTCCTTCTGCAGTGTGTTGCTGCTGTTGCAACACTTGAATATTGCCAAACATCAAAGCAACACCTGTTCACCGGTTTAGGTGTCTTACACGATCCCACAGACCATCAGTTCAGTTTGGTGTGTGTGTGGGGGGGGGCATCCCCAAACTAACTGATTTCTGAGTAACAGTGGAGGCCTTTAAAGAATGTACCTCAATCATTACAAATCAAACTGGAATAAAGAAAAACAATGTGACTGGATAAAGTCATACTGAAAAACCTGGTCACAATCAATCACACCGCTCTTGAGCTTTATGTAAATGCTGTCGTCCACTAACGTGAGCTTTGGATCTTCATGTCGGCATCTTTTCGCTGTCAGCTGATCTCAGATGACTCTCCTCCTGCAGATGAAGCTCATTAAAGATTTCTGTGCTCCATCATTCGCACTGTGATCAGAGGTGACGTGAAAGTGTCATTTGGGGAAACTACAGCATCTCCCTCTTGTTTTTTTCCAGCAGGCTGGGTTAGAATCAAGAACCGGCAGGATGAATTTCAGTCTTTAATGCAAAAAATCTAATTTTAGAAATATTCTTTTTGAACAGCTATTGGAAATCTTCTATGCCAACAAATCTTTGATGAAGATTTTGGATGTGGGGTCATTTAGAGGGTGACTCCAGTATCTGTATCGAAGGCTTACATTTTTATATGACAGTTAATTATCTCATCAGCCTATTTTTCTGCTGTTGTTGTTCAAAACTACTCTGCTTTCTGCATCATGAGGAGGAAAACCGTCTCTTCACCTGCACATGAACTGACAACACCGATAATTTAAACAGAGCTCTGACTTACCCTGAATGCATCGATGGACTACTCTTATTTGCATCGTTGGCACCTGTTAAATCAAAGTAACTAGTACCAATTAAGCACCAAAATATAATGAGCGCTCGTTGAGAGGACCTACCACTGTTATAATTGGTTATTAACAGAGCTTCTGAATTTAATTCTGTAATTTAAGTATGAGGTCCACCGTCAGAAGGACCACACACTTAATGGATGCCCTTCACTGAGACAATGTTCTGCTCTCTAATAGTCATTATATTTAATTACCAATTAAACACACTTAACAGAGAATCTTAATATCTCGACATCCTCATTGCTGAGCATCTGCAATTACACCCAGCCCTGCCAAATGAATTAAACAAAAATGAGATATTGAAATATTAATGCACTTAAATTTGTTATTTCACAAACTTAAAGAAATAAAAGTGCAAAGAATGCAGATCGCATCTGAATTCAAATTCAGACCGCGGTCGACTTTCTTCAGGCTGTCCTTTGCTGAATAGGTTCATCATTGTAAAAAATCAGACTTCTGTAAACCCTGAACCTTAAAATCAGCCGTCAGGAATTCAGTAACTTTATGATGTCACAACAAACCAGTCACCGCCCCTCACCAAGCCCACCTTTAAACCTGAGTACTTCCATGAAATCTGCCATGTTTTTTTTTGGTCGCTCAGAAATCAGTCAGCCAATTAGAAGAGAGGCTCAGCTCCTCTCCTCTGATTGGCTGACTGACCTGTTCAGATGCACAGGAAGGTTGAGCTGAACCGACTGAGCGGCGTCAGTTATTCCTGAGCTGAAGAAAAGATTCAGCAGCAACGATCCAAAGCAGACCTCAAAATGAACCGCTTCAACAAACACAAGCTGATGAAGCTTTTTTTTTTTTGTTAATAAAAAATAACAGATTCATTTTGTACATTCTTTGTCGGTGGGGAACGCCCTCCATGATAAGACACGCCCTGTTGTATGAAATGTTCCACTTTGTGCCTCGATGCAGAATGAAAAGCCTGAAATCTGATTCCAGAGGTCTTTTCCAAAAACTCAGCCATCACCAGTCTGGAATTAGAGGCAGGGCTGAAGACTGAAGTGCAGAATGCAAACTAAATGTAACTGTGGCGACATCTGTTTGGTCTCATGAGGCTATTTCAGATGTTATAACTCAACATGTGCTTATTCTAAACTTATTTCTCCATTTATCAGATCCTCCCAGATTCCCAGCTGCTGTGTCCGTGTCTTGCTGCTTGTCTTTATTTGGCCCTTATTTTTATCCCTGCTCTCTTTTAAATCTCTATTCACGTCTTCTTCCTGCTGATAGTCTTTGTGAAAGCTCCCCCTTCCACCGCCGGCGGGCTTGTAGGTGAACAAAGTTGTGGAAACTGTCACTGTGTCCGCCAACCGTGCAGCAACCTCCGTGGCTGAAAAATGCAGCCTACCCTCGGAGCCCCGGAACAAACGCGGTTCGGGTGAATGTTGAATTTCTATTACGGCTTAAAGTTATGCATGCAGGCAACACTGGAGTTACACTTTCCTCTTCCTACGACGCCGCACCCCAAAAATTCCGTGAATCCTTCAGAAACCGTGTTTGGATCCGAGTGGTTTTGCATCATAAAGACGAGTCTTGCGAGGAACTACTTCTGCCTGCGTCACATTTATGATGTGTATTACATAGCAAGGTTGATGTGTTTGCACCAAATTTTGACTTACGCCAACAGATCGGCATCCTAAGTTGAGGACCCTCCTGTGTAAGCTAAGAGTCTGGACTTTGGCAGAGCCGACGCTGCCCGTGATAAACATTATCCCTCCACTTTGATAAGGAGACAAACCCCACAGTTTCAGCAAAGAGCAATTAAAGCAGCAGGGAGAAGAAAGAAAAGAGATTTAGAGCGACTGGTGGTTTTTATCAACAATCATCAAAGGAACATATGATGTGTGCTGACACAACTGATTATGAACGCCAGCTGTAAATACTGTATTTATGCACAAGATCAAAAATATTCCTGTTTCTTCTAAGTCACTGATCTGAGGAGGAAATGTACACACCACGAGCGTCGGGGAACATCGCATCAATTTTGTTTGCAAAAACAGATAATAAAATAAAAATAACATTTCTGACCGCATTGTTAGCTCCCAAACCTCAAATTATCAAGTAGAAATTGTTCAGAAAGTCACTTTTACCAAATGATAAGGAGGATGGATTTCACTTCACGTTTTAGCTCCTCCTGGGTTGTTAGTATTGCTCCAAGGTGGCCAAAGCTGAAGCACTACGGCCTGAAATCTGGGCCACCAAAGGTCGGCTCGGGTCCAACATGCTGTCCTGCCGCAGTCTGGCTCAAACTCCAAAGGTATTAATGGTACATCAGAACTCCGTAACCCTCCCTGTGATTTTTAATTTCTGCATCGTTCACATATAGCTGCGGAACAGATGCTGGCACACCGTTCCATGTAATCAGCCAATCCATCATGATAAAGTCAGTAAAGTGTAAATATTGAACAAACGACAGCGGTAATGTGGCTTACACGACGCAATTACCGTCGCACACGCGCACAAAATCTTAAAAGGTATCCTTTGATGGATCGCATTGTAAAGTAAACAAAATATTAAGAAAAGCTGCCAGCATGTGGAGCAGAGCCAGCACAGCGACAAGGGTGGACTTCACCTGAGCCTCGAAAGCACGGAGGTGCGAGCGAACCAACCCGAAGACTTGCAGCAGCACCTCGGCGGCGTCCCAGCGTGGCCCCCGCTGGCTCACACACCATCTGTCTGTGACACACACCATCACCTGCATCCGCTCCGCCCTTTAAGGGAGCAGATGGACTGTTTCTGGATGAGGTGGGCTAGTTAGCTTAGCACAAAACCTGGAGCCGGATAGTTCTCACTCTGCAGTTAGAAACACGTACGCAGACGTCAACAGCTGTTGAATATTTGGTATATAAAGTATTATCACGGATGAATACACAGTATGTTTTGTTTAATGCCTCAGTTCAGTGAACAATGGTCACTGTTCATGCTGTTTACATTCCCACTCCAGAAACGGGCATTTTCTGCACATTTCATATTTTGTTCCATCTTTTCTTCTTGTTTTCTTAAGTGAGACTTGTTGAATCAGCCTGTGTAGGAAAAATGAAGCAGCTGTGTATCTGACCTTGTCACAAAGAAATGATAAAAATCTCGTCCTCCTCACCTCAACTCAAAAACACACTTGTTACCTCTTTTATTAAATTTTCTCAGTCACCCCTCTGCTTTAGAGTCATTTATTAACGTTATAAAGCAGTATTTACAGTCTATCTCTGCATCATACATCCATTCACCTTCTTGCAAAGCGCACTTCAGGGTTATTTATTCATCGGCCGTTAAGAGCTCCACGAATGTGTCCAAGTAGAGCTGAAGTTTTCTCCGAACACTTTCTCTCCCTCCTCCACCTTTTCTTTCCGTCTTGCGGCCTTGGTGTCTCTGCAGGACTAAAACCGAAGTGAGGCATGACGCCTCCCCCTCTCAGCATCCCTAATCCGCCCCAATCTAATTTAGATTAGCCCCGAACATTCCCACAACATTCTCTGAGCTGTTGATACTACAAACATACCACACGACAGCCGGGCGGCTTCGCAGGAGAATGTCAAGATGATCCTCGCTTGAGGGGTGGGATGCGAGTGCACACGTGTGTGGGCTTGTTTTTCCATTTTCTGCTCATCATTGGTGGGGGTGGCTCAGGACGTCTACGGTGTCTCTTTGGCATCGGTGTGTTTGTTTTTGTTTACAGTCACTGTTTCCGAAGGTTTTGCTGCCTTCTGCCAGACGTCGACTGGCACACCGGAGGGGACAGATTTCCGTTCTTTCCATTATGACGTGTTGTTGTTGTTTCTTTCTTTTCTTTTCTTTTGAAATTCATTTCACTTCTGGACTGCATCATGTCATCCACGTCATAAATTCAGCAACACTGTTATATTTTTAGCATCTTAGGATGAAAAACCCCGTAATTGTTCATACAGTTAAAAAATGTTCTCAACAAACATGACAAAACATAAAACACAATATATACTTTTTGGAATACACAGTAAGATGCAATGCTATTTAGAAATAGTTGTAGCTTACGCGTTTTGCTGACCTCACGTCTTTGTGCTGAGCAAGCTAGCATGAAAAAACTATCTATAAAAACTATAGATACTGAAATAAAACATAAAATAATAAAAATCTGAGCAAAAAATACTTGAGAAATATTGTATATCAATCAAATTTTAGTCTTTAATCCTTTGTGATCTACCGCAGATGCCAGAGCTCACTTTCAGTGTTCACTTTATTGGTAATAAAGATTTGATCTCGTGTATTCGATTATTCTCACCTCAGCGTTCTTAACTCAGCTGTGAGTGTTTATCTGACATCATGTGGGCCACAACGTGATGTTTAACTCCAACAAAGTTATTCATGCATGACTGCGAAGGAAGTCAGACTCCTTTGTGTTGTTGTGGTGGATTAAGACTTGTTTCTTCCTTTTAGTTTTGGCGTTGATGTGACTTTGTATCGCTGTGAAAACATACTTCCTCCTTTTTCTCCTCCTTGTTGAGCTTCGCGTCTCGTGCCCTCGATGTGTAGGGACGGCATTTGTCACCGTTGTGGTACGTCCTGTACAGAAGTAAAAATAATACACACCCTCGTCAACATGCCTGAAGATCCCGACTGGTGTTTGCAAAATGATCTTTGTTTCCATTGGCGTCGTGGGATGAAACCTTGAGTCAGTCCACTTGCTTTGAAAGTTATATTCTGCACGTTGCGGCGGGCTCCTATCTTTTCATCCTTCTTTGTTTTCCTGCTGTCTACGCTTGTATTGGTTTTTCTCACTGATATTGCTGCTTTCTTTTCTTTTTCTCAATGCTATCCTCCACCTCATCTTCCTCTGTCTTTTCATTTCCTCTCCTCACTTTCCCTCGTCCGCAGCTGATTGGAAAGCTGTATCACTACGGATGTGACATATTACGAGGGGTAAAGAAAAGATATCGGATCCAGCAAATGATCGCCGTGCATCTTAAAATAAAAGGGAATGTGGTTTATATGGCTCACCCCACTTTTCTCATAATCTCATTTCCTCTTCTTTTCTTTGCTCTCAGTGTAATTTGTCTTTTTTCCTTTCACCTTTTCTCCATTTAAGAGACATATGAGCCTCTTCTCTCCTGTTTCTTCCCGACCTGAATGCTTCATCTCCCACAGATCTTAAAAATCAGCCCCTGTGAGTGAAAATGATTAATAAATGGATGTAGTTTTGAATGCATCTGATGTGTTTGCTGGAGCTAAAAGCAAGAGGTTAGCATCGATGGAACATATGTTTATCCTGTTGGATAAAGAAACAAGAAAAAAAAAGAGAAAGCCCAATTCGGGAAAATTTCAGATGTTTGCAACAAGAGACATAAAGAAATAGCTTGATTTTGTATCAGTTTGACCTTTTTGTTACGTCACTCCATTTACAATACAAAGTGAAATAAAACCAATTCCACAGTCCATATTACCCGATTTAGACCATCAGCATTGGAAAACCCGTTCCTACAATTAAAACACAAACAATAAAACCTTCCTAACTATTCATTTAGCACATTTATGATTTTGACAATAAAATAAATGTAATTTTTTTCAACGTTGATGTCTTTGGGTCAAATTTATTCTTCTAGTTAATATAATTAATTCAGAGGAAGTTAAGTGTTTGGCTAGAAGTCCTTTCTTCATCACTCACATGAGTCAGATTTTGCACTGCTGCCAAAACGATGGACACGAAACACACAAAATGTAAAACTTATCATGGTAGGAAAATCAAAATGCACAATAACAGCGATGTGAAATTAGCACATAAATTGAATGCAGCATTTTATGAATGTATTAATTAAACCTGTGCACAGCGAAAGTTTTTATTTGGTTAATTCGTTAATTTACCTTCATGGCTCCCTGAACACAGATCATATTAGTTTGCAACTTTCACTGCATGTGAAACTTTCAGAAGCTTTCCTCTTCTTACTTTCTTTCTTCACATTATTTTTGGTTCAGTGTTTAAATTCACAGTTCAAGGCCAATTAAATAAGCAAGCGAGGTGAGTTTATGCAGTTTAAAACTTGAGCATTAGTGGTGTGGAAGGAAACGCTGAAAGCGAAGTGGCCCTTCCAGTTCAAAGTGCGCCGTGTCCCCTCGTCAACTGTTGCCATGCTGGTCGTGTCAAACAAAGATATCCTCCATGTGCGGCTGATAAGTAGGAATCGGTGTCTCAGACTTTGATAATCCTCTCTTGTCACTGCATGGAGGGAAAGGCGGGTGGAAGGAGGACAGCAGATATGCTGACATCCAAGAATTTAGAGACAGGGGATGTCAAGATACTGTAGATGGTGTGTCAGCCTTTCTGTCAGCCTGCACGGCAGTTTGTAGGGGAGAGAAAACATCCAGTCTTCATCTGAAGAGAGATGACGCAGGATGAGGAGGGCTAGATGGTGTGCTGAAGTTTTTCTCTTTGTTTTTTAGGCTTTGAAGGGAGTTCATTCTTGCCATGACCTGCATTAGATGAAATAACTAAATGTTTGTCCTGTGTCCTTTAAAAAGTTCTGTCCTCACCTTAAGTAGCTGGTAATTAAACACACATTGGTTTGCAGTGAGGGACTGAGCGGAGGAGACTCTCCCAAGGTCGAGATCTGACAATCACAATGTCGCTCTCCCGCTCTGTTGAGCCTCTCACTAAAACGGGCATTTTTCACCCTCCACAACTTTATTTTTCACACACAAGCAATAGATGGACAGATACGTACTTTTGGTGTAAGTTTGTATTTGACTGACACTGAAAGTCCTTAAATCTTTAGACCTAATTCCACCTGAGCATTCATTCTGGTGTCTCACTATCTTACTTTGCAAAGACCCCATTTATGCCTCACTGCTTCTGTCACCCATGCCTGGAAAACAGAGTGTAAAGGCATCTGAGAAGCTCCAGAGACGCATAAAAACATCTGAGATGCATCCAGCCAGATCAAAAAGGTAAAAAAATGCATCTATTTCTCCGAGCCACATGCATATCTATACTTTTCCTCAGCACAAAAACGCTTGCCAACAGTTCGGGAGATTGAGGAGCACGTGTGCCATGTGGACTGGGAGATTGCATTCCCAGGAAACCTGCGCTGGGAGCTGGTCTGTTGCTGGTCTGCTGGTCTGTTGTTCCATGACGAGGACAGAATCCACAATGTTCCTCTTCAGTCTGGGGTTCCCCTCCTCTCCAGTGCCGTGGAGGTTGAGCAGCGTGACCACCCCCCCAGCCTGCCAATCTGTGGGCACCGTCTCTGACTTCCAGGTATTGTATTGTATTTTTATATTTTTAAGTACTCTGGGACACAACCATTAGATAAAGAACACTAAAATCCTGCCAGCAGACAGGACCTCGTAAATTCAATTCTTATTTAACCTTTATTAACTACAACAGGAAGATGAGAGATAATATTTCAAAAAGCTCAGACAAGGAAGCGGGACGAAACTGATTAAAAGTGTTGGGTGGTGGATGATGAACACCGGAGTTGGCTTTGTGCCGTTTGGGGTGAAACCTCCGTATGATAGCAGAGAACAGCCTGTGCATCTTCTGATATCTGAAATATTTTCAAACTGTTATCAGAAAAAAGGGGTCTCCTTGTTTGTCATGTCAGTTTCACTGGTGAGATTTACAGAGAGCTTTCAGAGAGCCTTAAATCTTTTCCTCCCCTGCTGAACTTCTTTTACTGCTTCTTCATACCTAAGCAGCAACAGAGGTCATCGGTTATTCTTCTGCACATCCTCTATGAGTGTTTGAACTTTAATGGTTCAGACACTCAAGGATAAGGATGTTCAGCCATGTTCCGACAAACTTGACCATCCTCTCCATGTTTTGTGGCTCTATAACAACATGAAAATACCTCAATAAGTCATCATCATCAGCACTAAAAGACTGTGAGGGGCCTTTCCTCCTGTCCACCTGAGGGTCAGAGGTCACCAAGAGGCCAGGTGTTGATGCCACAGCTACTGAGCTAACACCTTGATGATCAGGCGGCTCCTGATTTCCTGCTGAGACTCATCAGGACTGATAAAACTCTGCGTCCTCAGAATCAGCACTCTGTTGGACCAGTAGCGCAGTCAAACATCCCTCCCCTGCAATTTCTGCCACTTTGTGGGATCTATAGTAATCGTTTTAGAGTACATAACGCGATCCTCAGAGGCTGCTGCTGCAGAGTTGAGGTGACATCGTACTGTATTGATGAATCCTCCTTTTCTCTCTGATTAATCAAGCTTCAATAAACATCCTCAGCATCGGACATCCTGGACTCCTCTTTCTTCACCACTGATGATAAGAAATTACCCAACAGTTACCGTTGCTCCCAATAATAGTTGCATCTTTGCTGCTCCACCTTAATTTCCCATCTAATCTTTATCTTAGTCATAACATCCTCTGATTGTGCCTCCTTTCCAGCCTCCTTTAGCGTTTTTGTTCCTGGGCCATCACTCTGTCTTTTGAACATCTATGTTCTGCGGTTTCTTGTTCAATTGCAGAGTATTTATATCGAGGCATTAGTATAATTGCCTCATTTTTCTAGCAGCGAGGCAAGGAAGGTGTTTGTCTCGCAGACAGACTGAGATGGCGATGGCACAGGCGTGAACAGCTGCAGTAACAGCGCTGCATTTCAATGGGAACAGGTGCTGGGAGGCTGAGGCGGCGACGTATTACTGGATCCTGATTGTGAGTGGGCACCTGGGAGACAATGTGTGTCAGATTGCATGGCATTGTGCGTGCAAGCCTGTCTCCTGCACATCGCTCTTCTCCACAATTACACCGAAACTGAAAGACGGTTTTTTAGGAAATGTAACTGATTGTAAAGAGGAGTTTTTGTGACTTTAACTTGGTTCTGTTTAAAGTCTCAAAGCACTTGGTGCAGGTTTGGGAAAGATCCTGGTCTGATTTGGGAGGATGCTATTGTAGTTTATTAGCTGCTTGCTACCACAATGAAGGATTGTGACATAAAACTAATTCATTATTGCTGCAGAATAAATTGACTGCATTTGTATATTTAAATGTAAATTATTTATTATTTGAAAGCTGATGGTCGTTGTGGAGAGATTGTTTAAGAGATTCAAATTTACTAATAAGAATAGAATAGTGTCTGAATCCTCCGATGTCGTTTGCACAAAAACCTTGAGATGATTAATGATTGGGAAACAAACAGATGAACCTGAATGGAAACTTTCTCAGACTATTAAAAAAAGAGAATAAACAGGCCAAGCCTATCTCAGTTTTCAGCTTGGCAGAAAGGTTGTTTACTGTTTCGTAGGAAGAAATAGAAAGGCGGCGACGTGCTGGCAGGTTAGTCCAGAATGCAGCCTGTCAGATAATACCCGCTCAGCTGGGGGCCGACTGATGTCTCTGGATATTTACTGTTGGTTCACACTTGAAAGGTTCATTATTTACTCTACTCAAGACTTTTACATGGAAATCAGTCCGCAGGCTGTTACAGGAAACAAGGAAGTCTCCTGTTATATTATAATGTCTGCACACTGACAGTAAGAAAGTGATTCATACATGAAGCCTGCTTTTCTGTCATATGGGACCTTTAAGTGAGAAAGAAAAAAAAAATCCTCAATATTTGAGCCTGTGCTTTATATCTTTGAGCTCTTTTCTTGAAATTAAAAGAGATGAATTGAGGTGCAAACTAATAAACGAGAGAATCTGTAAAGACAGGGAAATAAAAAACAGATTACTGGCAGGTTTAGATTCATCATCATCATCATCATCTTCATCTGCTTATCCAGGACCGGGTCGTGGAGGCAGCAGCTCCAGCAGACGACCCCAAACTTCCTTTTCCCGGCCACATTCGCAGCTCTGACTGGGGGATCTCAAGGCGCTCCCAGGCCAGTGTGGAGGTATAATCTCCCCACCTGGTCCTCGGCCTGCCCCGTGGCCTCCTCCCGGCCACTTGTACCCACGATCTCGTTCTTCCAGTCATGACCATAGGTGAGGGTAGGAACAAAGACTGACCAGTAGATAGAGAGCTTTGCCTTCTGGCTCAGCTCCCTCTTCGTCACAACAGTGCGGTAGAGCGAACGCAACACCGCCTCTGCTGCTCCGATTCTCCGGCCAATCTCCTGCTCCATCTTACTCTCACTCGTGAACAAGACCCCGAGATACTTAAACTCCTTCACTTGGGGTAAGGACTCATTCCTGCTAAGAACCATGGCCTCCGATTTAGAGGTGCTGATCCTCATCCCAGCCGCTTCACACTCAGCTGTGAACTTGTCCAGAGAGCACTGGAGGTCACAGCCTGATGGAGCCAATAGGACCACATCATCCGCAAAAAGCAGGGATGTAACCCTCAGCTCTCCGAGCTCAATATCCTGTCCATGAAAATCACAAACAGGATCAGTGACAAAGCGCAGCCCTGGTGGAGGCCAACCCCCAACTGAAACCTGAGATTGGATGGCCCTCAACAGAGACCCCCTCACCTCATACTCCCGCAGCACCTCCCACAACATATCCCAGGGAACCCGTTCATACGCCTTCTCCAAGTCCACAAAACACATGTAGACTGGATAGGCATACTCCCAGGCCCCCTCCAGGATACGTGTGAGAGTAAAGATCTGGTCTGTTCTGCATTGCTCCTCTTCAATCTGAGCTTCAACAAACGGCCGGACCTTCGTTTCCAGCTCCTCGGAGTAGACTTCCCCAGGGAGGCTGAGGAGTGTGATGCCCCGGTAATTGGCACACATCTTCTGGTCCCCCTTTTCAAACAAGAGAACCACCACCCTGGTCTGCCACTCCTTTGGAACTGTTCCACACTACCACGCAGTATTGAAAAGGCGTGTCAAACACGACAGCCCCTCAACACCCAGCTCTGGTACCAAGTACACTTATGAGCATCCTTATGTTTGAACATGGTGTGCATTATGAACAGTCCATGGCTCAGAAGTCCAACAACAAACCACCGCTTGGGTTCAGATCAGGAAGGCCGTTCCTCCCAGTCACGCCTCTCCAGGTGTCTCCATCTTTGCCCACGTGCGTGTTGAAGTCCCCCAATAGGACTATGGAGCTCCCTACAGGAGCCCCATACAAGACCCGATTCAGGGTCTCCAAGAATGCCAAATACTCCGAACTGCTGTTTGGTGCATATGCACAAACAACAGTCAGAGTTTCCCCCCCCACTACCCTGAGGCGTAGGGAGGCGACATAGTGGCGTGCAGCCGGGGGCTTGTGAGTATCCCCACACCCGCCTGATAACGCATAACCATTCTCAAGATGCATACTATGCATTAGTTAGTGTGATGGTGTTCCTGAGGTGGATGGATGAGTACAAGTACCACAGTATGCCCACTACAAAAAAGTAGACTACACCACTGATTAATGTACATAACTTATTGTGTTGCATCGATACTTAAAGGCAGTCTCTCCGCTGCCCAGTGGCCAGAAATTGATTCATGCAACTTTAATAGTAAAACATGCTGTAGCCACACAATGGTAATGAAATTGACTCAAATAAATTAATTTTAGGACTTGGAGTCGGGCTTCTCCCATTTGATCTCGTCTGAAGCTGAGGCAATCAAAGACATGTTCTTCCACTTCCCTTATATTGCACAACCTTTAAGCAAAGGAGGAGCAGCAGACCAAGCGAGACAGGTGGAGGGACAAGCTGAATGCCACAGAACCAGTTAGCTAAGCGGCGGCGGCGGCGGCGGTGGGTGGGGCTAGAATCAGCACATGGCAGCCTCTCACGGGGGAGAGCTGTCAACGCTTTGGCCTGTGGCCCAACACATTCAGGCTGCTCCCTGTAACACAATGTAAGAAGTCCTTCTGCTGTTTAATAGACACACTTAGAAACACTTTATCTGCATAAAGTGCAAGTGAGGCTTTTTTTTTTTTTTTGGTTTTATGATTCATTTTCCCTACAAACATACAGGGATTTAGCAGCCAGATGCTGAACTATTGTTTGCAGAAAGCATGAAGGTTATGAAGAAGTCATAAACGACATGATTAAATGACTTAAGGACATATGAGAAAAGGATTTATCAAACTGCATGCAGGGGGGCTTTTGTGGCATCACGGCTTGTATGCTGTGCTTCATCTTCAGGTGCTGAAGATCTTTGTTTTTTTTTAAAGAGGAAGAATATAACTTACAGCATAAAAGAACAGTAAACACAAACACCAACCAGATGTACAAAATTAAAATGCAGGCAGGCAACATATGTCACAGCAACTGATGCGTGAAAACAGGTCAAACACCCCACACAAAGCAACAAATGCGATTAAATGTCGTTTCATTATTATATAGAGAACAAAAAAAAAAGGACCTCCACCTTAATTTCCCTTCTCCATCTTTCCTCTGTCCCTTTTATTATCATTTAATACTGTGATAAAGCCTTTTAGAAAGATTCTAAGTTGATTTATGTTAAAGCTTTCCAGACCAGCAGCTTCCTAAATAAATCTTTTTCCCAACAAAACAATCAAATGAATAATAATATAAGAGTCTGTCTCCAAAAACACCGCCGCCCCGCCGGTCCGTGCTGTAGTTGGCTGACCTGAGCCTCCGTATATAAAACCCCAGTTCTGTCATGGGGCAGAGCGTGATGTAGGCCACAGAGTTATCTGTGAGGAAAGCAGCACCATGTCCGTGCTGGTGGACCCCAATTACCCCACCGGGTCCCTTTGAGAACACACGAAATAAATTGTGTTTTTTTTGTGGGTTGTTTTTAGCTCAGCCTGAGCAGTAAAAGCCCCTTTAAAGCTGCGTTATGCTGAATCCCAGAACCTTAAAGCTGACAGGACGCTCCACTCTGTTGCGTTTACATGTACCATGTTAAAACAACGTGATACCTGTGTTACCTGAACAACAAAAAGTGATGGTTGGGGAAGAAAGGTGCTCCGTCAGGTCTATCCAGCTTCGACACTGAATAGGATGAGGAAGACGTACTGTGGAGCAGTTGCAAAGAAGCAAAAAGCAAAAAAGTACTTTCTCAAAACACCATCTGACAAAATCAGCATTATTTACACAAACTACTGTGGACGTAGTTTATTCTGAAATGACCTTATCTGCCCCCGTACAAGTAAACATAGGTGTGTGTGTGTGTGTGTGTGTGTGTGTGTGTGTGGGTTTCTGCTCTCAACCCAGAAATCAAGATGTAAATTATGATTCACTGTGAGCACAAACACAGAATGTGAGGAAGCTGGTGTTGCTTCCTACATTAAATCAGCAGCAGAATTAGAATAATAGCTGGATTGTAGTCATTTGGGAGAATGTTGGAATGCTCCGCAATCAATAGACTGTAATTATACCTTTTATAAAGGTTTGTGATTCACTTAGTGAGCCTCTGAGTCAGTTTGCCTGTAATTTAGTTTGTAATCTTTATCGCTGTCATCTTTATTCCTGTAGCTTCGTTCTCTGTCTGTCTGCAATGCGTTTGAATTCAGACCAGAATAAAAACTTTGTTCCTTCAATGAGGTCTGTGCACCCAAAATCAAAAGTGAACATGCTTGGTCGATCTGGACTGACGTCCTGTATGATAAGAGCTGAGGTTGTTGTGACCTCATAGTGGGGTTTTGTTGCTAGGCCCCGATGACAGGAGGAAGGGGAAAAGTGCGTTCTCCGTGTTAGCTTTAGGACAAGATGGTGAAAAGGTTCTGGGTTCGACTCTGGGCCGGAAGCCTTTTGGTTAATTGGTTAGCTTGACTCTAAATTGCCTGTGAATGTTCACCAGTGCCTACATGTCAGCCCTGTGATAGGCTGATGACGATGAAGGGGTGAGTCCCGCCCTCGCTCAGCGCCCACCCCCCCACCCTACATTCAGTATAGATGGTGATTCGTCCTCAACGTTAAATCACAACGAGGGAATCAAACACAGTTACTCCTGCATTTTGTTGACCCGGCCACAAAAACTAAGTCATAATAACTTTCTGCACCTGAGACCTCCGGGCCAGTTCTTAAGAATCCCACAATCCCCTGCTCCTCTCCCTTCATGTACCCGACCCAAAACCTCCATGCTGGAAAGAGGACTAATTACTGCTGCAGTTGAGACAGTTCCTTAGAGATTCACATCCCTAAAGCGAAGCCATTGATCTCCCATTTGTATTCACGTCGGACCGAGCTGATCGATACGGGGCTTCCCTCTGGCTCGGCTCCACATCAGGTGCAGGACGGAGAGACACCTTCCTGTCCCTTTCCTCCTGCGCCTTCTCTCTGACGTTTTTTCGTCTGTCCACATGTGACGATGTCAACCTTGCATGGCGACGTTGGCATGTAGAATAATCCTCCTGCAGGTCAGATAACAGGAGAGAAGCCTCCGGAGGGTTTTTCTGCAGGATTCATGTGGGCAATACTAATCCATGCTTCATTCATTGGTATTCATGCTGGTCCAAGCTAATCAGCATGGGGTCCCCCCACCTGCCTTTATCCTCAGCTTTTCTCTCCCTAATTTGTTTTTCTTCTCTTCCCCTCCTGGAGCCCAGTAAGTCACTGGAAAGAAGTGTTTCTCTTTCTCCTTCTTCTGTCTTATTTGTCCATTTTTTTTTTATTGTTTACTTTCTGTCATTTAGCTTGTGTGCCTCTCTCTTTCATCCCCATCTCTCTCTCTCTTCCTCTCTGTCCTTGTTAAAATGATGGGTCATGATTCAGTTAAAGGGACACCTGTGGTCTCTCCTGGCCATTGTAGTATAGTGTGTGTGTGTGTGTGTGTGTGTGTGTGTGTGTGCGTGCGTGCGTGTGTGCGTGCGTGCGTGTGTGCATGAATGTATGTGTGTGAGAGAGTGAGCTGCAGAAATGAAGCCAGAAGCTGCAGAAATAGAGCAATTAGATCAGAGCTGTGGGAGGAGCTTTGCAGGAAAGGTGTGTGCCAAATGCATGTGTGTGTACAGGTGTGTGTTTGTGTGTTTGTGTGAGAAGTGGAATGGAATGGAGCACATTCCTCAGCCTTAACACAAAAGGCTGAGGTCCATTAATCTGGCTGTGTGTGTGTAATGGGAGCCACAGCAGGCGAGGCCAGCTTTGTATTTACCGCTGCTCTCACACACACACACGCACACACACACACACACACACACGCACACACACACTCCAAACCACATGAGATAAGAGGCATAATTATATTCAACTAAGCTGAAGTTGCAGGTGTTTCAGATAAATATTTAATCTGCAGCGACATCTGTGTCCATCATGTTACATTCATTTTGGCACTCTGTGACGGATCAGGAGCAGTTTGCACCTCGGTGCCTTGCTTCAGGGCACTTTGGCTGAAGGACAAGGAAAAAGCACAAAGGACATACCCAACAAAGTTTTTGTTGTCTGGCCACAGACCCGGTTTCTCCTTAATGAATAAATAAAGAGTCGGGCTGGATGTTGTGCATCCAGCATGCCGGTGGTGGAGGACATTTTGGGTTAATGTCCAACAAGACAATTTACTTTACATGAATTAAACCTGACCGGGGTCTTAGAATAAGTTCATCCCTGGTGAAATACATTTTACTGATCTTAATGAAGACCACTGCCTCATTATGACCGTAAAAAAATCACACACAGAAGATGTCAATAACATTGCGTTTTTTCCAGAATGAACTAACAACTGCAAAGTGATGTTCTGTTGTGAATATAAAATTAGCTTTAGACCGAAAAGCTGGAACAATTATTGTAAAGTCATTATTTGTACAGTGGCAATTAAAAACAGCAGTTATCTCAAGGCAGTTTCATATTAAAGCTGCTCTAAACCATCTCAACCATCCTGTAAAAGAGCCGGCAAAAGCTGCAACAGAAAGAATTCTTCCTTTTATGACATCTGCTTTGACCAGTTGGGTTTGAAAGGCAAAAGAGAGAATTAGAGAGAAATCGTGCAGTGATTGTTACGGGCAAAGTCTCAAAGTAACAAGGCGGTCAACTTCGACCTCTTCAGGATTTGCTCATAGAAGACTGGAACGAGGACTTAAATGGATCTTGAAGGGCCTCAAGCTGCAGCAGGATTTACAATAGCAACTTGAAATTAACGATTTTGTTTTACAGTCAGTTTTACAGTCGGCTTATTATCTGTCCACATGCGAAAAAAAAAAACTTGATGACTTCTTTCTTTTCACACAACAACTTGACAACCAGCTCCCAGCAGCTTCAGTGCCCCCCCCGACCCCGCTCCCCACCCCTAGTCTGGTTCCCATGCATTCCTAGTGGCCTCAGAAACCCAATCTGCCCCTTTTGGCTTGTCCGCGGATCCACAGCGTGGCCTTTCGGTCGTGCCAGCTGCTTTCCTCTCCTTCAGCCAAATGGAATGTTAATCCCCACTTGTGGCTAGCTTTGTTCCCCGTCAAGCAAGGCAAACAAAAGGCAAAGTGGCTTTTCATTGTATTAGGTATTCCAATATCCCCAAATCCTCCCCTCTCACCCATTCTTCCTCAAAGAAACGTGTATGAAGGGGGGGGAGCCCACAAGCCTGAACGCGCCATATAGACACGTACAGGCCGGCACGAATGTAAGACAGAATGTGTTCCAATCCGGCACAGACACAACAGCGAGCCATGAATGTGTCAAACGAACATTTACCCGACAGACGGTCCCGTGTGGACTTTCCAGCCAACTTCCTGTGTCTGATTCATCTGCTTTTAGAGGTCTTTGTGTTTGCACCATCAACCAAATATATATATATATATATATATATATTTTTTTTTTTTTTAACAAGCACAAAATTATTAAGTTCAAGAGCAGGTCACTAAAGAAATAATCAGGGTTCAGGAACGAGGGACGCTGCCAGAAGGAGTGTCCAGGTTAAATGACTACAGTGGCTACACTGGGCTCGTCCACCCCATTCCCATAGACCTGTCAGCTCAAAAATAAATAAAATTAATAAAACTGAGCCCTCTGATGTCAGCTCTGCTGTCCACCCGACCACATCACCAATCTAATCACAATAACCTTTAATGATTTCATTTCCCTTCACACTCACTGCACCTGTTACAGAGGAACTGCCTGCAGTGACCCACAATCCTACTAACCTGATTTTAAGGTTATCATATCTCATGTCACTGTGTCATTTTATTGAGACTAGTTTTTTTCTGATTCCAATCAATTTTCTGAACTAAAAATAAATCAAAATTAAGGCGAGGTGCTTCTCAAGTGTTTCAAAATGTTCCAAGTGTTGGAAACTCCCATGACTCCCATATTAAAACATCACAGCGGAAACAAACGTGTTTATGTCCTGGTACAAAAACTGTTGTGGTTTCTGTAGCTACTTTCCTCCTTCATGACGAATGTGACTGCTATTACAGCTTACAGTCATGTATAATTGAGTGAAAGTGGGTGAGAGTATGCTTTCTTCCAACAGATATTTGGACTTGTTGGGGAGTTTTCATGGTCAGAAAGCTGTTGGCTGTGATATCAATGGGTTTGTTGGTCTGTTTGTGATGATTTTTTTGTGTATTTACTCATTTCCTCACTCACTGTTCGTAGCTGCTGCTGCTCCTCAGCTGTGCTTTGGCTATGTGATGTGATTGAGTTCATTTTCTTTTACTGTTGTCTGTGGTCTCAGCTCCAGTTTGGCTGTGTTTTTCATGGCCTTCATTGTTGTAATAGTCAGCTCTCTTGCTTTAATAAATGATTTCCCTTCTCCCTCACGAGCTCGGGCAGTCCAAAAGTGACACCCTGAGGGAGAACGTTAGAAAGTATTCACCGAGCAGCCAAACATTTCGGGTACATAACATCCAAGGCATACAGGACTGATGGCCTCTTTGGAACAAGTTCTGATCTGATGGCTTGTTTATCTTGACTAAGTGTCTGGGATATATGTCAAACCTGATTCTTGTTTGACAGAGAACAATATCTGGAAGACAAATTAAATACATAAAAGCTGATCTTGCTCACCTAAATACCACTGCGGACTTCTCAGAACAACTTGTCAAGGACTAAATGAATAGCACAGCAAACAATAACTGACTTCCTTGTTGGCCTTCAGGCTGTTTCTCACATGTGCATCATAATTGCGGCTCTTTTTTTTTTTTTTTTTTGTTCTGATCAAATTGTTTCCTGTGATATAAAAAAGTCCCAGCTTTTGTCTGCAGTTTTGGAACAATGTGAGTAATGCAGAAATATTATAAATATTCAGTGTTATATTCAGTCGTACCAGAATACATCTAGTTGATAATAAAGAGTTGGGTACTTCGAATTCTTCCAACACCAGCCGACCTGAACGAATGTGCAGCCACAGTTTTGTTTTTCTTTTTTCTGATATGGTGTTAAAATTTGTTGATTATTATTTCATTTTATTTGATTTAACGACTAGAAGGACTTCCGGTCGAAGGCTGGAAAGCTGCGTCATTGTATAAACTGATGACTCAGTAAACAATTGCAAGAAAAAGATGACTCACCGAACACTCAGGTGTACGGGTACTCCCCGTCCGGATTTTGCAATTGCAAACATTGCAAAAGTTTCGTAAGATTTTGTCACGCATTGTTCATTGTTGCATTGTTGCTTCTTTTTATTTTGTAATTTGTAATTTTTTTATTCTCATTCTCATCATCTCATCATTCTCATTGAATGCTCCAATGAGCTACGTGTAGCTCTAAATAAACTAAATACATTCAGACAAATGGCCCTGGGAATTGTTAATTTTACACGTGCATAATGACTTTCCCTCCATTGTATGTATCATGTGTAATAGTAGCAATTTAAAAGTAGTAGTCGTGGTGGTGAATGAATCAACATGGTTTCTTAATTATTCATGATGTCACTTCGGATAAATGAGCCTCACATCTGGAATGTTGGCACAGTAATTAATTAATTTGTGAAGTATGAAAAGCAATTAAGGTAAGTATGAGGAACCAAAAACATACGCCTACTTTCTCTATATAAGGAGCAGAACTTGCCAGCAGAGATCACAGTCAGCTCACAGAGAGCAACAACCAACTAACTCAAAGAGAGAACACCGCAGCTCAGGAACAATCATGAAGACCTTCGTCCTCTTTTTCGCCCTTCTTACCGGTAAGAGCGACGAGCACATTGTATTACATTGAGCCTGAGCACGCTGTTGTTGGAGATGATGATGTCGTGATGATATTTATTGATCCATGTAACTCCATTACAGCAGCTGGATCCAGTGCATGGCTCTACGACAACCGTCCCAGAGGACGGCTGTATCGTGTTTGCCCACGAGGACGTGCTGTGTCTCAGATTAGCAGGTAAATTAAATACAGATGTAGAAAAATATGTAAAGCAACAATGAATATTTCACTGCAGCTTCTGAACCGTTGTTGAAATGGCTAACGCTTTATTTTGGTTGTAGCATCAACAGTGGCAACGACCGCAGATGGAAAATTGAATGCAACTCTGAGCTGAATGAGTTGAAAGACCATCGATCGTGCTACTGGTCAGGTTTCGTCAAATTATATGAGAAAGAGCTCAACTACAACTGCCAGCCTAACGGCGTGGTCGTTGGCGCCTACAGCAGCTACAGCAGCGGGGATGGAGACAGAAGGTGAGGCGGCTGCCAACCTGCTTTTCACTTATAAAGAAAATCATATTTGTCTTTTGTGCAGCAGCATTAAATGGTTTATCTCTGATCTTCTCTGATATTGATAAAGATGGAACATCCTCTGCTGCACGGCGCCCAACCTGGTCACGTACGAATGTCGTGAATCTACGATGATGAATTATTTCAAAGAAGACTTTCAATGGTCTGTCCCTGGAAATAACTTCCTAACTGGCATCCACACTCACCAGAGGAGTTCCAGCGGGTAAGTACACTGTCATCAAATGAATGAACGAATGAGTGAGTGTGGCTTCACTAAAATAAATAGGATAGAGTATAAAAAGGGATAAAAACAGAAAACTGAAAGAAACTATAAATATGAAAATCAACTTTCTGATGATGTAACATAACAAAGTTTTTGTTCAATTCACAGAGATCATCGTTGGAGTTTCACCTTTTGCAGAACAACAACACGAGGTGAATAATCTCATACTGAACTCCCCATAACTGCCAGATAATATAATGTGAAACAGTCGCTGTTCTTTGGTTTGTTTATTGTATTCATATTTTTCACACCGTTTTTTTTTTTCTTTCTTTTTTTTTAGATAAAGCATCAGACAGTTCCCAAATCCTTTTTGCCAACAACGCAATTAAAAACTTGGCTGAGGGGGATGTTTCTGTCCCGCAGACAGAAAATGAAATATACTGCAACAACTGCAGATGGCCAAAGCCCAGCGACGTTGTTCAAGTGCCGTACACCATCAGTGATTCCTTCAGCAGCTCGGAAAAGACCACCATTACAAATGCTATCGATGAATTTCACACAAGCACTTGCATCCGCTTCGTCACTCGAGTGGCCCAGAACGACTACGTCAACATTGTGAAAGAACCGGGGTGTTCGTCGTATATTGGAAAGGTGGGGGGCTCTCAAAAGCTGCATCTCGGTCCTGGATGCGTCAAAAATGGCATCGTTCAGCATGAGCTCATTCACGCGCTCGGATTCTGGCATGAGCAAAGCCGATCGGACAGAGACGACTACGTCAGGATCCATCCCGAAAACATCATCGAAGGACAGGAAAGTAATTTCATACGCCGGGACACAAACAACCTCAACATTCCATACGACTACTCCTCTGTCATGCACTATGGCCGAACGGACTTTTCAAAGAACGGACAAAACACCATCACTCCCCTCATCGCCTCGGTAGCAATAGGCCAGAGGATCGGCATGTCGGAAAGCGACGTCCTGAAAGTCAACAAGCTCTACAACTGCCGTGAGTGTGCAAATAGAGATTCCACCTTTAGTTCGAATCTTACACAAACCTTCATTTTGCAAATTTGTACATCTCTTTTAAGTGACCGTGCTTTGTGCTTACAGAGTCATACCTGAATCAATATGGAGATTGGGCCAACGAGTTGGGAAGGAATTTTCATCACAAGTGTCCCGACGGCCTAGCTGTTTCCAGCATCAGAAGGTGGGCAGCAAGAATGCTTTAAATCTCATATTATCCTTAATTTCATACATTTTGCGAGAAACACATTGTTAAAAGGATTTTTTTTAAAGTACAATTTTTTTCACGCTATAGTTACTACAATGCTCAGTATAAGGATCGCCAGTGGGCGGTGTCGTGCAAGCCTTTCCATGTCTCCAGCACATGCCGCTGGACTGGATACGTCAACAGCTTTTTTGGAAATATGGACTTCAAATGTGCAGCCAATGAGGTGATCGCAGGCGTCTACAGCCGATATAACAGTATCCTGGATGACAGGAAGTGAGTATCCTATGCAAAATGATTCATCAAGCATGAATTAAAACGGAACATAAGACAGAAAATGTAACTTCAACATTGTTCCCCAGATGGAAGTTCTACTGCTGCAGCAAAGCCAGCTTCACCACAGTCAACTGCAAAGAAGACGCACAAGTCAACTACTGGCAGGAAAACTTCCACTGGCGAGTTGCCACCGGCAACTTCCTGACTGGTGTGAAAAGTTCTTTTGATTATTCAAAGGGGTAAGAAGATATTTTATCACAGCCGTACTGCTTCTGTGTCCATTCACTGACCGTCCATAACGGTGGAGCAGCAGTTTGTAAATGTCTATTTTTTCTCTCCGACAGCGACCGCAGATGGAGTTTCTCTTACTGCCAGGCAAATGAGTGAAGAGAAGATCCCACACAACATTTCCGGTTCGATGTTAATGGCCCAAATAGATCACCGTACTATCTCAACTCGATGGAGGTCTTCTGTTGGTCTGTGTAAATGCACAGAGATAAGAAGTTCCTCGTGGTGCATTCATAAATGAAGGCTTTTAGTTATTTTTTATTGTTATTTTTACGAGGCCAGATAGTTGGTCAGTATTGGAAAAAAAAGTAAAATCAGTTTATTGATTGTTTGAGGATTTCCAGCTGCTCTCTGTGAATCCTTTATTATAGCAGAGACTTTGTAACCACCACTCGTGGGGTTATAATGGCCGACATTTATCAAGATCAGAAGTGCTGATGTAAGATCATCAGGAAAGTGCCCGTGGCCGTCTCCCTCCATAATGACCTGAACAGAGAAACTGGTCTCAAAGCTGCACTCCTGCTGCAACTGGAGAGGAGCAACAAAACCCACAGTGGGGTTTCAGTGTGTTCATACAGAGTTCTTATCTGTTTACGTCTCATGTTGTGTTACGGGGTACAAAGGTAGACACTGTTTTTCGTTCTTATTCTTGTGGTGCTTTTTCGGGTTTATGAAGGAAAATTCTTTGCATTGCTTTGTTTTGCAATTAATTGTTGATCTAAATTAGATCATCAGGGCACCGAAATGCACCTTTTTGGTGAAAGTTTACTGAATTTAACTTGTGTTTTATTTCGACTTTGGAGCTATGACACTCAGTTGTGAATTTATAGTCAAATGTTCATTAACGATACATGTGCTGAAGTTTATGTCCACACTGTACATTACAGGACTGTACTTAAAGGTTTTCTTTCATGGAAATAAAGTTTATATGAATTAAACTATCTCAGTTGTTCTGCTTGTTCTTGTAGATAAATAGAATAAATATCCACCTGCGTTCATACAATACATTTTAAAAAGTGAAGATAAATGATAAATCTCTGTGGGTGTTTTTTTTTTTTTTTTTTCATACAACTTTTTGCAAAAAGAAGGAGGAAGCTAGTTTTTCCATCTGAGCTGTCCAACTCTTTCCATGCTGAAAATACAAACATTTTCATTTCAGGCATCCTGCTGTTGCTGTGATTGTGGTATAAGCAGCGTTGACGGGCGACAGGACCAGCAGCTGATGTATTTATCACCTGCTGGCAGCGGGATCTGCAGATTGCTTTACTTAGGTAGGTCAGTCTTAAGGTTAAGTTTTCACTTAACCAGTGAAGTATCAACATCTAGAGGCGAGATTTGCTCAGAATATAGATTTTGATGCTTGCAGGATGATGCATCCCAAAGCATTTTCTCTTGTGCTTAAATGCTGAATCTGAATCTGTCCAATAAGCTTTGGACAGATAAATGCAGAACTGAGCAGGATACTTAGAATATTTAGTGCTGATTAGTAAATAATAACATTCTAAGATGTTAAACATGCTTAAGACTGTAACTGCTAAAAGCTGAATGTTCACATTTAGCTCGAAACCAGCTGACGATACAAACACGGCGTCACACATTTAACATTACATCTTCTATTAATGAATGATAATTAAAATGAATGCAACACAGAAGTGCCAAAAAACTGCTGCCTCTCAAATGACCACCTGAAACAGTTTCTAAACATTTATTTGTTTATTTGTTTCATCTGACTTATTTCAGTCAATATCTGTATTCTGTCTAACAGCCATCAGGGGGAAACTCCGCTGATGGTAAAAACAATTTTCATAACAGGTTTATGATCTCAGTCTTTGGTTTCGGGTCTTGTTCAATACAGCATGATGTTCATTTTTAAAATGATGATCCTTTGGGGGAAAATAAATTTAAAAGTGGGGAATGTTTTCGGGCAGGGATGCAACAAAGTAGCTCCCCGTAGACCTCGATGTTAAAATGATCAGCTTAAAGAAAAAGTAGGCGCGTGCGTGCATTCGTCCGATCTACGGAGGTGACCGGCGAGCCAAAGGAAAGCAGGAACTTTTGTGACTGAATCCAACTTCATTAATGAATGTGAAACCATTGTGAGGGCGATAACGGTCTGAGAATTGAAGTCACAACACAACAAATGGGGTGAAACATCAAAAACAACACAGCTCTCACAAGGAAGGCAGAATTTCTGGTATCACAAACCCGGGAGCTGAAAGTAGCTGGTGAAAATGGGGCGGGCAGGAGGGTGGGGGTGGAAATACATCAAAGAGGGGGTAATGAAGCTTGTCCAATCCCAGGGAGCCACATAAGAAAACAGAGATACGGTGATTGCGGTGGGGTTTTGCTAAGAGAGCGATGGGGATGAATTATGATGAAGTTTTGGGTGACGAAGGCGGCGAGAGAGAGAGAGAGAGAGGAAGATGAAACGGTTGATGAGCAAGGCAGCAGGTGGATGGCGTTACTCTGCTATTGTTAAAAACACTCCTCTGTTTTCGGGTTGCTCCATTATCTTCACCTTTCTCCCCTCCCTCCCCGACTCTGTCTCTCAGTGTGTGTCCTGTGGAGCGAGACCTGGCCCTAAATGGGAAGCGAGGTAGCAGTGATCACGCTGGTCTTCTCCAGCAGCGCCCCTTCTTCAGCTCATTAAGCGTACAGCAGAGCTCCACTTACCTACCTGGGATATAGGGGGGATTTGGAGAAAGAGCAGGATGAGGGGGGGTGAGCGGGAGAGCAGCAGTGGGGCTTCTTGGAGGGGATGGGAGGGGAGCTGGGGGAGGTGAAACCCAAAACAAGAAAACAGAAGGAATGGATGAGAAAGCTTAGCGTTGTAGCTCACATTCCTCTGATTCTGATCCAGTGTGTGTCTGCAGCCGATAGCAGCAGAGAGAAGTAATCGATGCTGGAAGCAGCAGAACTTTTTCTACTTCAGTGACTTGCTTCATGATGCCCTGTTGTCATTATTCCTTGTGTTATTGGTATGTGGCATGTCCCACTTATTACTAAGCACTGTTGGTTACGTCACTAACCCCTCCGGCTGGCTGTGTAGAGGTTGAATTGTGATTGTAGATTTGGACATTAAGCATGAATGTGATGCACTCGACTATAAAACCACGTAATCCATTTCCTGTTAATATAACACACCATAAATCATGAGGTACTTTGTGCTGGGCACTCATGCATCACTGCAGCAGTCACGCACACTTGAGCTGACCAGTTTTAACCAATCTTCGGTAAGGCCGATTGGCTCCTCAGTGATTATCCACTGCCGAGTCAGCTCATCCCATTTTGGTCACCTTTCACCTCTTACATTGAAAACAAACCCACACTTCCCTCCATGAATGACAGCACATTGCGGTAATCTTATTGTAGCCTTTATTAAATGGAAACATCTCAGTCAGAATATAAAACAAACAAAGACGTTGAAACAGAAATGGAAGAAAAGGAAAAGAGGAAAAGAAAGCCCGATGAGAATAAATTGGATCTTGGATATGAGGGCTTTACACGCTGCAACATTTTCCAAATCCCTTCACATCACTCAGACCTGCCCGTCGACACAATCTCCACAAGAAAGGTTCTTTTTCCTGCCTTTCCCTCTTCACTCTTTATTTCATTTCTTTTTACCTGTCTTTCTTCTTTTAGCATTCTGCTGACGCAGAGTGACTCACACAGTTTGTGTTTTTGACTGGCGATCGCTGGTGTGGCGTGTGCAGCCCGAAAGTCTGCAGGAGAGCCGTTTCATTTCCTGTTTCCAACACAAAAAGTCCTCCAGTGAGGTCTCCTGCTTCAACTGTGTCTTCCTGCCGGGATACGACCAATAGCAGGGAAAAGATTTCACCGTGATGACAACAATCTAACCCTGTCAGCAGAAAGACACCAACAACGATGTGTAACTGGTGGCTCAACACCCCAATTATGAAGCCCAACCCGACAATATTCCTTTGGACTTTTGTATTTTGTGGTCTGATGAAAATCCAGTTAACCAGCCCACCATGCACATGACCCCAGTCAACCACTGTTCCTGGTTTGAATAACAGCCGGGCCGCAGGAGGCAGATTGGCTGTCTGTCTGAAGGCCAGATAAAGACAACCGGACGTGTGAGGTTCTTGAGGACTTTTCACCTTGAATCCAAAAGGCTTCCTTTAGCTCTGAGCTGAAGGAGCTTTTCAGGTCTTCGGCTCATCGCAGACATTTAGTCTGTCAGTTTCACTGTAATCTCCAAAGCCTTTAGTTTCCCTCACAATTTTCCTTCCACCATTTTGTACGAACGCCATCATATGCAGCAGTAATGTGCATGTGAGCTGTTTCTGTTCTGTTCTGCAGCAGAGAAACACAAACCCGACCTGCTCTGCGAGAGAAGACCCTAACCCAAATCTGAAAAACTCCCAACAGATGAAATTCATGGTGGGAAAGAAACAAGTGGAGGAAAAAGAGGAGGGACTGATTGATTAGCGGGGGGAGAAAAAGGGGAGAAGTAGGGATTAGTTCGAATGGAAGGAGAAAAGAGAGATTTAGACGGAGAAGGAAGAGTTCTTGTGCTAATGAAGGGTTTTAGGTCACAGACCTCTATCCTGGCAGAGAAAAAAGAAGAAACTAAGAATTCAAAGTGATAAAGGGAAAGCCCACAGTAATGAAAGGTCCCAGGTTAGGCGAATGCTCATATAGTGAGAGATGAGACTAAAGACTCAACAACAGGCAGAGCGATAAAAACCTTGGCTGTGGAATGTGCGCCCCCCCCCCCCCCCCCCCCCCCCTGCTGTATTCAGGGTCAGAATACAGCAGTCCTGGATCCCACGAGCAGGTCTGGGTCAAAGATCAAACACAACCAAAAGACAATAGTCTCTCTGCTGGTTGACTGAGGAATCAATGCTGGGCCGGACATCTCCACATACGAGGCCCCTGGGGGCCAAGGTGATGAGGTGGAGAAGGGGTTTACTCTCAGTGTGCATTACTTCCTCAGAAAAGTTTCTCTCTTTCTCTTTACTTTTAGAAAGTCTCAATTAAAGTGCTCGAGGACTCTGCTGGCACGAATTGAGATCTTCAAGATCACCAATTTCCACTTTTATTGATTCTACTGTTCAGTGTTGGAGTCACTGTTCATATTGGCTTTTTGTTATCCAAGTAAGGCTTTTCAGGGTTGTCGTTGTTTTTTTTTTTTGGTATAATATCAGGTGATTGGGTCACTTTAAGACAAAAGGGGTTAAGCGTTCTTAAAAAAAAAAGAAGAAATATCTGATTGAATAAATCAACATTGTAAACTTCTAACTCTAACCCTCACATCGCCGTGAAGTTGTTTGTTGTGACCCTGTTGTGAACCCTGACCAGGCTGAAATAGGCATCCCCTGCCTCAGAGCCTCAAAATACAATTAAAAAAAAAAAAAATCTGTTTTAATCACTTGTTATTTTCCCTGAAAGACATTAAAATTGAAACATCAATCAAAGATAATGCAGTAAAGCTCAGTGCTGTTTGTAGTAATAACTGAAGTCCAATATTATTTATCGTTTTGCATCAGGACTCCAAACAAGTAAACAAAATGTTATTATAGAGTTCGTGCAGTAATCACACATAGATTTAACTTTATTTGTTTTCCTTTGCAGCTGAAGCGCTCCAGAGTTTTCTGTGTTTTCGACGGGAAACGGGCTGTTGAGGGAGAAAATGTTCAATTCACAAGATTTTTCAGACATTTTTGTGCTCATAAGAAAAATTAGGACTGGACAGTTCAGCATGTCAGCGTCAACAGAAGAAAATAACTGACTAAAGAGCTCGTTTGATCCCAAAGCGTCCATGTTTCTTCTCGTTGGGGGAGCGCAGAGCGAATGTTGGCTATGTAAGGTTAGCATAAAAAAACAAAAACGTATATGCAGCACCTTTAATATGCACAGGGAATTATTAGCAGCTCCCGCTTCAGGCTGTTTACTGCGACATGATAGCTGTGCTGTTTGGAGCTGGCAGAGAAGTTATGGAGACTCAGATAAGGACTGTTTACAGCTGTAGGGAGCCGCCAGCAGCCGCAGACCGACGTCAGGTTCCACCGACCGCCGTCAGCCAAGAGCGGGGAAAAAAAACCCCGAGGCTGCAGCGGGAAACGACTCGCCAGCAAAAACATGGCTGCTGAGCATCAGCGGCACGGATCTGCGGACCCCCAACATGCCTTATGTCAACAGTCCTGGCTGCTGCTGGTGCTTGGTGCTGGCGTAATGGGCCCCTTAATCCAAATCAGTCATGGTTTGGAAACTGCAGCCTATCTGAGTGTTGCTGCTGACCAGCAACATCCTTTTATAGCTCCAGCTTACCGTTGTCTAATGGCTGCTTCCACCGTATTTATGCACCGCGTTACTGCGCGAGAGTGGGCTCAAACTGGTTTCATGGCCTTGACAACGAGTTCAGCTGGGCCTTAAATCCGACGGCCATCGACCGCCTGCTCCAGCCCGGATGTTATGCCCGGCGATGGACTTGGAGGGCTGTTTTCCATCTGTCTCCGCCGTCCCTCCTCTTTCGGCTTGACAGGAATGTGCCGAGCGAGCTCATTGTCGTCGAGGGAATGTTTACGAGCGCTTTGTTCCACTTGGCATTTGTTGACCTTGAGAGGAATCGGCGCTTGTATTTTGGGGTTGATTTTTTTTTTTTTTAAAGGGAATTGTCCATGGATTCTGCACCACTCCCGCCCCGGTTGGCATCCTGAACTGAAGTGCCATTGTATAATAAAATGGAATTACGCCCTTAATCACTGCCCTCTCTCCTGCTCTCGCTCTCATTCACTTCCTGTCTTTATCTCGCTCCTTCCACACCAGCTCCCCATTTTTTCCCCCTTTTCTTTTTGAAGTCATTATAGAATCCGAGGACAGTTTTACGACATTTATTCAGCATGGCACTTCCCTCTCTCTCTCTTTCTGCTTCCCTTTCCCATCTCTCTCCTTTCTCTCATCATCCCTCTCTCTTTCTGTTAATTACCCTTGCAGTCTTATCTGTCGACACCCTTCAAACTTGCGGCTTCCTGTCATGAATCAAGTGCACCCCTCCTCTCCGACTTCCTCCTCCTCCTCCTCCTCCTCCTCTACCCATATCAGCCAAACAATTAACCAACTGGCTCACTCTAATTAAGCATCACAGAGAAGACACATGCAAAACTCCACCTTTCTCCTTTTGTGTGGACATGATAGAGGGGCTCACTCACTCATCTGTTCATTGTGGGTTTTTTTTTTTTTTTGCTCTCCACTCCATCCTTACCAGTTTTCAGTGACAATATCTTCAGGGAGCTGGGAGTTTGCAATGTCAACAAAAACAACAAAACAAAAAAAATCTTTGTTAGCAAGAAAAAATATATTCACTTCCAGACTTTCAGGACACACAAATAAAGGAAGACAAAGGGAATATTAAGTTGAAACAACACATTACCATAACACAGTGCCATGACTGTCTTCACTAATGATATACAAATTGTGTTTATGAAAGTGCATACTCCATTACCTTCTAGCCACGAATTGTCTTTGTGTGTTTCTCGCTGGAGCCTAACAGTGAAGGCTCAATAATACCGATCAATGACGGTATTGATTGAGCAGCTGATGTGTTGCCCGTGAGAATGCTATGTTGTGTTTTTTGTGCACTCATGCAACCCTAATTGCAATCACACACATGAACATGCGGACATTGCAACAGACTCAGCGTACGAGGCGGCACGCTGGGTGGGTGTTAACGAGAAACGACAAGAACGAGCACACGCAGCTAACCTTCAAATCGGAGCCCGGCTCTTTATGATTGATGTCTTTAATTCAAAGGACGCAATAAAGCAGAACTAAATGCAAAATTAACTGTACTGATTATTGTATAATATTACACTTCATTATTGCTCTCCAAAGCAGCACATGACCCAGTTAATATGTGTAACCTTTGGTTCCCACCTCCAGTGAGGTTTTTACACAAGTGCGTTCGTCAGCAGGATTACACTAAAAGTTACCCAAACAGATTTGCACCAAACTCAGGGGAGGGATGGGTCATGGTCCACGGGAGAACCCATTACATTTTGGGGCCGATCCAGGAATGAATTTTGCTTTTTCGTTCTTAAGTCTGGCATATTTTGGTTGACATTAGCCCCTGTGCTCTGAGCGTCTCAGTGTCCAAGCTTAGGAATTAATTTAAAATCCAAAATCCAAAATAATTTGACTTGAACTTGAAGTTTTAATGACTGTCTGTAAGCTCTAAGAGAGGAATATGATGTTTTTTTTGTTCAAATTGACTCCAAACAGGTGATTTCACTTTGCAGGATGACGTAATGAACTTAAATGTGGCCCGCTCAGAAGGGCATCTATCATTTTGTTTTTATATAATGATTTAAGGCCAAAAGAAGTCTTTATTTTTCTTTTCAGAGGCTCTGAAGTATTTAAATTCTACATTTCTGCCTCAATGACGTAGAAGTCCCATCAGTTGGAGTCATCCAACGAAGGCTGAGACTGCATCTTTCTGTGTCGTATATATAAATACGTATACATCTACCCACTTATAAACACACACTTACTCAACAAGGGTGGCACGGAGGAAGCAATTGGGTGTGGAAGGAGATCTTTTTTTTTTTTTTTTTGTAATTATTTCTCTCCGACGTGGTCGACATGGAAAATATAACCACACGAGCAGAAGCAATCAGTTTCCTCCTCAAGGTGTCGGATACACTTATTACGTTGCAGCGAGGACAATTTGAAATGCATAATCCTCCCACACGCTTCTCGTCTGCGTTTATTCAATAATTTCCCCCCAATAACTACATGAATATCATTATAAATGTCACAGCAACGGTTTGTGAAAGACGTCAGGTTTCTTCCCCCCTCGAAACTGCCTGACTGTTTGACTTTTTTTGTTATTGGCAAGGAGACGAGCTGGTTGACTGGTGGGTTTACTCAATGAATGAATAAAATGGGAACTGGAATGTAATGGAATTGTGAGGGCAGAAGCACCGGGAGCTTCACTGGTTCCTTTTTTGCAGTTTGACTGGTTCTTGTTACTCCGGCGGTGGGAGGGAAAAGAATAAGTAAGTAAAAGTGGGTGTGAAAGTGAAACAGGTGGCTGCAGCTGCTGCTTACTATTCACATCGCTGTTCGTCCTGGGTTAATTGTGAGAAAGCTGGGATTGTTAGCATATGGCTGCCAGTTTAAATCCCTCGACAGGCCGGGGGAATCGGGGTCGAGGGAAGTAAGTGAGACGCCGCTCACTGTTGCAACACCCTACAGCCATTAAAGCGAGAGAACCGAGCAGAGTGCTTCATGAAGCTTGAGTATCTGCAGAACTCTCTCCGCCCTCCCAGCCATTAAAACGTGTGCGGTGAGCTGGTGCATCTCGTCTGTGTTGGCAAATGGGAACGCTAATAGGTACCAGTTAATATCCAAGGTCGATACCGGCCATTTCGTTTCATTTCATTGTTTCTGGTTTGTGGTCGATTCACTCGATATGACGACATGACTCCAAAAATGTAAAAGTTTCATATTTTACACTTTAATTTGAAATCCACAAGGAGACGTATTTAAAAACCATCTCAGAGTAGATTTAAGGCTGCTCTCTCTTTGGAGTAACATGTCTAATGTGTCCTTTGATTGGCTGACTGTCTTCTGTGCCATTGAACAAAAAAGTACAGAGAAAAAATAACCTGCAATTTTGGACGAGCGGGCTGCTCCGTTGTGACATCACAAAGTTCCCTACGTCCTGGTGAACCTCTCTCCAGTTTGTAAACGGAAAACACACGGATTTCTCACAGATAATAGAAATAAAGAGAAATAAACACATCGGCAAACGCCGTATTGTCTGCCAGCACGTCCCAGCAACTACTTCACTGCAATAAATAGATAAGCAGATCTGTTGTTTGTGTAATGGTTTGGTTTTTATTTATTGGGATTTTCTTTTCTCAGAGAGAAAAATGTGGAGAGACACTCATAAAATGTAAAATCCAATATCTTCAAGCAGCGGCCTTTCAATTTGGCATTTTGTTTTAACACCAGGCAGGTGTGTGCCTGCAGAAACGCTTTGGATTTGTCTGCTTTGAGAGTGAGAGTCTCGATTTTCTGTGTTGGCTTCCTGCCCACACCGACTCCAGTGATAAGAGCATGTGCAATCCCTGAAAATGTTTATTTTTCTCTTTCCTCCTCCTCGTCTGTTTTTGCTTCCTTTATCAGAAAGTGGAAACGTACGTTAAGTGGCATCTCATTCTTTGGCTACATGCTGATAATTGCACGATTTCAGGCTGTCTGTCGGCCGCAGAGCTGACAGACAGGAGGAGTTACTCTTCAGGTCATCACTTTGGGAGCATGAACTATTTTGAGCTACGATGAGCTATGTTTTAAAAAAGAAAAAAGGGTTTTTTTATTGCACTTATTAGAAATCTGAAATCTGGGATATGAGGGGTGTTGAATGCTTCAGAATATGGCACTGCATCGTGCTGCCGGATGTTCAGCGTAGGTCATAAAGGGTTAAAGACGCACAACTACACGTGCCTTATATGTTTTGTTGGGTGGTGTTCTTACATTGTCCCAAATGTTTCCGCTAATTTTTAATCTTACAGTCAACATAAAAAGTAGCTTTCCGCTGCTGGAGACAGCTCTTCCCGAACAAAGTAATTAAGTTTGATGCTGAGCTCACAATGTTCCTTCAGGCTGGTGAGTAAACAGCTGTTAATGCTAAGGTCGGCAACAGCAGAACTCACAAACAGCTCCTTTTGTTGACTCCAGGTGTAAAAGAGTCATCTCAGCACCAGAGGAGGTAATAACAGCCACGTTCTTAATAATTCGCCAGTCTGGAGATTTATTTTGGAAAATGGAGGCTTTGAGGTCCCGATGTGCATCCTGGTCTGCTCCCAGAAGTCATCTTCTGGTCTTTGTGTCTGTGAGTGTGATTTTTTTTTTTTTTTTCAAACATTCACAAAGCTGAATGACAGTAGAAATTCCTTCTGTGAAACCGTTGTCTGGTCGTTAGTTACCTACTGCCGATGGAGTGCATTCATAATTGTGAATTTTGCTTATTGCTTTCAGTTTTTATTTTATTTTTTTCTTTTATCTAAAAAGCACAGAATAATTCAAACTGATAAGCTCCTGTCCTCCCTCCTTCACCAATTCATTTGTTGCCAGGTCCTTCAGGCCAGCCTTTGTGAAAAGACTGCTTGCTTGTTTGAGTAATTTAGTGGCCATGTTGAGCTATTTTTAGATGTGCCGTGTTACATCAGGGGCAGTTCACCTGCTGACTTCATAAAACTTATGTGGCGGAATAATGACCTGATATCATTATAGGGAGGTTTCCAAAGGCGCAACAGGACCAGATATGATCCACTTCTGCGTGTTGGCTTCAGCAGATTCACCAGTGGTGCCACTGGAATAGGAACTGATTTATTATTTGGCACATTTCAAGGGTTGACAAGCCAAATCTTGCTGTGATTATGGGCTGTGCTTCAAAGTCACTGCCTTCTCAGGCAAAATAAAATTTAGAAAATAAAGCTACCGCCGTGCAGAGCCGGCCTTTGGAGGTGAAAATTGGCTTTTAGTAAATAAAAAATACACAAAAAACAAATGCATCTTGTCTTATTGGAGAAAACACTGTTGACTTGTAAATTGCGCCTTCAAACAGAAGGACAGGAATTTCAGTTTCTTTTATCCGTGACCATGAGCGCAAACTTAACCATGTTTTCATTACTGTAACCGTGACAACAAAGATGTCTAATTATTAAACACTTTTATCCACCAAAGTAATTATTCTGTATTGACCCTCAGAAGCCATGACTCTTTATTATCATGATGCAGTACATCACCGTGATTATTTTTGTAACCTTGACAACCAAGGTCAAGGATGCTCGCCACCCTCCGGGGGTTAGAGGGACACTCCCCTTTTCTCATATTAGAATTTAATCAAGTGACCTACACATGTTCAGCCCAAGGTGAGATATTGAGATAGATGGTTGCATTTGGATTCAGTTTGAAATCTAATAAAAGTATCTCATCCTCACATCTGCCTCATCAGACAGGATGTGACGGACAACTGGACTGCGTTTTGTTTTTGGTTTTTTCGTTCATTTTATTACCTTTTTTTTTTTTGGAAGTGAATGAATATGAATCTGGAACACCCACGTAGAAAATAAGGAAACAATTCAGGACCAATTAATGTAAAAAACACCCAACAAGACAAAAACGCGAATGACGTGAAACATCGAAAATAAAGTCAATAACATACAAAACACAGAAATGAGACTCATGTTGGGTTACAAAGACTGAGTGGGACGAATGTGATTCCATCCCAGCGGTTTCTATATGTAGTTAATTGGCCCGTTTAATTTGGTTTAAATCACCATTAAATCACCTGCAGAGCAGCAAGTGTTTCCAGCTGCAGTGAAGGAAGAGAGAGAAAGCGCCGACACCTGGAGCTGCTGATGGAAACGCTGGTGGAAAGTTTGCAGCTCCACTGAAGCAGCCGGTGGTTTACCTGATTAGTACACGCTTTCCAATTACTGAGCGATCAGGACGCTCCGTCTTCATTTGTTTATTCGTGTCTTTCTTTCTTTTATTTGCTGGCATTTTTTATGTGCAGCACTATTGAAAAATAGACCTTTGTTAGAATAATCGTAAATTCGTAAAATGCAAAGATCTTTTAACATGTGTATTCTACTGTCTCCTGTGGAGCGCAGGTGTGAAGTAAATTTCAAATTTGCATGATCTGGTTGAAGAGTACAAACATGCTTGGAGCACTAAAGGTAAAAATAAAAAGTGCAGGAAATGATTGTTGTTATGATTGTGAAGTTGTCATGTTGCCATTTAAGGTGCATTTTCCAAAAGTCGGTCACGGTTGATCAAGTGTTGGGGAGCTGCATATGACCTCTCAGCTGTTCAGTGAAAGAAAACAAAAGATCAATAAAGGGTAGAAAGCCAGAAAAAAAAAAACAAGTATCTATCACAATCTACTTATGGTCACTTTTTTTGGGTCCAGTTGTCATGTAAACATTGATATTTGTGATAATGAACCAAGTTAGATGTGTTAACTGAGAAAACTTGCAGATGAAAATCAAACGGAGTCTTAGTCAGCACCAACATTGGCATCCGCGGAGCACAGCAGCCTCTCGTCGCTCCTATTTCAGGGGCATTTTGGAGTACATGTTAAATCTGCAGGGGGGGTTGATACAGCCTGCAGACATGGCAGCCGGTCATTTGCTGATTTTCAAACTGCTAAATCAATGCTTTCCTCGGGGTAAACTCTACAACTGTGCAGTTACGGGTCGTCTGAGGTGAGAGGAGAGAAAAGTGGAGAAGTCTTCGGTCGTCAGTCTAAAACGGTGTTGACACATCCACCACTGAGCGGCCAAATTAAAGGGCAAAGGGAAATTCAGCTCCACATCGTAACTATTCACTGGCCAGTGTGAGATTTCATTAGCACCAGTGTTAGGTAAAAACAAGTTGCACATGATGGTCGAAATGGCAAAAAACTCAACGTTTGTGGGCAAATGAAACTTTGTGGAGCTGCAGAATTCACGGCCTGTTCGGGGGGGGTCGAGCTGCCCTGTCACGTTCCTCGTCACACGCTGAAACTCGCTGCACACTACCTGAGCTCTTTCACTAACACGCTAATAACCCAAAGAACATCACACTGGCTTCAATATGCTCAGAGCGTTCCCCGAGAGGCTTAACCGATGAATGCAAAAATAACTGTCAAGGCCGATAATTAGCCTGTAAACCAATAAATTTAAGGCTGATTAGAGAATGACAGCGAATAACTCAGCAATTTATCGACGTGACGGTGCAGCACGCCCTCTGGCAGCACATTTTGAGCCGTCGTCCGCTGATTATCTTCAGCTATTTTTGCCCACGCAGCAAAGAATTGCCCCCAAAACCCCATTTTGAGACGATCGGCCTGGTGGAGCCTGCTGGGGGGTCGAGAGGGGTTAAACTCACAAGCCATGATTGGAGCTACTTAAGTGCTGTCAAGGCACAAAATTGGACAGAGCACCGGGCTGAATAATTACCGCATAACAAGGGAAAAGGGGGTCTTTGTTTGGCCATGGGAGTAAAATAATTGATTTATGAGGGGAGGGGCAGTTTTTTTTCCCTCCTCCTAATTATTATTTTTTTTCTGGTAACACACCAGAGGACATGCAAAGGTCTCCTTCAGCGGCTCTCGCCGTCCGAGGGAACTTCCAACCTACTAGAACGAAGAGCAAGGAGAGCTGGGGAACGAAAAAAATAAAAAATGTAATTAATTTGATCAGATTAAAATTAATGAAGTAATTAAGGAGCTGCCTGCCCTCGTTCTTCCAGTGGAGAAGTGTAGAAGGTACCACTGGCAGCAGGGGTAGTAGCCGTGGCACTGCTGAGAGAGAAGGAGGGAGGGAAAGAAGAAGAGAGACTTTGATTTAGAGGCAGAGAGAGTGCAGGGAATGGTAATGAGGAGAGAGAGAGAAAGAGAGAGGGGCACTAAAAATAAACAGCTCTAGGAAATGAAAGTGGTAATCTGTGGGATACCACTTTTCAATTTATTTTGTACATCTTCGGTGGTAAGTGCTCATCGCCGCAGTGTTTCGACACTTCTCTAAATGGCACTCTCTCTCCTTTGTCTGCTCAGCCAAATTGGCCGCCGCCATTGCTGACTATCAAGTTCCCTCTCTGTTAATTCTCTACGTTGCTGCCAATTCGGCGCAATGAAGTAAATGTGCCAGATGATCTTTCTTAGCAAAAAGCCCACCTGACAGCAGGTGTAAACAAGCTCCTATTAAACACACTTGTTGTGCATCAGATAAGAAAGTGGCCATTTAAAAAGGAGACACTGAATGAACGCCATTACCAGCGTTCAGTATCGAAGTACAGCTCAGAAGCTGACCCCGTAGTTCTCAGCTGGCACGTCCCAAGCCACATGTAACTTACTTCATCTTACTGGTGCTGCTGGAACGTGAAAAGTTTCCCAGAGATAAGATGCAATTATGTCTCAGTGTCACAACGGAAAACTAATACGAGGACTGATGCTTCAAGTGTAATTTAATTAGTGAATAAGTGTTTCGCTCATTATCGTGACAAATTAACGCGTCTTGTTTTTAATTCAAGAACTTCACCAAGTCAGTTTCATCTACGAGTGACTCGCAGTGAGAAAAGGACAGGAGCATGTCCACCATCCTCCAGCTTATTGAATCGTCATGCCTTCACTTTATTTATGACACAGAAGCCTAACTACAGTGGCATAAAGAAAAAAGCAAACCTCCAGTTTCATTTGCATATCTGCAGTGATAATGTGAGGACAGGGAGGTCCAGGGAGCGAGGCAGTGCTGAAAATATTATCCAGTCACTTCTCTTTGGCTGTTGTTGTGTCGGCTGTGTGACGTTCACAGCGTGTCTCTGATGCAGGATAATACAAATGCTGAGCTCAGACCCGACAACCTTCCCTGAGAACACCAAGGTCTCCTGTTGGATTTTAAACAAACATGAAGCTCCGTCGAAAGTAGGACAGGATTGTTCTTTTTTATATTTATAAATATTTAGCACCACAACACTTCTGGTCTCAGCAACCCACAACAAAGTTGACATTTTTGCCCAGACTACAAAAACAGCAGCTCCTGCTGGTTGGATATATCACTTGGCCAGTTGCAAACTTGATTATATTCCAAGTTGTGCAGCGCTGCAGGAAACACAAATTATGGATTGTGGAGACAACTACTTTATTTAAATATGCTGAACTCTGCAAGGAAGGTTTGTTTAAAATGGAATGGAAAATGGGAAATATTTAACATTTGCCCAACTGAATTCAAACAGCAGGTCATTTTGTTGAATTGTGATCATTTACAGCAGGTGGACACGTGGACAAAATGGTTCAAGGACAGTTGGACAAAACGCACAAAACTGTGATGTTGCATCGATCAACCTGAGTAATGATCAAATCTAAAATTTTGTTTGTTTTGTTTTATGAGCTATTCACAGGAAAAGTAAGGAAAAGCATGAGCATGAAAAAACAGTAGTCTTAGTGTGAGACATTGTTATTCCTTATTAAAATGTCAAATTATAAAAGTAAGCCTTTCGTTTTTCTTTTTTTTTTTTTTGCATTACCGTTCTTTAATTACCAGCGAGAAGTAATCTAAAATCGAACTCCCTTTTGCTTTTCGTCAAAGTGGCTTAAAAAAAATCTCTCATTCTCATTTCCAATAAATGTTTGACTAAAGCCCACATGGGATGACCCTTTCTTTTTTCATTTCTTCTTTCAGTTCTTAAATGATTTGGACTCAGCTTCACCAAGAGGGAGCAAATCTCTCAAAGACGTTGGCAAAGAAAACCAAGACACCAAACGATTATTAACGAAGCTTTAATTATGGCGCATTAAGAGTAAACATCAATCCATAACAATCCAAGAATTGTTGATATTGAAGTGAAATGATAGGTCCCGCAGTACCTGTTAGAGGTAACCAACCAGCACAGGCTCAACAACCAACAATTACATCACAGTAACAGTTACAATTATGGTACAAGGTGCAATTATGTTACCACAAAAAACGTACACACCTGCAGAAACACAAAGGAAAAGGCCTGTGTGGGAAAACAGACACAGAGCTTATGTTGCATATATAAAGAATGTGTTGCTATTATCATTATTGCTTTGATCCCCAACGGGACCACCCCACGCTACAAATGTGTTTAATAGAAATCAACATCGGGCATGTGAGATTAAAGTCCAAACCAAACGGTGTAATTATGTCCTCGTGTTCCGACCGGTCTGGTCTCAGGAGCGAGACAAAGAGCCTGCCGTTCCTGTGCTGAAGTGAAAGGAAAGGTGAAAATAGAACAAGGAGGGAATATTCGAAATAAAGTGATGGACGTCGACAACGTTGTTAAAACAGCAGCAGCCAAGTGCCATGACACGCGGTTGATATAGAATATTTCATTTAAGAAAAGATTCCCCTAACCTCATATAGGTGACGCGTCAAAACCTTCGACTCCTTTGCAGCGTGTGTGTCCAAATGCTTGCTGAAACACACAGCTTGAGTGAAAAGTGCGGTAAGCAGACGCCCTCAGATAGCGCTGCGTTGATCGATGAAATGGGACCTGAGACGGCCGGTGTCAGCATGGGTTTCAAGGCAGCGCTGCAGTAAATGATACAGCAGAGATGGCAGAGTGAACAGAATGGCTCCATATGGCGATCGTGTGACAACAAAGAAAGTTTCTGGGGCGTCCATTCTTCCTCACAGACTCACTGACCTTCGTCCTTCACCTTCTTATGAAGCAAATCCTGGTGACATCTTGAGGGAACCCTTCAAATGGTCTTCAACTCAGGATGAGCTGAAATTTGAACAGTTTAATTCAAATATCTATCAGGATAAAATGAAGTAGTAACATCGTTTATGCAAACCGTGAAAGTTTATCCTCTATTCACTGTAACGAAGATGATTGTGATCATACTTCCTGCGACTTGGAGACACACAGCAGTTTTTTATTTTTGTTTTGTTTCTGTTCCTGTCTGGATAGAGCCGGCGGTACAGTGTGTTGGAGTCTGTCTCTCCAGAGGGCAGAGGGGCAAACAGTCCATTAGGGTGAGGGACGGCATCCGCGGCAGTGTTGGTGGCCTTGGCCTTGCGGGGTTTGATGTATCGTGGATTGATTGGATCCTCTCAGTTGTCCTCGCCGCTCTCCGCGGCAGATGGAGATACAGTTGGTCAGGCCATGCTACGGCTCTCCTCCGGGAGGAGGTTATTGATAGGAAGGAAGAAGAGCGCTCTCCTCATCCGTCGCAGGGAGTTCAAGCACCGTTGGATTCCCTTCGCTGGGGACGAACTTCTTGTTATTTTTCTTCACATTCTTGGACAGATTCATTTTTTTTTTTTCAGTTATTTTATAAACCAGTTCTGTTCTTGTCCCAGAAGACACAGCGGTGGTTGGTTGGTCTCATCATCTATTCTATGATGTAGTTTGTGCTTCCAGACTGACTCTGCTCTCTGGGAGACTGAGCCCAGAAACCAGTAACAGTTTGCTCACCAACTACTGGGGGATGATTGTCTTAAAGGCCAAAGTGTTTTTCCTCGTGCTGTTTTAGCCGTCCAGCTTTAGGGGTTTTTTTATAGCACTGAATTCTTACAATGGTAACTCAATTTCAATAAATGAAAAATAAGCCGTCGTGGATAATAGAGTGTGTCTGTGGATGAATATTTGAAATATCAGAACCAGCGTCAAAGTAAATTCAAGTTAAAGAGGGATTACTTTTTTCCTGTGAAGTGGAATAGATTCGTTCTGTCTCGCCGTGATGACATCACATAAAAGAGTACAGATGGTTAACCAAAGCATCGCAGGTGGACTTTAATCGGAGGAAATCTCTGCTGTCTTCGTATTCTGCCGTCTTTGTACACTCCCTCCTCTTCTTTCTTCTTTCTCAGACTCTTTTCCATTCTGCTTTAATCCCCCCCTTCAAACATGCAAATCCCTCTATGTGATCCATCTCCAGTGATAACAGCAGGTGTCCGGTTTTGCCACAACAGGCCAACTTCACTTGATGTTGCAAAAAAAATTTAGTGTGTGCAAATGGGGGAATCTCAATTAATGGAAAAGAACGCTGGCATGGACAGGAGGAGCAAAATTGGGAATTAGTGGCTCTCAGCAGAGGAGTGGAAGCAAATCAGATTTTATGACCCCACGTGTATTAGAGCGGGGAAGATTAGCTGAGAGGGCAAGCGATGGAGACACACAGTGTGTGTGTGTGTGTGCGCGTGAGACGAATGCTCAAGAAGCCGCAATTTGTTTTATTTTTGTAATTTCCTTTTCCTCGCTAGGTATCAGGGGACGTGCTTAATAACGTTTATTTATCTGGGGAAGGCTTTTGCTGAGCACTTATTGCCCCTCTTTTTTCTTTCTGCAATCTCTATTTCACATTCCTGTAGTTACATATATTAAATAAACATTATAGTTAAGAGTATATTCACCCCCTAAGCTGTCTCATGCAGCCATTTTTCAGCCGCTATATTTTTTTGTCCAGTGGCACTTTGGTCGTATATTGCTTGCGCGGTTGTTGTTTTTTTTGGAGATTCAAATATTTCCTTCTTGTCAGTAGTGGGTTGCACCAAGCTAATTATCAGTTAGAAATATAAACACAGGCTTGTTTAGTTTCTCATTATAAAGTCTGTATGCACTTTATATATAAATATCGTCTGGTTGACGAAACAGCAGTCAGTTCACATCCAGTTGAACACTGTAAATAAAAAATATGCCACAGATGGACAACAGATGTGTCTTTTGGTTCCAGTGGAAACTTCCAGCCATTTATATTAGAGCCTATGATGCTTATTTTAAAGTCTATTTGGAACATCCCTTTTTTTCTGTGCTCCGTTTGGGAAATAAAATTTGGCTTTTTGATTTGTCCTCCTTCGGTATATCAGGTGGTACACGCAGTATTATCAAATATCAAGACAGAAGCAGAGCGGTAAATTATGAACTTTGTGCTTGAAGTTTCAACATTTTGTGCCAAAGTTTTAATCGAGCCACGTGGAAATCCGGATGAAAATGTTCAAACAGCTGCATCTAAGGTGCATGGATAAAGCATTTATAAATTTACTTTCAAATTTATTACAGTTGAGGTTATGCACAGCTTTCCTGACAGCAGTTTCAGTGTGCACTTTTCAGACTAGCTGTTTTTGTTCTCAGGCTTCCTGCAAAATCTACAACAGCTAAAACAGTGTGCGATAGAACATATTAATACTTTATTTTTCTAACACGATTTTAGCTGTTGAGATTTACCGCAGCAGTCAGAATTATTTATGGTTCCAGGGCGGCTCTGCCTCCGAGAGCGTTATGGAGTGAAACTTTAATCTGAAAATTGATGGCTTGAAAATGGCTGTTCATGCTGAATTGAGCCCCGTGTTTGGTGGTCTCTGTAGTCCCTCTGTACGTCTTTGAGTGTTCCACCTGGCTGTACAGGAAGACCTCATCCAGAAGCAATAAAGCAACCTCTCCACAACTGTCTGTCAGGCTCAGGCTCTAGTTTAACCTCAGTTCTGCCGCGCTGCAGCACTCCACTGCTGGACGTGTGTGGAGTTGATGTCCAACATACAGAAAGTCTTCCTCCAGAGATGTAACACTTTTCAGCTGCAGCACGCACACACACACACACCTACTAATAAGCACGGCTTTGCATTTTTTTTATGGCCTAGCCTAACAAGCAAAGTGATGGTCTGAAAGTTTTGCAGGAACTTTACACCAGGGTGCATTCCTAAGATTTTGCTGAATTCAGAGTAAATTGTACATTTCTCAAAGTGCCTTTTTTTTTTTGCCATTTCCGTAAACCACCAGGGTCAGAGAAAAAAACTGAATTGGGGTTTATTGCTAAGAAAAAGAAAACAAGTAAGCTAGAGAGAGCTGCTCCAAGGACAAACTGAAACAGTCCAGGAAGAGGAATGATAATAAAGCCGGAGCAGGACTTCTCACTTAGTGGTTGACTTTTTAATCTTTGCTTTGCCGCCTCCTTCATACTGGACACGCCGCTCAGTCATGAAATCTGCATCTGGCTGTGCAGGTTATGGATAGGAAAAAAAGCTTGTTCTCAGACCTGCAGAGGTTAAAAGTGGAGTCAGTGAAGTGAAGAATGGCTGCGAGCAGGCACCTGCTCCCCCGTGCCCCAACGGTAACCCCCAAAGGCATATCCACAGCAGACAGCCTCAATGCCCTGATCTAACACTTGTTGGCATGTGGAGAGAGATTGAGCCACTTTTTGACTTTCTTCAAACTTCCAGGATTTTATTTTATTTTATTTTTCTGGTGAAGCTCGATGCAAAGTTGACAGTCGGTATGTTTACATGTCTAGATGATTACAGTATCGCTTTACTGAATTATGACGGGAACAGAGAACGGCGGCGCTGTTCTCAGTTAAACTGGGGGGTCTTCAGTCACCTCCGACCAGAGCCCCAGACACTGACCACATGGTGCAGGATGAGATGGATAGCGGTATAACTGTTGTCCATAAGAGCGATGTTTCACGTCTCCTTGTTCTAATTCACGATGAAGTGGGACACTTTTCCTGATTCAGCCGGAGAAAGATGTTTACATGCAGAATTTATCTGATAATCAATCAGCCAGTCTGGGTCTGCTACTCCGATTTCATCCATTTCCAATCCAATTAAGGTGTTCACGTGTATTTTAAAACTCTGATCACAAATGGAACGAATGTGTGTAGACGTACTGAGTGTGAAAAAGGGCTCTGCATGGGGCGATTGCCTTTCACCAGCCAAGAGCACTGACGTTGTGGACATATTTATATTTAAGTGACCAATCAAACACCTGGAGTCCCACGCCGTGTTGGCATCTGACCACGAGAGAGAGTGGGAGAGTGTAATGAACTCGAGAAAACCGTTTCACTCACCCACACTTGAACATTCAGCAAATATTTTTCTCCTTCGTGTGCCACCCTAAGATGAGGACAGGTGGGGAGAGCTAAAGGTAATCTCATATTTATTACAAAACTGTTTACTGAACACTAAATAGCAGTTCGTATCAGCGCTGAGCTCCATCTGACCCGTGTTAAATCCGGGTCAGAAAGCCCGCTCAGATGACCTTCAGCAGCACATCAGCCGAACAGGCCGAGAGAGAGATCGTTGCTCAAGAAACAGCTCACGTCCTTTTAAAGCTCTTAAGCTTCACGAAAGGCAGTAAGAAAAGACACAATTTCCCATAATTCACCACCAGAAAGCCAAGGATTTAGAGTGATGTATTTCATGTATGTACTATATGAGCATTTTTGAAATGGCTGCAGTCTGTCTGACAAATGGGACACATCAAGATGCTGCGTGAGTCTCCAACAGGCGGGACCCAGACTGAGTGTCCGCCAGAGCTGTTGAACTTCAAGTGAACGCTCTTTCATTTCAACAAGCCACCCCTGAAGCTGTTTGGGCGTTTGAAAGTGTTTCGAGAGATCCACATCAACAACATTTCCCTTCAATATGAAAGAAACAAACCTCCTGTGCTGGTCCACGAAAATCCTTCAACTTGACAAAAGTGTTGTGTTTTCCAGACAGCACAGCCATTCAGTTTGTCCACATTCTAAGTTTCATATCCACGACACAGGTTGGCATGTCATTGCTGTGATAGTTTGCTGAGTGTTTGTGTTGAGAAAAGCGGCCAAATGCAACAGATTTAATGTATTTCAATAATTACACCTCATCTTCTCTCAAAAACTTTTGAGTGTTGTGTCGTCCTCATTAGATTTTGGCTTTCTGTGGTCCTCACATTTCTTTCTAATCCTTTAATTAGGGCTTTAGATAACTCGTTCTTCTGACTGGTTTAAACTGTGAAAAGTTATTGATACTTTGGGGCAAATCTGACAAGAGGATCTGCTGCTCACCTTCGTAAACTTATTTAGCATGATGCTAAATTACAGCCCCGCCGCCTAGGGCTTATTTTTAATAAGCTATAAATAATTGGTTTCCCTGCATCTCCAGTGACAACCATGGACTGGTTAGAAAGTTGAAAACAAGGTGACTGGCATGCAAGTAAATTAGGGGTGGGGTTATATTCATATATATATGCAAACAGTGCAACACAAATATGAAAAACATGCATCAACGTGTGTGTGTGTGTGTGTGTGTGTGTATGCAAAGCAGCAAACACTCCAATACACACGAGAGCACACAGGAACATTTTATTTTCCCATCTCTCCCCTTGTTTTCTCCGTTCCCTCCTCCTCTTTGTCCGCCCTCATATATTCCCTTTTTTATTCCCTCCCTTCCTCGCACGAGTCCTCGTTGACTCCCTCCCCACCTTCCCTTTCTGTCATCTCTCCATCTCTCCAAGCTCGATGGCTCGACTTCTCTGTACACCGAACGAGCACCGGCAGACAGCATCGATAATTAAGGCCGTTAATGAGAAGAGGAAAAATATAAAGACGGGAATAGATTAAGCCTCGCTCGTTTCCTTTTTTTTATGGATACTGGGTGAGAGAGCACAAAGAGAGACTGACAGGAGGAATATCAGTGTGTGTTTTTCCATGCGGGGGTGGGGGGGAAGCCAACAACCGCATGTGTTTAAAGTCTTCAGTGTGCAGAGGCAGCCGAGCAAAGTCGGATAAATGTCCTCAGGTGATGTCACCTGAGTCCGCGTGGGTCGGATCAGAAGATGACAGTTTGGAAAAGTTGAAGAAGAAAAAAAAGAATCTGATCTGGGGGTGTAGAGTTAAAAAGCTGTGAGTTTTCCAGAACCCCCCCGCCTCGTCTTCTGCTGCAGGCTACAGACTCCATGATCCATCAGGACCAAGTCCTCCGACCCTGAGAAGACACGCAGGCCTTCAGCAGCAGTTAGAACGATTCAAACAAAACGAATGCTAGCTAAGTGTCATAACAAACTGCTACAAAAACGACCCACGATCTTAATCCAGCTGTTGCATTCTGGGTAACGTAGCTGCCGTATTTTGGCAACAGGTGAGCCGATGCACACGGAAACCTTCCACTGTTGAGTGTCTTTACTGTTAGCAAAGACAGTTTTCTTTCCCCAAAGATCGTTCCTGTACTGCTATTAAAATTTAAAATCACAGCTCTCGTTAAAGGTCAGTTAGTAGGAGCCATATTGCCCCCCCCCCCATCACCAGCTCTGCGTTTAATTCACGGAAGGGTCGGAAACGACACCACCAAAAAAAAAAAAAAAAAAAATTCAGAAGGGGAAATCAATACATTACCGCCTCGTTTCGTCGTCAGAGGTTGCTTAACATGTTTTATCGTAATGGGAGCCCGTTTAGCTTCATCAGAGAGACTGATCTCTCCTCAGACTATAACCATTCACACCAAGCACCTAATCCCTCCAGCTGTCAACACTCACCACCTATTAAAGCGGAGGTTACACTGAGGGCTGTTGGCTTTAAAGAGTAATATTGGCTCCACTCACCGACTATTGGCACTGATTTCTGGGAGGATTAAAGTCCGTTCCAGCGGGATGAGACAGAGGGCGCTCAGGCCAGTAACTGGGCTGCTTTGTTCTGTGAATAAAACCGACGGTTGAGACGTGTCAATCTATGTTTTGTGTCTTTGTTTGTTGTTCTGTTCGATGGAAAGGCAGTGATGCTCTGTTGCGGCCTCGCGGAGCTCGCAGTGAGAGGAACCTGGCAACCCCCAGAATCCGAAGTTTGCTCCGTAACACATTCAGTGACAGCATTAGTAAATGTAAGGCACTTTGGATTAAAGCTTTCGACAAATGTCACAACAGTTTTTCTCTCTCTGAATCTTCTCCTGTTTTTTTTTTATGTCTGTAAGCACAGCAGGAGAGGGATAGAGAGGCGGGTGACATTTCTGTGCTGACTCAGTTATTTTATGTGACTGCTTCTCGGGGAGAAAAGCAAAATGGGGAAGGGAGAGGAGGCAGCAGAGGTGACAGCGTACGTGTATATTCATAAAGATAGATAAATTCTCCGTACTATTACAGCCTCCTTCAGCTGAGAACTGGATTGTTTTGCCAATTAGGCCCGTTTTGACAGGAAACGGTTCTTGTAGTCTGGATTTAATTTTTTTTTTTTTTTGTGGTGTGTAAAGTGCAACATCAACATCCTGAAGTTACACCCGAATCACAAACTGGATCCTCGACTCTCTGGGTCTGAAAAGTGAAATGAATGCCTCAACCCTTCATTCTATCCAGTCCACAGGCTGTAAAAAGAGCATATTGTATTGAAATGTAGGGGAAAATGGTCCTCTTCTCCCTTGATTTAATAGCTCAGTTAACATTTTTATAATGAGTTCAAGCTCATACAACATGATGTTAAAGACAATAACGACAATTTTACCTTGATTCTTCAAAGTCATAGTTCACAAACCAGGTGGTGACACTCAGCAGATGAATTCTCAAGCAAACAGCGACCACAATCCTAATTTCCCACATTTTGTTTAGAAATCTTACTTAAATGTATCTCTGTGTCACTTTGGAGGCCATTTTCTTTTTCTAAAAATAACATGTTGCCTCTGAAATAACATCCGGCTCATCCAGAGATTACAGTTTTACAAAATGTGCAACAGCAGATTGCTCACATAAACGTAATTTCTGGGCCACATTAGAGCAATGTGGTTTCACTAATGCTCCTTCAGCTTGACTCACAAATACCGAGGTGTCAGGGGGCTATTAAAAAATGCAAATGCTCCTAAATACATTCATTTCATCCACGTCAAAACCTGTGTGGCGATGGGGGGGCACTTCTCCTCTCTCATTCCAGGATTTCACATTTCAACAGAAAAGAATGAAGCCATCTGTGATGGGCTCTTTGTCAGCGTTGACTTTTAATATGTATGAAGCCCTTGAGGAGCCCAGTTAGGACGCATTACAACGACCCCCCACTGCCCGTTCCTTTCAGACTAATACCTTTTTACCTCATCAATGTTCATTCTCTTCCTCTCTCCTTTTTCTTGTTTATTCCCTTCTGTCCCGCTCATCTATCTGTTGATCCATCTGTTCATGCGAGTGATTTGTCCTCTCCTCATCTGTCTCATTACTCTTTTCTCTTCCACCCAAATTATTTCAATGAGGTCAGCGAGTGATTTGTATACGAAGTGCAGACAATTAACAGTCAAATCACACAAAAAAAGACAAACACACACACACGCACACAGATGTGTTACACACGCTGTCTGGCCTGAAGAGCTAACATTGTTTCTGAGAAGCCTCTGAGGAGCGCTTGTCTATAAGGAGACAAGAGAGGAAGAAGAAAGAGACGAAATAAAGAAGTGAGGAGAGAGAAATATATCAAAGAAGACGGAGCAAAAGTGAAGTAGAGAGCAAACAATGGATGAGCAGGGAAGAGGTGGAGAAGGAGAGACAGTGGGGAGCGTTGGAGAGGACGGGGGGAGGGAAGAGAGTGGAGGGGTGAAGTCGGGAGTGACAGTGGAAAGAGAGGGCAGCGAGGGAAAGCACAAAAGATGAAGGGAATGAAGGGAGGGATGGAGGCAGCAGCTTAGAGATTAGCATGACTATTAACTGCTGTCTGACTGCGGCGCTCATTAAAGTCCACTGCAGGGACTTTTCTCTTTTTTTTAAACGTTGCTGCAGCTGGTTGTCTCTGAGATTTTTTACTTTTGCATATGAGTGAACCTGGATGCAGCCCAGGAATGTGTGAGGGTATTTATGAAGGGAGGTGTGTGTGTGTGTGTGTGTGTGTGCGTGTGTGTGTGCTTCTCCAGGTCCTTGTACAGTATGTGTGTGTGTGTGTGTGTGTGTGTGTGTGTGTGCTTCTCCAGGTCCTTGTACAGTATGTGTGTGTGTGTGTGTGTGTGTGTGTGTGTGTGTGCTTCTCCAGGTCCTTGTACAGTATGTGTGTGTGTGTGTGTGTGTGTGTGTGCGTGTGTGTGTGCTTCTCCAGGTCCTTGTACAGTATGTGTGTGTGTGTGTGTGTGTGTGTGTGTGTGTGTGCTTCTCCAGGTCCTTGTACAGTATGTGTGTGTGTGTGTGTGTGTGTGTGTGTGCTTCTCCAGGTCCTTGTACAGTATGTGTGTGTGTGTGTGTGTGTGTGTGTGTGTGTGTGTGCTTCTCCAGGTCCTTGTACAGTATGCATGCAGAGGGAAGGTGACACCAGGTGCCACCCAGATCAGGACTCAGCTTGACCACTGCAGCACGGGAGGTCTACGAGTCCAGCATTCGGCTCCCTGATTTCCCTTCTCACATTTGACACTTCCACACTTCTTACACATATCCTCTCAATCCGTCTCTCTCTCCTGACCCTTAACACTCTGCAGAATGAACCCTTTCCCCCCTTTTTTCTCTTCTGAAATAGTTCCAATTCAGCGCGTCGGAAAATAGCAAACCTGCTGCTGCTGGACATTTATTGATCTTGGGCTTTAAGTGTTGTTATGAAAAAGGAGGGGGAGGATGTTGTGCTGCTGTGTGGGATGTGCGTGAACAAATGCATATTTATAGAAGTAAGAAATGTCCAGTTGTCATCCTGTAAATGCAACATCACTCATTCTTTGGGGTCGATGAGCGTAATGAACATAAATGAAACAGCGCTCTTACAGGTAACACTGTGTTGCGCCAGAGCACAGCTGAAGGACTTTTAATGGAAGCTTCCACCTTAAGTGCAAACATTAATACTGTCGCTGAAAAGGACTCCAGCAGGGAAATAACCAGCAGCCTGTCAGTGTGAGTGGCAGTGACCTTAGCTCAACACGTTTATGTCAATCCAGAGCTGCAGTTAGTTTAGCCAGTCGGTGTTGTATCTCTGTGAGAGACTTTCAGACTTCGCTGCTGTACTGTAGGTGGGAAACAAGCTGATCAAGCTGAGCGGCATTTCATTTAGCATTTCTTTTTTTTTTTGTTGTTGTTGACTAAAACGAAACAAGCATGAAATTAATAAGAAAGAATGAATAATTCAGGAGTGAAATTTGTTAGCTTGTAGTTAAATCAAATAATTTTAATAACTTTATTTAATATTGAACACCACAAGCCATCTCATCTAATATCACAGGCTTAGGTAAACACTCCAAATCCTTCAGGATAGGACGGTGAGGCCTGGCAGCATTTGGGACTTCTTCGTTGTGACAAATCCCAGAAAACCAAACAGCAGTTCTTTTTTTAACATATAGCATAATCAAAAACCAAATGGAGGTCTACCTTTCAGATTTATTTGTGTAGCGCCAAATCATAACAAAGTTACATCAAGGCACTTTACATATAGAGCAGGTCTAGACCAAACTCTTTATAAATTTATTTAAAGAGACCCAACAGATCCCTGATGAGCAGGAAAAACTTCCTTTAAGAGGCAGAAATCTCGAGCAGAACCAGGCTGGGGCATCTGCCTCGACCGGTTGGGTTGAGAGAGAGAGAGAGAGAGAGAGAGAGAGAGAGAGAGACACAGTGAAAGTCTTCACAGTAAAAAAAACAAAACTATTCAATTCATTGCTAATTATATGCATTCTTACTTCAATAATAAATGGACTATTTAAATCAGCATTTACATTTATTGATTGATGAACTCACATGCCACATGCATTACGTCACATTATCATTTTTAAAAAGATACAACAGGCTTGTGATGAGTTTGTCAGTTTCAGGTGGAGCTGCCAGGAAAAACAAATATGCATTTCACTTTTCTGTTGGACTTCACAAACTTACATGACAGCATTTTCCACCGTTGATCCGTCTCTGCTGTTGTTGACCTTCCAGACAAAGACTGCTGCCGCCTCTTCTCCCCACGAACGAATGAAATCTTCATTTAATCAATATTTCATTCAGAACACAAAGCAGCCATGTTAGCACCCTTTATCAACATGCCTGTGCAAATCAGTGTGTGCACAAAAGTCAATAAAGTGCAAACAAACAATCCAGCAGTTTATGATCATGCGGCTGCTGCGGTTGTGTGTATGCACAGTGCTTGTCACGCAGCACATTGTGTGTATATGTGTGTCAGGAAGCCTGTAACCCTGTTTGCAGCCACTGCTACTGTTGTTCTAATAATACCGGCCAGGACAGGCCTGAGTTTCCTCTGACGGGCAGAAAGACAGCTGCAGGTCGGTTCACAGATGAGCCAGACCACATAAGAAATGTAAAAATAAACAGAGAGGGGGAGAGAGAGAGCAAGACAGAGAGATACAGTAACAAAGAGAGTGAGCGGCTGGCATGGAAAGCAGCTGATAACGAAGCGGGGGGGCACAGAGGCTGAGACAAACTGAGCACGGAGATAGAAGAAGTAGGTACCTTGAAGAAACAAAGAGTCGGGGCGACACAGACCATGAGAGAGACTGACAGAGAAAATAGGTTTACCTGCTTTTGACTTTTTCTTATCAGCTAATGTGTCAGAGGACCTGTGGTTGTGTGTTTGTGTTTGTGTGTGTACACGCACACTGTTTCTAATCCAGAGCTGCTGCCATTTCTGTGTGTTTTGCATAAGAAATATACATTTATAAACCTTTCTGGACACAGCAAACCTCAGTGGAAGCCTAAAAAATACTGACTTTAATATTAGGCGGATGAAATGATGACGGCAGAACCCACAAACTGACCGGCTGACGCTCCGGGTTCAGTCCTCACCGGTCAAAACTGTCAGTATCTTTCAGATGAGTCTGATTTTTATTCATAAACCTCCCAAAGAGTGTTCAGTGGGTACAAATTTAAACGGACATTGATTTAAATCTCCAGAACACACAGGAAATAAAAGAATCACCGGCCTGGAAACTAGACAGATTTTCCACATCAACCGCACCACAGAACGGGCCGAGGCCACGAGGGAGGAGCGGGCTGTTACCCGTGATGTGAACTGTCTCCTTTTAAGCTGATGTCAGCTCTGATTCATCCTCCAGAAAGCTTCAGTCCAGATGGAGGCACTTGTTTAGGCTTTTTTCTGAGTGATTTGTCTTTGACACAGCTCACATCCCGTCCAGGAGGAGACTTCTTGTGCTCGGCTCTGCAGCAAAACAAGGCCAGTAAAACGTGTTATGACAACGTGTTGGGATCAATTAGACTGTGGCGGGGGGGGGCAGAGGATGCATTCACTGTTCCTCTGCTAAAAGAACGACAACCAAGACAACCCTGGAATGTGACTTGGATGATTTGATCTCATATACGGCCTCAATCTGTCTCGGATTAATTCAGATGCCAGATGTTAAGACCAGGTCTGCTACTTCCACATCTGGACCAATTCTGGCGCACAATCTGTCAGATCCCGCTAGATGTAGATCATTTTGAAGTCTGTTCTGTTATTTCCTGTTTTATTTTGACGTCCTTGTGGCACCCCGGTCTTCCCAGCAGTGTGATTCTTGCCCCTGCCCTGATGTGTCTCACCTCTCCTCTGTGTGTGTCAGCTGTGCGAGTCAACGCTCCAGCTTCGTTTCCAGCCTGGTGCGGCGTTTATTATCCGTTCCCGTGCCGTGTTTCTGCCGTTTTCTTTGGGTTTTTTTTTTTTTTGGATCCTGCTGCCAGTATTGACTTCCTTCCTGGAGCGACCCTGATTTGGAGCAAAGGACTTTGATTCAGCCGAACCCCCGTAGTGCTCTGCATTCTGGGTCCTCTGTGTTCTGGATCGTGACACAAACAATCTTCTGGCTGATAAAAGCCAGAATCTCCCCACATGGGGAAGTCTGTTGGCCAAGCTCAGCCCATGGAACCAGAGAACTAACGGGCCAGAAGTCAACGAGGTGTCAGCAACAGCTCCCCCCTACAAAGATGGCAAGAAAATATTAATTTAAAATAAACATGACTTTGCACATCAATTTCCCATAAACAAACACACCAAACACCCGTCCAACTGACACACTGAAGGGAAGTTAATATGTCAGAGTCTTGTGTAACCAAAGAGCATTAATGGGGCGAAGAAGAACATTTTAAACATGACACACCATTTGGAAAACTGATCTTCATCAGAACTGTTACCACTTTAAAATACTGTTTTCAGACACATTCAGTGCACGCCGTTTGTTTTAAAATGAAGCTCTTTATATTCTAATTCACAGACACTTGGGCTTTTCTCAATTAAGTCCATTTCTGTCCACATGGAATAAGTTTAATTGCTCGAACTTGAAGCAGCAGCTCGATACGTACAGGCATGCGGACCCTCAGGGCTTAGACAAAGATAATAGACTCAGTGTGTGTGTGTTTGTGTATGTTTTCGTTCATGTGTATAGCTGCTGTATCTATATGTGGGTTGTTTCGAACCTCATTGGTATGCCAGGAATGTTTGCGTAGATACACCGCAGCTCATGTAGCAATTTGGTGGAAAAAGCCCGTGTTTATAAACCTGGTGAACTCGGGGTGCATTGGCGTCTCACCTACGGCACGAAGACGAGAGTCAGGCTCTCGAGAGCTGAAAGAAAGAAACCAAATTCAGGCAACAAAAGGGAGAAACTTTGAGCATAATTCGTCAAAATGTGAGAGTTCCCCTCCCGCCTGGGGAGGACGCTCCAGCTGCTGTCAGTCCTATTGATGAACCGTCTGATGAGCTCTGTACAGAAACCTTTACAGTCTAGCTGTCAAAAAGCATCTACAAACAAACTGGGTTGACTCTCGCACCTTTTGTCTCCTTCAGGTTGTGCCAGCGTAGGAAAAGGCCTGCCAATTTTCCCATCTTACATCTCCTCTATACTTTTCGCTGCCTTCTTCCTCAGCAGCTGCAGCTGAGGGGAATCAGAGCAGCAACAACAAGCAGTCATTTGTGTTTCTTGCGTTGTTCTGTAATATTTAGGGGTTGTTGCTTTTTTTTTTTTTTTTTTTTTGGTTGGGGGTTTCTTTTTTGGAGTGGTGGATGTTATGGTGGAATAATTTGCAGGCGTTCCTTACCATTTCAAACACAGCAGGAATTTGAAATGGCATCTTCAGCGCGATGCTTCAAATGGGTCCTGCATAATTCAGTCTGACTCACCTGGAGGTGCGCTGTACTCCAAGTTTCCGTTTTGCGACGGCGGCTATGACATTTTCTGCACCTGCTTCATAACGGAGAAAAAGAAAAAGCTTTCACTTTTAAAAAATATGAATTATAACCAGACAGAAGTCCACTGAAACAAGGTGAAACTACTTTCAGCGTGTATTTGCTCCCACCCTAAAAAAAGCTGAGCTTCTAGCACATTATACAATGTACAAGCTGTTTGTTCATTTTGGGTAGTCGATGGATGATTGTGAAGCTTCACCAGACACCAGAAAATGCTCCGTTTCTGGGACAAATATCAAGTGGAGAATAGAGATTAAGAACAAAAACAAATATCAATTAAATACACAATAATCTTTGTTACCTACTTATGACTGTGCTGCATGATACATGTCTTGACCTGTTATTTTAATGTGTCTTTGTGTGAGTCGTAAAATCAGAAAGTTAGCGATTCAAAAAAAGTTGTCGAAGAGAAATAAGAAGTTGGTCGCAGAAATTATTGTCATCATGACAAAAACTTGATCGAGTCGTTTTAGTTGCAGGGTATCACTGATTGTTGAGCAGTTTAATGTTGGTGACGTAACAGTGGTTTAGTTCATTCGCAGGCTAACAGTGTTCAACTTCTGCTGAATGCATTTAGGCTTAAAAAGACCAAACCAAAGTGACACTTCTTCTTCTTGCTACTGTTCCACATTCAGTGAAAAATACATTTCCACTCCTTTCTCCTGAAGTCATATTAATTACTTTCTCATGTGTCAGTTTATTATAGGGAAGTTGGGGAAAATGGAGTAAGTTTGGCAGTAATAAAGAATTTTCAACTTTCCAACGCGTGAATAAGTATGCAAACAATTAAAATGAAAAGAAAATATGAGTCAGAAGAGAAAAATGAACTCTTAAAAAAGTTCACGTTTTCTGATAGAACTGATGATTGTGCAGTTGGGGGTGTTGTGGTCCTGTGTATTAAAAATGATTAGTGGTGTTTGGTGATGTGCCAGGATATCAGCAAAGCTGGCTGAATTCATTACTGTGGCCTGAGATGTGAGCCGTGGAATGAATGAAAATGAGACGGGAGAGGAAAAATCTGACAAAGCCCAAACGTCCGAGATCAGAAACGAGGGGAGAAGAGGTGAAGGACAGGCATCATGGGATGAAAAATGTCCTCGTCCTTCCTCTGCTACGAGGAAACTGATCCGGCAACCTTGACACGGGAAGAAACTCCCAAAACAAGAAGGATCGTTTTCCACCTCACTTTGTTGGAGAAGCAGAGCGGCGTGTGACCATTCCGACTCAGCGTCAGTCCGAATCAAAGCAATTAACATTAGAAACAGACAATTTGATTGTCTGTTTCTAATGCTGCTCCATTCTCCACCGCCAGATTGGACGAGGATGGGGTGTGGGGGTGGGGGGCTGGGGGGGGGGCTGGAGATAATTGGAGAGTGGATGAAAGGGAGCAGCAGGAAGAGCGCGACCGATGGAGTCAGACAGAGCGGCCGCAAAGTTAAGATGGAGTGAGTGAAAAACTGAGGGGGGGTTCGGAGACAGGAAGACAGTAACAGGGACATGCACAAGTGTGTTGGCAAGTGACTGGGGGGGGGGGGGTTCAGAGTCCAGTTCAGATGAAGGAGAGGACGGTGCTCGCTGTTGATAAAATGTGTGAAGTACTTCCTGTTCTGAAAGGGATGTGTCCAACGTCACCATGATGTTTAAACTGAATTTGTCTTTGCAGCTCTTATGTTTGTGCCAAAGAGCCTTTAATACTTTCACATCCTGACTACGCTGGATATTTGCTGAACATTCAAATTGTGGTCGTTCGTCTTTGTCGCTCTCCGTCACCTGTTTTGGGAAAGAAAATGGATTCAGTTCCTTTTTGAAGAGCTTTCGTTGGTAAAGAGCTCAAAGACGCAGTGTTTAGAACATCAGGCGTTAAAGGTCGACAGCCCAGAATCCCCCGAAATATTTGGTCAGTGCCCATCTGTGACATTTTCTGTTCGAGGGGACAAACTGGATTTTCATAAAAAGTTTAAAAACAGAGCTGAGCTAAATGTGAAAGTGACATAAAACAATGTATTCGTGAAGAATGCAAAAAAAAATGTTTAGGAGTTTGTCAGAACCTGAGTATCCATCATCAGGTAGTTATAGCGGGGATGAACTGTGCTGGGGGGTACACTGACATATATTATGCCAAGACTCCTAAAGTTAAGTGCTACATCACTATAAACTTTAATGGATGTGATGTAATACAAAAACAAGACAACACATATTGTACAATCACACTGATGAATCAGCAGCCTCTGTGTTTTTCTATATAAATATTCTATATAATCTTGTGGATGCTTCCCAGCTGTTTATTGGTTTTACTCTCGAGATTGCAGCGGCGCCTTAGATGTCTCCTTTCACTCGGAAAACGTATTTCCTTCCCTCCTCCTTCCTTGCTCGCTGATGGAATCGACATCAGGCTGGTGTTTATGGGTCAGTCTTCCGTGGCACCACACTGACCCCGAGGCTAATCAGGTTTTCACAGGGGGGGGCACACTCAGGCTTACCTGCCACCGTGTGTCGGTACGTCCACCAAAACAGAGGCTGGAGCCCCTCCGTCTTTATCTCCGTTTGTCCACCTACACGGGCTACTCTTCGGACTTCTTCGGGGTTTCTTTTGTTAAATAAAAAATAAATAAATAAATAGAAAAATGAAAGCTGCTTACAGGAAGTGACACTAAAAGAGACTTTGATAGACAGAGCTGCGTTTAGCGACAAAGTGTGACGGCTAGCTTTCTGGACAGCCTGTCAGTGCTGTAGGATGCCGAAGGAAAACGTCACTGTCTCCTTTTTCTTTCCATTCAAAAATTAGATGTCGAACTCTGCCAGTGGTGAACAGAATGAAAAGCAACAATCAGTTGCTCTTCGTCGGATTTTTGGATTTTTCCTCAGTGTTTGGTCTCATGTGGAAAACCAGCCTAAGATGGCCACTTTTAGTTGGTACAAGAAAAACATACAGGCCATGTTGTGTTCTCTTTAAAAATCAGGTGTGAAAGTATCAAAGGTCTCTGCCTGCAATGAGAAACTGAGCTGTAAAAAAGTGCAGCCATCAGCACTTCTGGAACTTTGTGATGTCACAACAAAGCAGTACTCTTAGCCCCGCCCACCAGGACCCTCCATTCCAAACTCACAGGATTTACTCGTTATTCATAGTCGACATGAATAACTACGTTATTTTATTTTAAAACAACGAAATTCTTTTTCTGAATTTTAACACGTCAAAGCATTGAAAAGTCTAAAATATGAGACCTTTAGTGTAAATCATTGCTGGCTAAAGTGTGTCACGTTGCTCCCTTTTTTACTTTTCTTCGCTGCACCACTGTTGCAGCAGATCAGCATGGAGGGCTGGAAGAGCTGGATGACAGGAAAAGAGAATGAAAAATATAGTGGAGAGCTTTCTCTTCATCCTTTTGTCTTTCCCGTCCTCTGTGCGTGTCGTCTGCTAACATCAGGACTTTGATCAGGAAACCTCGATTGTATGTGCGTAAATCACATCCCTTGGCAGCTCGGCACGCAGCCCACGTTCCCATTTGTTTCTTTGTGGAAGATGTACAGTTTGATGACACGTCGGGGAGACTGAAAGCTTGCTCTGACATCAAATGATGGCTGAAACCTTTTGTTTAATTAAGTAGATCCTTTTTGTTTTTTATCAGTTTCACAAGTCTCGGCTATTAATCTTGTCTTTGGAGACGGTCAAAATGTTTGTGCGTGCGTTTCAACTTTAACAAACGTAAATAAAGCATTCCTTTGCTTAATGAACTTTAAAGTCCAAATTATGGGAAAAAAATTCCTTTGTCACAAACATGTTTTGTGCAGTATGAATAACCAAAGAGAAAAATTTTCACCATGTTGTTGCTGTTGTTCTGAAACGTTGAAGAAATTGCAGCTTTTCAAAATGTTGTGAGTCGTCCTTCATCATTTTTTTTTGTCCCGCAAGACTAAAGGAAATATTTTACTTTTTCGTCAGACAACATGAATCATGGATAAAAGATGTGTGTTGTTATGAGAATAAGTTGGACTTTTCTTGCGTGCCACGTACTGACAAAAGTTTGTGGATGGAGATTTCACACGAATGCGCTGCTTGATTATTGGCTGGAAAAATAAAAATCTCTTTTCTGATAGTCATAAAACAATAAAAATACAGTGACATTTTCCTGAATTTAAACTTTCTCAGCCTGACATTTTCTTGCTTAAGGAGGATATTAGTCCTGCAGGAGGCCAAGAAGGTTGAAACTCCCACCGCCTGACATCTGCGTGAGGAGAGATTCTTTACTGTCACTGCACATTCCTGTACAACGAAATATCTGTTCGTCAGCATTTCTTCTCCACAGCAGCATGTAAATAAGATTAAGTCTAAGGAGTAAAATATAAATCCTGCAATGCAAATAAATATTGCAACATGAATAAAAGTGACAGAATGTCCATGAGAAGTGAATGTCGGTGCCAGTCCAGTTCAGTCTTCACAAGAGCTGCCAAAAGACAAATGATTTTTTTTTTCTTTTCATGAAAAGGTAGACGCAGTTTAACTGATAAAAAAAAAAAAAAAAAAAAAAAAAAAAAAATTCTAGGAAACATAGATGTCAGAAAGATTGCTGTTTTTATCATAGTCAGATAATCAGATGCAGCTGACTGTTGACATGGAATATTTCCTGGCGTGTTCCGCGCACCAAATGAAATACCGTCAGTGCGCTCCCACTGGAAATAACCATCACGATGTGACCGCCACTGTTGCCTGAATGAAACGTGTTTATTGTGAGTTCACTATCTGGGGACTTGAAGTGCAATGTGAGCCAGTGAGGCTGCATTTATGTCCACCTGATGACTCGCACCGAATCGTACTCCTGGGGTCCTTTTCTTTCTTTTAGCTCTGTTTTTGGTCTCCACCAGCACAGCCTCCTCGGCTGCTGAATGTTTGGCTGCTTTCTAACTTCGCTCGACATAATGAGCGTGTTGACAGTGAACTATGAGTCCTTCACTGGAATGTTTAGATTCCTGTTTTCAAATACTCCTGGTGACTTTTGTTCATGGTGGATGACTCTTCAAAGCTACTTAGCAGAAACTGACGCTGCTTTCTTTATGACAGATTTATTCAAATTTATTGATATTGCTTGTAATCTATTAGTAACTCAGACTATTATCTTGACTGATATGGAAACAAACCTTCAAAGCCAGCCAGACCAAAAAAAAACAAAAACAACAACAACAAAACACGGTGTACATATTTTTCTTTGTTCTTGCTGACGAAAAAATAAAATCACATAATTAAAGAGTGAGTGGGCAGATGGTTATGGGAAGAGAAAAGGGAGTTACTGAGGGGGAGGGGACAGAGGAGGGTGGGAAAAACATAATGACCGCTGTTGTTGTTGGTTACACAACTCTTAAAAGGGGCTGCAGCTATTTCCATCTCTGGTGGGCTGCTGTAAGTATGCAAATATATCGCCTTCCTCCCTGCCGAGCCTCAAGAATGCAAATAAAACAGGAGCAGCATATGTTCGGATTTAAATATGCATGACTGAGCCTGAGGAGCTAATCACCCTGGCACGAGGGCAGGAAGCGGGGCGGCCGTCCACAAAAAGCTGAACTTTTGGCCTTTCGCTGTCTGGGAGGGATTTGTACAGGTAGCACCAAGCGAGGCTGCAACGAAGCTGCTGACCTTCTACCCCTCCACCGTCACACACTCACTCTCACAAGTGTTTTAAATGTGCTTGTTTGTTTTCCTGTGTCAGTGCATGCGTGGTCCTCCTGTTAGTCCACTTAACTCCCAAACAAAGAGTCCCAGGGGTGAAATCGTCGACAAAGCGGTGCGATCCCTTGGGTGCTGCGATCAATGATGGCGTGTGAGACAGAGAGAGAAAAACAAGACCTGAGAGGTTGCAGCGCAACAAGGCTGCACTTAGATACAGCATTTCCTTCTATTTCTAAAAATCCTCAAAATGATGCAGCTTGATTTCTTTTTAGAATCAGAAATGCTCCAGAACAGATAATATGACCTTACTTCAATAACGAGGCAGAAGTATTAAGTTTTGGGAGGTGCAGCAGAGATGCAGAATATCGCACAATCGTCATTGTGGTAGATTTAGTTTCAAGTTAATCAGCTAACATGTTAGCATTAGTAATTAGCGCTGAATAAAATGAACCTGCCAGTTATTACAGATCCTCCTGAAAGGAGCATCAACCTCTGAAACACACAATTTTAAAGACGTTTGGCTCAAAATCTCCAAAGTGAAACAGGAATAAACGTAGAAAAAACTAAACATCAAGGGCTCATGAATGTTGGCGCTAAAATTTCACAATAGACGTTGAGATTTTAGCTTTAAAGTGGAAAACTCTGACCTCTAGGTGGTGCACAAAGGGCTGTCCCTAACAGACAGACGGAAAGTGTTGATTTGTGCTCCTGATTGTGCACCTGTGGTTACATGTGTCCTGGCTGTTGTCTGAAGCCGTGACTCAGCTGCTCAGGATGATTTATGTGGGTTAAACCCAGACCGTCCATTTCTCAGCATACCTTCGGCAGAAAGCAGCCACTCTTCCTTCTGCTGTTGTAGAATTCAGAGAGGGAAGTCAGGTGGGCTCAGCGCAGGGAGGAAAATGAAGATGAAAGCGAGAGAGGAGCACCGGGGCAAGACGACGGGTGAAGAGGCCAAATCAATGAATATTTGAAATTGTCAAGAGAATTACTTTCAGGGCGCTTTTCCTCTCCGCTCACTTGACTTTGTCGTCTTCATTCGTTAAGTCTTTATCGGAGAGACACGGCTCCAAATGTAATGCAGGGCACGGCTTTGTTTGTTTCCCTGGTGGGTTGTGTAGCCACGTTGCATTTCCTGCCAAAAATAGTCGAGCTGCAAAACACCCTCCGTCCGCTAAAAATAGTTGAGCAGTGAAACACCTCCATCTGCCCTCTGCCCGTTCACTTCCACTCCAGGCAGGAGGAGCCTTGTGCCGACAAAGAGCCTGTTATTTATGAACAATCATAAAGATCTGGCGTGCTGTGATGCATGATTCTGTCCAGGTCCATTAAAAATTGCGGTGCATTCTGTTGCCACCGGACCGTTTCTCAAAGCTGTTTCTGCACATATGTTCTAGATTGTCATATCCTGAAAACTGCATGATGGCGAATCCTGCAGTTCATCTGCTTGATGCACAGACGACCTGTGAGGTGAAACAGTGATGGATGGAAACGGGTCCCCTCACAAACAGAACCCGGATCAAACCCAAACACTGCTGAACCTGACGGGGCAGGTGCTCCAGTTTTGGACCGATCAGCTTGTGTGTGTTTAATTTTATTTGTTGAGCACCAAATTGGAAGACACGGTATCTCGTGGCACTTTGATAAATTTCTTTTAGTGCTGAGCTGGAACCGTCTCCTCATCAAGCGGACCTTGAACGTCCTAACTGGGTCTTTCTGTTGGATCCTGAGGAACAGCAGCAGGTCTGCAGATGTGCTGGCAGGACTCGTCACAACGTGTCAGTACTGATCCTTCTCAAACAGAAGGAAAAAAAAAGGAGGTTTTGGGAGTTCAGTTATTTCCAAAGCTTCTTGTTCTTCAGCCTGGTTTTAAGGAGGAGTAAAGACGGTTTAAGTCGGTGTGTGGTTGCTTCTGGAGAACTCAACATGGAACTAAACAGTGTTACAGCTTTAAGTTGAAAACGCTCTCAGCAGGATGATACTCTCACCAACGCTGGCCCGGACCGGATCAGCTGGTGCTGAGGATGTTCTTTTTTTTTTTAATCTGTTATCTGAAACAGATTCTAGTAAAACCATCTCTTGCCCTCATTGTTTTTCTGTTAGCTGATGATACAATAAGCAGCATTTCAGAAAGAGTAGAGAACTTTGCTCAGCAGCTGTAAATACTCTCCTACTGTCTGAAAGCACCTTGAGGAAGGCCGCATATCTGCACCTCCGACTTCAGCAGACAGTAAAGACAGATGGGGGCCTCTCATCTCTTCTCTCCTCTGAGGATTTTTACTGGAGCACAAGTGCTGAATCGAAACTGAGAATTCTGTCCTGCAGCCCTTCCTGCTCTGACTCGACTCTCCAGACTCCACATTTTCTCGTTCACGTTTGATTCATGCTGCTGTTTGCACTTAACAATCTCTGTCAGTCTTTTCCGACAATCCCTAAAGAGGAAATGCTGAACCAACCTTTCCTCTGTTGTTCTTTCACTGTTCGACCCTCCATTCTCTGTTTATGGTATCTGTTCATCTTATAGTAAATTTTCTGAGTGTGGATGTCATCCACTGCAGACGAGGCTGCTGTATTGTCGTCGCTGCTGCTGTAACTAATTTGCAGATAGACTGGCTATTGATTTGCTTCCCGACTGGGAGCAGATGTTTGTGAGCAGTTTTATTAAAATCAGGCAGTAAATCCAAAAAAAAGAAGAAGACTGGAGAGGCTTTTCATTTTTTCAAGGGCAGACATAAGTCATTCCTTATTGTCAGTCCATCTTGCCAAACAGAAGCAGAGGTCACAGATTTGGGGAAAATTTTAGGGAATTTTTTTTTTTTTCAGCAATTAAACCACAAACGCAATATAAAAGTGGGGAAAAATCCATTCCTGACGAGTTTGGATTGCTACCATGAGCTTCGAACTTTATAACCATCCATTGAACTCCCCCCTGCGGGATCAGTACAGTGTTTATGCACCGGTCTGTCTCCTTCAGTATGTCGTCCCATACAGTTAAAGGTCCCATACAGTCTAAAAGCAGATGTTCAGGACTGCTGCCATTTTCTGATGTCACAACAAAGTCCTTACCCAGAATCTGCCATAGTTTTATTCTTTCACTAAGAAAGCAGTCAGATCCTGTTTCCAATGGACCATCAGCGTGCTGTTAATGGAGCGCCAGAAACCTGAGGGAGGAGATGTATAATAAAATAAAATAAGAGTAAAGAAGTGTAAAATATGAAAACTTTTATACCTGCAAGTATATAATATATTATCGCAACCTAAAATCCACATAATGTCTTTTTTCCATTAATATTTAAATATCCAACAAACACTTAATGTTTGACAATGACAAATCCATATATCCATTACACCTATCCCATCTTTTAAACAGTAGCTATAATGTAAAATAGCATTTTAATCCAAATTTAACACTTCAATATGCATATAATTTTATCTTTAGAGTGCAGAGCGCTCTGCCTGTAATGCACCACGAGCCATCTGTTCCTCTAATTCATTCCCATTTGCGCGGAGCAATAGCATGCAGATAATACAATGGTATTTCCTGTCGGCACACCCAGTGTCCATGCTTTAATTCACATCTTGATTTATGAGCTCCAGAGACAAAAGAGGGGGAAAAAATAAAACAACCCGCTCAGGCTTTTTCTCTGAATAACTGAATGCACAATAGGCAAAAGTGCATTAATGTGATTACTTGGACAAATGTATTGTGTTTGCGTTTGCTCCCGGCAGTTTTTCCTGTGCCATCTAGTTTAATAAGTACAGACAGACGTGTCACCTCGCCGCTTGAGCGAACAGGCGGAGAAGCCACAAAGGGAGTCACGGCACCAGGCGGTTAAATTCAGCTCATTTTTTTCATCTGCTTGGTATCTGGAATCCAAGAAGGCTGATAAGGTTTGTAACCCTCTGTTGGGAAAGGACAAGATATGATACTGTCCGCAGGAGAAGGATTTTTTTTTTTAGGGCATGAGGAGGAAAAACAATCACACAAAGGGACGGAAGAAGGAATCTGATAATTAAAATAATACGCTGGAAACTCCACGTTCTGTTTAAATAAATAGAGAGGTAAGAAGGGAAACAATTACCGGAAATGTAATTTATGAGCAGCAGATAATGTATTTTGGACATGAAGATTGCATCTCGGCACAAAAAGGAATTTGTTGAATTAGCTGGAAAATGAACACAACATTGTCGCTCTGTTAAATTAATAGCTCAGCTAATACTCGATTTAAGGTGAGCCAAACAACTTTGGATCATATTTGGCAAAGTTTTTAGGCAAAGTTTGATTTGAGCTTTATTGTCCTTAAGTTATTTCTTTTCTTTTTTTTTTTGTTAAGCAAAATCATTTAAAGTCAAAACAACCCATTACATATGCATGTGTTTGCGACGATAATTGAAGTGAAAGTGGTGTATTTGAACACTTAGCTAACGCAGAGCTGGCTGCAGGCGAGCGAGAGAGAGAGATGGGAAATGAAGAGAAAAATGAGAAAAAAATAAATCAGCATCATACTCATACATGCAAATTGCAGAGGCAATCGCACTCACTTTGTCGTCGATGGATTATGTTTGTTAGTGTGTCTTTACACCAACCGTCAGAGGAGCGTGCACACACACACACACACACACACACACACACTTTCTCCTCTCAATTTGAATGTCTGATTCTCTCTGAGTGATTCTTTCCAAAAGCGTCGCTCACATCTGTTTGCGAGTTAAACACCTGCAGCCGTCAACGGCTGAAACTCATGTGTTCAATCTGCGTTCTCCGGAGGGGCGTCTAACTCTGATTGGCCTCCCAAGCTGATTCAGAATTCATAGCGTCTGTTGACGTTTTCTTACCTGTAGCTAATCCAGACGAACTTTTTTTTCCTGTCAGCAGGAACATTACAAGGCCATTCTCCGCTTGTGTAAAAGGCCAGATCGCCTTTCTCTGAGTATTCACAGTAGAGGCGTTTGTTGCTCACGAGGGAATGCAACTTTTTCCAAACATGTTCTGAGCAGATCTCGCCCCTGGCGCCACTTAGGATGGAGCTGGAACTGACTTATAAAACACAACCTCCGTCACAGCGCGCTACCCGAAGGCTGCGATGGTGAGGGCCAGGATCACGTATGAAACTGAGAGCTGCAGACAACGCGAGTAAAAACTGTAAAATTTTACTGGATAGTTTGAAAGCTACACTTTAACGCTGCACTGCATCAATATCAAAACTACCCTGCCTGGTTCTAGTTGTGCTTCATCACATCCTTTCAGAGTCTCCACATGTTGACTGCTGCATATTTTACGATTTTTCTTGAAATCCGTCTGGAGGAGCTGCATTCAATTTGCAGCCACCACAAGCTGCATCCAAGCTGCCTTCGCAAAGTATTCAGACTTTGCAGAGACAGAGAGGTTTGTTTCTTAGCTCAAAAACTAAATATTAGAAAATAAAATTCCAGACAGGATAACATAAAACAGAGGTCTTCTTTTAGAAATGTCTAAAGTGTTGCATCTTTGGTGGTATGTGCTTTATTTATTTTTTTTTTTTTAAGGAATGTGACTGTGGAAATGTTCGTGTTTGGCTTAAAATTTAGACCAAGAAGGTAGAAATCATTCTGAGAGACCAAAGTTCAGACAGAATAACCTGAGTGGGGAGGGAGAATAACGGAGCAGATTATAGAGCAAGTTAAGGATTTACCTGATCCAGTGATAAGAGTTGGAGCTAAAAGCCTTTTCGAAGTGCACAGACTCAAAAAAAAAATTTGACTCCATGAACTCTGAAACTTAACAGTGTCGAACTGAAGTGTGCTTGTTTTTCCTTCGTATCTAGTTTAAAATCCAAAGTGCAAGTTCAGAATAAATGTCAAAGGTTTAAAGACTCAAATATTTTCTACTTCATGTTTTATTTTGATTCAGGCTGAGGGGGAGAAAAAAGTTTGTAAAATTACAGTGCTGTTTACTCCTGCTGTGCCAGAGACAGCTGGTTGTCCTCCGTCCGGGAGGTGCTAAAGGCAGGACCTCATCCAAATACAGCAGCTGTAAAACAATAAACAAGTGTCAAGGAAAACAGGAATGGGGAGGGCACATCAGGGCAGGAGGACGAGGAATGAAGAGGAGTCCGTATCATGAATGCAGGAGAAATAATGAGCGAGTCAGAGGGCTAAAAAAAAAGAAAAGAAATCAACATGAGAAGGACGAAAGCTCTCCAGGGAGAGAGGATGTTGGTGCCTTCAAAGTCCAATTTCCCCGTCCGTTCAGTGTGAGGAGTGTGTGACAAAGGAGGCGGGGGGGGGGCAAGACCTCAGAGGGCCATTCTGCCACTGTTGGTTCAGGCCGAGCGGCCTCATAAAGAGACCAAGAGGTTTTTTAGAAACACCTGGCGGAGCTGACAGTCAGAGAAAAGAGGTGAAAACCACAGAAGAAGAGAGGAAGAGGGAAGGAAGACAGAAAGATGGAGGTCAGAGGAACCTTTCATGGATTCTTGAAAAGAACTTTCAGATGTGTTGTTGTTATTCACCACGAGGAGCGATTAGCTACCTCTGATGGTTGCTACACAGTTTATGGCAGTCACATATGAACCTATGAGGCTAACAGACTGCGGGAGCTAAATGCTAACGTCAGCGTGCAGACATTTTTCAAAATGGCAACAGGAACGTGCCGATGTTTAGCAAGTTGTCATGAGTTTATTGGGTAGCAGTTCGATTATTTCAGTCTGAACTGGAGAACCAGCAGCCACAATGCTGAAAATGTGCCTGTGCCCCCTTTAAGGGCGTTTTTTTAGGGTCCAGTTGTTTCAGTAGTTAGATTTGTTGCTTCAAACCAAGAAGGTAAGAAAGGTATCCAGGTATGAATGTGATTTTGTCTAAATAGACCAGTTAACTGCCCCCCCCCATCACCCAATGCCTGCTGGGATTGGCTCCGAACTGTCCCGTGGCCCCGAACAGACGAGCAACACGGCTCATCCGTCATGTCGGACGACCCTTCAGTGGCAATTTGAAAGCTTAGCTGCTATCTTGGCTGTTAAGACACCTGAAAATTAAAAGAACCATAAATCATTTTTGAAGGGATTATTTCGGGAAAGAAGGTCGTCCTGAAAACAACGGGAAGAAGTCGTGCGCCGTGGAATGGTGTGAGGAGACACGACAGGAAACAAAACAAAAAATATCCCAACGGTCAAGAGCCACAGTGGAGCTGTCAATCATCACCGTCAATGTGGGGTCTTTTTTTTTGTTTTTCACGAAAATGTTCTGCATTCTGTCTAATCACAACAAAGTCAGATCAAATTGAAGTCTGTGGAAAATTCTCACTTGATTTATTACCTCGGTTAAAGTTTTCCCGATGACTCTGTGTTCATTTCTTTAAAATGATGATCCCATTCAGAGCAAAATGGACCATAAAGCGGGTTTAATATTTCAGGGTGTGGCTACAGACTGTAGCAGAAGTGGTGACCTGCTGAAGGAAGGTCAGATCCGCCCCGCTCAGACCCCCCCCAGCTCCTCCTAAGCCTCCAGATATGCTTTGTTCTGATTTCAAAAGAAGTTGGCAGCGTCCAAATTCCAAACTGGAAGCTTCCAAGCAGCAGCTCACAGCCGGACGGGCGTCGTCACGGTGGCTTGGCGCTTTTTGTGCACGAGTCGCACACACACCTATGCACCCTAAGTTTGCAGAAACTATCAGAAATGTCACCCCTGATTCCTGCCAGATGCTGTTAGGCTCACTTCCAGGTTTATGACTCCCCAAACATCACCCCTATCATCTCCACAAGGAAGCACCACAGCCAGTTATTTACTTCCACTAGAGTATGCCAGAGGGCCGCCCCCCCAACCCGGACATTTAATCCCTGACAGGCACTTAAAGGCACTCAATTTTGACTCATCACCGGTGATATAAGTTTCATCAAAGACTTTTTAATTAAAAAAATCCATCTTTATTCATTTTATTTTTGACCAGGTCACACTATCTTAATGCAGGCGTGAACTCTCGACCTCCGACTCTCCTAAATGTTCTCCGTCTGAATCAAACACACTTGCTCCTGAATTCAGCCCCTCCCTCACCACATGTACTCTCTCTTTGTCGGAAACATAGACTTTTAGCACCAGACACACACTCGACCCCCCCCCAAGTGAATAAACGCACTTTGTGTTAAAATCTGCACTAAGTGGCTGCAGGTCAGTCCGTCTCAGCTGGGCCTCTCTGAGCATCCCTTATTAATGAGCCTTGGGGAGAGACCACAACACTCACAACAGCTAATGTACAGATGAGGGATGGGTTGAGGAAGGACAGCAGGAGGTGGGGGGCTGATGGAGGGTGGGGGTAGGAAAATAAATGGAGTGATGTGGCTGGAGAGCAGGAGGAAGGCACCCAGGGACAAATGGAGCACACAAAGGAAAAGAGGCTGAGAGAAAAAGTAAAAGAAAGAAAAGGAGCATCAGTCCAAACATTTTTATTTACTTATTTATTTTAAAAATATATTTTTTTAAGGAACTAGATATTAACTTGAATCTTTTGGAGTTTCCCTTCGTCCCACAGGTTGCAATTTGACCTCAGCTGTTGTATCACTTCACACTAAAAAGGGATTACAACTGCGAAGCCAAACAAGAGCCCCGCAGCGCGCTCATGAACGCAACCCAAACTGCGGCAGGTATGAAAAGGCGTGCTGTGGAAACGCACACCTCTCACATCGCGTGAAAAGCATCCGTGCAGACGGCCCAAGTGGGAAAAAAAAGTTACAAGACTTTGCTCTGCAGCTAGTCGAGCAGAAACGGATAAACAGATTAAATGAATGAATAAATGTCTCCAGAAAGACAGAAAACAGTCTCATGGCTCCCATTTGGAGAAATCCTATCAGCTTGATTCTAAATGCTTTTATTTGAAGATAAGCGGTCGATGGCGTTTGTTCTCTCAGGCGAAGTGATCAACGAATTAAAGCATCTGAACTTAGCACTTTTAAATCAGTACAAACCGCAGCAGGTAATTGCTCTGGTTCACCCCAGACTCCAGTAAAAAATGGCTTTAATAATAAAATAATCTCTCAGAAAAAAAAAAACTTTAATAGTGCACTAGATTTAGTTTATTTTACGATGTATATATTATTATTCAGTCTCCTGCACTACGCTTCGTCTCTAGATGATGACATTTTTCCGTCTCAGCAGTTATTTCATCCAAACTTTTGGAGAACTTAATCTCATCCCAATTAATTATATTCTCTCCTTCCTCAGGCTGCACCGACGCGCTCTCTCCATGATTGTTTTATAGCTGCAGTAATAATGCAAAGACCAAAAGGCCCTGACCTTTGCTCCCCTCCACTGCTGCAGTGGTTTGTTTTAAATAACAGGGAAAGTTCATTTCAGGTTAACTTGAGCGTTCCTTCACTCAGATTCAGCCTCCGACACGGATAGGTTGTTTGTCATGCTAGATAACGTTCATGAGCACTTGCTCATGTTGTGGTAGAGTGCCAATCCAATGGGCAGCACACAAGCTGCCTTTTTCATGGCCGGGGAAAACAAAACACACAAAAAAACAAGTCTCATAATTTCCCGAATGTCCTGCAGCAGTTTCATGAGAGAGAAAATTGAAACTGATGTTTGGATTCAGTGCTTATTTTATGCAATTAAGTCTGTGAGTTTTGCTGCAATTTGTGGTCTCTTTGAACAATGACAGCCGGTGACAGCTGCAGCCTGAAATGAGCGGGTCCGACGTTGGTGGGACGAGCTCGTTCATTAACCTGCGTCGGCGCTGAAGTGGCTGAAGAGACTGACAGCTTTTACCTCTCCACATTTTCTCCCCTCTTGACCTCTCTATTTTTAACTGACAAGGAAGTTTTATACAAATTTGTATCACGAATAAAATGAAAATTGAGACTTTTTTTTTCGTCTTCTCTGAGTTGGATTTATCAGACAGAGGCGTTCTGCTACGTTAATTTTTACAGCCCGAGTACACAGTGTGCAGATTTAATTCACTGGAGCCACACGGAGCGTCCAGTGAGAAAAACAAATATTAAATATTGATCTCGTAACAATTCCAATAAATTAAAGTGCATTTGTTGAAGATATGTCGAGTTTGTGTAACTGAAATAAATGTTGGACAGCAGGGTTGCATGTTATTGATGCAAAATCAGGAAAGTTTAGATTTGAACTGTTTCCCAACAAGCCTGGATCCAGAATTCGTACGTGTGAAAAGCACATGCTGATCAATGTGCAGCAATTAATGTAAAGACGCCATCAACGCTGAATGCTGTTGGCAGATGGTGCAGATGTCCCCTAAACACCTAAATGCCTCACACGCAGATCATCAGCAGATCTTCCCATTTACAGATCTCGCCTGAATGCCTCGTGTGCCGATACTGAGTAGGCTGCAAATGAAGTGTGCACTAAACGCCCCACGTGTAGATTATCTGCAGACGGAGAGGTTTGAACGGTGGACTTTGTGGTGTTTAAAGTTGTCGCTGCAGATTTGAAGGGCCTTCAGGTGCCCCTTTTTCCACCGAGGGCCCCGAAGCAGTGAAGCAATTTTCATGACGAGTGTGAAAGGCAAAGAAATGTAACTTAACAACATCTGCACATGCAAGATGGAGACCATCAACAAATAAAGTTCTCAATATAATGCTCGTACCAAAAAGTGCAAAAATCTACCAACTCATAAATAATAACACACCTCACACACGTTATTAGTAACAAACGAGAACTAACAAACCTTCATTTGTTTAAAAATTTCAGCTTGTTGCATGAATTCTTCAGAAATACAAACGTGCATTGTATGAAACACACAGATCTATAAAACAAATAAGAATCTGTTCTGTGATATTTTTCCATCTCCTGTCACTCAGTGTGTGACAGCCGTCCTCCGCAGTATCTCCCATTTCTCTTCCTGTCTGTTGTAACTTCCTGTCCTCAGACTGATGTCCGGAGAGAACGATCCGACGCTCACAGGAACTGGCCAGATCAGTCTGAAGGGAGACAGGAAGAAAATAATGAAAATAATGCTAAAAAAAGAACAGAATAAAACGAGGAGGGGTGAGGGTGGATTTAAAAAAAAAAAAAAAAAAATTGCCTCGCACTAAATTGGTGCTGCGAGTCACAATTCGTTACACTTCAAAGGAGGAATTTTGTTTGGAAATTGGATTGGCAAACACTTTAAGTTTGATCAAAATGGGATCAAGACCCCGTAAATCTTCACACTGGGAATGATAATATCGTCAGGCTGCCCAGCGGTGTGTGTGCGTGAGTGTGAGTCTGTGGATACTGCACAACTGAGGTATCCGTTTCTGTCCTCCAAATTCATTTTTTGTCATCTTTTCCTTCATTCATCCACAGAAAAATGCTCACAGCCCTTTATTTGTTTATTTATTTATTTTTTAGAAACCAAGCTGAAAAACAAACCGTTCCACCGCACAGGGAGCCAAAATCTGCCAGAAGAACCTCGGCCCTTCTAAAATAAACTTCCTATTCCTGTTTTTATACACAGATTAAATGAAAGAATCAATGCTTCTGCAAGTGTTTCAAATTAGAAATGTTGCAGATGCTGACAGATGAGTTTGGACCACAGAAGTCCTGAAGAGACGGCAGCTGCTTCCATCTATAGATAGATGCATTAGCATTAATATGTACATGAACGACACACACCGCTGGCCGTGTTTACATCATGGCTAAATGGACTGCGCCCTGAATAATCCATCACAGCAGAGGCTGCTGGGAATTAAAGAGGTGAGTGAGAGAGCAGGAGGACAGACGGTGAATCTCTGCTTTCCCTCCTCTCCTCTCAGCAGCCCCTCTGCTCAGCAACACATTTGGAAACGTCTTCGATGAAGCACGAGATCGACCGTGGTCTCTTTTTCTCTTTTTTTCCCAGAAAACTTCGAACCTTCAATATCTGGAAGAATGTTAACAAAGAAGCTGTTTCAGTTTTCAGAAACAGCTGGAATTTCCCTGATAGAACCAACATTCACGAACTGTAATAATACAGTTAGGGGGCCTTTAATTTTCCTAGTGAAAGCTAACATTAGCCACCCTGAGCTCCGAGAGATATCAGGACATGGACGTCTCTCTGTTAAAAATGGGAGACGTGTGTGTGAATGATATGAGACAACAGAGGACTTCTGCTACATTCGCTAGAAAGACACATTTCCTAACTGAGCATCCCCTTTCCATGTTGTTTTCCCAAATCTAATAGCTAACATTAATTTCAGCCAATAAAAAAATGTCTTAACCGTTGTGGGTTAATCCAGTTTAAATGCCAGCCTGACCTGATATAAATTTCCCGTTTTTATAGCACCATAGTTGATGCTAATGATGCTGAAAATGAGCATAGGTGGACTGGAGAGGGTCAGGAAAGGGTTAAGGAGGTCGGTCAGCTCCTATTTACATGCCGCCGTGGCTCGGAGCAGATTCCTCTGCTTCCCCGTTCTGCCGCTACGTCCCCCAGTGGATGACTGCAAATGTATCCATTGTCTCTGAGTCCCGGGCCAGCTGAGCCAACTAATCGATTATAATCAGGTAACCAATCAGGGCACAGGTACACCAATTAGAGAGTGCTAGGGATCCTGGGAATATCAATTAGAAGACCTGATTTGGCTCTAATTTACAACATCTGCTGCTGAGCTCTCTGGGTGACAGGTAGTACTCCCTTTTCTGTGACTGTGGTGTCTACCTCGGACGCACACACACACACACACACACACACACACACACTGACTGCACACATGCATGGCCCTATATGCCAGAAAAGCAAAGAGAAGCTCGAGAAAGCAGACACAGAAAAGTGAAAACAAACAAGAGACATGTGTTTGAGCCGAGCAAAGAGCTGAACTCGTACACAATAAATTCCTCTCAGGTGCACGTCTGTGATGAGCGCACACAGACAGACACACACAGAGCACTGGATAATAATCCGAACTATTTGCTCAGCGTAGCGATGTGGAACGGCTCTGACCTCAAGAGGACGGAGTCACATTCCAGCTGACACCGTCTCCTCCTCTTCGTCTCATCTGTTCTCTGTCTGATTCAGCCTCCCTCCTCATCATCATCCTCCTCCTCTCCATCCACAAGTCTGAAATCCTTCCTTGCAGTTCTCTTACAACCTCAGAGCACATGACTGACAACATCAATGAATATCGCACAACATGATGTTCCTTAGCAGGTTGGTCCAAAAAAAAAAAAGGCAATCTGCACAACAAGGTCACAAAACGCCTCATCAGGAACTGGTCATGGTTGATGCATCAGTTCATCAGAGGTCACAGTAGTTGTAGTGTGAGATCTGTGCCAGGTCAGTGATGTAAGGCTGCGTTTAGATTTTTAAAATGGCGTCTGTTTTAGCTCAGAAACTATCCTATAACACTATCGCAGCCAAAAACAGGAAACAGATTGTCTGTCCTGAAGCTGGATAGTTTTGGAATCGCTGTGAAAGGCAGTTGTGGTGTTAAAATGCAGAATTCAAAATGATGAGGTTTGGTTATCCCTGTTGCTCTTTCCAAAGCTGATAAGATCCAATCAGGAAGCAGGCGGTCTCGTGTTTTCCCGAGGCCTCTGTTTTCACCATCTACGCTGCAGAGCGACCTTTGAGTTTTCAACTTAAAATGGTTTTTAAGATATCAACTCTTTAAGCCTGAAAAATGAGACCAGACTGAATTTCAAGATCACACAACGCCACCAATCGGTTGGTGAGCTGGAGCCTCCAGTTTCTAATTTGTATCAGGCCGTCTTGAATTTTTTTAAATCTTTTTTTCCCATAGACTTCAATACAATCTGACTTCTCTTGACAACCGGTGGAGCTGCTGGGAAATTTGGATGGAAAACAAATTCCAAATTCCAAGTGAAGAAATGAGAGGCCGCTGATAAAGTTGATAAAACTCCTGTTCATCAAAACATTCATTTTCACACTCGAGCCTCCAACTTCACTTACCAGTTTTGTTTTTTCCTCCTGATTTGTTTCCCATTACGCCACATGTTCCTTCATTCATGGACGATCATTCGGAACATCAATAAAGCATAACAAAACAGCACGACAAGAGCTGAGACTAAACGGCACTCTAATAATCGCTTTGTAACAGATGGGGATTCTCCAAACTGACACCAGCAACAATGGAGAAAATTATGTACTGAAGAAATTATAACGCATTATGAGCGAAGAAAGGCCGGCGTGGTTAAACAGAAAAGTAACGAGCGAAAGTGCAAACACGAGCCTGGAAATATAAATGCATGTTGCTGCACACAACGCAACTTTAGCCACGTCCTCGCTAATGAAGCGTAAAGGCAGGGCGCTGGAGTGGCGACCAGTGGCGACCCTGCCTGATGGCGTTTGGCCTGTGCTGTATATACGCCCATAGTAAATCCCCACTGGTAGCTATTAGGCGGTAGTTTACGCAAGCTTTAAGGAGGCATTTGACTTTAAAATGTGGAAATCAGTGAGGAGTTTGTTTGTCAGAGTGCTTGGCGCCCTAACAAAGATAATCAGCTTGTGTAGATAACCTCTGTCAGTTAATTTTAGGCAGCCGTGCTCTGCTGCACCAACTGAGGCGACGGCACACAGTACTGCAGAGACGTTTGTGTCTGTCTTTGTGTTCAACTTTGGGTTTGTACACGACGCGCTGATGCATGTGTGTGTTACATATTCTGGTCGTGTTGATGATCTCAGTGGTGCAAAGTGACGAAACACTTCGACTGCACGAGCACAAATATGACTAAAAACTTTTTGTTTCTGCTTCGTAAGATTCAGCTTTTTACTTCTGACAGCTGCGGCGGAATGACTGGGATGTGTTTCTAAAGATTAAAGGTATTAGAGGAAGGTGATGAGACGCTTCGGCCGGCTAAATCGTTCGTGCACTCATTGAGAAGAAGAGCAGAAGTGCCAGAAACAAGAGGCTTGCTTTCAATCACTGGAGACTTCAGATCAAGAGGTCATTTTTTTTTCCTAGACTGGTGATGTAGCGACAACAAAAACCTGCTTATCGAAATCCTCCTTCAGATCGGAGCGTGAGCTGCCCTCCTCCTTTTCATCATCCATCGTGAAATCCACCAATTTTTGCGTTTTGGCTGTCGATATATCCCCTTTTAAGTTTCAAAGCCTTTTGGCTCAGGACCCCGTCACAGAAACCCAACATCGATATTTCTAACAAAAGAAAGTGATCTTGTTTCCTTTAAACGGCTGTCAGCAGCCTAAAAGGCTAAATTGATCCTCAAATTCTCTGTTACTGATCACTTTTTGTATATAAAGCAGTTCAAATCCATCTGAAATTATACATCACATATAACAACACAACAAACGCACAATTCCCTTTTTCTTCTTGCTTTAAATGTTGTCATTTCTCTCCGTAATTGTACCGACGCAGCGCCTGTGTGCTCCTTCCACCGCTGACGTGTGCGTTTTTCCATTTTTCACTGTGTGAATGTGTAATTTTATATTTAGATGACGCACACTGCCTGTGTTTGTGTGCGTGTGTGTGTGGACATTACACACTTAGAGCCTGAAGGCGTTTACAGCGCCGAGATTTGTCACCCATTAACCATATAGCCAGATACGTTATCTCAAGGCGCCTTCCTGCTGCCGGCTAAAAGCCATCACTGCAAAGATATTATTAGTCTCTGATCTCGCTGCAGCGACACAAACAAACACTCAATGATAAGTCACTTGGACTCGCAGCTCGCTACTTGCAGACACACACACAAACACACACACAGATAGCTTTATTTGGCCTCCCTGCCTCCACTGATAATCAGGGGAGAGATAATTTAACAGGAGCCTTTATTGGCTTCATGTTGATGGCTTCTCGATTGCGAGGCCGCCACCGAACAACAACAGTGGCACGAACAATATGACCTTTGTGTTAAAAAATAAAACACACATCTCATTGACGAGTTGCCTTTATATTCTGCTGCGGCGTGCTCGGGAAGGAGCCTCGTCACACCCAGCGTCAGAGGTTCGATTCCCAGCAGAGTCAACTTAAGATACTGAGAAAGCCTCCAGCAAGGACTTCAGCACGTGTTCCGCTTCTTCATCCGTTACATTCATGTGTTTAATCACATTTCAGATGTTTTCTTTCATTTCTTTCATCATTCTGACTCCTGAATTTGGATAAATAACATTTTAAATTATTATTAGCTTATTATGCCTCAATTTGATAGTTTGTCAAGCACAAGCTTTTTCTCAAAATGCTGCTGGATCAAAGTTCAACATCTCAGGGACAATAAATTCAGAATATTATGTATTAGTCACTATAAAGAGTCTTTTCCCACACAGTAAATGTTCTCTCATTTTAAAACCTCGTTTGCAAACAGAAAAATCTGAAACATGAAATTACATCAAAACTTATTGGCAGCCCAATAAGTCTTATGTTAAAATGTGCGTTGGGTTTATTCTTCTCCCTCAAAGTGAATGCGAGCAGCCCACCGCCTCCAAAAAGGAAGAGAATGAGTTTATGTTTTTCATTTTTAATGAATTGGACGGCGACCCAGTCCGCTTCTCCTGCCGCTGCAGATTCCCTCCTGCTTCTCTGGCTTCCTCCCACAGTGCACGTTCAGGTTGTCTGTGTGTGTTACAGACAGTGTCTGTAGCTCCAAGAATAATGAACGATGTTTCAATAAACTTCATGTATAAACGGTATATACAACCTGCAGATCGTGTCCTTTGCAATGAAAATAAAGATGCATTTCTTGAAAACGTTGAAAGCGAGGCGACCCCTCTTCCTTCCACCGTCTCCACCGTCGGCAGGCAGTGAGTCAGAGGTCCCGAGATGCCTTTCTGTGTCTTCACGGGTCAAAGGAGGGGAGGGCGAAAGAGGAAAATAAATAAATAACCATGACAGCAGTCCCTGCAGATCGCACGCTCTGCGGCGGCACGTCATTTGATTTGTAAAGAAGAAAGCTAATCGTTTTTTTAAGTACAGTTACATACGGGTCGAATGAGTTCATTACTTTTAAAGGTGACATGTGGAGGCTGTGACATCAGTGAAGGACTAATGGTGCTGCAGGCTGCAAAAACAGGGAGGAGGACGGATAATCAGGTTTAATTTTTAATCTGGACTGAACTGCTGTCAATTACCACTGCACCTCCTGAACCTGGCCGCGGCACAATGGCTGGTTAATGAGCGCACAGGTGATTGGAGAAGAATGGGCTCATGTGGAACAACAACCACCAGGATGGCATTCATCACTGATTAGGGCTGCCACCACGAAAATCACCAATAATCAAGGCGGAGAACATGCTCAAGGCTGTAATGGTTCTCGGGAATAATGACACACATGAAAAGTTTTCCTCACCGTGGAGTCGAGGGCGCGGATTAAGGATCAGACAAGATGACGACGGAACTCACAGAATACACAGGCCGCAACTCTTTAATGCTCATTTTAGAACTGATAAATTTAGATTTTATGGATTACATGAAACAGGTTGAGGGTCTATATTTATACAATCAGCCTGTATTCAGATGCTGTTATTAAGCTTTAGTGATATGAAACTGCAGTGAGATGTGTTTTTGCTCTGAAAACCACGAATATATCAAATTATAGAGATCAGCATGTCAAATAAAACACAAGACGTGTGAAATATGGGACCTTAAAACATTACATTGGATTTCAAACACTGCTGTACTTAAAGCTAAACTGATTACGTAGCCGGTGCTGTGGAAATATCCTTCATAAATGCAGCCTGCACTGGTATCCCAGCATGCTTTGCACGATAAGCATGAAGTGTGCAGTGCTGTGTGTAGATGGTGGTTGTCCAGCTGTTTGCATGTGTGTAACAGCTGTGTGGTTTTAATCCTTTATAGTTTTGTGTTGATGTTTTCCAGCTCCGGATTCTTATTGACTTCGAATGCAGTCTGATCAAATCATATCAGCCTCAATGTTTAATGACAACGCTCCTTCAACGTGGATAAGTTCCATATGAATGATGACCCGACATTTCCCACAACGGCGGGCTGCTTTTATTGAGAAGCGTAGTGCCTCATACGTTCATAGAGAAAAACAAATATGTATGTATATGACAGTATGACAGCGGATCCTTTTTTTAAGCAGAATACGAATTCTGTGTGTGCATTTTAGCAACACGTCTGCATCTGCCTCATCTTGTCAGTTTGATACGGAAAATAAAAGTGTTGGAAAGTTTTATGACGGAATCTACCTGCAGGCTGAAGTTCTGGCATTCTGTCAAAGAGTTCAGAAAAGCAACAAACAGATTTCAGGACGTTGTATCAGCATCCTGCACTGGCTGCTGGTCCAGGTCTCGACACAGCAGGGCGTCTCCCTGCGTATCCAACTCCTCTCCACGCACACATTTACTTCCATCCTCTTCGCCCCCCCCCCCCCCCCCCCCCCCGGCCCATCTGCTCCCCACTCCGCTCTGCAGGCTCTGCTCCATGGATGACGGGGCTTCCTTCACTTCTGGCCCAGAGCTCTGGAATGTGCTGCCTCGGGGTTTGCACCGGTGTTCCCGTGTTGCTCCTTGAAACTAAAGCAGCTTCAGAAATAGAACGTGTCCTCTCTCAGTCACACGTCCTGGTATCTTGAACACATTTCTTCTTTCCCGCCTGATTGAGTGTAATTTGTGTTGTCGCCTCCTCAGATGTGACCAATGATCTTATCAGCTCTGTGTTGTTGTGTTTGTCGTGCTTGTTTTAACCCCCCCCTCCCCCAACGCTCTCTTCAAAAGGAGGCTTGATTTTTAGATGAGGCATTCCCGGGTTGACGGAGGGTGGAGTCCACTCGCTGGTGGCATTGCCTGCAGCACATCAAGCCCCAGCCCACAAAAAAAAGATGCCATTACGGGGCGGTGCTGGTTAATTTATGATCTCCTTCATACCTATATCCGTATTTTGGTTTGTTTTTGTTTCTCGTTGACATTCTGAAAATGTATATTCAAAAATTCTAATTATTACTGAGAAGCTGAAATAATGAAAATCTGCTTCGTTCGAGGGCTTCTGCCTTCTGCCGTTTCATTTTATTTCATATAAAATGCTGGAAACTGAGGTAAGAAGTTCACCGGAGTATCTTAATACTACGTTCCAACGTTTCAATGCACTTTTGCATTAAAGTGCAAAAATAATCAAACAGACTTTGTGACATTGGTGTAAAAAGCGCCAGCGGTTGAGTTTCCTTTTCAACTATCAGCCTTAAAGAAGCATTGCTGCGACGCTCGTCTGTATTAATTAGGTCTTTGCCTCCTTTTTTTTGGTTCGTTAGGGTTTGCGTTCCTGCAGAGTTTGGTGAAATCGTAACAAAAACATTTACAGATGTATTATTTATGCAGGCGTACAGCCGTAGATGAAGAGACTTCTCCTAAACAACTTCTCATCTTACCTTAAAACTCTCACCGGAGAGCGACTGAGTTGATCGCTCTAAATGCTAAACAGTCGCTTTAATGTCTGTTCCTTTAACTTTCACCGTTTGGGGTGAAATACGTGAAACCAAACATTATTTGTGTTTTCTGTTTAACGGGGATCCGACAGGCTTGAAAGAGCTCAGAGGAATAAAAGCCAGTCTGAGCTCTCATTACGTTCCACCAGAACTGTCCGGACATCATTATTATTTACTGACTATGCAGCTAAAGAGCAGAGCCGCACAACTTCCCTGAATCCTGTTAGACCTTCATTAAGGTTTTCTCATCCCTGTTTTTTCTTCTTGAAAAAGAAAAACACACATATTTACATATTCAGAATCAGCACAGGTGTCTTTGGGTTTATCTGATCAGGAGTTCTGCTCCGTCTTTGGAGCAGTAATGATGAAAAATCAGCTCCAAAGCCTCTAATGCTCTAAATATCTGAATGTCCGTGTCTCTCTGTCTTTACTCTGTCAACACAATAAACTCAGACCAAGGAAGAGAATCGATGGATAAAGACACAGAAGTCAGCAGAGAGTCAGACTGATCCAGATCTGAACTAACTTCATTCACAACTTCACACACGAACCAATTCGGGTTTGTCAGGAAGAGCTGATTCTGCAGCAACGTTTCGTCACACGGGCATCAAAATGTTACTAAATACACAGATGTCCTCTTCTTTTTTCACTTGCTCAAAGGCCTGTCAGATATCACTTGTCACAGAAACCCTTCGCCCTGCTCAGACTAAACTGAACCAACAACGTCCAACCTGTCAAAAAAATGTCTCCATCGATCTCCAGCTTCCTTCACATCTCCCTTTGTCGGCCTTCGGGGAGTTTTCTTTCCTCTGTGCTCGTGTCACAAGACAGAAAGAAAGAGAGATGCGGTTTTATTTTTAACTTGGGAGGCGTTTTATGCCTTTAATGGCCTTTTACCTTATTTCTTAATCAGTAAGTGGGAGAGAGGTGGCAGCTCAGGCTGGAGTCGAACCCGGTAACGCTCGATCAAATCACATGTGCATAGTCTGTAATCTTCCTCACACTCTCACTGATGCAGACAAGTTGTTCATTTTAAGTCTTGGACTCTCTTTTCTGCCGGCTCGGTGATGATCTCGACTCGGCCTCAATCCCGTTTGGATTTGATGGCACTCCAGGAAGTCGGATTTTCAAATAAGCGGCAGCTGTTAAATGAAGTCACCCAAAAAAAAAGGCGATGCAGAGTAAACCTGGATCAGGCTGAGCTTGTTCAAACCTTTTCATTTCACTTCAGCTCGAGTCTTCTCTGAATATTAATGGATGTCCTTCTTCAGAAGAGGAAGACATTCGCATTAATGGGAAAAGTGTTTTGTCATTAGATTAAATTAGGCAGCCGCAAATCAGCCTCCATTTTAACAGCAGCAGCAGCTTTGGATGTTTCTCTGCTGGTTTCAGTTTTTGGCCATCGATCTGATTTTGTATTTCCGACGAGGAATGTCAAAACTGAGATCAGTGCCAGTTGTGGCTTTTCAGGTATGAATTTTAAATGACAGCCAAGCAAAGCAAACAAACCAAACAAACAAACAAAAAAAAAAAAAACACACAAACACAACCAGACGACCCGTGCAGCGTTCCTACGCTGTGGTTGGATTTAGTCAAGCTAAGGTTAGCACGACGTACATTTTCTGGTGCCCCCTGTGTTTGATTTGAGTTGGTCAGTTTTTGCCTGTTGCCCCTTTAAGGGGCTTCAAATCTGCCACAACATGAAGTCAATACACATTACAAAGAGCTAACACATGCTGATGTCCTGTTATTGTTAATCAGTTGTGTGTGTGTGTTTGTGTGCTGTTGGGGTGTTGACAACAAACAGGCTGGGATGCCTCCAGTACATGCAGAATTTAACGAGCATTGATTGATGATTAAATGTCTTGTCTGTTGGATTTATTGTGAAAAGTGTGAACCTCACACACACACACGCACGCACGGATACACAATCACAATCACATTAGCGTAGACACAATAAGTATATCACATATATTTATATCAGCGCTTGGCATCTCACACTGATGCAGCCGTCAAGCATGCAGCTTCTCTCTAATTAAATCATGTTATGTATTGATATTTTAGATCAATACATCAATCCTGTGTAATTTATGAAGGTTGTTTGCATGAGAGTATCCCAGTTTGACCCTCCGGCTAACTTTGATGAAATACTTCTCATCAGTTTGCTCTCGCTGGCCGTCACGTCGACGCTTCAACACGTCTCTGTACTCGGGTGCCAACCTCGGACAAAGGCAGTATATCAGGTGGGAGGAGAGCTGATCCAAGTCCAGAGTCCGGTTTCCAAAAAGGTTCGTAAGTTTGAATCCAAGTTATCTCCAATTTCAGATTAGATTTTCTGGGATTTTCTGGGATGAACCCAAATTTCCTCTTTGGGTTAAAGTGCCAGAAGTTCTTATTTCTCAAATTTTCTCACAAATCAGGCGGACCTTTCCATCGGACTTTAATTCCAGCGTCCTCACGTGGCTGTAGAGTCATTGGACCTCAGCGTCTTTGTTCCAGTTGCTTTGTGAAGAGGATTTGTGTAATTCCCCCCCTCACCGGCTATCACACACACAGCCGCCGTCTTCGGGAGCCTGTTACCTGCTCCGAGTCTCACAGGTACATGTTCAGCCAGCTGCTGGCCGCCGGCGGCTCGGGGACAGCCTGAAGGTGGTGAAAGAAAGAGCTCCAACATCTCATCTGCTGCAGAGAGACGGCGTTGAATCGACACCTCGACACTCACGTCCTCTAAGTGGCTCAATGTTTCGTACTCAATTCAGCTTGAAGTCCTCCTTCCTACCGACGAAGCACTTCAGCTCATCAGCTCGGCCTCTGAGGTCCAACGATCTAAATTCACAGTCCACGTCACCTCCAGCTTTCCAAAGGTCTGCTGATGTGTTGTCTCGGGCCTGCTTCTCTTTGTGTGTGTGTGTGTTTGTGTTACGGAACGTTTCTCCAAGGTGACGACTCAGATTTAAAAAAATCTCTTTGGAATTTCCTCTGTCTGCATTTGTTGACGACGTTTATCCTTTTTGCCTCCGTCAGCCGCGTTCTCAGCAAATTGTCTCGTGTTGTTGGCGGTGGTTGTGAGGATCTTGGAGAGGTGACCTCAGAGAGGATGGGGGGGGGGGGGGGGGGGGGGGGGGGACTGATTTCATTACCACGTTTGCACAGAGTAATCCCATAGATCACATTTCCGACTGCAGTTTGAGGCAGATAAACACTCGTCTGTGCCAGATTACATTCTGAGCGTAACCTTGCCAGCACTGCTGCCTATGGGAGCTGTGACTCCTCTCCCCTGTAAACAAGAGGACTTAAAAGGGATTGTAGTTATCCAGATTATCCAAGTGTGCGGCAGTCAGTTCTTCCTCCCTCCCTCTCTCTCTCCCTCTGATTCAGATTCAACAACTGGTGGCTCGGTTCGCTTTAGCTCTGTTGACTTAAAAAAAGTGAAACTCTCTGAAAGCTCAACACGGAGACGGAGCCGGAGCCAAAACGAGCAGCACCTTTGGCCGCCCAGAGGATCAATCCTCCGGGCTGAAGGTCGGTAGAATGGAGCAGCAAGTCAGACCCAATCTTAAAGTTGGCCGGGCTCCTGAACACTCCAGCTTCTGCCACATGCACTGAGATCCTGTGTAAATACGCAGAAGTGGGGTAGAATCAAACCGATGAGCGTGACGCTGAACCGAACAGCTTCGGTCCGACGTAAACAGTGTTGGTTCAGGCCGCCGCCGTCAGCCTATTGGCTACATGACCAGCTGACATCATTACTTCGCCCCCCTCCTCCTTATAGACTCTTCTGTGACTGCAGCTGATTTAAGGGAAATGAAACAGGAGACATCTACAGATTTTACACCAGAATGTGTTTTGTTTTTCTGAAGCTTTTGGTGTGAGGTCTCGGTTTAAAAATGCACGTTACATTAGCTGCTACAAGCATGACGTAATGTAATCTCACACCTGGCTGCTGGCGATCTGCTTCTGTACTTGAATGTTTTGTTATTATTTTATTATGTTTTTTAAAATTGTGATGAACTAATTCAGAGTGATTTTACTGTTTTCATTGACGAGCGTCCCGTAAAGCTCTATAAATGAAATGTGTTGTTATTGTTTATGAATATTATTAGCATCTTTAATATTACAGTGATTATAATTATTATTACTCAATCACCCACTCAGGTTGTTTGCAGTAATTTGTGCTTTGAACGCTGTTTGGCTAACAGTCACATGCCTTTCACTCTCTGTGGCAGCCAGTTTACCAAAAAGGTCGGATTGATGCAGATGTGCAGATGGTCCCACTCAGTTTGGATCTCATTCTGATTCATTTTTAACTAATTATTAAGATTTAGAAATGGTTTTATTTACCAGATCTTTTCATTTAATCGCTCTGGTCTACAAAGAGCTCCGTGGACTTCATGGTTTGGTTTTTGTGCACAAAATTGTTTTGTTGATGATAAAAACGATGCCCAATTAATTCACTTTCCACGGTGGAGAAGAAAAGAAGAAGCGCCCGATGTGCTGAATAATTTAAAATTTAAAAATGCATCTTTTTATTTTCTCATGACATTGTTTTATCCGTTCCGCTTCGACATTTTCTGAAGTCTCGTTCCTTTTCCTTTACATGTGCCACTGAGGGTTTTTTTTTTTTCCCTCGCTGATTATAAACCTTTCACTAAAGATTATACTGTCAAGGTGCTGAAGTGTGGCCACCGGAGACTCGCTGAGCTGCCAGGTCCAAACTGCATCGTGTTTTTGCTGAGATCAGCAGCTCAGCTGTGGTCAACAGAGAATAATCTCACCTACAGTGAGTGTAGTAAAAAGATATATAACTGCGATCGTGTCTCCAATCTTGCCAACAATAAAAAAAGAGCTTAATAAAAAGGTTCAGTTTGATACCAAAGACTCGAGGGGCGCGTCAAAGGATTTGTAATGTTGCTGGTTATTCAAGAGTCCATCAAATCCCAAAGCACTTCCTGTTTAGCTGTTCTTTATGGAACTTTAGTCCCAGTTCGCACGTGTTTGTGTGTTTGTGGCATCTGTGGATTCGAAGGATATTTCCCTTCAGTGTTTTATGTGCAACTGAAACTGTGGCAGATCTCCTCTCCCTCCAGAACTTTTTCTTTCTGCCAAATCCGACGAAATAAAACTGGCTCAAACTTCAGATGGTCATGTTTCTCCGTTTGATTCATCACCCAGGTCGCATTTGGGGCGCCACATGTGACTAAAGTTAAATACACGTGTTACACCCACAGCATTGTTTCCGAACCAACCTTGATTTTTCAAAGCTCGAGCTCAGTAGTAGCTCCGTGAGAACATTTTTGTTTCATTGTTGCCCAGAAATGTTGATTTGCGGTTTTAGCTGAACTTGAAATTGTCCAAAATCTTTTCCGCTGTCAGTGACTCGTCGTACACAGACGAGCCATGTGTTGTTATTTTTTTAATGGAGCTATGAAGTGAAATAACTCTAATCTTGAGTCAGCAGAAGGAACTTAGGAAATGTTTTATCTGCTCTCCTGCCGTCTGAATTGTGTTTTCTTTTTTTTCCTTTTGTCAGAGCCAAACCACAAGACGGCTTTCAAAAGTGAGAAATGTAAGAGAGTTGTTGATGTTGCTGTTGTTCTTTGATATTTAATAATCCAACGGCCCCCCCCCCACCCCAGAAACCAAAGCCTCCAGCAACAACACTTAAGCAGCAACATTTCATTCAGATCTAAGATTTAAAAAAACAGTCATGAACTGAACGTCTTGCTGCAGAGGAAGCAGCGATGGCGACATCATTCACTTGCCGGGGAACGCTCATGCAAAGTGGCCCGAGCTTAAGCAGTCAAACTGCTAAACGGATTGGGGGGCGTGGTGGGGAGGGGGGCGTAAGAGGATTGGCTGTAAGTGACCTCCAGATCACTGCCGTCAGTGTAACTACAACATGGCTTAGTTCATAATGAGAGAGAGAAAGGGATAAACACACACAGAGACGGCGGTGGGGGTGTTTAATGGCGGATTGAAGGGAGAGGATGCTGACGGTGAGAAGAGCTCACCTGTCAGCCGCTTCAGATGGCGGCGTGGTCGTTTCAAGTTAGTGTTCAGTCGAGTGTGCGCAGGTACACCATCCAAAGTCCAAAATAACAATGGAAGTCAACCACCCATAAGGCAAAACTCTGTGTGTCTGTGTGTGAGTGTGTGCGTGTGTGTGTGTGTGTGTGAGTGTTTGTGTGCATTCCTGATGGCGGCGGCCCGTGGCACAGTGGCAATCATTCCTCACTTCGCAATTACAAAGAGCAGAAGGCTGCAGGTAATCACCATTGATCAGCGCTCATGTACACACACACACACACACACACACACACACACACACGCATGCTCGGGCCAGTAGCATTGATCCACCCAACCCAACCCAACCTCCAGGGAAGATGGCGAGTGTGACAGCGACAGGAGATACAATAGAGATACAAAAATAGAGACGGTGGGAGAGGCAGGGAGGGAGACGGTGAGATGGGAGGGGGGCCACAAAAAACAGGAGCTCATGGACGTGATGGACAGAAAAATAAACATAAGTCGTCCTTCAGTTTCTGTCTCTTCTGCGAGAAACACGGCCAGATGAGTTTGTCTGTACGTGGAAGGAAGACGTATGTGTGCGTGCTACGCTTCAACAAGCCCGTTGATCAGAATCTACAGAAACACACAGCAGTGGCTGGCTGTGTGTGTGTGTGTTTATGTGTAGTTGTGTTGTTGGAGAACATGCGGGCGGCAAGGCCTTTTCAGGTCCACGTTCAGGCTGAGGTCGCTGTCGGGTCTTTAGTTGTGTTATGTCCTCACAACTAGAGCAACGGCAACATGTGTGCAGTGTGTGTCTGTGTGTGTCAGGGTCATCAGTGTGACGTCAGCTCGGGCTCCGGGTATCGAGGGAGAAGGTCGAGCTTCCTGCCAACTCAGGCTGCATCTGTTTGTGTTCCAAGGTCGAATCAAGGTCACCGTCACCCCGATGATTCGATACGCTGCGGTCGCCTGAGTGTGTCCACCAAATCTGTGCTGTACATTAATTACACAGTTGTTCATGCAGCCGTTCAATATTTTACTGAATAGAATCACGTTGTGTTCCTGCAAGACGGTCAAGAAGCTTCAACTTTAAAAATGGATGATGGACATGTTAGTATTTTCACTGTTTATGGTCATAACAAACTGCAGCCGGCTCACTTCTGTTTGGATAACTACGACCTGGATGAATGACAATCTTCACAGACAAAAACAAAAACGTGGTAGAAATATAAAACAGAGAGCTTTCATCCCACGTGTATAATTCTCAAGAGAAAAATCATGAATTTTTTGTGGCCAATTTGAAAAGATAATCAATTTTCATCACATTCAATATTGCTCTGAAGGGCTTTTTCTCCAGATTATCAACAAGTCCCGTGACAATGAAATCTCCAACTTTACCCGTTAAAGAGGAGACGATTCATTCGTCTTTGTCCGAACACCCATGTTTCATCGGCAGTGAGTGAAGAAAGGAGGCTGACCTTGTGATTCTAGCAGTTATGGGTTTCATTATGACCAACCGATTCAGAAATTCTAGTATTCATCATCACTCCATTGATTTTGAGTTCCACATAATTTCCAACCTTCGGCCGAGGAGCAACAACAACATTTACAAAGAGCGGCATTAGCATGAGTAGGTTCGTCCAGTCTTTGTCAGAATTTGTTGTGTTTACAATACAAGAGATTAAAATACATCTGAACAAGCTAGTTGGCGTTCTAACCTCAGCAGAAGAAAGTAGAGAACAAACGCAGTTTCTTCTCTGGACTGGAGGTAAGTAATTAGCTCTATGTACTGTAGCAATACAAAAGTTTATCTGTAGCACCTTTAAACTAAAGTGACTTTAAGATAAGATAACATAATCCTTTATTAGTCCCTCAGTGGGGAAATTTGCATCGAAGAGAGAATGAATATTGTGCACGCACACATATATGAGAGATATTTTTAGCAGTTGTTGTGTGACCATCTGTGCAGGCTTACCCAGATACATGTAGCACTTAAAACAGAAGCATAATAAAACGTAACACCTGCAGGTTTTCCACACACTTCAGAGAGACATCTGTCCTCGCGGCAGACCTCTGTGAGATCTTATTGTCCTTACTGTGAAATCATTACAGGCTCATCTCGCCGTTACGAGTTGCCAGTGGAACGCAGACGGTGCTCTTAGGTCGCACAATGATCTCCTCCCATGTGCGTGGAAAATTTGGCAGATGAACTCATGGCACTGACTCACAGCTGCCCCTTCGCCAGCAGCAGGGCAAGTTGTGTCATGACGGCTCTCCAGGATCCAGTTTAGCCTTCTCAGTGGGAAGTACGGATCACCGAGCTCACTCCCTAACTCTGGAAAGTCCCTGTATCAGTGTGACGATGCTGTTGGAGCCGAGAAGTCAACACGCTGTATGAAAATAATCCTTATTCATTGTATTCTGTGGCGCGTTAAAGTGAATATTTCTTGTTATTAAAATACTAGAACGCCTGGACTAAAGGATTGCATGTAAGGATCATTTGCATTAACACTGCGAGCGAGCACAGACTTGTTATTCCCCCTCTGTTTTGCTGCAGCCCACGCCTCAGCAACTGAGGAGATTGTTCTCAGTTTTTTCTCGCAGAGATGGGATGAAGACAAAAGTATAATCTGCATGCACATGTGCAGAAAGTGGAAGAGGTCTCCTGCCCCCCAAATAACACAGAACCAAACCAAAGTCACGTGTATACATCGGACCGTCGCGAGCCTGGCCTTTTGTTTAGACGTCCGTTACATCCGTTTAAAAGAAAGTGAGCGAGGCAATTTCACACATTACCGACTACGCTTGGTTTTTTTATTTACCAACCTGAGCTGGTCCTACATTCAAGGGAGCGTGTAAGTAAAACCCCCTCTGATGAAAAATGCGTTTTTCTTACCTTGTTAACATGTCAGTCCGTTATATTCCATCTTGGAACTGAGATGAAACAGTGTCAGCTTTGTAACAACTGATTCAGACGGCTGTCAGCGAAATGTCCAAAAGGGGCTCATAACAACTCTAAAACTCTGTTAGTTACTCAGCTGCTGCCAGTTAGAGGATAAACTAATAAAGCCGTCATCCTCCGCACCATCGCTGCTCTCTCATCCGTCAGCAGAAGTCAGAAAAGTATAGCTGTGTATCCGGCCTGGAGATGAACTCTAACGCCTCTCGTGGGGAGGTTGATTAGTACATAACTTACTGACTTATGGATTAATGACAACGAGTGAGCAAATAACTTCGGCGAACGGGCTCCAAATGAATAAATCACACCAACGAACAGATGAACCGCGATTTTTATGAAGCTTCCATTTCCTTGCTTCGGGGACTTTTTCTTCTTCTGTCTTTGAATGTTCTTATCTAAAAATACCACCAGTGTTTTATGCTCACAGCGAAATGTTTCAGACCAGACTTTATTATTGTCTGTCTTCATTGTAATTGGGTCGCCAGTTATTAGTTTCTAGATGAACCCTGCTCCAGGCGGCGGAGGCTGTTCCGAGCCATCAGTCGCCTCCTTTTTTTAGCCTCGTTTGTTTCTGATTGTTTCCATCAAAGAGGACACAACACATGCATTCACCTGCAAATTAGTAATGTAGATGACAGGATTTGGAGACGCTGCCCCCTCCCTTCCTGCCCCGTCTGCGTCTAGAAAAAACCAAACAAAACCAAGCTGTTATGAGTTTCTTCTCTTCAAACTTTTACCACCACGCCCTCTCAGGGGTTTCAGCTAGTTACCTTTAAATGCCGCCTGCTAAAAGAAAACAAACAGAACACATTAAGTGGCACTGCTGAACATGTATGCTGTATTTTTGGTGATTACTGCAGCCCTTTTGTCATGAAAAGTAAATCTTTTCAAAGACGATGTCATACCAAAACACTCACACTTTCCATTTTTTTCCCTCTCTCTCTTATAGATTTGTCTAAAAGCTGCACAAACAAACATAATTATTTGAGACAGAACTTCAAGGTTTACACTGCGAGAGGCCGCGCCCAGCAGAGAATCTCACCTAATTAACTGCAACGCTTAATGGGTGGGCATGAGTTAAGATCAATTATGTCGCCTTTGTCGCTGTTGTTTTCCCAAAGAGCTCTCCGTCTCTCTGTCTCTGTGATCAATGCGCGCCCTGAAGCACCAAAGCAGATGTCTTCTGTTTTCACATTCCTTCGGCCAAATATTGCCCGGGGAAGGGGGGGGTCCGATGTCAGATAGGACCCCTCCTCGCTTTCAACAATGGATCAATGACGTGACTTTGCATGTCCCTCTGTAATTCACTGAATACCTTTGGTGAGCTGGTCTGCGTGGCCTGAGGACTGAGGGGTGCAGCAGGAAGGTCATACACATCGACATCGTATATATCTGCACAAGCAAACGTGTAGAAGGGATAAATGACGCTGTGGTCGAGTACACGCTCACTCACGTAACGAAGAGATCAACTCTAGACTGCCTGTTCATGCAACAGGTTTCACATGTTTGTGCATTCTGGTCCTCTTCATGGAGCCGTCCACATTAATGCCTCTGTGCCTCTGTGCGTTGCCTTGGAGAGGTGGTGTGTGTGCTCAGAGATGGAGGGGGGGCACTAACCGGTGACATTTCAAGCTATTGTCTTTGCTGAACTCCTGCTCGCTCTTTAGGCCTTTAATTTGGTCATTAGACCACATGACCGCTGTTTGTTTCAATAGACTGCTGTCTGGATGTTTATCTGATTTACAAGATCATTCCCAGACAGGGTGATGTATATCCCAGTGGATTATTCCACATGGACATCCTGGCATCTTGGCACAAGAAGTAAAGCCTGGTGGCACGAAAACGGAGTTACCTTAATTAAAAGTAGGTTTTTTTTTCCTAGGTTACAATGGAAGAGTAAAATGTAAATGAAAACTGCATCAGAGAGACATTTTCAGCAGCAGCAGAAAAAAAAAAAGCAGCTATTTGTGTTTTTGGCACCGATACAAGGACAATCAGTAAAACATCATAAGCACATCGCTGCTGACGAGCGAGAGCAAGGACAAGGACGACTGCCGGTGGCAGCTGCGATTCCTCAGTTTACCTCCATCAGAAATATCTGCAGTCATTCATCGGGGCGGCTGAATGAGACATGTAGGTTAAAGTTCAGGGGACGTGCTGGTTTGTCCTGATTTAGTTTAAATTAACATCTTCAGAAGTCGATACGACTTTTCGTTTTCTAACATCCTAAAAATGGTTGCATCGCTTTTTGGTGTTTGATGTGGACGAACTGCTATGAAAAAATTTGAACTTTTTGGAGATCCGAGATGTCTCGGGACATTTTTGTTCAGTTCAGTTTGTTGTTTAACATTTACACTCCAGTGTTTATAACATGATATTAGTTAAAGCCTCTCCGAGCAGGAAGTGAAGCTCAGATCCAGGCATCTTTCCAAATGATTGCTTTGCATGTAGAAAGAGAAAGAGTGAATTATTTTCCTCCTTTTCTTCTTATTGACACCAGGAAACAAACAAAATGTTCAGTACCTGAGTGCAGAAATGAGTCAATAAACTGTTGAGTGAGTGTTGAGGTACAGACTGTTTCCAATAAAACATAAACACAATGTCCATCATGAAAGTTGTTAATCATGACACACAAGTTATTCCAAAAGTTTTAGCAAAAGCAAAATAAGTCAGTTACAGTCTGACGGCAACAAAAGGTGACATCTGCTTGACTTCAGTATGAATGTGGGTTTGTTTTTTTCAAACATATGAGACCCTGCTCAGAGCAAAAGGAGTTTCTCTTTGTACTCGTCGTAGTCTAACAGACGGTGCCGTCAGCCCTTTACCTCATTAATCCTCCTGCCACCGGGCTCCATCAACCAAAAAGTATGTGTCATCATTAGATTTTCCACTCAAATAAGACAAATCACTGTTGAGATTCCTCTTTATTCTTGTGACATGCTCACCACCACCACCAAGCTCATCCTCCCTCCCTCCCTCGGGGGACGGGACTGATGAAGGCCTGAGTAACCGGAGAAACTGTCACAAACTGTCAATCAGCACGTATGATGAAAACGTCACACAACGCCACTCTCAGGTCGTGACCTTAAATGTGGATGGGGAAAGTAGCCATTTCTTTGGGGTTTTTTTGTTTTGTCGTTGTTTTTTTTTTCTTCCCCTTCCAGTGTTTTATTTCCGAAGTTCTGAAAAGGGCAGCAAAAAGCCAAGAGGTGCTTCCTGTCATACCTCCAGGTCTGCTCCCGTCAGAACATCAGAGTTATCTTCCACCGCAGGCCGAAAACTCATCTGCTCCCAAAGTGCCTCGCCTCCCCTCGTCCCCACTGAATCATATCCCCTCTCCCGTATCTTCCTCCTCTACTGGCTATAATATGCTCTTATCTTCAACTTCAACAAAATCCTTTCTCCCTCTCCCCTTGGTCTTCATTTCTCTTATTTCACTTTACAGCCCTCCTCTCTCACATGATAATTGTTGGGTGGCTGTAATATTATCAGGACAGTCTGTGGTGTTGGGCATTGTGAGAGCCAAAGTGGAAAAAAGTATGAAGTTTTCTTTAAAACTTCTGTAACTTCAGTGTTATGTTTTGGGTTTTTTTTGTTAGTTTTTTTGTTGTTGTTGTTGGGTTTTGTTTTAGTTTTTTTTCTGATGACACTGATAGGCACTAGGGCGCTGACACTAGGAAGTAAAATAAATCCAAACCTTCCCAGGCCAAAATCTGGCCTATTTAGAATACCAGAAAAGAACGCTTTATTACCACTGAGATTACAACTGTCCTTCGAGCTGCTGCGTTAAAAACAGACAGACGAAACATAAAACACGGCACTCAAAGAAGAACGGAACTCGTACACATAATCAAACAAAGACATTTGTTTTACTTATAAGGTAGAATATAATATCAATATTTCAAAAATATACAGTCAGATGCTACTTCCACATCTGGACCAACTCTGATGTGGAAGCAAATGAGCCCACCTTTTATTTTACTGATAAATCTCAAACTGCAGCAGAGCCATGAAATAATAATAATAATAATAATAATAAAAAAGAAAACAGGCTTATTTTCTGTCATCAGTTCACCGTCTAATTGTGCGCAGTGTGTGAATCGGCCCGCCTCGAGTCTGCAGTGAGACCAACTGGGCCCAAAACTTTATTAGTCACTCACAGTGTGAAGAAAACGCTTCTGCTGACGTTCCCGGGCAGCTGGGAAGGTGCTGGCGCCGTCACCATGGCAACCCGGATGCCAGTCTCCTCAGCTATAGAAAATTCGAGTTCCTTTGTTGTTGATTTATTGTGGGATTTGTTTCTTCAACTCTGTCTGGGGGTTTATTTTTTACCCCGTGATGCCCGAGCATCTTCGAGGTTGACGTCCTTTTTTTCAGTTCATTAAATTCATTATGAGGCATGGAACGAGGAAAAGTGCTTTCGAATTCATTATCCTTGATTAACAAAAATTGTGACCTAGAGACGGAAAATTCTCTTATTTGGAAAAAAAAAATAAAACAAGACCAGCAAAAACACAAGAAAAAGAATAGTTTTGGACATCAGGAAGTGAATCCAAACCTGCCAACCAATCAGAGCTCTCCTCTGGTTTGGTATAATCCTTAGAGGTGAGCCGGGGAAATGTTTGGGAGGTGACATGTTCCGTCCGTCTGACTCCTGAGACATTCTGCTGATTCGGTTCGATTTGGACCTCCCTCTGATGGAAAGTGCAAACTGAGGTGTGTCTTCAACAGCATTGTGGGAAAAGTGTTGGGTTGCATCAGTTCACAGTACAAGAAGCTTTTACCCGCCATGTACACAACAAGCGCATTCGCAGCTGTCGCACAAGCGCACAATGTGCAAAGAAACGCAGAGCGCACGTGTGCGTTGACAGCGTCATATGCATCCAATCAATCAGACGAGGCCCGGGAGCCCTTTTTCTTACATTCAGAGAAACAATCAAAGCAAAGAAATGACATATCTCGCTGAATCAATACTATATAAGCCGCAAAGATAGATAAGTAAACAAAGATGTGCACGCACATATGAACTCACATCGCCCGTCACATTAGGCCTTCTGTGTTTCTCTGCCCTATTTCCTTCTGCCGGCGCTGAGATGAAATATTAACAAGGAGGACGGCACCCTAACCCACATACTGTATCCTGCACTGCCTGCCTTAATAGGCACAGGAGCAGAAAACACAAACACACACCTACAGTCTCGCTTTAACAATACTGCTTATAAAGGAACCTGAAATTGTGTTTTATACAAACTTTGACATGGATGCTGGAAGTGCAGAGGCAATCATGAAGCAAACACAGACAGAATCCAAGTGTGCGGCGTGCTCCCTCCACGGCAGGATACCCCGACCTGCCTCACATTAAAGCTATTTTGCTTCATCGACTTCTAAACACCCACCGAAGATGGAGAGCCGTCGTATCAGAGCGGCTGTTTATCTTTCTCGTAGATTGATTGAGTTCGGTGTGAAGTTTTCCTATCACATGCTCATCAGATAATCTGACACGCTCTGAATACCTGCCATTCAATAATCAATTTACTTGCTATCTTTCAAATTACACTGTCAAACTGCCTCTCTCTGCCTCCCCTGCTCTCTCCCCGAACATCTGCCATTCACTATCCAGTCGCTGCCTACAATTTTTCAGATTATTACACATTTAAAACCCATCTTCTCTCCCTTTCTCCCCCTTTCCCTTCGGGACAATTATAATATTTAAAATATAATAAGACTATATTGCCAATAAGTTTTCCAGAAAGCGTATGTAGAAGGCAGAGGAGGTGTGGAGGTGGGGGGCACTCATTAGAAAAGTGAGAGGAAGATGAGGAGAGATAGACAGAGAATGGCAGTGATGGCGTGGGAGGTGGCGGCGGCGGTGGCGGCGGTGGGGCAAGCAAATAGGATTTGAAGCCTGGCAAAACAGGAAGGCTCTCCGGGAGAAGGCAGTTGTCACTTTTCATTAGACACAGTCACGCGGATGAGGCCCCAGCTCGCCTGACGCCTTCCCTCCGAAGAGGAGCTGTACAGCTGCAGAGTGCCCCCCCCCCCCCCCCCCCCGCATCTGCATCTTGTCTCCTTAATACCACATGTCCTGTCCCTCTTGTGTTTGCATGTCTCCATGTCGCCAGGTTCTTTTCCCACTAGTTGCCTTTTGTCTTCCGTTCGTTCTGTTGCAGGAGAGAAGTTATTTTGGGCATCCGTGCGGCTGGTGGAAGTAAACATCCCATTCATTTTGTGCATAGACAGCTTTAGGTGACTGACATTTGGAGCGTTTCCAGCGCTTGGATGGGCATGAAACTCTCTCCTGCTCAAATTGACACAAGAAAAGACAAGCAGCTGCAATATATATATATATATATATGACTCATTCGTAAAAAGTCAAATTTGAAAGTCTAAAGCCTTGAGGACAGGAGGCAAATTTGGCTCTCAAGCATCATTTAGTTAAAAAAATCCATCATAAAGCTTGAAATTCAGTTCCATGTACCATTTCAGTAAAGCAGAATCTGAGTCTTATAAGTTGTGGACCCGTTTGCATTCAACAATTTAAATCAAGCCTGGTATCCCAAGGAATTATCTCCGTATTGGATGATCACAATTTCCATCCAATGATAATGTTCAGTGCTCATGCAGGAAATAATGGGTGATACATGGAGTGAGGTGACATTAGAGGTCTGAATTATGTGATAAAATACAGCCGCCCCGGCTGGCTCCTGTAGGGAGGGGTGATAATCGTTACACGCCGGGAAAGTGGTGAATGAAACATGACGGAAAAAGCTGCGTGAAGGCTGAACAAGCTTCGAACCATTGCTATTTTCTGGTCTTCACACAATTCCTTAACGGAGGGGCCGAAAAAATCTCCAAAATTCAGTGTCAGACATTTTCAGAAAGTAAATGCATTGAAGGATGAGGAGGCGCTCTGACGTCCATCGCACATAATCAGAACCCCGACTGCAGAAAGCTGGAGTTGTTCTCCAGACTCCAGCCGAGCTCATCGGATGTTTGGTGACTGTGTCGTTTAAACCGATGCACTATTGGATTCTGGGTCAGTTTGGGATGAATTTAGCATCTCCGCTGCTTTGTTACAGCACAGTGAAATGTTTCTTTCATCCAGTCCAGCTCTGATTTGTCTTAGGCAGGGGCTGCTCAGGCTCACCTCATTTTAAATGGAGTTTTTATATATAGCCTGCCTGTACATATCACGTCCTCCTGGCAGATTGCAGTAGTATCACAGCAGGCAGAGTATCCTCTGCTACCTTTGCACATTTTCTCTGTCTTTGTCAGCCTCGATATCACTTCTCCCTCTTCTCTCCTGCCTCGCCTCTCCGGCTCTCCTGTCTCCCCACGTAGTGTTGGTTTACTCCTACTTCTCCTCTCATCAACGCTTCTGTCACGTACCGTCATGAATATTGAAACACCACCTCCCTTCGGTAAAGCCTGGCCTGTCTGAAGACGTTAGGAGGAACGAACCCCCCCTCCTCTCCAGCAGCTAGTTGTTGCTCCGTGTTAAGATGTCTGAGCAGAAACAGCCTGATAGTCTGTTATGTTATGTACAGTCTGAGTTCACTGACCTCACCATCTTATTCTGTAAAGTTTGTGTGCCTTTGTGGTAACGAACCGCTGATGTGAACCAACACATTTCCTCATAGAATCATCAGCGATTATCAGTTTTTCACGCATGGTGATCACCTGACCTGTGGCTTGTTAAGACAAGCTAACGCTAATGCTAAAGTAAAAAAAGAAATAAAATAAAATAAAATATAAATGAACAGTCATTTTCATTAAACCTCCTGAAATAATATCAAGTTTTCAGGGTTTTAATCGAGAGCATGTTAGCATGTTAGCATTTACGGGCTCACAGAGGAGCTAGCCTGACTGTAAACACTGAACGGTTTATTATGGGATGTTCTGAATGGACAAAACACATCAAGTCGTGATCGCATGTTAGCATCCTGACGTTAGCATTCAGCCCAAATGACCGCTGCAGGTCAACTGTGGACTGTAAACTGGCCGACACTCGGTCAGTCGGATGGCTCAGGACTCCCCACGGCGGCCGTCTGGGATCTGCTGCAGCCCTGAAGCTCACGAGGCGAGACGGTCTCTACAGCGATGAGCTACCTTCATGTTGAGCTGTGAAAAGATTTTCCAGACATAATCGTTTATTCATCATTTGCACAGAGTCGTGCATGAATTATTCCACGGCATTCCTTTTTTCTTTTGCTTTTACAGTATTTTGTTGATGCTACTTTTAATCTGTTGCGACTGAATAGATATGTTTTGTTTTTTTTTTGGTTTTTTTAGGACATTGTCTTCATCTCCTGTTTGGTTTTCTGGAAAATGTTTAGTTTCCGTGCTCAGGTTGGCCAGGCCTCATCAGGGAAATGTCTGTTCTTTGCCAAACGGCGTTGACTGGAGGCTAAAGGAGAGGAGCTAGCATATGTACTGGCCTGAATACTTTGCACATTTAGCTCGAGAACATGTGAGTAAACATTTCTGTTTTCATGTTGTAGTTGTGTGTTTGAGAGAAGGATCCATTTTTTTTTTCACAGATGATGAAGTCATGCACTTTTGGCTATTTGCGTTCGTGACATTTGACAGTTTTTCAATTATCTCACTCAGACCCAGAGTCACAAGTTTGTTTTAGTTCGTTTTTTTAAATACCCGCAAATTTTAAGACGTTTCCCCCCCTCCCTCAGTTGAATGCAGTATTTATGGTTTTAGTGAAGTTTATCCTAAACAGTCTGAACCCAATCGGGTTAACAGAGTTTCACCATTCACTCGTTTAGAAATGAGAAATAAGTAACTTGACGCTAACCTAACGAAGCTAAATCAACTTAAAGCGCATTTGTTTAGAGGTTACACAAATATAGACAAAGTAAAAAAAAAAAAAAAAATCCTGTTTTCCTCTGACATCCACATACAGTACGAGTCAGTAAAGGCGATGCTATTTTCTTTACGGCTTGGACAGAAGTGTTTTCCTCTGCTGCTTCCGGTTCGATTCCTGGATGCTCCCAATGAGCAGGTGAGCGAATGTGAGTTTGTTTGTGTGGGTGAGTGTGTTGCTGCGTTGTGTCGTTGTAAAGCACTCTGTGGTGCTCTTGGGATAAAGATGCTATATAAATGCAGTGCAAACACTATTAACCATCACTCTGCTTCAAGCGCGCACTATCTCATGTAATATATTCACACATCACACATCGCCGCCCTCCCCAGAATGACTGCATGGTAAGTGGCTCGCTCACACCTCCACAGCGATTGTTGTTGGGGAATGTTTTTCATTTGCCGTTCATGACTGTGAGAGATGTGAAGCCGTGACCTGCTCGACGAAACTCTGTTTCTTTGAGTCCACCTTCAGTTTGGCAAATGGAGTGGAATCAATGTCAATATCATCGTGGCTTTGTTAGAAAACAAAAAAAAAACTAAACATGCCTGGTCCCATTTTTATGGCGAGGCTACTCAACTGAATTCATGAAACACTTAGCTGAGTTTTTTTTTTTTTATCAAATCAAGTTCATTTGGTGCCATATGAATGCATGAATGCATATAAAACCACTCCAGGTGCTGTCACTGTCTCCGAAAAGTCAATATGGGCAAAGACATGCAAAGTCAGACTAACTAACAACGGTTTCACCTCCCTAAGACTCGACAAAGCTTTGTTTTACTTTTGGTCATGGAAAATGTTGAATAAGAGATCTGAAGAAAGATCTTAGATTATTTATTTGTGAATTTTGGTATTAAAGCTTAAATCAGAAATCCTCAGTGCAGTGCACACGTCCATTGATAAAGCCGGCATGATGCTTATTGACACCCCGGATCAATGTCATCACCAGAACTCCTCCGGAGGGCACAAGGGACCCAAAAGGGCGCTCGTGGCCGTCCAAAGAGATGTCAAAGAAGCTCAGCCAAAGTAAACAGGAGTCCGATCCAGCGCTGTATGACTGTGTGTGCTGCACAAGCAACGTCAGATTTATTAAGAATTTATTATTTATTGTTTTATTGTTTTGTGCAAAATGGGTTAATGGCTATTTATTATTTCATTAAGTTAATTCTGGTATTAAGCCTGATAACTTGATTAGAAGAGTCACTGTGGTATTGATGAAGGCTGCTCATTGACCCCCCCCCCCCCCGGATCAATGTGATCATCATAACTCCATCGGAAGAGGCGTTGAGCACACACATTGATTTATCCGCTCATGATTAGGCCTTTGGGGACACATGGGGGGGGGGGGGGGCAACACGGAGGGAGGTGTCTGAGGAGGAGGGGAAAAGAAAAGGAGAGGGGGTGGAGTAATCCGGAGAATGTGAGGCACTGCCCTCTCTCTCTCTCTCTCTCCACCTCCTGCTTCAGCCTCGGCAGCGGACATTTGCGTGGAGGACCTCGGGAGATCCGGAGGTCCGACAGCAGCGGAACAGACTCCCCGGCCGGACTCATGGCTGGAGGCTCCGGAGCTCAGCTTTAGGGAGTGGACATTTTATTTTTTATTTTTTCATTTACCACAAGAGAAAGTGATGTGATTTCATTATTTTTAATCATTCTTTTTTTTTTAATTCTCACTATCAAACCCTATAATTATTTTTTCCTCATCTTTTCATCCATTGGATCTGTTTTTTTTTAACTCCAGGCACTAACCCGAGCGGTGCTTACTTTTTATTATCATATTATTATTATTATTATATATATATATATATATATATTTTTTTTTTTTAATCACTGTGAATAAGCTTCCACCTTTCTGCTGAGACTACAAACTTTGGACCACCGAAGGGCAGCTCGTCGTCAGTCAGCCCGGAGGGGGGGAGAGAGAGAGACGGAGCAGCGAGGAGGAGGAAGAGAAGAAGAAGAAGAAGAAGAGGAGGAGGAAGAAGAAGAAGAAGAAGAAGAAGAAGAGGAGGAGGAGGAGGAGGAGGAGGAGGAGGAGATTGGACACCGAGCGGAGAGCCGCTGTTTGTCCGCTCCGCTCTGCGCGAAACGCGGGCAGGAAAAGAACCGAGCCCCCCCCCCTGCCCCCCCCCCAATAAGACTCCCTTTTTAATTTTTCCACTCCTCCACCACCGGGCGGAAGAAGAAGGAGGAGAAGAAGAAGAAGAAGAAGAAGAGGAAAGGGGGAACAAACGGGAGGATTTTAGCCTGAATGAGGAGAAGCTGGATATAAAACCTGGAGGAGATCTGACGGTCAGTTCCTCTTCTGTGCTTATAAACGTGTGTGTGTGTGTGTGTGTGTGTGTGTGTCGGGACATTGAACGCAGCATTGACTGTTAGTGTGTGTTGCTGGAAAGAGAAAGTGCTTGTCGGACTGGAGGGGGGGGGGGGCAGACATTCAAGGAGATGCCGGCAGAGCCAAATAAATATCCACCTCCACGTTCCTCTCTCTCTCTCTCCTTCCTGCAGCTTTTGGTTTATTGTTGATTTATTATTATTATTATTTTTATTATTATGCTCACTCCAAAATGAAAAAAAAAAGCGTGGAGGTTTCGGTGCGTTTGATTCCGGCACCGGCTGCGCTGAGCCGTGATCCGCGGCGGCGGAGCTGTGCTCGGTCGGTGGGGGATATTTTTAGGATATCACCGTGTTATTAGCCGGCTCTCTGGGCTACTTATCCCGGCTCCCTCCCTCCCTCCTTTTCCTTTCATTCCTTCCTCATTCCCTTCTGTCCGCCCCCCCCCCATATGAAGCCCACCACGCTCATTCCTCTCCGGCTTCAAACCCGAACAGGTGCATTTAAAAGCCAGGCCGGGACAGCCCGGGAGGTGGGGGGGGTGGGGGGGGGGGGTTATGGTTATAATGTGGACTGTATTTCACAGACTGTCTCCAGGTCTATTTTTGGCATCCTGTTTCGGGGGGGTTGGGTATGTATGTCCCCTTAAACCTGAGAAAGCCCCCCCCCCCTTCATTTGAGGTAGTGACCTTATTGTTCTTCATACTATTTAGTTGCTCGCGCTTTTGCGCGCGTCCTCGTGCACCAATAGGATTTGAAGTTGACTACAGTGAAGATGGAGGGGGGGGGGCGGGGGGGCCTGTTGGATATGGACTCATACCTCATTATGAGCACTTCAGTCCAAGTAATGAGGAGGTGAAATTGGGGAGTAAATAAAAATGAAATAAAATAAAGAAGTCAAAGTGAGAGAAGGAGCCGACCCGCAGGATGTTTTCCTCCCACCGCCTCGTCGTGATTCCTCTCACGTCCGCTTTGCCATGGAGACGTTTGACAGCCTGCTGCGGTCTGGGTATGTCTCCTTTGACCGAGGGACGGGACAGACAGAGAGGGAGGATGGAGTCCCAGGGAGAGGAAAGCTAAAGCTGAGTAAGGACGTTTATTGAGAAGGAGGGATGAAAGAAAAGAACCCCCCCCCCCCACCACCTTTTTATAAGAATAAAAAAAGGAGCCACTTTTGGTTGTTTAAGCGGAGAGGCCTCTCAGGATGGAGACACACATTGTCATATTCTAACCTTCTGTAGTGAGTCCTTGTTGTGCTGCAGTTTCTCAGGTGCCCCCCCCCCCCCACCACCACACCCCTTCAGTGGGAGTCAGAGGTTCTCCTCTTACGGCTGGTTTGACTACAAAGCTGTTTATTTCATTTAGTTTTCTGCTGATCTGACCTTTGAGGTCCTGCTAGGGATTTGATCCGTGTCCGGCTTTTTATTATTGTTTTTTGTTTGCTTGTTTTATTGTTGTGTGTGTGTGTGTGTGTGTGTGTGTGTGTGTGTGTGTGTAAAGCAGCAAGCTGGTGAAACTCCTCACATCTGTCCTCCTCGTCTTTTTTTTAAAGATCATTTGATTGTTAAGACATTCCTGGCTGCTCTTATTATCCCACAGGCCCTAAATAAATTAAAGGACTCGGCCTTTCAGTAATGGGCAATTTGGAGGGCTTTGAGTGGTCCCCTGGGGGCCGTTATTCACTGTCTGCAGCCCTGTGGAGGAGCCCGAGAGGTTCACCTATTTTCCTATTATTCCCTGCACACCAATGGATGCAAATCAATACCTTCTCAGGATTTCACACTGGATTCTATTTTATTCCGTCCTGCTGAGCCCCTCGTGACGCAAATCAGACAGACCTGCAGCTGAGTACACTTGTTTTTGTGTGTGCGTGTGTGTTTGTGTAAGCAGGCGTCATGTTGATAGGACTGGTGTGTTTTGTAGACAGGCTGTCTTTAATCCGCCACACAAAGAACAGTGTTTGCCCCCCCCCACTTAGAGCAGCAGGAACAGCCACTGTTGATGATGGTGATGATGTCCGTGTCCGTTTCTGTTCCGTGGTTTTTCGTTGGGTTTTGTTTTGTATATTCAGGTTTGTGCAGAGTGAGTTTGGCTGTGTGTGACTTTTGACCCCCCTCCCTTCCTGAACTGGTTCAGTTTAGCCTCAAATTCGAAGCTTCTTCTTGTTTAAAAAAAAAAAGGGCAAGAGCCTGTTCACTTGACTTTTACTGGGATAAAAAAAGGGGGATTAAAAAACAGATTAGTGTCTCTGGCAGTTGCAGTAAATAACCTCATCTAGTCTTTTTTTGATGAGGAGCAGAGCGACACACACACACAGACACACACACGTGTTGGATTGGCGTGCTGGTGTGTTTGACTGGATTTATTTGTGTAGCATGCAGCAGGCGTGGAGTTGTGCGAACAGAGAGGTGAGAGTCACTCTGTGTGCCGCTGCTGCTGCAGTGACAAGAGGTCCGGTTGTTTGTGAGCCGACTTTGCTGAATGTGTGTGTGTGTTTGTTTTTTTTGGTTTTTTTTTTCATAACGTTCTCTATCATTTTTATTTTTTTTATTTACACACCAGAGAGAGACCTCTGTGTTTAACCTTTCACGGGTTAAACCAACAGTGATCGTGTGTGTGTTCCGTTCCTGGGCAGTTTCCTGTGTGTGTGTTGAGTCGACACCAGAAGAGCTCGCCTCTGAAAGGCGCCTCAGTCTTCAGTATTTAAAAAAAAAAAAAAAGGTGTGTTTTTTTGGCTTAGCAGGTTTAAATTACCTCTAAAAGGCAACTGAGCTGCCGCTGCAACCATCTTTTCAAGGTGATGGTCAGCTTAATAGGTATCGAACGCTGCTGCACGCAGATGTAGCACACACTTTGTATCGGGCCTGCTGTGTGTTCAGAGGAGGAAAATGCTCTGTGGCTCTGTATTGTGGTTTTCCAAGGAAGCGCTGGAACTCTGGGTTGGATTTTTTTTTTTTTGCTTTCTGAATGTGTGCATGTGCATTTTTGTGTGTATGTGTTTTGTTTTATTCCTGTTGAAACTTACATAATCTTTCATTTGCTGAGTAACTGCTGACCTTAAATGGCCCCTGACAGACCCGACTACAGGATTTCGAAGGTCTGTGTGCCAAAGACACATTTCAGTTGCTGAGGAAATGCCATTTTCAGAAAGTGCAAATAACTTTGGTGTCATAAACAACAGTGTGTGAAGCTCATGTAATCCGTTAAGGTGGCCTTTAGCATTCGATTTGAAACTAAGAGTACAATTTTTCTTTGCTTTCTGCCCTTTTAGGCTGATGCATCATTTCGTGTCTTACTTTACTTTTTCTCTCATAAAGTTGCCAAGTTTAAAAACTTCTCCACGTCTCATCATATTCAGAAGCTGCTCAACCTCAGCTAATTATATGTGTCACTCAGTAAGGACTGTGTTCACTGTAGTAGGGGAGAGCAGCTGATGTAAAGAAGAATAGCCAAAGAAAAGTTCCTCTGATTGGCTGTGACATCACCCACCGGAGCCAATAGGAGCGTCCGACGTAGAGACGTGAATACTAAAGATGGAGGATGAGAACACAGAAGTAAAGCAGCTATCAAACATCACGACTGCGAGTTTACTGACCAAAAATAAGTGTCAAACACGGCAAAACAGAGAAAACAACAATTTTTTTGAAGGCTCCAGCCGATCAGTCTGCACATAAAGCTGTTTTCCTTTCGTCTCTCCTCGGAAGTACTTCTTTTCTCCTTTTTATCCAGCAGCAGCTTTAGTTTATCCCAACTCCATCTCAGCTAAAACAATATTCAGTGAAAAGGCAGAGGCAGATTGGAGTCAAACATGTTCCCCAGGCTTCCACCTCCTCACTGAGCACATCGACGTCTAAGCAACGTCCTATTTCAGAAATCAATATCATCCGAAATAGGATAGAGTTCCTCTGTTATGAAAAGCCATGCGCATCCTCCAAATGATGAGTCTAATCTTCAGCTCCCTGCTTTTCAAACCTGAGGTACAAGTGGAAAAGAGGATTCTTTTCTCAGCTTAAAGATCAGGATGGTGTGTGTCTTTTTTTATTTTTTATTTTTTTTCTTCTTTCCTCTTTGGGAAGCTATGGGAGGAAGGTTACCAAAAAAAACCCAAAAAACGCAGTAGTGGAATGAGCCTACTTTATCACGTCGGGAGATGAGATTTAGATCCTTTAGGCGCTCTCTCTCTCCGTCTCTTCTCTTCCTCTCTCGCCCCTTGTGGGCTAAAATAGGGGATGAGGCATGTACAGAGTTTCTCTGCCCACAGTTGGCTACAATTCTGTCGCTGTGAGTCATGCGCTCGCCACGACTCAAACACCACTCGTCGATGCACATACGGCACATTTGTCAGAACACTAAAATAAAACAGTCATCGGATGTTTAAAGGGCCTTGCAGGCTTTAAAAGGTGTGGATTCTGGGCTGTTGCTCGCTGCTATTCTTAGACCTGCATGACAACAACAACCCAAAAAAAAAAAGAGAGGAAGAAAGAAAAAGAAATTCTGGGCTTCCGTTGGCGCTGTTGACCAGCAGATTCAGAGACTCAGAGGGTCTTTGAGTGTAAATTGGGAGTACATTTGGGATGCGGAGCTAACGTTGGTCTTTTTGCTGTTGTCATGGTTTCAACATGGTTTAAAATAGAGGCCAATAAAAATATCTGCAGCCACACAGATGGTCTTCTTTCTGATTTGCTGCTGTTTCGGAGGGTTCACCCGGAACGTAACTGCCCGACCTGGGTACGCCAAACGTCGAGGCTTTCTTTTGATTGTGGTCTGCGGTACTTCCTGTCACGAGCTGTCGTCGTCGTTTTAGAATGAATTTCCTGTTTGTTGCAGTTTGCAGATCCCGTCAGTCTGTCAGGGCTTATGTTGTTTTCTTTTCTGCTGCTCCAGCTGCTGTTCTCAATCACCTGTTGGGAGCCAGTCAACGTCATGGGGAACGAGCAGCTCTGGAGAATCGACAGGAGTTTCAATTATAGCAAGCAGAAGTGGATTCGGAGCTATCCAAAAATATAACATCTCAATGCCTTCCTGACCAAACGCACAAAAGCGCGTGTGTGTTTTATATTCTAGGTGGAAGCAGCAGCAGCTTTATTTGCCTTGATGCTGGAGCAGAAACTGCCAAAAGAAAGAAAAATGATCTGAAAAATATCCAATATGGCAACAAGATTTAAATATCAGGATGTAAGCTAATATCGAAATATTGTGATGTATGTATGATATATATTTTTTTTATCAGGATGCTAGATCTCTTTGATCACAAAATCCGATTGTGAAATAAAATATTTTTGAATTTTATATGGTGTGACAAAACCCAACCAGAAGTGTGATCTGCTGGTGGCAAGCTAGTTTTGCTCGCCATCATTTCAATAAGATTCAGCCCCAGGAAAGTTTGTCACTGTTAATTCCAGTCAAATTTCTGCTGTGTCAATGTTTATAAAAGTTCACAGCCATCAAAGTTAATTTAACATTTCTGGAGGTTTTGAGCACCTCATCTGGACCCGTATCAGTCCTGTAGAGAGAACAAACAACACTCTAATCAACGCCTGTCAACGTCAAAACCGTCGTCACTGTAAATCTTATCAACGCCGGGAAATGTGCTGCATGTTGACAGAGGCTGAAAATCATTTCAGACAGAGGATATCTGGCAGCACATATCCTGCTTGTAAAAAAAAAATTATAATAAAAAAAAACAAAAAAACAGAAATCATCATTTACACAGAAGATGATTAATGTTCTGAGTGAATTGATCCTGACGCTAAATCGCGGTGACAAAAGGCATTGTGGGTTTAATGGGACGTGTGCAGAGCCGCGGGGCTTCTCGTCGTGACGAAAGAACTCTTGATGGACATGTGTCTTCTCCACAGTGAGCTCAGCTGTGTGAACACTGGCCTCAAATCGGGGAGGTGGAGCAGGAGGGGACAGGACAGAGCGTCCCACTTTGGTGTTTGGAATCCATTTTCAACATTTGAAGGCGTTTTAAAACGAGTCTTCATGAATGACTGAACTAGATAATATCTGTGCAACATGATGAAGCATCAGCTACGCCTTTAAATGCGCTGACTCTGGAAAAAGACGACATCCGGGATCAACAGCAGCGCTGGTGAACCATCAGCAAACCACAGAAAAGCGTCCAGGCTCAGGTGGTGTGAACACACTTCCTCTGCAGCTGTCGAAGTGGCCGTGCACGGCTGCAGGAGGACACGGCGGAGGCCATTATGAGCGATCAGCGTAGCTTCCTGCATCAGGCCTGGACGCCGCTGATACAGAGGCCGTTTTAGTGCCGGAGCTCAGGACGGCGAGTCCTCGTCATGCTTGTTGTACCTGCGCCTCCGCTTCGCCCACTTTAAAATTAGCTGTTCAGCACTGACACCGGAGCCTATTGAACTTTTTAAATCTCCCTCTTCACAAGCTTTTCTGTCGCCACTCTGAATTTCCTCCAAACTTTATCTTTCATTTTCTGGCGAAACGACCCCAAAACCCAACTTCCCAGAATTCCCGCTTTCCCCTCATTACTTTAAGCTTTCCGCTGTTGTCCAGTCACATCGTGTAAAATGGTGTAAGAAGCAGATATCACAGCTCTGTGTGTGCGTGTGTTTGTGTCTGTGTGGGTCGACATGTCACACCACCGATTTGGGAGAGGCAGAGAAAACGGGGTGGCAGCGCAGTAATTAGTTCTGGGGCATTAACTGCTTATCAGCGGACAGTTTTATTAGCCCCCTTGTTTTGGCTGGTTAGCCTTCTGGACATGGAGCCAAATGGCGCTCCGAGTCGCCCGGTCAACCGTGGAAGAATTCGCTGCGACGCCAGAAAAAACCTCAATGCAAGTTGAGAGCAAGGGGAGTTGGGGGAGTGGGGGGGGGGTGGCGTGGTTGGAGGCCTCGTCGCAATTTGACTTTTGCCATCGCCACATGTTGTGAAATGTCAAACACTCGACCTGGCGCGACGACGTCGGTTCTTTTACACGTCAAGGCGCCGCCACCAGCAGTGTGTGTGTGTGTTTAGAAATGAGAAAATCAACTCCAAAGGCCTGTGTGTGTGTGTGTGTGTGTGTGTGTGCGTTGCTTTGGGTTTAGTAGATCTTTTTTTTTTGGTTTTGTTTCCCTTCAGAGCAGAACCCATTTGTGTTTGTTTAACCCAACATGGAGGAATTTGACCGCAGAACTATGAATTGATGAAAAGCCACAACGTTTCATCACGACATTTAAGTGCACTTTTATAGCATCAGCAGTTTCTTTTTTTTTTTGAGTCTACTGTGAAACAATGGTAGTTCAACACATGTTCAGTGTGTCAGCAGAGGAAACGAGGGAAGTGTGGAATCAGACTTCTGCTGTAAAAATGCCATTTTATGGCTCGTGTTTCGTTCTCTATCAGCAGTCGAAACAGGCCGGCATGTGGAGGCATGCTGCCTGGTCATCAATGACGAAAGTCAGCGCCACCGCAGCCGCCGCAGAGCGTCAAAGCATTACTGGTGCAGTAATCACATAGACTGAAGCAGTTCTCCGACTGGGTGCGGGTCGGTCTGGGTCTTAAACTCAGGCAATATCACTGACATCACTCACCTCCAAGTCAAGGAATAAGTATCCAAGAGTTTTCTTGTTTTGTTTCGTTTTGTTTTTAAGTGCGAGACGCTCACAGATACATCATTTGACTTTCTTGGCGTACATTTTGAAGTCTTCGCTGACAGGCAGCGCTCGTTTCGGTTCGTCTGCCGTGTGGCGTAAACGCCAGCAGACATGAAAAAGAAAAAGAAAACACAATGTTTTTTTTTTGTTTTAAGAAAGAAAGAACTATCTGCGTGCCTTCTTTATTAAAAGTTGATAAGAGTGCGATAACTCAAAGAACAGGAGGAGAACGGAGAGCCGAAGAAATGACGCCGGCTGGAAGCAAAACCTTAGACCTTTGTTGCTATTTAAAAAGAAAAAAAAAAAAAAACCACATACACACCAAAAAAAACAGGGGGAACACTGTTTCATCACTGATTCTCAAACGTGCCTGTGTGGATTTGTGTGTGTGTGTGTGTGTGTGTGTATGCATGTGTATATTGTGTTGACTCAGGAAACAGCTTGGCCCTTCCACCCGGCCGGGAGCTTCTAAAGCATCGGAAGACAAATACAGGAGGCCGAGGAAATGAGACCTGAGAGAACATGTTAAATCTAACAGTCAAACATCACCAGGCCTGTGTGTGTCTGTTGGTGAGATTCTCAATAGACAACATTGTTTGTGGTGTGAATTCCAAGATACACACCAAGTCACACATTCGCACCAGCAGGAGCGTATATACGAACGTCAGGTGGTGTGTGTCAACACACACACACACACAGACAGACACACACAGTGTTATATGGGACAAACACGAGCAAAAGGCCTCAGGTTACACACATTCTACAAGTTTGGGCGAGCCAACAGGTTTTGTAAACAGTGACACATTCCTGCAGCGGGGAGAAGGAACAGATTGATTTGATTGGTCACAGTGAAACGGTGATCGGTAAAAAGGGTGAACGTGGCTGCCACTCACAGTCAGTTTTATTATTGATCGATGTTCTACATCTTTTCAAAATCAAAAATCAAAATTATTTTGCCCATAAAATGTCAGAAAATGGTGGAAAATAATACTCAGGAAACAGGCGGCTCAATAGGGCTGCTCTGTCTACAGAAACCAGCTAAAGTGAAGTAATATGTATATATTTTTTTTCAGAAACGTTAGTTGTATGTATTTTTAGTGATTATTTAAATCAACAACACAACTTAGCAGTTCATTCTCCTTTGAATAGTGTCATAAAACAGCGAAGCGGCCAATCTGCTCATTAGTGAAGCAGTCCTCTGAATTATGGCATTTTCCTCTTGATTGATTTTTGTTAATGATTAATCATTTATCAATAATATTGACCAACTTAATTGTTTTAGTGGTTGAACAATTATTCAGGTGTTTCCCCATTGTGTGTTATTGATTATTTGGTGTGGCCTGATGTGTCCGACTTGAAGCAGGGCGTCGCCTTCTGTGATGATGAAACAAACTTTTAGTCGAGGCAGACGAGGGAAATTTTAAAAGAGAAGTAAAATTTCGATGTGCCCTGATAAATTGCTGCTTTACAGCTGATGCACCAGGAAGTAAACAGTTGTGTTTTTGTGTTTTTGTGTTTGTGTGTGTGTGTCATGGATGCTCATCTTCAAGCCTATTTGCAGATTTGTGTTACGGCTCAGGATGTCATGAGTCACCCATTCATCAAGTTATTCACCCACCCATTTATCCTCATATTCATCCACCCACACTCTCATCCACCCATCGAGCCATTCGTTCAGCCCCCCCCTCCCCACCACCACCACCACCCATTCACCCGTCAATCTGTCTTTTTCTGATGGGCAGTCACTCCAGCGGATGAGAGCTGTCGTCTGCCGACGTGCTCCGATGATTCACGTCCAGCAGACGCCATCGCTGTGAGGTAACGTGTGTGTGTGTGTCTGTGTGTATTTTAGTATGAGTGTGTCTAAAGCAGGAGGAGGGGCCCTGCATTTGTGTGTGTGTGTGTGTGTGTGTGTGCGTGTGCAGGCTGTGGGGACAGGAAGAATTTGGGATTGTCGGGGGATGTCGTAATGGGATGTGTTGATTGATAGAACTGGAGACTGCAGAGCTGCACACAGATGGGGAGGGAGAGAAACGGGGTTAATAGAAAGCGGGGGAGTGAGGGTGACCGAGGAAATGAGCAGGGGGGGGTGACAAGGTGGGAGAAATCCAGCGATGCTCTTCATGAACGTCCTTCTGATGTTCACTTTGACCTCAATTCACAGATCTGGACTTTGGAGGAGGAGGAGGTTTACATGGTTGTGCTTCAAATAGTATCACAATTTAATAATCTTCAAGGGCAAGTGGAAAAAAAACACGCCCAGATCTGTTCACGTCACCGACTGAAGCTGGAACGGTGTGTTTAGAGTCTGAAGCTGATTTTTATCAGCAGACAGCTTCAAAAATAACTTTGCTGAACTTTCCAGCCTCATGTCAGGCTGCGGCCTCCTCCTTCGCCGTTCACGCCGAGTTCAAACATGCCGGAGGCGAAGTGGGAAATCTCAGTTGTCGTCTTCAGCGGCGGCTGGACTCAGTAATGATCGCATGCTTTGCTTTGTTCTTCCCGTTCAAAGAAACCAGAGACGGAACGGAACAAGTTTGGATTTTACTGACATGTTTTATTAACACGATTATATTTACGGTCTATTTACGGGCATATTTTGATTTGGCTTTGAAACCTCACTGGGCCACTGTAGTTTTCCTTTTAATGGCTGCGACGGCTGAGAGCCGCTGACAATTACTTCAAACTCCTGGAGGAAGCCAAAACATCTGGAGAGGTACCTTAAATATTACCCAAGTTTGTTCCTTTTACAAGTTTCCGAATAAGCTGTTGAAAAAGTCAAGCTAATCAAATATAGATGGGCTCTTGTTGGCTCACCTGGTGGACTGGGACTCTTCCAACTCACAGGTTGGCCGCTGCATGTTTTTCCTCCCCTGCTTCCCCTGATCTTTCTTCCTCGCTGTGACTAGCACAATAAAGGCAAAAAAAAAAATGCCCCCCAAAAAACATTAGATTCATCTGTTATCACTCGCTTGACAACCTCCAAGCCTCCAGCTATGCGCTTTACATTCCTTGTTCAGTATCTAAAGCAAGGTTTGGTTTTATTCTGGGGACATAACACTTTGTCTTCATGGTGCTGGATGTTTATTGTTGAAACTGTTATGAGTTGGCGTGTGTATGTGTGTGTGTGTTTGCGAAGCCACTTGCCTCAAATTGCCCCTTGAGGGAGAAATGCAAAGCATTTCGATTCAGCTAAACAGAAATGAGAACGGTTGATTGCCCCCTTCATAAAGATGGCGAACACCGAAGCTCAGACAGCGTGTCCTCACTGTCGACAACGGGCCGCCTGCAGGCTGGAGACGGTAATTCATAAACTTTCTTTCTAGAGGCCCGATATGTCTGCTGGAAAGTTCACTTGTAGGCGATTCAAAGTTACTGCAAAGTGCAAATTTTGGTTCAGTTGACTTTAGTGTGAGAAATATGGTGCATAAGATATGGACTCCTTCCAGCTGTGCTTTCTGTAAAAGTATTAAAGTCATCAAGGATGTCAAGAAAATGTGATTTTTCTCCACAAAGGCCTGCGGGGGTCTTCAGACGTTTTTCGTGGGTGGCATGTGTCGGGGGATTTTCTCTCAGCTGCTTTGAAATGTTCACCAAAAGATGAGGCTGAAGTTCTCGTCTGATAATTCATCCTGAGTTTCTTTATGTTTGAGGAGTTCCCACTTTCAGGGCGCCAACATTTAGAGGGTGGTTATTTTCCTGCTTCAGCCCAGTTGGATTTCGGTTTACGACCAGCCAAAAGCTGGTGCACTTTAAGTAGAACAGCAGAAACGGTGGAAATGTGGCCAGCGATAAAACCACAAAGAAAGTAACCTCAGAGAAAACATTTTCATAACCCTCCAAATGAGTTCTGCTTTTGCATGAAGGGAAATGAAAGAGCGAGAGGGAGAAAGGAGGGGAAAAAAAAAAAGAGGCTGTGCTGGAGGAGGCGAAGGCGCCCCGCCATCGTCTGCTCTGTGTTTAAGTCCTGAGACATCAGGTGGATTTGTTGCTGAGCCGCAGCTTCTCTTGAAGTTCACCTCGAACCAGGTGTTTAGCCTCTGCAGCGCTCAGCCTGTAATCAGCCGAGCTCGGCTGGAATGATATGAATTCTGTTTGAACGTTCAGGACGAGGCTCAGACCATCGCAGCCCATGAAGCGAATGAGCCTGTTTTTTTTTTTTTTTTTTCTCTTTCTTCTCAGCGTCTTCGTTTTGCAGCATGACCAAATGTAATTGTACTTATCCTCCATGCAGGGATTGATAACGTACCGTCAATTTTCAAATTTAATTTTGCCTTCTCTACAAAATGTAATAATTAAATGAGAATCCTCTGGAAGGAGCCGAAGAAACAGACAAATCCGCGCCTGTGTTGTTTTCTTTGCTCTTAAGTTTCACGTGAAGAAAAAAGAGAAGTGTGTTTGTTTACAGCAGGAAAAGAGGAGGAGGGAGGGCCGCTAAAGTCTTCTTTGATGTGCAGTAATTCATCCATGGCGTCCTCCCTCTGCTCCGTTGTCATGAGATGCTAGCCGTCTCACTACCATGGCCAATGCATTCGTTGTTTGCTCAGTGTTATCAGAAGGTACAGGACTGCACCCTAAAAAGACTCACCCAGTCGGGGGGGGGCGTTCTTAGGACTCTTAGGACTCGTCCTGCTCTCCCTCAAGACTCCAGGCAGACTGTGTGTATTAAATACCTTTGCTAGACTCCTGACGCTCTGAATCACTCTGCCGCAGCTGCACCTCGCTTTGTTTTGTTTCATTTCTTTTACCTCTTTCTTTGTCATTTGGTCTCTCCTGGTTTTACCGTTTGACTCATCTCCTCCGCCTGTGCAGGTAGGAAGCACTTTTTCACCCCCCACTTACATCTGTCATCCACTTGTGCATCTCTTTTTAGCAGCTGTTGCCTGCACGGCTCTGTTGAGGGGAATATATGAACTCCAAACGTTATATTATGCAGGCTAATGACTCTGGTTTTCCTGTGGCTATTGTTCATTCACTTTGGTTTATGACCAAATGCCTGCCAACCATTTTTGGTCATTTGTACTCGGAGCTAATTAGCAAATGTTAGCATAATCAGCTGGAAGCCTATTCAGACACCGGACTGAACAAAGGAAGTTCAGGTTGTGCACTAATGCAGTGAAAGTATCAAAGGTCTCCTCCACAGAGAAATGCTCACAGCCTGGATTCAGAAACCACCCATCAGGATCTGACTTTACGATGTCACAACAAAGCGGGCAGCCCTCTCAGCCCCATCCGCCTGATTTGAGTCTTTACCTGAAATCTGCCTTGTTTTTAATGAAGACAGTCAGCCACTCCGACAGAGAGGCCCAGATGATCGATTCTTTTTGCCGCTTCTTTCGTTCCCATGCTTCTCATTTGCTTTCTATCTTAAATCATCCGTGTCCCTGCGCGTTCCTTTCCATGTTATCCTCCCCCCATCCTTGGCACTACCGGGCCATTCGACGATAGTGTTGATTGGACGTAGATGGGCCGCCACTGCATCGCTGTCCTCGCCCATCCGCCCACCCCTGCTTCATCGAAGCCCCCGGACGGTCAGGCTCGAGGCGCCAACCGTCACGTTGCTGACGTGCTCGCTTTCTCATTCTCCATAATCTTATCGGTTTCTTCTGGTTGTACGTCCATTCTTTTGTTTTTCTTAGATAACAGAGCGGTGTCGCCTTGACGCGACCTTCTGCACCACAGTGCTCTCAAATCAAAACACCCCTTAAGCCTGCAAAGAGAATCACAATTTAATTTTCTCATTAGTATCAAAGAGGCAGTTTTTTGTGCTTCACATACAAAAAATGTATAAAAGCTGAGGTCGCAGCGACAAAGAGATATTGAAAAGTTTCAGGTCATCTGAGTTCGTTTGCAGCATAATTTTCCTCTTTTGATCTGTCAGTCAGACCAGCTGCAACATTCCAGCCGCCGCCGAATCATTCTTCCTCTCGTAACTGTCGGCAGTGACGTTTGAACGCCGCACGCGTCGCTCTCGATGGTGAATTCGCAGGAAAAAGAGGCCGGGGTGTTCTCGTCTCTTGTGTTTTCATTTGCAACAGTTTAGAGGTCTTTCAAGTTTCATTTCTTGTGGCATTTACCTAAATCCCTTTACGGCGGTGCGTTAAGTAACATTTAGCAGAAGAGGTGAGAAATAAAATCTAGTGATAAATATCAGCTCAGCGAGGCCGCTGAACGTGGCGGCGCCGCTCTATTTGACTGTGATTAAATTTAGATGGGGGGGGGCAATTTTTTTTTTTTTTTTTTTTTTTTGTCATCAGGCATCAAACAGCCGTGGTACATTTAAAAACCATGCCGCTGAGTTGGAGGTCACATTGCTCAGTCCGTGAGGCTATCGCCCACGGCTCGCTATTATCATACAGATAAAGAATGGAGTCGGCAGTGAGCGTGGAGGGAAGGAGGGAAGGGCTGGCTGGAAAAGGTAGATCCAAGACGCTGCAGTGAATTATGTGCTTTGTGGCTTCGAGATTAAATAAATAAAGTACGTTTAAAGAAAAAAGAAAACCCTAACTGACTGAATTCTGGCAGAGAAAAGGAAATACAGTGGGAGGGAACGGCTCGCTGCCTGGCTGCGTCACTTACTGCACAAACTGGCTGCTACCAAATGAGTCAGTAACACTAAATGTGTAACTGCCTAATGGACTGATTGAGTGAGGAAAGTGGCTTACATGCTGACTTACTGTGTGAATGATCTGCTTCCCGGCTGACTAAACAGGGTTTCTGATTACTGACCTGTTGGCAGTAAGATGTAGATATTTTTTTTATTTATTTTATCTCAGATTGATGGAAAACCACACAAAGTAATAACTGTCGTACTGCGATCCACCTGTATGTTCATTTATATTTGATTTCTGGTGATTTCGTGTTTTTTTTTTTCTGTTTCCCCAAAAAGACATTTTTTTTTAAAATTGAAGTCTATGGGAAAATGTCCATAGTTCTCGCTTGATCTATCGGCTCAGTAGATGTTTTATAGTCTCAGTCTGTTGTTCCAAGTCGTCTTCAGTCCAACGTGATGTCCGTTTGTTTTAAGCGTTGAGTATTTCATAGAGAAGGGGGATGCATTTGGGGGCGTGGCGACTGTGTGATAGACAGACTGTACCACCCAATCAGGACAGAGCACAGAGCAGGTCAGTTCCAGAACCTTCTCTCTCCTAAACACGATGTGTGACATCACAGTGGGATGGTGTGTGTGTATAAAATGGGGCTCATGATGAATGCTCGCAGGCCGGCTATGTTGCAGGTTTGTGTTTTTATGTATTTTATACATTGGTGTATGTTTATTCCAGCCTTCTGTCGGGGGACTGTGACCCCCCCCCAACAGACTTATGGTCTGACTTTGCCGACTGGTTAGTTTCCTGCCTGCCTGCTGTGTATTTATAACTCGCTGGTGTAAGCCAGATAGGACGGACACAGATGAGAATTGATGACCTTTATCACCACGGGATGGAAAGTGATGGGTATCACTGCAAAGTCATCACACGGAGGCGCACACACATTAATTTATAGACCTGTATATACACACTGCACACAGATACATGTAGCCAGGAAAACCTGTAATGTGAAGGGACACACAGCAAACAAGAACAGCAACAGTACACACACACACACACACACAGCTGGCAGTTGTTGCAGAATCCAGGTCAATGCAGCAGGTACAGACATGAAGTGTATTATCAGAAGCTGCACATGACTGAACCAGATTAGTCCTGTTTTACTTACAGGAGGAGACCAGAGTTGTGTGCTTGCATTATGAAGTAAAGCAAAAAAAACCAAAAAAAAAAAAAGCCAAGGTCGACAGGGAGGGAGATCAAACTCAGGACGCCGGAGGGCTCGTGGAGCTGATTGCAGCTTCTGTTCTGGGATTTGTAACTGCAGAATATATTCACCCCCATTTCTTTTTAGAAACCCAAAAAGGAAAACACTACTTTTTTTTCTTAATTAACAGTTTCTCACATCTCTTCCCTTTTTTTTCTGCGCTGAGTCTCAGACAGTTTCATCTGAAATGAGTTACGAATCCTCGTCTTCGGATTCGTGGTATTAGCAAAAGGCGTATCGTCTTCCAGCAACAGCTGTTTGTCGGCCTGTGTCTGAGAAATGATCCCTGAGTGAAGGTCAGACACTTTCAGCCATTTCTCAATTGGAAGCTGGGATGAGTTTTCTTTGCTTGGCCGTCACTTGGCTTTAAACCTCTGACTGTATTTAAGGCGAGGTCTAAAAATAGTCGCTCTGAGGTTATTTACCCCGAACAGAGCTGTCAAAGGAGGGAAGGCAGGGCACGTTCGGAGGGAATTGGATGGCACCTGGGAGCCTGGGAGGGGAAGCTCGCGGATTGAAGCGCACCCTCGGATTAAAGGGCGCGGATTAGCAAATCGGCAGGGGTTTCTGGAAGGGTGAGGGTGTGCGTGCGTTTGTGTGTGTCGGTGCTTATAGAAACTCTTGTGTTGCCCTGCTGTCATTTTCTGTCACACACACCAACTGTCCCCAGCTGTCTATCTCAGAGGCAAACACACACAAAGACACACACAGCTGCCCCCAGCTGTCAGTGTACCTCAAGTCTTAGTTGGTGGTCCCAGTAGGACAGGGGTCACACACTCACGGACACACACACACTCTCTCTCTCTCTGGCAACACATCCTGAAATGCGGAGTGTGATATGGGATTGACAAAACTTTCGCGACTTTCAGGCAAGAAACGAAAGACAACATTTTACAATGCAATGACACACACAAACACACACACACACACAGACATGGGGGGTGAGGGAGAGTGAGAGAGAAGAGAAAACACAACTTCAGCAGTCTAATTGGAGTGAAATGTAATTCCTCCTGCAACCTACACATTCTTTAACAATAATTGTGTTTCCTCCTCTTCTCTCTCTCTCTCTGTTGTTGTTTGCCTCTCTCTCTCTCACCGCTCCATCTCTGTCTCTCCAACTGTTAATTCTTTCATGTTTCATTTCTGCAGCAGTAGCAGTGTTATAATTAGCCTACTGAGATGTGCAAGGCATCGCAGCACTTTCCCCTCATGAGCTGTTAGCCTTCACACAAACAAACACACACACACACACACACACAGCCTCTCTGTGAAGCGAGCGAGCGAAAGCGCTGATGTGTCGACGTTCCAAAACAAAAGTCTAATCAAAGTGGACGTGTGTTTGGCTGCGTTCGCAAAAGAACTGCAATTCCCATGATTCTGCCCAGCTATTTTAATTTTTATGTTATTTTATCATTGTTATTATTATTAATAATTATTTTCTTGCTTTGCCTCAAATGTAATCCTCATTTCAAGGAACTTAAAGTGCACTGAACCCTGTCGGGCCACCAAAAGGGCTTTGTAAGGAAGAAACACACCACTTGATGCTTTTGGAAACTCAAAAGTACACACTGATTTATATATTCCAAAACAGCGGGGTGTGGATCTGATACTTTGATTTCCACGTGTTACCTTCTGGTTGGAGTGCTGTAATGTCACAGTTGGACCAACAGTCAAACAGTGGTTTGTAGTTGCCGCTCTGACTGGATGAGCCTTTTGTGGGAAGATGATCCTGTTTTCTGACGGAAGGATTATTTGATAGATTGTTTTTGGAGATAATAAATGGCGTCCCAGTCGCTGCAGGTCGTCCGTGTAACTCTAGAATTCAAACCTCTCCCCTCCACAGGTCGTGTTATTTGGAACGCTGGGAGGTCCGGAAAAGACGCCCCACCTAGGTCACAGTTTCCCTGGTGTTTCTTTTGTCCATCAAAATAACATCCACGCCTAAAATATGTTTTCACTGCTATTTTTAAAACTTGTTTTTATGCACCTACTGAAGCAGATATCACTGGAAGTTAGTCAAAATAAGAGAATGAAGATCAATTTATTTCGAAACCATGCATGTTTTCGCCTTTCCACAGCACTTTCATTTCTCGTCGGGTCCCAGAACCGCTCAGACTTCTTATACATATGCATATACATCTGTGCCTCTCATCATCCAGCACGATTGGACATCTGCATGCCCCCGAAATGGATGCTACACCCTAATGTGTGGTATTCATTTCAGGATGGATCATATTTACATCTGAGCCTCGAAGAAACCCCGTTGCCGCCGCCGCCACCCGGGAGTCTGGTCTGAGGCGATGTTGGTGTTTTTCTCTTCCGTCTGTTGCACATCTTCACCCCGAGCTTTCCCCTGTTCCATAAGGCAGGTCCACATCTGTTTCTAAATGTCATACACAGATCTCACCAACTCCGGTTTCAAAGCCAGTGTGCGACCGAGGAGTGGCCAGAAATGTTGTTGCTGTCCGCTGGGTTTGTGCTTGTTCTTCGAATTTCTGAGAATTCTGTGTTTGGTTATCTGTGTTGGATTGTTTGTGGAGGTTCGTCCTCCTCACACCCGCTGCTCTGCTCTTTTGCTCTGCTTCCCCTTCCTCTGTGTGTCAATAGTTTACTGTTTTGTTTTTTGGAGAATTAAAGGACCCGTATGTGAGTTCTGCTCCTGCTCCATAACCAACATTTGCATTAATGGCAGTATAATCACCACTCTGGTCGAGCTCTTTAGCCTGCGTTGCATTCAGTTTCCAGCATACTGACTCAGTCCCACCAGGCTGTGGCTAGCTGGTTGGTTTAAAAACGAAGGGAATGAAAAGTTTCAAAGTTAACTGACACATAGCTCCTTTTTAATAAGGAGGTCATTTGTCAATCAATCAAAATTCAACCTTAAATTCAATGATATTGACTGTCAAAACATGTTTTGTGTGTTTCATGTTGGGATGTTTCAGATCAACTGCATGGAGATTAGATTGCTGATTAAAAGAAAAATGAGACATCTTTTCATGATTAATATTTTAGTCCTCCTTCCTCTCCTCCTCCGTGAACATGGTTGATAATTCACCGGGTTGTTGGGAGCATTTTCAGGCTGAGCTGGTTCAGTATTGGCATGACACACAGGTCTTCTCCCCGCCGCCTTATGTTCACACATATGGTCCATCCGCTCGCCTCCGTAGCAGCTACCAGCGCACGACTACCCCCTTACCCCCCTCAGACGGGGTGGTGGATCTGCATTATGATTGATTGCATTTCTGGGACTGTATTGCATTACACTGCTCCCTTCTTAGCTAATTAGAAATGTCATTATGGGGAGGAATACAGCGGAATTTGAGAGCATCCACAATAAGTTTGTTTTAGAGGAAACACGAGTCTGCACAGATTGTGCTGTCGCCGAGGTCACGGTTAAACAGTTTTGTTCCTGATGCGGTGGTTTTGAAACGCATCCATGAATTTTCAGTAATGAGGTCGAAAGCATCACAAAGACTCTCTTTCTCTCTCTCTCTCTCTCCCCTCGGTCCCAAAAAAAACAATGCTGACTTCCTATATCCTCACACCATGAGAATAATCTCGCTCCTATTTACACATTTGCAAATCACTCTGGATGAGAGAGCGGGCTAAAAACCTCAAATGTGGCTAATCTCTGTGCTAAATGTCTAAATCGTATTGTAAAGGTAAACCACGTCGTGAGCCCGGGTTGTTTTTTTTTTTTTTTTTTTTTTTTTTTGTCATGTCACAGTGCGCTGTGTTTGTTGAATCTGGCTCATGAGGAAGTAGATTTGTCGGGGAGGTCATTGTATTTATGCGTGTGTGATATTTTGTGTCCTGCACGGCGTCGGTGTCACCTGTCAGTCTGGGAGCTTCCTCAAGAATGCAACCATTTTTAGAAACTGTCTCTCTCTTTCCCCCCTCGCTCAGTCTCTCAGGCCTCTCTCGTCCTGTCTGGGGTTGGTAATAGAGGCATCAGATGTGACTTTGGGAGATTGAAAGGTGGCGAGCTAGAAGTGCAGAAGGATGTGGTCTGAAAACGAGATTGAAAAAGGGAGCGACAGGCCGTTAAAGTGCCACTGTAGCTTCTCTGACAGGATGTCTATCTCCGGTCGGCCGCCATGTGGGGAATTCATTTCCTTTAATTGGACGCTGAGTGGCGTTCCTTTCTCCTTATTGGCTCCCTGAAGGAATTTCCTCTGAGGTTTAAAGAGTCTCTGAGATACCTTTGTGTTATGTGTGTAATGAAGTTTGTTGTGTCTTGTATAATTAGACTGCACTAATAAAGTTTTAAAATCATGCAGCAGCACAGCGACTAACTCGTATCCATTAATTCATCAATGAACGTGATGAGGTTTAGTTCAGAGTACAGTTGAGCTGTTTTCTGGTTGGATGGTCGGTTCTGCTCCAAATCGCAGCTGTCTAGGGCGTCAAGCTATTGTTGGGAAAATGCAAAATCCTTGTAGCACACTGAGCTTATTAAGTCAGACTACATTCACTTCCTCCCACCTTGGGTACAGACTTTTTCCTTTTGGATTTCCTCCCATGGGAAGGAATCAAAGCCTCAGCAGAAATTTTACCTTTGGTGCTTCCAAACCTCGCTTCTTCTGTCCTCGCCCTCTTTTTTTATCTTACCCCAGCGACAGCATTAAAGTCTCTCACAAGTCTCCTGATACCACCCACGATGTCTTCTTTCTTCCCCACCCAAACAATAAAAAAAGGGAGGGGGGGGGGTCGGTAACTATCACCACGGAATTCATTATGGGAGTTGATATCCAACTGTTCGATCTGATCAATCTGTTTTATTTTGAGTGTTGGCTGATTGGACTGTGCGTCCAGGTAGACTCAGCTTTGTTGTGACATCACAAAGTTACAGAAGTCCTAATGGCTAATTTGAAGGCCCAGTTTCTCTGCGGATTGAGCACTTTCATACCTTCACACAGTTCATATAGAAACCAGATCTGATCTATAGTCAAAAAAGGAGTTGGGCATCTATCTTTATACAATATGGGACCTTTAAATTAAAGATCATAGCTTCTGTACAGATTTTTTCGTTGCTCCATAGTATTCCTATTTCTCTTCAGGTCAGTTAGAAAATATCTGTCTGTGTTAAGTTGCCAAAGCCCAAGAAACAGAAACAATCAACGCATTCTCACCTCGGAGAGTCAGAAACATAATCATCATGTTTTAATTGGTTGGAATAACGATGGATGCACAGCAGACTTTTTCATGTAACGGTGGAACAGTGGACTGAGAACAGGGTGTGGTATCACCATCGCCAATTAGCGAGACACTTTTTAGGCTGTAAACGTTCACGAGCAACGAGGCATAAAACCCACTTCAGCTGTTTTCGGACACGCGGCGGTTCAGGGATGAAGGGGGCCGTTCACCTTGTGATTAACACAACGTAACGAATACATCTGCGCTTTGTGCTAACTTTAGATTTCACACTGCAGTTTTCACATTGTGGCCTGTAACCAATAAGAAATGACCATCTCTCAAACCTCCCATTCCTTCTCTCCTTTTAGCCCCCCCCCATGCTCTTTAACTGCCCCCCCCCCCATTTCCCCGGCCAAGTCCATTCAATACCTTGCAGAGGAAGAACAGCAGTAAAAGCATGCAAGTGTCCGGTTAACTGTTTATTTATAAAGATGTCCTCGCAACCTGATAGTGGAGATGGAGGGGTTTGGGTTGAGTTGGGGGGGGGCAGAGGGGTGCCAGGGAGTTGGTATCATGTCTGGATATCTATTTTTATCGCTGTGTAGCAGCTAGTCTGAAAGAGAAAACCGTTCGAGGTATCAGTGTGGGTCCGCCTGATCATAGAACATAGATTTGTGGGATTTCAAAAAACAGCATTTACCGTGTGTGTTTCAGACACGAAGCCTGAAACTTTTGAGAACTCAAAAGGACTATTTTTCCCTGTGACTCCCCACAAAAAAGCTCTGTGAAGGTGTGACGCACAGAAAAGGACGTGAATCATGCTTTTGGCCTTGTGTGCCTTTCTGCTTTGATATTCTGCCCGTCATTGTGCGATCCCCAGATTGGTAAACCTTCACGGCGCAGAATAACCAAAAACTATCTCGGTCCAGGGTTAGAGTTTTTTAGCCAATCAGAAGAGAGGCTCTGGTTCTCTCTTTTAATTGGCCAACAATTTGTTTGAGTCTAAGTTGAACAGAAATTGAAAGCAGATTTTAGGAAATCACTCACAAAGCCTGCATGTTGGGTCCAGGTGGGCGGGGCTTGGGACATGGCTGACGGTTGTCACGACTGTTTTGTTGTGACATCACACAGTCCCAGAAGTCCAAACGGTATCAAGTTCAGTTTCTGAATACATACATCAAATATCTCCCATTGTGTGATTTGAGATCCGGGAATATTTGATGTTCAAATACAGAACATCATAAAAACTGTTGGAATCCATTCAAACCATCAAACTCACTCCATCTTAATGTAAAAGTGTGATTTTTTGTGTAACATCTTATTTAGTCCTCATTCTTCAGTTGTTATTACATTTCCATTTTTTCTGGCTTGTTTTGCCCTGAATCGCTTCACATTCTCCCCTTTTTATTTTATTTTATTTTATTTTTTTTGTGCTGGGAGTTGTTTTGCTGTTAGAAAGACAAATTAACTTTTTTTTTTTTTTTTTTTTTGGTACCAAAAAGACTTTCATCAACTTTTTTTTTTTTTTTTAATAAAAGCACGCTGTGCGAGTGTTCAGGAGCAACCCCAAACCCCTGTAGTGAACAAGCTCCGTTTGTATTCAGTCAGAGACCTGCACTATTAGCCCGATAAGCCCCCTCCGTTTAATTATTCCTGGTTTTTGTGAAACAAAGATAACAGTGACGACAATTATGAAAAGTTTAGCTTTTGAACGCGCAGCCCAGCTGGCGGTTTCTGCTTGAGTCAGTGTGACCACTAACAATAAATCAGTCATATCAGACATCACAGTGGCTCAAAGCTCTATATCTCTCTGCGTGCAGCAGTTTAGTGCGCATCAGCACTCCATATAATTGCCATGCTAAGATTTTTAGTGGCTTTTAATTTCCCTGCCCGTGCCCCCGCCCACGCAGCCCAAACGTGGCCAACATGTGGGGAAGTTCCTCCAACGCCGTAAATCTCAGCACTTACTGGTGAAGTAATTGCACTTTAGCGAGCCGCTCCAAAAGGAACCTGACTAATAAGGACAAGAGTCGCACAGATGTTGTTAAGAGCCTGTTCACGACAAAGGTGTCGCCATGGCACCCGACGCACACACGCACACGCAGACAATCACACAATTATTGGTCGTTCTTTGATGTTTTAGACCATTCGGGAGTCAAATTGCACAACAAAATCTATCAGTTGCCGTCTTTTCTTTCTTGCCTTTGTCTCTCTTTCTCTCTCTTCCCAGAGCGATCAATGCCTTCAAGTGGGCGGAGAGCATTTTTGTGGGGGGTGGGCAGTTCTGTAGGTGTCAAGGTAATGACGGCTTTCTGTCCCGCTCTCGAGTTGGAAAATTTCTGGTCTCTCCCAGCCTTTCTTCACTACTCTGTCTTTTTTTGTGTGTCTGTGTGTGTGTGTGTCCCTCATTCTCCACAATGACAGTGCTCCTTTATCCAGCAGCACAGACAGCTCAGCGGGCCCTTTCATAGCGACACTCCTCCGCCATCATCAGCCCTATTGTCACGCGATGAATAGACAGGCTGTGTTTTTGATAGAGAGAGAGTACGAGGAGGCGATGGAGAGGGAGGGAATAAATTAAATTTAAAAAAAAAGAGAGAGAGAGAGAGACAACAGCCTTGAAGGGGTTAGAGATTTGAGAGAGAGAAGGTGTGGTGTTCCTTAAGTCTCTCGAGGAAGATGCAAAAGAAAATGTGCAGAGAAAGAAAGCAAAGACAAAAAAAAAGAACAAGGAGACAACCTGTAAGCAAGAGTGACAGAGGGTTTGAATGAAAGAGAGTGAAAGCCAGAAAAAAAAACACAGAAAGGGAAGCGCATGACAGACCGAACAACAGTGGAATAAGGGGAAAGGGGAAATAGGAGGTATGTAGCCTGTGGCAATTCAGCTGAAGGTAGCCGACATGAAAGGGATGGAGTTTATCCCTGTCAGCCATCTTGGAATACTTTTGAGAAGGCTTGGCAAAAAGTTTTAACACTTTAAATTCCAAGGTGATATCAATGGCGAGGGAGTGGGGGGGGGATCAAAGAATAAAAATGAAATAAATCTTGACTTTCACAAAAGCTAAAATAAAAAATAAGAAATAGGAAAGTGGTAGAGGAAGGAAGGAGCATTATTTTGAGTTAAAGCTTCCTGAAGTTGACTCTTCAAGATAAAAGCTTTAGCAGCAGGGGAACTGCACAGCGGTGCTCATAATTAAAAACTAAGTCTTTGTCCAAAGGTGAAGCACGGCAAGGACGAGAAAGAAACAAGAAAGAGTCCTTTTTTTTTTTTTAGGTTGGTCAAAAGCTACCTGGGAGGCCGCCTTGTTTTTTGTTGTTTTTGTCGTTGCCGGGGAATTCCCGATGTGATTTTACTTTCCCCAGCGGGCATCTGCTACGGGACAAAATGGAGTCACAGTGGGAGGGGGGGGGGCTCCTTTTTTTTCTGTCATTCTTTTCTTTTCCCCAACTAAAGCCGCTGGGGGCAAATCATTTGTGTTGCGACACAGACACACACAGAGTTGGGTGAGGAGGGGGATCTTCTTCACTGTGAAAGAATTGAATGAATAACAAACCCCAGAGTTCAGCCCTCCTCAACTCACAATGGACACAAATGCACTCAGCGGCTTGCACATCAACACATCCTTCGACACACACACACACACACACACACACACACTGAGTTTGACCCCTCTGACAATAAAGAAGGCACGCATTCATTAGTGCTTCCAAAGAAAGCTCTAACTGGTTCGACATTGTTTGGCTAATCCAAGGTCCCACCGTATTTCACCTTCACCCCCACCCAACCTCTCCATCCATCCTTCTTATCCTCTCCCTCTTCATCACTTCCCTTTCTTTCTGTCCGTCTCTGTCACTCGTTTTTCCTTTTTCTTAATCCGGTCTGACGTCAGTGAATAAGGGGGGAAAAAAGCAGCAGTTAAGTAGCAGCGAAGAAGAAGCAAAGGAGAGCGAGAAAGCTGTGAGTGGGAGAGAGAGCCAGAATTGTTGAAGGTAACTAATCAGATTACCTCTCAGCATTGATAATATTACCCCCCCCACACACACAGTTGGGGAGGGGTTGCTATCGACAATGAGATTTGTGTGGTGCGAATTAGTTTAAGGGGCTGAACTTATCAAGAGGATTGACTTTTTGATTCAGTGTTTTTAAGTTGAGGTGTTTGGGTTGTGAAGAGAGGCCCGTGGCTGGATGTTCTCCTTTCCTTTGCCCCCCACACACACACAAACACTCCTAACTATGCTTTCTGTCTTTCTCCCTTATTTGTCTGCCCCCCCCCGGCAGGTCTCAAAGGTGCTCGCCGCAATGGGAATACTGAACCTCTGAGGGACAAGCACAAAAGACCGAGGGGAAGAGGCAGAATAAAAGAGGACAAAGGAGGGAGGAGGAGGTGGAAACAGAAGAAGGAGGGAAGATTCTTGCCCGGCGCCAAGCGAGAAGAAGAGCTCTTGCTCAGAAGAGTGGGCGGAGAAGGACGGGGAGGGTGGGGGATTTGAAAGGAAGGATTTGTTTTATCTGTCAGGGGTGCATGCTCCCCCCGAAGTCCACCCACTCCTACTCGGACACCATCCTTATTTTTCATTTTTTTTCTCAGTGACAGGCCAACAAAGGGCAAAGAATGCACAATAAATTAGGTTTGGGACGCCTTGCGGCCAGCAGGGGCCTGGTTGTGAGACTACCCAGGACTAGAGCCTTGCTGCTGGGGTTGCTTCTTGCCGCAGCAGGCTGGCTCCACCCGCCGGTCCACGCCGAGGTGGAGATCGACATGCTGGGTGAGATGGTGTTAATGGAAGAACCAAGTCAGAGAGTGAGTGGAGGAAGAGAGCTGGAGGCCTCCATGCAGTCTTCGCTCCTTCGGGATTTCCAGGAGGTGACGGAGGGCATCCGGGCCGTGGAGGCTGTCAGCATACGGAGCAGCGAGAGCGCGGCAGGTCACCAGAGCCCGGTGGTGCCCACTGCCTTCCCAGACTCCTCAGCGGTGGTGGGACGAATCTTCCAGATGAAGGTGCCAAACAAGATGGAGGATGTTTACCTGGGCGAGATCGTCAAGGTGAGTCCCAGCATCACTATTCTTACTTTAGATCGTCATGATGTGCTGCTGATCTTCCTCAAACCCAACTCGTAGAAAGGTTTGAGGTGGTTCAGCTTCCTTTGAAACTATCTGGACTTGCTTGTCTGATGAAGGCAGTAGAGTAGAAAAACTTCATGAACAAACTGTCTCATAAGAGAAGCTCATATGGATTTCTGCGGGTTTTTCTGGATTTGGAAAACATCCCGTCGGTACCGATAACAGCTACTGAACGTGTCTGAGATTCCTTCACTTGGCAGCTTGTTTGGTTTTCTGGCCTTTTGAGGGCTGCCCCGATGGCTCACCTAATCTTCATACTAACCTTAGTGGCCCAGATTCAAAGCTGACTTGGGGCCTTTAGCTTTCCGACCTTCCCATGTCTCTGTGGTTGTAAATTTAGGGAAAAATGCCCAGAACCTAACCTAGACCTAGACCAGAACAAACCTAAAGGTGCCCTCATCACAAATGTGTCCTGACTGGCCGAAGGCTTTGCTGAAACGTATGACACACTGGACCAGCTTTTCCTCCATGATTCTGAAGCTGTTTGCATTCCTTCTTTTTGACACACAAGCACCGACATGATGGTTTTCTGCCTTTACATCTTATTCGTGTCTGATTATTTCACAGCTTAAAGTCGTATTTCTCTCGTTCTGCATGTTTCTGTGTATTCTCTCAGAGCGTGTAGAACAATGACACTATTTGGACTCCATCTGAAATTGCAGTTTCGCAGGCTCCTCGTGTTTTTCCTCGTGAGGGCTCATGGATATTCTTTATGACTCAAAACAGGTTGCTCAGCAGTAACAGTGAACTCACATTCCACTCAGTGATCAGCCTGCGATATACAGCACGGTCTGTTTCTCCTAAAACACACGTAGACCTCGTTACCTTTTCTATTTAGTGCCGGCGAACACATCTGTTTCTTTTTAAATCAGCTTTTATCTCCTGAGCTCATATGATCCAAAAAGGGAGCCGTGACATAAATTCATATGAGTCGGGGGGGGGGGGGGGGGGGGGTTCAGGCTAAATGAGAGTTGGCAGGAGAACTAACGCCCCCCCCCCAAAAAGAAAGGACACTCTTTTGTCTCCTTTCTGTCTCCTAACCTGACCTCTTCCCCCTCTTTCCTCTCTTATTAATGCCCTCTCTCTTCCTTTCCTCCAACCACCACGCTCTCAGACTTTACCTCTAGCTACAAATTGAACTCATCCTTCTCCATCACCCCCCTGAACCCCCCCCCCCACCGCCACCACCACCACCGCTCAGTCTATTTCAGTCTCTCATCCCTCCTTTCCTTCTGTCTTCTGTACCCTTCTCTAATATCGCTCTCCATCTAGTCATCACTTCCTGTTTATCATCCTCCCTCTCTTCCTCACTTTTAAAAAACCCTGTCTCTTCTCACCCCCCCAGCCCCCCAACCATTATCGCCCTCCATCACTTTTCATATCCTGCCTCTTACTTCCTCTCCTCCCAGTCCCATCCCATCCTTTTTTATTTATTTATTTTTTTTTTACATTTTTGCTTTCAAGTTTCATCCTCCCTCCCCCGTCACCTCCTCCCTTGCTCCTTTCTTCCGCTCTCCGTCAAATCACATCAGATCATATCAATCAAGCTCCCCCGGCGTGGAAATCCGCTTGCACTTGACGCTGCAATGATTTCCGAAAAAAAAAAAAATAGGCCTTGTTGGTTTATACACTAACTACGAGGGAAGGACGCTGTTTCTGTTCCTGCACAAATCGAATTTCCTTGCGTTGTGTCTCGTTCCGCAGCAGCAGTTATCTGGCCCCCTTCCAAAGGGCGGGGCTCGTTGTTTGTGAAGGAACTGCTCTTTAATTTTTCACTTATCTAAAAAATGTTTACGAGGTTTACCGACTAAGTTTTAGCTACTTGCTGGCGCACACAACACTTGGCTGTGTGTGTCCTGTCACGGACGTGATGTTTATTTTGTGCGTCAGTTCACATGAAAGTCGCCCGGATTATGTAATCCCGTGGAGATCTGGATAAAACCGTGATCGCTGAAGCCTGTTTTGATTCCACTTCCTGTTCTCCTGTCTGCTCTTGCCTTCCCTTTTCCTCACGATCTGTCTCCACTCTTTCTCTCACCTCGTTGCAGTCATGCTCCACCTCCTGTTTTTTTTTTTTTTTTTCCCCCTCCCCCCCTTTCCATCACTGCCTCTGCCACTTCCCCTGTCTTTCCTCCCCCCTTGGCCGTTTGTCCCGCAGACGAAAGCTGCTCCTCCAAACCTGATTATGTCTGTCACACTGTAAGCTGTGGGGGCCTCCTATTAGAGCCAATCGGAGTTGACAGTGTGGGCAAAGGGAGCCAAAAGGATGAGGTGAAGTGTTAGAGAAGGAGTAATGAAGAGCGGGAGGGAGAAGAGATGGAGAACATGAGGAGGTTTTTTTTTTTTTTCTTCCCAGGGAGATGCAGAGAACAAGATCATGACCCTCCAAGCAGCAGGGTCTGCTTTTATCAGAATCTGCTCCCCAGCAGATAAAAGGTCAGACACGATGTGTTCAAGCATCCTGTTGAAGCGTCTTTGGCCTTCCTCTTTTGCTCTCTATAATAACTTCAAGAAAGTGTTTACGTCTTCTTCCTTTTCCAATTTGAACACTCTCTCTCTCTCCAACTCTGGCTTCCACTCCATCCGTCTTCTTTTCTCCCGCCTGGCCGTCCCCCCTCCCGCCTTTTTAACAGTGAGTCACTCCCTCAGGTATTTCGAAGGTCGGCGCTCAAGGTTGTGGAGCGAAAGGCCAAATCAATTTTTGCGCTTGGCGTTGCACTCATACTAATGGCCTTTTCTTATGAAAATCTGCCAGAATTTGAGAGGTCTGTAGGTCTGTGACAGCTCGCCTCGCCCATTCACCTTTCCCCGGGCAGTCTCGGGGCCCCCGTCACTGAATACACCGCCGTTTTATCCATTCAGCCGGCATAGAAATGAGGAATCTCAGCCAGGGTGGGCAGGACATGAACCTCAGAGGAGGAAGAGGTGGATTTAAAGAGGTCGCGGCGTGATTGAACAAACCTGAGAATGGAGACGGGGAGTTTCAGTACAGAATCCAAAAAACACGTCTTTTATATAAAGTAACTTCGAAGACAGCGGCGTACGTGTAGTCATGCACAAGTCCAATGAAGTGCTGTTGCGTTAGTGTACACACGGCCTTTCACTGACTGTGGACATTAACAGAAATCTGTCTGCTTTCAGCCATACTTCGCTGACAGCACTATCAACAACAAGCTCTCGCACTTTCACCATCGGGGGGTAACTGAGTGAGCCAAAGTTAAGGAAGCTTTTTAAAATAAACAACATTGCAGTCAACAAAAGGATGAGATTACTTGTGTGTGAATGCACTTTGATATTGTATGAACGGCAACTTTGTTTTTTTAAGTGTTGACAAGTGTTGTGGTTACTGCGCACAAACTCGTTTACAAGAACCAGAGCAGTTGTTTTGGATACTCGTACAGATGCATTTTCCTAATTAGCATTTTTCTGCCTCAAAGAGTTTTTATCTTGTTAACGTTGTCTGAATAGATATATATATATATATATATATATATATATATATATTTTGTAAGCTTTTGTCATGTGCAGGGGTTTGTGTGTGTCTTTGTGAAGGTTGGGGGGGGGGGGGGGGGGGGGTTTAATTCACTCAGGTGTAGAGGTGGGACTTTCTGGACTGCTGCGACTACGAGATCAACGTGCTTCTGTTATTGATGAGAGTCGCTGTGAGGACGGCGGTTTCCAGCCAACAGACGAGGACTCTCCGTAGTCTCATTATAGCAATTTCCAGCATAATTAGCTGATTGGCTGATGGGCTGGCTGGCAGGCAGGCGGATGAACCCCCACCCAGCCACCCTCCCCATGTCCACTTTCACTCTAAGAAATCAAAGAAACTCGCTGAAGAGTTCTGTACTTTAGTTCTCGGAAAATGTCCCAGTCCAGCTGTTTGGACCGCTCCCCTCTTGATGGATGGAGACAGTAGCCGCCCCCCCCCCCCTCATTTTGGTGGGAAAACTAACTTTCTCTCTCTCTCCTCATTTCTTTATCTCCTCTTCCTCCTCCTCCTCGGCTTCTCTGTCATTCACCATCTCTCTGCGTCTGTCTTCCTGGCATTTCCATAAACCCCCCCCAGTTTTCAGCCTATAATTAAAGGAGCCTCCTTTCGTTCCTTTCCTGTTTGTTATCATGTCATTCTTCCCTTTCTCCTCCTCACCGCCTAACTGTCCGTCTCTTCTTCTCTTCTGCAACATAAGCAACAATTATTTTCCCTTCTCATTTCTGTACTTGTCACTTTTCTCCAAAACTTTTACATTTCCTTTAAATCACAGCCATCGTTGTTATTCTTCTCTCTCTACATGTACATCTCTCCTCGAAGTTAAGATTTTTTAAACTTTTTTTTTTTTTTTTGTCAATGGGATTCTCAAGGCTTCTGTGATTTGCTCAAGATGACAACAATTCTTTTATTCTTTTGTCCTGTCTTTAAAAAAAAAAAAAAAAAGAATAAGTCCTTTTACCGAAGAGCTTCACCCTCGGAGCCCCCGCAGCTCAGTAGCTGTTAGTTGGCAGAGTCGCAGTGGAAAAGTGGTATTAAAAGAGCAGGAGGGAGGAGGCAGCCCAGAGATAAAAACACACACAGACACACACAGACACACACTCCAGAACATATGAGTCACCCTAGCTGTAAGCTAGCACGCTGCGATCTGGTTTACTGGCACCAGATTGGTGGTGGCCATGTTGCTATGTAATTAAACATACAGCAGTCGAGACTTTTTTGATTCACATGTTCCAAATTATATGCTCCCGCAAATTCATTCATACTTTGGCGCTTCTTAGTTTTTAGCTGTGGGTTTGTGTATCTGACATACATTTCTGCAGCAGAAACATCTCCACCTTTTTTGACTAATGTGGCTGCTAATCTCACTGATGCCTTCATGTCAGCGTTGGTGTCGTTTCCATTTGACCTTTAGTGCACGTAATTACCGCCGTTTGACTCCCTATCCTCCCTAAAGCTTCCAAAAAAGGGAGTTTGTGTCTCTTTCACGTTGTCGGATGTGTGATGATGTTGTTATGGTGTGTCCCTCTGTAGCCCAGCAACTGCAGGTTTTTGGACCAGCCAGTCATCCTCTGGCATGAGCGGTCGTCACCCAAAGAAGAGCAGCAGAGTTGCGGCACGGCGCTCTGCATTGGATTGGTTCTTCTAGGCTTAGTGAGCCGGGCTATATTTGGTGTGTGAAGGTTGCATTGCCAGATTATATTTAGATGCTGGGGCCTGTGATTATATATTGGCATATTAAAGGAGCCGTGTGCCATTCTTTTGCTAAATTAGCATGAAACACTGTTTATCTACTAGACTGGAAGAGACGAGCTCAATATCAAACTCCAACAGCCGTCACTTCTTTTCGGTAAACCAGCCGACTACAGCCCATCAGACCTCTGTAAATTGGACTATTTAAGGACTTGTGTGTTTTTATTCCTATTGGCACAATCCGATATTAGTATTAAAAGCTGTTTATTCTCAGAGACAAGTTTAACATTCGAGAACTTTCTCCAGCCTTACATGTCACTTTTCCTCATCAAGTTAGCATCGAGTCAGCGAATCGCCCGAGCTGCCCTAAAAAACTGACCACATATCATATTATCACCTCTGGTGACTGCTGGAGAGATAATGAAGCATCTGTTGGTGCCGGCTCACATTAGTGATGATCGGGGCTCTGGGTGGATTGCTAGGTTTTAATTCAAAAGCTGGTATTGACGAGCTCTAAGGGTTTGTTTCTATTATTTATAAGTGGATAAAGAGTTAAAAGTTACTTTTCAGAACCTGTTAGTTGTTGAGCTGTTGATGTCTTAAATTGTTTCAATCATGGAAAAGATGCTTAAATGACAATTTGACAGTCATTAATTCTTTCTTCAGTTGCTGTGTCTTTATTGAAGGCTTTTAGCAGCGTAATAATCAATCATCCACCTCACCACATTTAGAGGAATCATGTTTTTCCCTAACCACTACTGTTTCAGAATCAAAATATGGAGATATTTTTTTGGATGGGATGAGAGTGGCTTGTTCCAGTGCTAACCGTACTCAACCCAGCGGAGAAGAGGTCACCACCGTGACGGTAAACGCTCGTATGTCGGAGTCGAGCGGAGTCCGAAGCCTCCCGGAGGTTTTCTGTGTGCCAGCTGTGAATCGAAGACGGTTCCTTATTTTCTCTCGTCACAGTTCTGCTCTGTCGGCGATCCCAGGAAGTCCTCCCTCGTTGGTCGGTCCCCCCCGCCGTCCCTGGCAGCTCCGGAGAATCTCAGACTTTCCCTTTTTATATCGCAGTTCACACTGCTGATACAGTTCCATTAGTTTTTGTTCCTCACATCCTATCCTGCTGCTATTAACTGATCGATCCTAACCTAACCCTTCCATCGGCTCATCTCCAGCTCGGGCGGCGGCACTTCAGCTTTCCACATGATGCTAATGTTACCACATCACACACGATGCATCATTTTACAGTCTTAAAGCTTCACGATAAGACGTCAACCAGCATTCATTCCTTACATTATTATTAAATTGTACCTTCACCCACAGTCCTGTGTCATTATAACGTCTCTTAGTTTGTGCAGGAGGCCCAGTCCTGCGGTCTCACTCTCACGTGACAGTAGATACGTACGTACTTGATGCTCTAAGTCCTCTCCAGTTCTGCAGACATCCTTTAAAGGTCATGAGCAGGCAGAACGTCTGGCTGACTGAGTGGAGCTGCGCTGCTTCGTCCAAGAGACAATCAAACACAGTAACTTTGTTCTTACAAGTGTTGCGTGTTTTCAAACGCTTGAAGTCTCCATTTGGAATGAAACTCTCCTATGTTATTCCTCTCATCTAAAACTCTATTGATTTTGTTTCAAGTGACCGGCCTCTGTCTCTTCTGCAGCTGCAGCGCCGCCGTATCTGAACGACTTTAAAAAATAAATAAAATAAAATAAAAAGAGCCCTTCTATATCATATCTCTCATTATCCCTAAGCAATGTGTTTAAGATTTAATGGTTTGTGTCGGCACTATGGCTCGTTAGCTGGATAAGGATAGCTAATGTTTTATTCACACGGCATCAAAGAAAAGGGGGATAATTGCTGACCTAGGGACAAGCGAGGGCCGACTCCTGCATCAGGAGGAGAAAAGGTCCTTTCAGGATTCGGTCAGCCTCTCAGATTCTTCTGACTATGAAGTCAGTCGGAGGGACACAATCTGTCAAATATCTGAAGTACGATTTGGACATCCATAGTGATCGGGGACTAACTTCTCTCTGTTGGTTCTGTGTCCTGCTGTGACCTGCAGTTTCTCCCTTTACCGGACTTTTTGACTGTCCTTCGGCCTCGAACTCTGCTCCGTCGCACCTCTAGTCGTTATCAAAATGACCAAATCAGAGAACTGTTAATTGTTATTGTTAGAGATTGTGACTCTTTGCAACAGATTCACAAAAAGATTTAAAAAAAAAAATCACAAAATCAATCACATATACAATTTTTTTCACTTAAACCTCAAACCTCAATTTGCTGCCTACAGTTGCAAACAAATCATGCAATATTATCATTATGTATTACCAAAACAGGGCCTGATGCACAAAGTACAGTTTCATAACCCCTGTTATACAATGATATGTGTTAAGATAAATGTTGAGAATAGCCCAAACCTACCTCTCATTTTTCAGGCATGAAAAAAGTTTCTCAGCTTAGAGTATTTTCTGCTTTTCTTCATTTTCGGACACCCAGTTCAGTTCATCTATAAATTGAAGAATAAAATCTGGTAGCTGTTAAAAAAAAAAAGAAAGAAAACTGATAAATGAAGTAATTTTCATCAGAAAAAGGCATAAATCTAAATAACTTTGATTTCTGAGTGTTTTTCTGTTAAGTTCACTTTTTCCAACATTTAATGATCCAAACAAGTTAATTCAATCGAGAAAATAACTTGAGAACTAATTGATGATGAAAATAATCAGACGTTCGCTCTTTCTCTGCTGTTGGGTGTTGAAGAAAGAGATTTAATTCAAAGAGACAAGAGGCAAAATGAAACTGAGAGAAACAATTTTATTGACAGTGATTGTGCGGCGAGCTCCAAAAAAACAAAACCCCTTTATTTGTCTTCATTTAGAGCATCACATCCATAAAAACAAAAGTTCAACCAGTTTTTATTCTTAGGAAATTAAGTATTGTTTGAGGGGGCGTGTCAGCGTTGTGTGTGTGTGTGTGTGTGTGTGAATATTTATTGTTCCACCTTCCTTCTGAGTTTCCCCCAAAGAGTTAAGATATAGTGGAACATTTCTACTGGTAAGAATATTGTGTGTCTCTGACTTTGTGTGTGTGCGCTGATGATAGGGAGTAATTTTGGCGGGGCTGCAGCATTAGTCAGAGCTGAAGCTGAGAGTCTGTGGAAAACCAGCCACGTGCTGAGAGAGCGATAACACACAGGCAGGGGTTGTACAAATATACACATGCATACACAAATGTGAAAATAGTATACACAGTGTGTGTGTGTGTGTATTTCTCACCTTATTCCTCCACTATCTGTTTGCCCGTCCTGCTCACCCTCTCCTCTCTCCTTTTCACACCGTCTCAACACACAACATCTGTCTCGGAGGAACTTTGCTCAGGCTCTCCTTTATTTTCCCTCCTCCTGCTGTCCGGCGTCGCACAGCGGGTCCTGAGGTAACGTTGTGTTTGCTGAGCCAAAACCGGTCCTTGGACGACTGCTGCACAGGAGGCAAGCTGTGCGCTCGCCTCCTCGCTTGCCTTCTAGTCGTCCTTGTCGTTAGAAAACGCACACAGACACACACAAACACTTTTGGCTCCGCTCGGTTAAACTCCGGCTTCCTGTCGGCTCCTGAGAATCTGGTCTTTGTCGTAAACTGCGAGGTTAAAGAGAGAGAGAGGTAGAGCGACCTGGAAGGAGAATGAGAGAAACCACAGGATGTGTGTGTGTGAGTGTGTGCACAGCCTTTATAGCTCCATCGTCATACTTTAATGGCTGCTTGGCTGCGGTGTGTTTGTGCCTCTGAGTGTGTGCACATGTTGGTCAGTGCAGAGGGCACGTATGCGATTTGCTTCAGAGTCAAAGTTGCTCTCGGTGCCCGTACGGCCTGTTCCTGTGCATCCGACACTGACGGACTATTAATAGACCGGGATCTATTTTTCCTGGACTGTATTTCATCTGGGGGGAATCTACATTTCCACCCAACTGTATTACTGCGGAGCGAAGGCCTCATAACTCACGTTCCACCGGCATGCTTTTATGTCGGATGTGAACTGGGAAGTGTGCAGAGTTTTGGAAATGCATTATGGGTTTTATGTTCGAGGATCCATTAATGCATAATGAAGTACTTTAATGTGCAGGTAATATATGGCAGATGGTCTTATTGGACAGCAGGGTGAAAGGTCAGTATCGTGCCTATGAGACGCTGTTCACAGAACTTTTTTTTTTTTTTTTTACTTACCTCAGGTGTGACTGCAGGCTTCTTTGGTTGAATCTTAATAAAGTGGAAATAAAGCTGTGCAGCGACGAAGCTCACTGTGTGGCACGTGGTCGTCCTGCTATAATGCACGTGTTGGTTTATGGGAGAAAATGAACATCATGAGAGTCAGACCATGAACAAATCAGGAAAACTTTATAGCTAATACATCAGGGAGAAGCAGGGCCATTATCCCATAGACTTCAATACAATCTGACATCTTTGTAAAGCCAGGAGAGGCGACCCCCGATGGCCATTAGATCGAAGCAGGTTTGAGGTTTTATTTTCAGATCTGCAGGAAGTTTTTCTGAAAACCTTAAAGGTGAAAACTCGACAACAACTTGAAGGAAAGTCTTCAAATTTGGACTAAAAGCCAAATAATAAAAAAACAAAAACAGAAAAACAACCCCAAAGAGAGCTGTAACTCTGGAGCAGGAGGGGAGGTTTCCTGCAACTTGACAAGTTGACATTTCAGAGTTGCGGGACTTGGCGGCCTGGCTGATCAGGTCATATATTTCCCATTCCTCGATTGCAGCGCTGAAATGTGTGCTGCCGTGGACGGCGGCCATAAATGAATTTTTAACAGTAGAAAATGGGCTTTTTCCCTCATAAACATCCTCCGGTTGGCCGTCCCGTCCTCTCCTTCTATAGCTTTCCTATCCCTCCCTCCCTTCGTCTCACATTTTCCACTGGAAACTCTCCACCATGCCAGCGATTCCCTCTCCTCCTCCTCCTCACGTTCTCCCTTCAGGTTTTCTGTCTTGGCCCCGCCTCCTTCCTTTTCTCTTGTTCTCTCGCTTTACAACATCATTTTCACTCCTTTTTCCTGTTTCACCTTTTTTCCTCCCTTCCATCACTGTTTTCTCTTCCTTATGTCCTTTCCTTCTTCCTGATTCCTTCATTGCATCCTGAGTCATATCTCGCCGGTGTGCCCCACCTGCTCCTCCTCTTCCTCCTCCAAAATATGAGGCTTATCTGTTAAGCTGTCAGCTGGGTCCCCGATAACAATGGTCTCTTTTCTCCCTGTTCTCCTCTTGCTGCAACAATGAGCTGCCCCCCCCCCATCCCTGAAGGCTGAGAGACTTGACGCCTCTTCGTAATATCTCTATGTTTAGGAGATCTCTCTCTGTCGTTTGTATTCTCTCTCCTTCTTCTTGCTTGACCTCCCTCTATCAGTCCGTCCATCCCTGATTCAGTCTGTCGGTGTCCAAGTTCAGTTGACTGCCTCGTTCTCCGAGGAATCTATTGTTGTGTATGTGTGTGTGTGTGTGTGTGTGTCTATTTGATAAAGGCAACACTTTACCGGCACAGTAAATGAGCGGGTGTTATGTTTCCTCTTCCATTGGGTGGATGGGTGTGGCACATATCAGAAAAAAAAAAACTCTGCTTATACGAATTTTAAGACTTTCTTTCCTTCTGCAAGAAATAACTGTCGAGTCCTTTGGTAAAAGAAATATCAGGCCTGTCAATGTTTGCTTCAGAGCTGATACAGATCTGATGATTACTGATACACTGAAGTGAAATAAAATATATATGCTAAATCTGGATCTGACAGATGTGTGGGATTGATTTGTCTTGGTGAACATATAAAGTCTCCTAACCCTTTTCAGTATTGTTACTGTGCTAGCAGCAGCATTGTGGCAGGAGGCGCTTATTTTAACCTCTTTGCAGACTTCTGGGCAGTTAAACTGTTTGTATTTTATAACCAGATCATATATTTTCCATTTTGAAAACACAGACTTGAACTGTATCCGTCAGAATGGGATGTGATTCCCCTGAAATGTAGCCCATTACTGAGTTAGCCCAAACTGACGGAGGGAAAAAAAGAACACTTCTCAATCTCGATCTTGAGCTACTGAAGAAGGTCTTAACTTTGCAGAATATGTGAAAGAACATCGAGGATATCTAAACATTCAACTTTCCAAACTGAATTTGCTGCGTTGAGATAAGAGGGGGGATTGAAAAAAAAAAAAAAAAATGCAAAACAAAAATCTCGTCGCACGCTTTGAAACCAAACTCACCAAATATTACACGAACCACCCGCCTGACTTGAAGCAGCTACGCTCAGCGCTGAACAGCTGAGAAGGCAGAGGGTGCCGTCCAGTGATGCAGAGTGAACCGAGGATGCTGCCAGGGATATCTGATATCGTCTCCTCGTGTTTCATGCCTGTCGCTCATATAGACTTCAAATACTCTTTTTCTTTTTCCGGCCGGGTTTGTTGCACCACATCGCCTGTCGCTGTAACTTCTGGTGCTGATAGTCACGGCTGATTTGTGTATCCATCAGTAAGAACAAACGATCCTAACTTTGATGGGATAATTGTTTATTCCCTTCTAATTAAAGGGCTGAGGCTTCCTTAGACGTATCAGTAATTCATTCTTAAAATCCCCTTCAAGGTTTTCATGTCTTAATTAACATTAAATCTAAACTAATTATGTTCCTCCTTTTAAAGGCCACATAATTCAAAACTGGTTCACACTCACCTGGCTGTGCGGAAGGAGTCAAAAAGGAGTTTCTAATTTTGGTGCAGACGGACGCAATTCATCTCCAAAAAGACTCAAAACAACCGCGAGGCCCGGTATCGCTGCAGTGTGCAGTGACCAGACCGCTGAAGAAGATCCATGGCGTCTCCTCTCCGGATTGATGCTCCCGTCGTTGTCGCTGCCTCCGTGTGAGCAGCTTTGATCTGTTATTGTGTTTTTAATCGTCATTTCTGAGCTTAGCTGGCTCTTTCATCTCCTGAGTGCTCTGCAGCCGCGATGTCTCTCTGTTAATGGCACCGTTGAGGGCAGGAAGCAGGAGAAGGGATGCGTGTTTTTTATTTTTATTATTTATTTTAATTTTTTTTGACTGTAGACGGGACTTACAACATGACTTCCATGTTGAAAAGATTTTGAACAAGCTTTGAAATCTGAGTGTACTGCTCAGCAAAGACCCGGAGTAACATTTAACCTTTGATTGTGGCATCTCCATGTTATGCTTCCGCCCCCCTGGGAACCGTCTCGGGATCCTCCTGCAAAGTGGATCCGTTTGCTTGGTTCTTGCTGCTCAGCCCTCTGTGCTTCCTCCAACCCGGTTGTTGCTTGGAAGACGTCCTGCGGTAACCTTGCCAGCGGTGGGTGCTGTATGGGAGGGGACGGGAGGGCCAGAGGAGTCTGTGAGAACACAGGATAACCTTTAGGGCCAAAACATTCAGCTCTCTAGCTCTGAAGTCTTGTGCCAGGGAAAGATATGAAATATTTTTCTTGACATTTTGGGGGATTTGATGTATTTTCCATGTTCTTTGTTTTCAGGGGGGACACAGAGACAAGCTCATGTAGGAGTTTTTAAAAGGCTCTACAGTTTTGTTTTGTTTTTTTTTTTTTTGTTGGTGAACACCTACTGAGCCGGCTCCCAACCTTTTCCAACTCAGGGCCCACTTTTAAGTCTCAAAAATGTTGGCACCCACACCCACCCCCTCTCAGAGCACTTTTTCATTGAAGATTGAACATAAAGGACAGAGTTTTAACATTTCAAACATTATTCTATACATTTTTATTTTTATATAATTATAAAAATCACACACTTCTTGATCACAGTTTTATGGAAATGATTTTGCGGCCCACAGGTTAGGAATCACTGACTTTGAGAATATTACTTCGGTGAGTCTATAAGAACTTCTGTGAGTCCAGTGCAGCCAGGTCTGTGCGTTTTGTGTCGTCGGACCGTTGGAAGTTTCCCTCTAACAGCAGAATCACGGGGCCGGCTGGATTTGGAGCTTGTGAAAATAAATGAATATAAGGTGTCACCGTGTCTAATTGGCATCAGATAGGAAGGCGGTCATCCATGTGCTTTCAGGACACAATTGAGCAATTTACGGAGCAATAATGACAGTTATGATGAGATTACTGCCTGGCAACTCACTTGTCCTTCATTGTCTCTTTGTGATTTAATTTGTAATGCCGTGTCAAGAGTCACTCGGCCTGAAGTTTTGAGGCTCTGACAAATTAAATCAAATCGCTTTTTTGTTTCTTGTTTTTCTTAATAGGCAACGCTTCCTCTGTGAAATATAGCTGATATGCCAAAGTAAGATGATCATGTTTAGTTTTTCAGCTGCCGTTAGCTGGTGGCGCTGATCCTCGTTTTGCCCTGCGGCTCTGGCGAGGTCGGAGTCAGCGGTGGCATGAGACAGCTGGGTGTCAGCATCACAGGTGATCAACAGAACCACCCAGAAAAAAAAAAAGAAGCAGGAACCTTTGAGGGCAAAAAGAGTGGTGAAGAGATCCCAGTCACTTCTTTACAACTTATATGAACAGACAAATCCGAGAATCCGAGGAGAACGTCCTGATTCAGATCATTGATTGCTGCAGCAACCATAAAGATTCCCAGTAAAGAACACAAGAAATGGCTGTAAAGGCCTGTTGGGTTAAAATGAACCTGCTGGGTCCAACAGAATTAAAATATGGGGGAAAGAAAAAGTACTTCCAGCAATATTTGAAGCTAATTTTCAAGCTATTTTTATAATCTTGGATGAAAATCAACACCCCAGAAACGAGCTTTTATCTCCCACTGAAACCGACACGACGTTTTGGAAGGATGGCAGCAGGAGAGAGGAAAGCCGGGCTAAATGTTGAAACAAATAAATAAAGGGGAAGACGACGGAGACAGGAAATAAGAAAATAAAATAGAAAGAAAATCATTTTCAATTGTTTATTTCCACCTTGTTCCTTTGCTGCCTCCTCTGCTCAAGGGGAAAAAAAAGGAGCGATCCAGGTTTTTCGAAGAAAGAAGGAACCTGGAGGAGGAGGAGTGGGGGTGATTGTGTGTGTTTTTGTGTGATTTTTGTCTTGACCATGTGGACAGTCTGTCTCAGGGAAAACGTACACACGGCTTCCTGTGTGTGTCTGTGCCTGCAGCCTTCTGTATGGGCGTGTCTTTTATTTTTTTTTTTTCGGTCTACGACTGCATGCTTGATAATGTGCACACACTTGCGTGTGCGTGTGTGTGTGTGTTTTCCCCAGTGCTGCCTGTGTGCTGGTTAGAGCATTAATGATGTGTCTAGGGAGCGCCGCCTCTACATAATTTATCAACCAGGATTTATTAGCCGCAGAATTAACTTGTAGGGGCTGGGGAGCACAGGATGCATTTGTTCTTGTTTTTGGATTTATGTGTGTGGATGCATTGTCACTCCCCTGTGATCCATTTCTCTCCATCAGCCTCCTGCCACGGGGGCGTCCCCAGCTGTATAATTGGCCAAGTTATTTTAATTTTACTTGGGTTTAAATAACAATTCGGAGCTTTGTTTTGAGCATCTCTGCATGTGTGTTTGTACGCGGCGGAGGATTTACTGGCGCCGCCGGCGGTAAATCCTGTTCATATTGTTTTTAGCATGCGCCCCTCGTTTCCACGTCTATTGCCTTCCTGTAAAAAATTGCTTGTATAAAAAAATGCAGCATGGATCAATAAGAAATCAGATTTAACCAAATGATAAAATATTGAAAGGCAAATACGCGTAATGAGAAATGCAATCTGCGATGGCGAGATGTGGAAAAAATAAAAGGCGTCTAAACAAAAGCAATGTTTCATCAGGACACACCAACAGCACCTGCCCTTAAATCCGTTCAATTGTTCCAGAGAAAAACCTTCATACTGTGTTGAAGCTACTTTTTTTAAATCTAGCCTCTTTTTATTTTTATGAAACTGTCAAATGTGTTAGCTCTTAACAAACATCCTCCTCCTTCAGGTCTCCGATGGTGTCACTTCTTCGCTCACATATTTTATTGTTTTAAACCATTTGTTCAGCTCTCTTGATAATTTTATTGTGTGATTATAAAAATGTGTTTGTGTGTTCTTTCAGATCACTGAGATGGGGAAGGATTGCCTCCCCGCCTGGCTGCACTGGGACGCCAGCAGCAGAATCCTCCAGGGTCTACCTTTGGAGGAGGACAAAGGCGTCCATTACATCTCCGTATCCATCTCCAATCACACCAAATCTTCCTCCTCTGAGGTGTTTTCCATCGAGGTGCACCCCGAGGATCATTTCGACATAGATTCAGTTCAACTGACGTCCAACCAGGCCGCCACCGAGGACGATGTCCAGCCCTTCATGTGTGGTAATGAAGAACCAGTGACGGTGCTGACAGTGATCCTGGACGCCGATTTAACTAAGATGAGCTCTGAGCAGAGGGTGGGGCTCCTGGATAGCATGCAGAGCTTCTCCGGAGTGGAGCTCCATCACATGAAGATACTCCCTGTGGTCAACAACAGGCTGTTTGACATGTCGGCGTTCATGGCTGGGCCAGGAAACGCCAAGAAGGTGAGTGAGTGTGCAAACAGGCGAGCTGAGAGAGTGATAAAGAGAAGGAGTGCTAATAAGTGCATGCACAGATGGTTTTGTGGATAAATAAATATGAGTTAGTTAATTAGTTAATGTATTTTATAGTTTGATGGCTAATTACATTTAAAATATTCTCAATGTGTCTCCAGGTGGTGGAGAATGGGGCCCTGTTGTCCTGGAAGCTTGGCTGCTCACTGGACCAGAGCACAGTCCCAAATATCAGCAGTGTCCAGGGTCCTGCCAAGGAGGGGACGATGTCAGCCAAGCTGGGCTACCCTGTGGTGGGGTGGCACATCGCCAACAAGAAGCCCCATGTCCCCAAGCGGGTGAGGCGCCAACTGAACAACACTCCAACACCCGTTCTCACTGTGCTTCCTCCGACAACGGTGGTGGAGCCTCCAGTGAGGATAATCCCGACTCTCTCCTCTCCGTCTATTGCTGCACCAACCGAAAGCTCTGCCCCTCCCGTAAGAGGCCCCGTTCCTTTACCGGGCAAGCCTACAATTAGAGTCCGGGACCCTATCGCCCACACTCCAACCTTAGGACCTCCTCAACCAACACGGGTACTGGAGACTACCAGCACCATTCCCATCCAGCCAACCATCACCAGGCCGACTTATGTGGAAGCCACCGCAACACCGTCCACACCTACCAGAAAACCTACCAAGAAACCTAAGAGGCCTAAATCCACACCGGTGCCCAGAGAGCCAAAGACGTCCACAGCAAAGCCGTCCGCACGCACCACGCCAGCCACTGGTGTCGTTCCGGATCCGTACAATATGAAACCAACTTTGCATAACCCCATTGACCAGGTCAACGCACTGGTGGGGACATATTTCGAGGTGAAAATCTCATCGGATACATTCTTCGATCAAGAGGACGGAACAACAGACAAGCTGCGCCTCACCCTCAGGCTGAACAACAATAACATGGTGGGAGAGGGATCCTGGATCCAGTTCAATACCACCAGCCAGCTTCTCTACGGCATGCCTGATGTTCAGCATGTGGGCAAGCATGAGTATTTCATGCAGGCAACTGACAAAGGCGGCCTGAGCGCCATCGATGCTTTTGAGGTGCGTGTTAACCGCTGGCCCACCAACGACAAGACGCCTGTGATTTTCACCGCCCGATTTGAAGGCGAGCCGCGATCGATAACCAACGACATCCACAAGAAAATCTTTTTAGTCAAGAAGCTGGCATATGCACTGGGAGACCGCAACAGCAGCACAGTCAGTCTACGGAACATCAGCAAAGGGTCCATTGTGGTGGAATGGACAAACACCAGCCTCCCGCAGCAACCTTGTCCCAAAGAACAACTCGCAGCTATGAGCAGAATGCTCGCCGATAGCGAAGGGAGGCCCTCGCAGACTTTCAGGTACTCCATGGAGCCTGAATTTAGACCACTGGACGTCAAGGTGAAGGGAAGGGCGAGCTGTAAAGCCTATTCCTTCATCCCACCAGGAGAGATCGACATACCTGATCCTCCAGCAGTCACTCCAGCCCTTGGAACGGGGCGGCAGAGCACGGATGACGTCTATCTCCACACGGTCATTCCCGCCGTGGTGGTTGCAGCGATCTTGTTAATAGCGGGCATCATTGCGATGATCTGCTACAGGAAGAAGCGGAAGGGCAAGCTGACCATTGAAGACCAAGCCACCTTCATCAAAAAAGGCGTGCCTATCATCTTTGCCGACGAACTTGATGACTCTAAGCCGCCTCCGTCCTCCAGCATGCCCTTGATTCTCCAGGAAGAGAAGCCCCCGCTCCCGCCCCCTGAGTACCCCAACATGGCCACGCCAGAGACCACACCCCTCAACCAGGAACTGCTGGGGGAGTACACGGCTCTGCGGGACGAGGACCCCAACGCGCCTCCATACCAGCCGCCGCCTCCTTTCACCGCTCCCATGGAGGGCAAAGGATCCCGTCCCAAGAACATGACTCCCTACAGATCCCCGCCGCCCTACGTGCCACCCTAAGACTTATTTAGCCCTCCCCTCGTAGGGTGGAGGGAGAGGATACCCGAGGAACTGTAACCGTTTCCATTCTGGTGTCTGTCTGGACTTTTACAGGGAGAGATGACAAGAGGTGCTAAAGTACAAAACAGCTACAGTGGATTTAGGCTTGGGAAGGGGAGCGAGGAGGCGGGTGGGGCTTTACCGTGAACGGATGGGATGATTGGTTGAAACAGCTGGGAGGGACTACTGTTTTAGTGGTAGCCCAGCTACTACAGTGGCCTAAGACAAACAAATTCTCATCACACTGGCTTTTCGGGTCGACCAGTCGGTCAGAAGTGACAATTGGGAGATGAGCTCTCCCTTCCCAGCAAATCATTTTGGTTTTTTCTTCCCCTCTGTTGATTTGGAACCAGGCTTTGATTTTGTTTCTCATCTTTATCCCAAGATTCTTCTTCTTCCTTTTATTTTTTTTTTGACTGAATTGTTTGCCTAACAACTTTTGTCTTGTTTTTAAATAATACGAGACGACAGTGAACTGCCATCAGACCACTGCGGGCAACAACGTTTTTTTAACCAGGAGAGAGAGAGAGGTTCTCTGAATATGAATAAATAGATCACACAGATCTCAAATCAACCCTGCAGACGACACAAGAGAATCGGAGGCCAAGGTGTGTGTGTGTGTGTGTGTGTGTGTGTGTGTGTGTGTTTGTGCGCATGTGGGAATGAGTGGGTGTGTTTATTCAGATTCAGTACGGTTTGCCTTTTAACAGTAGTTGTCTGTTTCTATCCTTATTCATAACGTCTAGTAAAGACGACAATAACAAGGTAGCCTAAAAAAAGAGATTTGAAGAAATGAATAATAAATAATTTGTTTGTTTCATTGGTTTTGAAATTCACTGTATATCTGGAAGATGTTCTGATAGATTGTGTTATATTTTTCTGGTGGAAGAAAGAGAGTCTGCCTCTACTAAAGTAACCTGCAGGAGCTTTTTAGTTTTATTCCTGTTCTGGTATCACTAACGGGCCGTTATCTTCCCTCAAACCGTCAGCACATCTAACAGTCAGTAATCAACAAAGAAATAACCAACTCCTGGTTTTATGACTAAATAAATGGTATAACTAACCTGTAAATTACTTTAATGTGGATTTAAATGCCTGATTATTGACAGCAGTTCACCAAAATTAAACATAATATTCGATGGCCTGACTCGAGGTCAACATAACCGCAGCGAATGTACCTGAACAGTTAAAAAAAAAAAAGGAGCCCTCCAGCTTATTTTGGTTCAGGGATTTTTTTATTTTATTTTATTATTATTTTTATGTAACGAGGCAGTTCTTCTCTCCAGTGTGGCAAGAGAAATTTTGTGTGCCATTGAGACCATCCCGGATGGAATTGTACAAATATTCACACTTTGGAGGTCGTTGAGACGGCGACGGAGAGAGAACCATAAATTTCCAGAAATTAGCTCACAGACAAAGAAAAATCTCCTGATTTAGTTTTATTTTTTATTTTTACAAAGTTTTTGATACAGCCTCAAATGATTTGATTATTAAAAGAAAACATGATTAATGATTAGTCTTCTGTGATTTGTAAAATTTTAGCCTAGAAGTTCAATTATGATTCAATTATGTACACATTTTTTTGTTGTTGTTTGTTTTTTTGTTGGGTTTTTTTTTTTTTTTTTTTTGGTCTTGGGTCACATATTTCAAGCGTTTTATTTCACTGTGTGTGTTTGCATATCAAAATGTATCTCCCACTTTAAAAAGAAAAAAAAAAAAGACCCATATTTTATGTAATCACAAATTTTATTTTTATGTCCTTTCTGTTTGCTGATGAGTTTCGACTGAAAGTGACCCTTTGCAATAATAATGTAAGGCTCAGTCCGCTCAGTGGCTGGTCGACGCAGGCTCAAAGCGAGTGACTCGTATTGGCATAATATTGTTGGTTTTTGCAGGATGCCAAGGCTTTTGCTTATCAAGTGTGCATTGTCATAATAAAACCAACTGGTACGATTAAAATCAACCCTCCTTCATTCGTGTATCATGATTTAACTCGTCTGTTTGGAGTTTTCATCCTCTCATGACTCCGTAAAACCAGCCACCTAATTGATCAGGTTTCTGGTCACCCACTTAGCTTTGAATTGGTAAATCAATTTGTCCACGAGAGGTTTTTTTTTCTTTTCTCTCTCTCTTGGTCTTTTTTTAAAAACCTCCATAGATGACTTGCTGCTTGGCAACCATCTTTGGTCTTTGGACTCATTTGCAACGGTCATCCTGCTGTCCTTTTTGTACTAAATTATTCTGCTATTGAGTGACTGGTTGGAAAAGTCAGTTTGAAAGCTCTGCCCATTAAAAAGGCTCTGCTGTGGAAACAGGCTCTATCTCTCTGTCTGCACATCGCACACAGATAATTTGCTTTGATCACTCGGATTATTGATTAGATGTAAACAATTTGCCAGAGCTGTTGCACCTCTCTTATAATTTATGACAAAGTGCGAGTTGAAAGGAGAGAAAGCTATGATGAATGTATGCTAGTTGCTAAAATGGATAAACAGACCTGTGTGCTGGCTAAACGTGCACGTCAAGGTCATCGTCAGCAATAGGTCCTATTTCAGTATGAAAGCTCAGTATGTGACTTTAGAAATGCCAAAGGTTGGCTGTAGAGTCCCGTCACCGCCAGTCAGTTTAGGATTATTTGAGAAACTTCTCATCCCGGATGTGGCATATAACAGACGTGCTGAGTTTGCATTTTTTATGGAGCCCAATCAGTCGCCTTCAAAGCACCAGACAAGCTCAATCTATCACGGGGAGGGTGCTAAAATGATTTGCAGCGCCGCGTAGTCTGCATCCTGCAGGGACATCACATCACTAAACGTCAACTTTCTTTCCTCCGGAGTTGGAGGTGAGATGAATTTACTGCAGAATAGTCAAACTTTGATTTGATTTGATTTGATTCTGAATTAGAAGTGTAAGATCGCCGGGCACTTTGTGATTTGCACTTCCCAAAGCCAATCAGAGTTCCAGAATTATAAAAAGGAAAACAGCTCAGAATACAATCGGATCAATTATTAGAAAACATAACCCTGAACATTGACTCCGTGTTCCCAGGCTGCCCGGTTATTCAGTTCTCTTTCTCAAACTAGATGGATCAGGAGTCACGTGTCAGGATGTGAAGGTCAGACGGTCCATGACACACTCTGGTGGCTGAGGAGCTTTTTAGGAGTGAAGAAAGGTCCGGCTTTAGGCAAAGATGAAGCAAAGTGTCGTTTGATCGAATTACCTTCGTCCTCTGGTTGTTGGCTACGACGGGCGACGGAGAATCCCAGAAAACAATACCCAAGTATACTGAATAATTTCCAAGTTTCGCTTCATAATACGAGCATTTCCCCGTGAGGTCGGATCTTCTCCCACAGCCAGAATAAACAGAAAATATCAAATATAGGAGAGAAGTTGGCTTCAGTAAAATCTGCTGCACGCTTTAGTTAACAAAAACCAAAGTTTGGTGATGATCCATATCAATATATGCTTTTATATCCTTGTTTAGCGCATTACATTCATTAGTTTTAGATCAAAACTGTAATAAAACTGCAATAAAAAGATCATATCACGCCATCGTTTTGACAAGATCCCCTTTTTAATGACACAAATTTCACTGACTGGGAAAAAGAAAAAAAAAAAGACACATTTTGCTCTGATAGATGATTCGTTGTGTCACACGTTATGATGTCGACTGAACAATGACGGTCGGTCAGAGTCTCGTTTGAAGAAAAGGTGAAGCCCCAGAAGTTCCTTTAGGAGGGAAGTCACAATCACATGGCCTCCTGACAGCGTCCACAACAACATGACAATAAACTCAGTTCTACTCTGGGAATTTGTGTTTTTTTTTAGCTTTAGATTTAATTTTTGCAACGATGGGTCTTTAGAGATAGAAGAATAAAGTCAAAGTTTGACATCATTTCCACTCGACCCTTTGTGTGTCTCCCCCGTGCCCCCTGCTGGTTCAGTGAAGTGGAAACGCTGTGACTTTGTCGCTCTGTGTCATCTTTGCCCGAGATGTCCGACTCCATCAGCGCTTCCTCTGAGACCGTTTCAGCTCATGTCAAAAACGATACAAACCCGTGACGGTCTTTTGGTTTCACTCAAATTTTCTTTATCGAAGAAATAAATAAAGAAATGAAGAGAAATCTGATTCAGCCACATAAACTGCTGCAGGACAGCGTTCGCTGTGGAGTCCTAACGTGGTTTAGTGAAAGCAGTTCTAATAATATCTGACAGAAATAATAAGAGGACATTTACCAGCTGGTGCGGCAGGAAGTGGATTCTTTCTGGGAGTGATCCACAGTTGGGTGCTTTTAAGTTGAATCCCACCAGAGGAATCTTCCAGGATGCTGGTGATGACGAAGATGATGATGATGAGGAGGAGGAGGAGGAAGTTGCCATTAGAGGGACACTTGTTGTTGGAAAGTCTCTTGGCGTCCATAATTTGAGGTGGGGGCCTGAAAGGATGTAAAAGTTTAACAGCTTGATGCTGATTGGCTGAAGGCCGCTGTGTCGGAGGGTTAGGGTTACGACAGGTTATGTTTGTTCTGCTGATACAGGAAACATATTTCCTGACTAGTTAAAAGATATTAAAATGACAGATTTAATGACATCAAATTAATTTAGTACGATTTCCACGTGCTCGACTCTCGTCCAAAGTAAATCCTCACAAAAAGGTCCACACACAGTAAATTTTACATCTTCTCTACGTCTGCACGACGATCAGATCAGCTTCAGAGATTTCAGTCCGTTCCCCCGCCACCCTGGAGCTTCCATCACTTCAGCTCTGGGAGTTCAGTTCACCGCAACACAAAACACCAGAAAACATCTTCATTAAGCTGACAACACGGACGCAGCAAATACACAACATGTTCATTATTGTGATTTCTGATGATGAAGATGAGACTTCGCTAAGCCCAAAGGGGAACGAGCGTGACAGCAGCTACCAACAGGAGCGGGAAAATCCAGCCTGATAAAATATCACGACAATAATAAGAATAAAATGTAAATTTATAGATACAGTTACACTTTTGTTGTTTTTACAGCGCAGTAGAAATGTTGGTTGTTTTGCTCTCAGCAGAAACAAAGATAATTCCAAAGGCTTCACTTTCGCTCACATCACTTCACAGAAGGCAGTTTGGTTTTTTGTTTTTTCTGTTTTTTTGGGGAGCTGTGGAAAAAAGCTAAACGAATGCATGGCTGCATTTTAATGGGCCTTTAATGGGCCGCAGCAGCGACCGCACAATATGTGTTCGCTCGACGTCTCACTCCACCATGAACAGAAACCAGGACACATTTCCCTTCCTGCCTGTCTTCGCCTTCGTCTTTCTGTCCACTGATCCAGATGCGTCCATCGTGCCTTGATGGACGAATGCACATTTGTCTGATTTCAAGTTCCCTGAAGGAGATTCTACTTGAAGCTCCTCTTCAATCACTCGTCTCGTCACATTAAGTGTTCTTGACCTTGTATCTTTTAACTGAGGAGTGCAAAGAGATCTACCTACTCCCCCACCCCTCCCTTTTCCCTCTCTCTCTTTTACCCCCCCACCGTCCTCGCTCCTTTGTTTTGTAAACCACTTGTGCTCAATGCTAACGCTGTTGACGAGTCTCTGCCTGCCTCAGCCAACAGCCGGCACTTCCAGCTCATGGCGAATTTTGAGAATGCGACACAGCCTGAAAATTAGAGGACTCGCTGCGTTTTTTCTTGTGAACAAAGGTTTGTCTTTGCAGGAGACAACAAACTGTGCAACTTGTATTTTGTAGGTGCACAAGAAAACAGACGTGGAAGGGCTTAGGCGCTTTCCAGTCCGTCTTGGGCATCAGGCGTCCTGGTGGCTGATTGATTTTTGATGACTACCTCCGTGGTGCTACAGCGGAAATGTGTTCATTCATTGATGCCTTTGTCGCAGGTCAGTGGGAAAACAGGAAACCTGCAGCTCATGTATCACTCTTCCAACTAATTTACTGAACAATGAGAAAAGCTGCTGTGGCAGTTTGGAAACTTTGCTGCCCCATCCGTCCAGCAGGGGGGGTAAATGAGCGGCACCTCGTCAAGTGGTGCAAACCCAATAAGCCAATAAGAGCAGCAGGCTGCTCGTCTGGTTCGGAGGCGTCAGCTAAATGTTTCAGAATAAAAGGCTGCACTTCCTGTTCTCTCACCTTCAGAGTGTTTTAGAAATGCAGAAACAATAAAAAGCAGTTCAATCAGATATTTCATCGTCTACTCAACCATCATCCCTTCATCCATCCATTCATCCATTCATACATTCATCCCTTCATCCCTTCATTCATTCATTCATCCATCCATTGATCCCTTCATACATTCATCCCTTCATCCCTTCATCCATCCATTTATCCATTCATCCATCTCATCCATCCATCCATCCATCCATCCATTCATCCATTCATACATTCATCCCTTCATCCCTTCATTCATTCATTCATCCATCCATTGATCCCTTCATACATTCATCCCTTCATCCCTTCATCCATCCATTCATCCATCTCATCCATCCATCCATTCATCCATTCATACATTCATCCCTTCATCCCTTCATTCATCCATTCATCCACCCATTGATCCCTTCATACATTCAGCCCTTCATCCCTTCATCCATTCATTTATCCATTCATCCATTAATCCATCTCATCCATCCATCCATTCATCCATCCATTCATCCATCCATTCCTCTATTCATCTATTCATCCATTCATCCATCCATTCCTCTATTCATATATTCATCCATCCTCCATGTTTGTTCTCATCTCTTGTCTACGTTTTCATTTCCTGTTCTGAAAAACAGTGATTTCTCTTTCAGGCTCATTGTCGGACTGTCAGTCATAACACATACATGACAATGCACAGGACAGTCTATAACACACAGACACACACACAGACACACAAAGACACACAAAGACCGCCTACATATGGGAAAGTGGATGTAAGACGAGTGATGCAGAGCGCCTTCATTCCATCTCCTTCTATCAAACAGCATCGTCTGCTGAATGAGCTGCACTTCTTTGCAATCCATTGACTGGAGCGGCATTATATCCAACCATAATACTTTACATATTGATGGGAAAATAAATAGCCCACGCACACACACACACACACACACACACACACTCACACACAGACACACACATAGGTATTTGCAATGCACGGTTAGGAAGAATAAATCACATATTGATAACTGCAAAATAGCTCGAGCATATTGCAACATCAATATCTCATCTGCTCCGTGAATTCATCAGGGATTCAAACCCGACGCACAAAGCAGCACCTGGGCATCGGTGTTACTCCGACAAGTCATCATTACCAACATCAATCCATTAACTTCCACACTATCTGACCTTCACTGCAATTCACCCAGTAAATATTAACACTTCCTGCTCACTGTTTGTTTCTCCAGCACTTCCCTTTTCTAATTTTCACCTCCTCATTGCAACCACCCTTCTTATCTTTAATTTCCCCAATCTAATAATAATAATAATGATGTTTATTTCATTTATTTAGAAAAATTCAAATTGTGAGATTGCAATTTGAAATGCGTTTCACCAGGCAGCAAAATAAAACAAACAAGATGGTGAAATCATCAGATACAAAAGACAAAAAATTCAACTCTTTAGCACACAAAAGTTAAACGTGATTTAACTTTTTGTTTTTGGTTTGAATCAAATATCTTATTTTATGTCTTTCAAACAAAATAAAAAGAAAATGAATCGCCAAAGACCAAAGAGCTCTGCGTTACACAGCGTCCCCAGGTAAGAGACCCGACCACATGATGCCAACGGAAACCTTCTTCTGTTCGGTCAGCTCGCATCACGTTTATCAGCGAAGATGACTGTAAACACATCAGACGGCGGTTTTCCTGTGGCGTTTATTGAATCATGAAAACCTGCACTGGGCTGCAGATGGGCTGGGGGGGCTGGGGGCTGGGAGGTGGGGGGGTATAGTAGTGCTCACCGGTCTATCTGCCCCCGGCTTTGTCAGAGGTGAGTAGTTCTCTATTACGCGAGCTAAGATGAGCTTTATAATAATCTGTTGTTCTGCAGCCAGTTGAGCCGGATCTGAAGCCTCTGGACTGCAGACAGAGGAAACACTGGTGAGAGTCCGGTGTGATTATGGTGCACACAATCACACACACACACACAACAAAAACAACAATTCAATGTCACAGCCATTTTGCTCTCATCTCCGCCGCGGTTAGTATTCTGTCACAGCGCCCGCTGTCGTATGAAGCAGTGCTCATTTGTATGTTGATAAAATGTAATCTCCCAGGTGCCTGGCTGCATTTGTGAGCACTATCCTTCTGACATTTACAGAATGCCAAGCAACACATTGAGCTGCCAGCCAGGGTGGAAGTGTGTGTGTCTGTGTGTGTGCGTGTGTGGGTGACATGGCCTGTTTCTGTGTTGACACGTGCCCGTCCGGACCTCTTGGCTCCCGCCTTTGCTGTCCTACATTTATGTATTTATGAGCGGGCCTCTTCTTTGTTCAAGCTGTGTTTGTGTTTGTGTTGTGTTGCATTGCGTTGCGTTGCGAGGTGCCTCTCTCGTCCCAAAGGGAAGGAGGGGTTGTTGTGAAGGATTAAGCCAATGTTTGCTCGAGACGGCAGATAAGATGGTAATGCTCGTGTCTGATAGGAATTAAGTTTTACAATCTTTCACAACAATGCTACGACTGGCTTAGCTGCTTTCAGGAGTCACTCAGCCGTCTGTTCGCTCTGTCATCTGCCCCATTTGCCTCCGTGTGTGTGCACATTCAGCGTCAGCCTCAAAAAGTGTTTTTAAAGCTCTGACAGCGGACACATTGTTGTTTCTGTCAGAATGTGTGATTTTATTACAGCGAGCAGGAGTTCCAATATGATGACGGCCTAACGGTGTCCGAACAGAGCTTTTTTTTTTTATATATATCTGAATGCTCTCATGATGGTGAATCAAACCGGTGGACGAGGAAACGTTTCCTTCCTGATGATGACGAGGAGCGAAGACCATAGGCCATCGGATGCTTCAGTGCTGCAAAATATAACAAGTCAGACTGTGTTGAAGTCTATGGGAAAATGACACTATTGTCACTTCATTTATTGCCTCAGTTATGCTCTGAAGTCTTCTTCAGTGAAATATCATTTTAGAAAAGCCGGACGATGAGGTAAGACGTGATAGCTTGATCTCTTTGGAGGACATAGAATTTAAATTTTATGGGATGCCTCAACTGGGCTTCCTTTAAGAGGCCAAAGACGGAGGAAATGTTTCCTCACAAAATAATGTCACGTCCACGTAATGTTGCACTTTCTGTTGTTTTGTTGTTGGAATTTCACACTGTGTTTTGTCAAACATCAGTGGGAATTATATTCAAAGTAAAATCCTTCTGGGATCCTTCCCATCTGTATCAATGAAAGGATTGGTTCATTTTTAAAGACTGCATGAACAATCACAAATCAACGAATATACCCGAGCTGTAAATGTCTTCTCAGTGAAATGACTGAGCTCATGTTCCAAAAACCAGGAAAACACCAATACAGTGACATTTTACCGTTAAAAGACCCAAAACGTCGCTATTCAGGATGAAATAAGAAAACACCTTACCTGAAGCTTCACTCATCATCGGAGAAGTTCTGACTTTTCCTTTCCCCTTCCTCAGCTCGTCCTGAGTAAAGATCTGATACTGCTGCGATATTGGTACGTTGTTCGCTGCCAGCAGATCTGGTTATAAAATTCAGTTTTTGCCAGTAAAAGGCTTTTTTTAATGAAAGCATGAAAGCCTGATCAGATGTCTGAACTAATTTCCCTTCTTACTGCTGGGCCGTGCCAGCCCAGCATGTTGCCAAACTTCCAACACTATTTCCCATAAAGCTGTTCTTCTTTACCACTTTGAAACACCAGCGGCAGAAAAATTGCCATTTCATCAGGATGTGCAACTGAAAAGTGAAAAGTGAATAAATTACAGTTTATATCTACATCATTCACCGACACCGGATTTGGTGTGTCAGGCGGTCTCTGAGGCGTTTCTCACATCACTGTGATGTAAACATTGCAAAGAATTTTTGATTGGAAACTTGTCTGTTATTGTAAACTGCCCGAAAGGTTCAGAGATCTTAACAGAGCGTTGATGGATTCCTTGCTGCTGCCAAAATCCACACAGCGCAGCAAATCAGCTCCTTATGAGGAATCCTGACTGTAAATGAGCCAAATCTTCAGGTGGCTTGGCCCAAACAAAACAAACCGTAAATGTAATTGGATGATTGTTTACAAAGTGTTGCAGTTCGCTCTGTTATGCTCGTGCTCGTGTGGTCTGAACGCTCATATCCACCCGAGGCGGCGTGACCAGCGTGTCGTGTCACGTCGTTTTATCTCTGACTCAGGGCGCAGAGATTGAGAAACCAATTCATGTGTTTCAAAGACAGTGGCGTTTAAAGTGTGAGTGCAACCTCGGCGTCTCTCTTCTTCTTCTCATTCTCCTTCTCCTTCCTTCATCTCGCTCTCTGGGTACACCCGTTCCCCCGAGGAGCTGTGTCAAACAGACGAGCCCATATCAAAGGTTGCGTTAGCCCCCTACGGGCTCGGGATCAGAGGGGTCGAGGGAGGAAGAGGAGTGGAGGAGGAAGGAGAACAGAGAGGGAAGATGGAGAGGAGGAATTATTTTGGAGGGGGTGGGGGGGTCGCCATATTGCAGCAGGGCTGAGGGGGCAGATGAAAGGAGAGAGAGAGGAGGGAAATGAATGGGAGGAAGAGGAGAGCACCGAGGAAGACAAATGTTCTGTGACGCAGAGGTCGGGAAGGAACAAACACAGTGGATGTGGAAAGGGACAAAAGGAAGTAAAGCTCACTTCTGCTCCTGCCAAGGTCTTCTATTCATCCTTCTGCCTCACCAAGGATGAAGCGAAGGAAGGAAGGGAAAGCAGAAGTGTGCAGGAGTGGAGGATATGAAAGGAAGGGTCAGGGAGAATGAGACGGACGAGGACAGCCAACGAGCGTCAGAAAGTGAAATTCATTCCAAATAAAAACGCTCCAGGCTCATCGTGTGGGTCTTTTATATCTCCACGCCTTCGTGACATTCCCATCAGCCTCAGCTGCACCTTAAGCTGCAAATATAATGTCACCAAGATGGCGACAATGCAGCTGCACCGACTGAGGCCACGCCCATCTTTATTTCCACGCTTTTATTTAATTTATGATCAACTTTTCTAAGACTTAGTCCAAAAGGTTGTTTCTGTCATCTCGATGACACATTTTTTTTTATTTGAGGCATCAAAGCCGGGATTCCTCCGATTTCGGTTTGTGAGAAGCACCTCTTTTTCCAAAAATGTCACTTATAATGATATCATCCGAATCTGAATTATACTCATTACAAGACGATCTCTCTTCCATTTGCATCGGTGAAAAGAAATTAAATGAAAATCCATCATTTAGCACTCTGAAGATCGTGTTTACAAAATCAATCACCAGAAGAAAATAAACGTTTCAGCGGTATAATTCATATATTAATGGCTATATGGTCCAGAATGTAGTTGGCAGGCTGACGGCGTTGGCTTGGCAGGATTTTCTTCAGCCCAGCTGGAGTGTTAGAGGTCAGGAGAGCCGGGGAGATGTTTACAGCGCAAATTACATACAAGCACAGAAGCCTGGGGAGAGCTTACAGGCTCCAGTGAGCCTGACTGGACTCATTAGTTAGAACTGCTGCAGCTCCATCAGGGTGCAGGGGCCAAGAGATCTGACAACACAACTTCACACATGACGCAGCCGCAGACTTATAGATTTCGTTTTCATTGAGAAAACCGTACGGAACGTGCACGCTTCCTCGGCTGGACAGAGAAAACTGCAGCTCGGCAGCGAAGCCCTCTCGTGACTCGTCGGTCGGAAAGCAGCTTGCATTTTTCGCTGCTTTCAGATGGTTGAATTAAAAGTTTCTTTCCCAGCAAAAGTGACGTTAATGAACCTGAAATAAAGCCAGCGTGACACTAAAACAGCAGGCTCTGCTTTTCCAACAACAGTAATAACGCTCCACTGTGTTTATTTCATAGACTGGGAAAAAAAGAAGAAGTCGACGTGGCGGAAAAAAGAAGCTGTAAGATTCTTTTGGTGACCACGAGGTGACGACTAATGCGTGTGGTCATGATGAGGAGGCGCATAAACTGCATATGAAAACGTTTTAGTGCTGCAAACCTCCATTTTATCTAATGAGCACTGGGGCCGGCTCCACCAGCTGTAAAAAGAAGCTGATGTATTGAAGTGTACGGGAAAACGCACCAACTTATTACTTGATTTATTATGAGTTTATGGTGTCAGTCTCTAAGGTGTTCAATACGACATGTGGTTTTGTGGAAAACAGGCATGAAAGCAGGAGACAGATTGGGAGGTGTGGCTACTGTGTGATTGACAGACTGTACCACCCAATCAGGAGCAGGTCAGCTCCACCTCGTCCTTCAAATATAGTTCCTCATGGTTTAAAAAAACATACAAACAAAATGTCAGTTCATGAACATCACAGTTGCTTCAGTAAGTGGAAGATAATAACAGGTCTTAAAAAAAAAAAAATCATCAGCTTTAGACTTTAGTTGTGTTTCACTTTTGTTTAAATCTGTTTCAGACGGACGTTCTTCTGTCCTCCGCTGCTTCTCAGGTGTTTTTGCCGCCGTTAGGTGTCTGTTTTCTGCTTTTGTAGAAATCATTGCCATGCTCAGATACAGCTCATCATGTTTGGAGAGCGTCAGCTTTAATTCTCTCAAATTTTTTTTGACCAAAATGTTTCCTTCTGCCTAAAACTCTGTATCTCTCTTTCAGAAAAAACACAGTTTGACCAACAGCACAAAAAATTGTCTCTTTTGCCTTTTATATTGTTTCTGGTATTTTTAAATTGTTTTCAGAATTCTTTCATTCAAATGTATTCTTTTGATTATTGCGAAGCCCTTCTGACTGGAGTCATACTAATAACTACTTCTGACTTCAAAGTATGATACATTTCTTCATGACTACTAAAAAGAAAAACTTCTTTATCTCAAGTGAAAGCAATCCTTATTATACTGGCCGTAAATTGTTAAAAGGGGACTTATCTGCCTTTTATTCATGCCTTCATTCTAATTCCTTATTTCACAGTTCAAAAACAGTTCTTATGTCTCTCATGTAGACCCCTTCGTTAAGCCCCCAACAGGAAATACAAGCCCGGGCTTCCTCAAAGCAAATTATGAAGATAAATAACGGGTGAATAAAACTAACAAACATAATGGCAGCGTGTCAAATTCATCCAAATGTGTTCGAGCCCCAATCCTGAAATGGGAGACAGACATTTGCATTAAAACAGATTAAAGCAGGAAGTGTTACATCCACTACCTGCTCATTGTGTGGATTTAAATCTGAATCACAAAACACTTTCCAAGTGTGAGAGAAACGAGCTGAAACGTTCCCCGAAGCTAACACTGCGAGTAAAATGTTATTATTGTCAGCGTCTGCTTCCTGTTTTATTTTGACACTTCCTGTTCACTTCTGTCTTGTGTCAGGTGTGTGTGATTGTGTGTCCCAGTATCATCTCTCGTTTGTGTGTTTTGACCTGCCTTTTTGTGTACCTGACTTTTGTTAGCCTTGGATTTTGTCTTTGTGGGTCCACCATAGTGCCTGACTATTTAGCTCTTGTCAAACGACTGTATTAAATCAGAACTACAGTTTTTTTGTGTTTAGTTTGATGCCGTGTGGAAAGACTCCAGGAGAAAAGCCTGGAAGGATTCTGGATTCTGTGGAGGAGAATGACTCCCTTTGTCTTTGAATTTTAAATGTACAAAAAACTATTAGAGCACACGAAGCGGGGACTCTAAGAGGATGCTATAAAATGGCACAACAAGACAAAACCTCTGCAAGGGGCTACTGCAGGACAATGCAGGCTGCAGTGAGAGTAATGAAGTGAGGAGTTGAAGGCACAGTGCACCTCAGAGGAAGCTAAATATCGAGGTAATCTTTGTATAATATGCATGAAAGGGAATATGAAACCAACCGTCTGGGGAGCAGATGGAGGAAACAGAATCTGCTACTGAGTCTTTTAGAAATGAAAGCACCAAATTTCAGTCCTTTGTCCATGAACTGTATTGGACAACAGAGGCTGCACCCCTGCGTTCAATTGGTCACTGTCAGAAGACGGCGAGCCCGACTGTCCAACTGAACTCAGCCGAGTGCTCGATATAATGGATTCCTATTGGCTCCTGCTGGCCAGACAAACGACACTGGAGCGGCGAGGAAAATGGCTTATTGATAACTGTCTGAAACTGTGCTGGAGCAGCCATGCTCATGGTCTCTCTACCTTTCTCTCCCACACACTTTTAAAAGTTGTGGTTTTGGCTGGAGGTGAGTCTCCATCCTGTTTGATCTTGGTGGAAGGTGTGTTCTTGTAACGTATTATAGTTGACGTTGCCTCATAAGACGCTGGTACCTCTGTGAACTTCAGTGCGTTGGGCCAGCCGTGGGGTCATTTTCCTCCTGTCTCCATTATTGTTGGTAACTATGCCAAGTATATCTGAAACTCTCCATTGTGGTGTTCCCCAAGGTCCTGTTCTGGGTCCGTCTCTGCTTGGGTTCCCTTTTGGATGAGCGTTTTACAGGTAAATCCTCTCTTTGCCGTGCGGAAAATATTTATTTAACATCTCGCTTCAGCTGCAAAGTGGAGCAAAATTCTTTTACTTCTTGCATAACTGCCAAGACTCCACAGAAATCATGTTTCTGCAGCTGAATATTAACCAAACAGGACGTACGTCTGCCCAAGCCAGCCTTTTCCACAAGGTAGTTCTTTTTTCTCTGCTGTTAAAGTCCTCTACATGAAATCAGTCGGTGATTCTTGACCAACATGTCGAGTATCGCTGCTGTTTTTCTTTCATAGGGACGGCTCCGTAGATCTCCCTGGTTGACTTGAACCCGGTCCGACGCTTTTGCTGGAGACCTCAGAAAATGGCTGTTCCCATCAAACCCAACAGACTTTGAAACAATCTGCAATGAAAAATGGCAGATAATCTCTGCAACCCTCGGTGCATCATCGCCCAAAAATACTTGAGGCTGCAATTGCTGCAAAAGATGTTTGAAAGTACAGAGAAAAAGGTTTGAATACCATCAACCATTATCTGTAGCTCTGATTCAGGGCAGTGGGGGCTGAGGCCGACATATAGAGACAGATTTCTCTGATCCATTCGGAGGGAGTCCACGCAGGACGAGCTGGAACATGTGATCTCCACACAGAAAGCTTCTTTTTTTAATTTTTATTTTATCATCATGCATTTTTTAATAAATACAAAAAAGCAGGTCCTCCTGGCCGCCTGCACAAACAAGTGTCCACACTTCTGTACGCCGTTTATTCAGCCATCAGATGGCCTGAATGAATCCATTTTAGCTGAATAGGTGGCTCAGCAGAGTGTTTGCAGATTATACAGTATCTTTTCTGATTTTCAAAAACTAAATATCATTTAAACTCCATAATTTAAGGTGAGGTTAAACGTATTTCTACTGATAACTAAGAAATGCAGCTGCCGTCCAAATGTCCATATGTCACTGTATTTTAGAATTCCTCGGCTCTCCCCCGCCTCGGTTCCTATGGGGAACAGTAATGCTCGCTCACATAAACAAACTGCACAGTCCTCAGACATGCTGAATAAAACATGCGGATGCTGTAATTCTATGCAATTCCCCTTTAAGTGTATTTGAAAATCTATGCTAATTTGCTATCCTAAACCACCCGCCTTGCTCTCCCTTGTTTCTCATTATGAATAAATGCAGTTTGTTCATTGACAGAAACGCAGCCACCCTTCGGTGGGATTATTGTTATATAATGGATATTATATGTATGTATTGTTATCATATGGGACAGACTAATATTCCAACCTTACATGAAGACCACAGCTTATAAATCATTTTAAAATCAACATTAAACTTCATACTCACTGTGTTGGTGTATATTTGGACAGTTCATGAGTCATAACCTGACAGAATTTTATTTGTTTTTTATTATGTGAATGCCAAACTAGACTGAGATACCCGCAGCGCTTCTGCCTTCCATTATTATTGTTGTGTCTTGTTTTTTTAAATCTGTATTCTTTTTCCATCCCACTCAAAAGCCAAGCCAAGATAAACTTAGCCAACACTTTAAGAGCACTGAAACGTGAAATACGCTCTGATCTCAGGAAGAAGTGTGTTTCACAGCAACTCACTAACAGAATAAGTGATGTAAAGATCAAGAATTATCACTGAATGTATGAAATTCTGTGTATGGGTGATTGAAATTTGATTCCCCCTTTGAAATAACTGCTACGTCTCATTACACACTATATGTTTCCCTTGAATTACAGCAATTTATCGTGTGTTTCTGAATGCAAGAGACAAAACAGCAGGAAGGGCAGAACAACCATACAACTCAATGCCGACACATTTTATTTCAATTTCACCAAATGCACATCTGTATGTGTGTGTGTGTCATTCATAATGTTCATGAGTCGTCTCCTCTTTTTTCCTCTTTCTCGTGGCGGCCTCGGGGAGTTCACTGATGCCTGGGTCGCCACGACAAGCGGCCTGAGAAGGCTTCCAACGCAGCATCCAGAAGAAACGTCGATCGCCGTTACCGCTATCAATACATCATTCAAAGCGGACCGTCCTTGCTGTTGAATTGACAGATTCAAACCACGTGAGCACACAATGTGACATCATAAGATCGGGGATAAAGAGAACATGTCAAAGACTCTGAGCTGGTCGGCTGCATCCTTAACTCGCCGTCCAAGTTTTGGTGGTATGTGATGATCAGTTTAGTCAACAAAGCAAAATTGCAAAAAAAAAAAAAAAACTAACTACTGAACCAAATATCATGATGACCCCTGCAGACGTCAGTCTAAAAGTAAATATGTCAACCTCGTCACTTTGTCACTCTGAAAAAAGTGGCTGCTATTTCAGATTCAAACGTCCGACTGCTGCCAGTTTCGGTTGCGTGTAAATTTCTCTTTTGATGTCGTGCATAATTCTTGCCCTGCCATAATATATCACTCAGTCTCTCGCTGCTCTCCTCCTCATTACAGCCACTCGTAAGGTCAGTCAGACCCTCCAGAGCAATATGGACACAGACGGACAGATGGGGAGGGACAGACAGAGACTCAAATAGACAGACAGAGCAGTGTCAAAACCAAAAGCTGCAGCTTCGCCATGGCAGCGTGGGGAACTATAAATGGGTCTCTTAATTAAGGACCGTTTGCCCCTCGTATGTCGCCCTGGCTGGCTGTTGCTGCGACTCACATCCAACTAATATGGAGCTATAACTATAAGAGCCCGGAGGAAGAGCGGGGGGGCGAGAGAGGGACGGGAGTTCTTTAAAATAAAACATTAAGATTAAGATTTATTTCAGCTGAGATGAGACATGAGCTGGACATGATGATATAGAAAATATAAAAGCTCTGACAGCCTGATGTAATTAATAATACTAATAATAATATTTAAAAAAAGGGCAGTATAGCTGATGCACATTACATCACTGCACAGAAAGAATACAAATGAGCGCACTCATGGGCCCGAGGATAAATTCACGTCTTTATGTTCAAACTAGTAGTTTAAAAAATAATCTGGTTTATTCTGACTTGGCTCTGACTCTTATACTTGACCATCATCTACAGACGGGACTATAATTTGTCTTTATGCTGGTGGTTTGTTGAAAAGCTGTCTTCATGCCATCATGTCACCATCGGTCCCGTCCTTTTTGAGAGAACAGGGCAGGTCAGGTCCACCCCTGATCCTCCTCCAAATAAAAACAAAGATGGCGGCGATGGGTGATGTCACAGTGGAGTGACCCAAAGGGCCCAAATATAACAGATTACTTTGTCATTGTTAATGTTTGGAAAACTGAAACTCGTATTGGAAATCTTGGTTTCTGCCCTGCTACTGAGTATCAGTGACTAACTTTCTTTGCATGTTTGTAAGTGGGTTTTGTTTGAATCAGCCCTGATGTTGGCTGAGCAGCATGTACGCCAACTGGCAAACAGAACTAAAAAAAAAAAAAAAAAAACTTTAGAGAGCTGAAATGCACAGAAGAACGTACACAGCACAAAATTATCATCCTGTCAGAGGCGCTGGCAGATGAGCCGTACACATCACAATGCTGATGAGAGAAATGTTTACTGTGAATAGATAACCGATGTGATGGTGAATTATTTATTTCAATAACGTCTTCCATTCCTGTAATGTCACTGCTGTCGGCGGTGAGAGACAGATAGAGCAAAAGATACAGAGAGAGAGAGAGACATGTGCTGTCAGCTATAGACGTGCCATTGTCACTCCTAATAAACCATGGCAGCCTGGTGACTAATTAGCCATAATTTTGCTCATTGGGGCTTTGAGAAATGTTTGAAAATCTCGCCCGAGTCGCAGACTTGTTCTGCCAGGAGGAATGTCACAGCCAGGCTGGGCCTAAGCGAGGCTGGCACGGCGTCAAGAGATGTTGGCATGTGTCGTCGAAAAACTCTCTGAATGGCCCCCAGTCCTGGAAGAACTCGACGACAGTTGGAGGAAACTTCAGGGGGAACCGCGCCGACGTCTTTGGCTGGGATTCTCTCCGCTTCTCTGACCTTGACGGAAATGAGTAGCTTATTGGTGTGAGTATCCTCCAAGGATGTCCTCATATACACAGAACTCCTTTCAGAAAGAAGCCATTTAGGGATGCAGAGGTTATCAATCTGTCAGTTCAACCTTTTGTATATTAGTCAGAGGGATGGAAAAACTGTTTTCGAACAATCAGCTTACTTTGGGCGGGATAATGAGGTGCATGTGTGTAAGCACTCCAAATAGCAAAATAAACCCATTTTGCAGATTGTTTCCACATTTAGTTCTGTGGTGGTGGTACATAAATATGCCTAGTCCCTGACAGCAATTATGAAAAGCTGTTTAAGACTGTACTGGGGTGTAAATAACGATTCCGATGCTCCATTTGCTGCAGGAGAAAAGAAGTGACATTGGTTACAGCAAGACAGTATTTATGGGGTAGTTGGATACGAGCAACATTTCTAAATTCAGACTTCTGCTCTTAAATTTTAATTCAAAATAAAGTCATTTTTGATGCTCTCAATGTATTTTTAACCAACGTAGCAATGATTTGTCTGTATGTGTCTTTTCATTGTGTTGTTACTGTTGATGCATCTGTACTTCAGCTGCATTTCACCTGTGATTCTGCTCCAGGTGCTTCCCTACCAAGATCTGCATCCCTTCCAAATGGTCACAGGATAAATCTGAATAATCAGGAGAGAAGAAAGAGGCAACTCCAGCTTTTGTACATCTGTCGCATAAATAGTTACATTAGTACAATATATTCAGGAAACAAACAAGCACTTAGCTCCTTGCCAACACAGTATGAAACTATATTTTACATATTTATAGGTAACAGTAACAAAGATAACATTTCCATGACAACTGGAAAACTAACTCATTATGTGACACAGTGAAAATCTCCAAATGGACCTTGAGGTGAAACGGCGCCATTTCTGTGAACTTCAAGAACTCCTTCGTTAACTCAACTTCTTTTTTTTTCCCCACTTCAGAGCTTGTGCTGCTTAATTGCCTCACCTCTCCCTGTTGCCTTCATCCTAATTTGATCAGGCTCTGCTCTGCCCCTGTAGTGTGGAAAGACCCGATCGGCTTTTTTTTTTTTAGTTTAATGCCAAAAATGGAGTGCGCCTGAGTTCATTTGTTAATGCACCCCCTGTGTTCTGTATTTAAGTTAAACACTGCCTGGAGCAAGACATCATGTAATTAGACTCACAGGTGAGGAGACATTATGCAAGCCTAGCAAGACTTTCCCTAATTAAAATCTGGAGGTTCCCCAGTTAAAAGGAACGTGCGTCCCCACGAGTCACCAAAATGTTTATTCAGATGTATGGCTTCGTTTCGGTTATTGGATTTTAAAGAAAGACATTTTCTCACTAATACTCATTAAAGGCTGATGACGGTGAAATTTGGAAAAAGAAAGAAAAAGAGAGCAGGAGATTAAATCCTTATAATTTAAAAGCTGGAAAATGATCAGTGTCCCAGCGGTCCATCTTAATTTATATGACACTAACAGCATGGGAGGAAGAAAGAGAGGAAGGAGGAAAGAAAAAGAAAATTACCATATTAAGTTTAACCTTCAACTGTTTTGTAGACTGATGCAAGAAACCCTGCATGATAAAAGACAGACTTACAGAGTCAGCATAACAGAAACAAGCTGAGACAAATTTCCATACTTATTACTCTGTGGCCTATTGGAGTATTTAGCCTTTCACGTTAATAAATAAATAAATCCATGCAGCCTTTTACAGTGCTGTGATTGTGTTATTGTCAAAAAGCTCAGCAGAACTGAAAACCGTGATACCAGAGACCAGGACTTTCATGCGGTCAGAACAAGGCCGCAAAGGCTCTGTGGTTTAGGTTTTCATTAAATGTGAATAAAGTCAACGTCAAAATAAGCCAGCAGTGACTTGAAGCACACTTCTAACCAGGACGATGAATTTTCCCAAATGTTAACGAGCAAAGAGAGCACATAACACAAAACTGATTATCGACTTCAGTAAAATCTACTTTTAATGGGAAACTACAAGCAAGTTTATGCAGAAGAGTTACAGTTTCCAAATAGATAAAACACATTATATGAGCGTATAACATTGATTTAGAATGTAAAAACTTGTTTGTTTCAGGAGCAGCAGGAAAGAATGGTCAAACTGTCAAACAATATATTCACTCCATGAATAAAAGAAGAATAAAACAAGAACCAGATGGATGACAAACATTGTTCTTTGTTCACTGATCAATTAATCAAAAGTCAGACAATCAAATCATCAGACTTTATTTGTGCAGCACATTTCATACAAACGATGCAACTCATTTGCATTTACACAGAGAAAACAGCAGAGCGTTAAAAACTAAAAATTAAGACAAGATAAAGATTACATCATAAAATGCTCAAAGAAGGGAAATAAAAGTGAAAGTAATATAAACAACCAGAAATAAAAATAAGGTACTAAAAAGAATACAATGCAGAAAATCGTCATAAATAAAAAAAAATATAGGAAACATTTTGAAATATATGAAAATACAGACAGGCAAACAAAGTCAATTCAAAGCCAAAATAATAAGGTACATCCAGAGTTTGCCTCTAAATTTGTATCCATAACGGAACGCAATCATGAATCATAATTCTTTATGTGTTTTAGTGTACAACAGGATCACCGAGCAAACATGAAGTGATGGAGAGTTTAGGAACACTCATACAACCCGACCAAACCCTGCAGAGAGGTATGACTGTTGCAGCCTATCATTATGGGAATGGGAAAATGATATTGTGTTTCTTTATCGAGATGCTCCATGTGTGTAAGACTCGTGCAGCACTCCTCCTCCTCTGCATGAATATAATCTCATGATCCATATGGCAAAAAATCGTGTCACAGTTAAACCCATTACCACTCTGAAGTGAATCGCATAAAAAAAAATAAAGAAAGAAAAAAAAAACACACAGTTGCCAAGTTTCCCTGTGAGTTTGTTCAACAGCAGGCGGCGGGGGGGGGTTGTGTTTGGGTGCACTGATGATGATGCAGGGCTCGTTGCTGTGAATTTAATGTTTATTTTTCTCACCTTGGTTTATGCACCACCCACAGAGATCATAAGAGTTATTTACATACTGTTTGCTCTCTCAATGTCAGACAAATATAGGAATCTTTCTTTGTTTAATCAGCGAGCATGCCGCTGGCAGACACACTCTTTACTCAGGGTGAACACTCGATTATATAAACGAGTATATTTTGACTTCTTTATTTGCCCCCTCCGCTGGCACACTCACATATAATAGGAGACAAGCACTGTAAGACTATTTTACAATACAAGAAAACAAACAGCACCACCACATAACCACAGAGTTACATTTCTGAGTCAATGCTCTTTATGGAAAAAAAAAGAGGTAACATTTTGGTGAAATTCTTGTAAAATACACAGCTGACATCACAACTGCACAAAAACCCCACATAAAGGCTGTGTTTCTAAGAATTAAAGCTCCCAAAGATCATTTTATCAAGATTTTATATCAATTTGACAGATTGTGTTTTTTAATGAAGCACATGTGGTGAATCTGATCTTAATGAGTCACAGTCAGATTCTCCTGCTCCGATCACGTGACCACACCACCCGGAAGTGCGATGGCTCTGTGTTAATATATCACCATGACAACAAAGTCCCAACACCTCAAAAAGATCCAGATTATATCAGTGCTTCCATTTCAGCTTGTCTTTGGGTGTTCCCCAGGGCCTATATTTGGTCCCACTGCCTTCTCAATTTTCACTAATGATTTTTTTTATTATATATGTTATATATGCTTTTGCTAATGTCAGTTTCTCAAATGGCATTTTCTACCTTTCCTGATTAACTCTTTCTTTATAAAACTATAAAACTCAGATGAGCTTGAACACTGCTGTGTGTTCTGCACAATCTAAATGCAACACAAGGGTGCCAAATGTGAACTCTGGAGCTCATGCAGATGTTGTTGATGTCATCCACAGGATTATGTGATCACACTTCACCTACATTTTTTCACATTCTGTTTGCACTATTTTTTCTTTCTTTGGCCCTGTCTCTCTCTTCTTGCATTTTTTTAAATGAATTTATTGTTCTGCGCCTCCTGGCCATCCCATCTTCTCCTCTCATCCACCAAAGTGCTCAACTTCAGTCCCAAAATCTTTAATTAAGGTTACTGCTCTGGAGACCCATCGTATCTAATCTCTCTCTCGTCTCAGCCTTCTCTCTTCCCTTTTTGCATTCCTCAAAGTTTTCCTTGCTCTCTCCTCTCATTCATGATGTAATTTTCCTTTGCAACAACCTTTTCTGACGCTCACCCACCCTTCACCACATCACTCTTTCATTCCCTCTTTTCTGCTGAGTGTCTCTCCATCCCCCGCCGACTCTCCTTCCCACTCATATTTCCATCAGGCGACTTGAAGCATTCTCCTTGTTCTCCTCTCCCACTTTTCTTCTCAGCACTCATGTTCCCGGGGCTCTGACTGGCATGCAGCAGATGTTAAACAGCTGCTGTGGAGCAGAGAGATTGCAAATTTTTGGCCTTTTCTGCCCTCCCGACCTCCTCGACTCAACTGCTCCCTGTCCGTCACTGTCTGTCCGTCGTAGCTGCCTCTCTCTGGCTCCGCAGAGCGGGTTGAAATCCTGCCGTCCTGAAGCCGTGTCTGTCTATTGGAATCATCCAATAGACCTGCACTCGTACGATGTCTTGACGTGTGTTCCCCGTTTTAAATGGCTGCAGGTCGAACTCTCTCTTTATTTCTGAATAGGCTCCATTGCTGTGTTTTCTGTGGCTCTTGTGTCATTTCTTGTGGTTGACCTGCAGATTTGGTTGATGCAGGTAAAAATAAAAATAAAAACTTTTCAGGCTGTTGACGCGTTTCCTGATCTGTAGGTTCCAGCCAGGTTTTAATTTAAAGTTATGATTGGGCTGAAAACTGTCAGACTTATCTGGCAACATCACCGCTGTCCATCACTTCAGTCTGTCGTCTTTACTGAAGGAGCCCGTTAGCAGCACTAGCAGGTAGCAGCTTCACATTATTGTCTTAAGTGAAAACACACTTTCAAAATCTTCATTCAGCTAGCTTTTTAAGATAATGTGAAGCAAAAACTCTAAATGTAAACAACATTTCTCACAGTGAACAACAACAACAATAGAGGGCTAATTTCACCATTAGCTAGCTGCTAGTTGCTAACTGCTGCTTAAATCAACACTGCACTACATAAAAAAAAAAAAAAAAAGGTTTACTAAGTCCAAATAACAGTGTTTCCCCCAGAAGGGTTAGGGTTAGGGTTATCCCCAACCCTAACCCTAACCCTGTGCTTTTATTAAACAACATAGTAATGCTATTTATTTTATTTGCGTGACAGAATGTCATTTCTGTCTCTCCATGTTCACACAGTTCTCTGCACTCTGTATCACACACGGCGGAGTTCCACCTTGATGCGTGCGCACACGTGAGCAGACTCCCACCAGCAAGCGTCGGAAAATGTCACAAAGCAAAGCAAAATATCAAAACATCATTTTTTTAAACGCTCACAGAGCGATGATGGCAACACCACTCGCTCCTCTGGTAGTAGCAGCCAGAGCAGCTCTCCTGCTCCGGTCCAGCGACAGTTCTGCACTACACTGCACTGCGCAATATTATATATTGTTGTCATTACAATATATTATTATTCCGATTCCTTTTTCGTGTTTTTGTACCCCCCCATCCAAGGCTGCAGTCCTAGGGGAAACACTGCGTTGGAAGACTGAATTTCCTTGTTTATTGTTATTGAGGTAAACTGAGTTTGGACCTAATTGCCTCATCTGAATCTAGTTGCTGGATTTGCTTGTCTAATTAGCCACAGGAAGTTATTTTGTGTATTTGACCACAAAGTTGGCAGAGGTACGATATTAATTGTGTCAGTCAAGTTGTAATTGGTCCTGGATATTCTAGTTGATGCCTAATATATGTGCAATATTCATGATTCATGTTGCGATATACAGTAATGTATGCATTGTTATTGCTATAACTGAAACTGGAAAGGCGGAAAAAAGAAATGAGCATAATTTTAAAAATGATTTTCGCACAGACTGATACAGTCTGTGCCTGTGTGGGTTCCCTCTGGGTTTCCTTTCCTCCCACGGTCAAACGACCTGTACAATGGGTTAACTGGTGCCTCTAAATTGTCAGTAGGTGTGAGCGTGAGTGTGACGGTCATTTGTCTCCCTGTGACAGACTGGCAGCCTGTCCAGGATTTACCCAGACCTTGTCCAATGTCACCTGGGATTGGCTCCAGCGCCACCATAATCCTGCACAGAAAAGCCATATAGATAATGGATGGATGAATGATGGATGTTTGCATAAAATGAAGAAGTCAGGAACCTCTCAGTTCAGTTTTTATTTCCAATTGACTTCATGAACAGATGTAGACCAATCACCCAGCTTCGGACCAGATATAAATCTGACTGAATGAGCCGGTGACGGGTGACGCACATCATCTGATCAAACAATTGTATGGATGTATACGTTAATATTACATTAGTGTCACGTGTGACGCAAACATAAGTGAGATTGTTGGCAACAAACTTTTTATGTGGATAACAGGGGCGATCACTCAAAGCAAAATGGGATTTGTTGTTTTACTCCCGAAACAATTTACAGTCCCACCTGTTGGCTGTGCACAACAGCAAACCACAGTGTCTGTTCCGTTTTGTTACTTGTGCTGTGAGCAAATGACAAAGTTTGTACAGCCACCATTTGGCTGAATACGACACGGGTGTTGTGGATTTAATAAAACGAAGCACCTGTGAGTGTTAAATAACTCATATGCCAAACTCATTACAGCCGTACATGCAGGAATCTGATGTTTCATGGTCAAGCCCCGCACGATGACTCCTAACATGACATTGTGCGTCACACTTAACCTGAATCTCAGAACATGTTGTACAGGAGAGTTAAAGTCCATTGAGGCCTTGCAGTGTAACGATCCAACTAACTAAACACAGGAATTAGTTGGATTTTTGGTCCTTCAGATTTATTTCTCCTCAGGAAAAATCATCAATGTCATACTGAGATGATTACATGTTCTGAGTGCGTGTGTGTGTGTTGTGGGCTCCTGGCGTGGTATTTCATGGTGAACCAACCGTGGTAATGGATTTCATAAGGTGGACCAGCAGCGGTATTTCTCCGTGTCTCGGTTTCACATTAAACTGGTGTTTCAAAGCTGACAAAACTGTAAAGCTCTGTTATGTTTGGCTGTGGACTGACTCTTCACTTGAGCGGTCAAAAGCCCCAAAAAAAGGGAGGGGGGGGTGTAATTTGGAAAGTCAGTTCCTACCTGTTTCTTGTTATTGAACTGAGTCAAATGGTCCAGCGAAGAGTAAAAAGCACTGAGCGTGAAATCTATCACAGATTGCTTCATTGTAATCCTCAATCGTGCACACTTCCTGCGTCTCCAGCTGAAGGGTTGTTAGGGGGGTTGTCACCATCCACGCTACGCTTCTCTCTCTAATGATGTCAGTTCCTGGAAAGCATAAACTGCGTCTCAGTTCAGGAGCCAGGTCTATTGAAGGCAGACTACGTCACTGGTTTTCTTGAAATGCAGCTGAGTAATGCATTCTGGGTAAGGAGGGATCCAATGGGTGCATCCTTTGCGGCTCAACCTATCCCAAGATTAATTACGCAGTAATGTGATGAGAAATGAAAAAAGGCTGACTGGGGAAAATTTTGTGAATTGTAAATCCTATGTAGACCACACAGTCTCATTTTGGTTTGGATCTGTCTTTGGTGGTTCTGTCCCAGGAGACCTCTGAACTGGGACACCCTGATGGTTTAATACAATAAAAAACTTCCTGAGGGCCCCGGTGGTTGCCTGGCAACTAGTAAGATCTAAGAAATAGTTAACTGAGAATAGTTACCCAAGAAACTACAGAAACAAGGACTATATTTGAAGGAAAGATGAAAGGGCAACACAAGGTGAAGAATACATATTTGGAGAGACTCAAACATTTTATTCAAACTCTGATTCGAAGGGGTCCCCATATGATTTGCGGGATGGAAGCTACCCCGAGGCCGCAGCACAAATCTTTTGATTTGAGTTGTGTTCCTCCATGCTTCAGCTCCCTTATCAACCTCAGCACCAGCTAAAAGTTGAAGCTGCATGAAGCTGTTGATTTTTCAAAAGTTGCGTTCATTTTCAAAATCAGCTTTGTCAAGTCAACAAGAAGTCTTAAGAAAAGTTAATGTCTCCGTATTGTTTCAGATCAAAGCTGAACTTATCTCTGAGATTTGGGGGGCTAAGAACTAAGAATGAAAATGATTTGGAGTAATCAAAATATAAAATCATGAGCTGATTTATAGATGTTGAGGTGTTTGTTCCCGGAAGGTAGAAAGGACATCAGAGAACAGGTCTCTGATCATTTTCTAGTATTTGATCTTTCTACCTTATCGCTGAGGTGAAGGATTATCTCCAGCAGCGTTTGCCCAATCTCTGTGACTACTATTAGCCTCAAAGAAATATTTCTACAGAGGGTGACAGCAGGACACAACCCAGGGCTTAATTACATTTCAAACTAAATTTATCCCCCCAGCTAATTGGGTAAGAAGAAACAAATCTCAGCAGTGAATGAGGAATAAAATGTCAGTGCTTTAAAGGGGAATGTCTGTTTTCAGGTGCTGAGGTGAAGACAACAACTGAAAATGTGAACAAAAATGTGAGGGATCTGATAAGTGTGCTCCACACATTTAACCCCACAAATATCTATTAGAAATAAATCTTGGGGCTGAGGGGGTCAGTGTTTTTGTAGGCCATTAAAAAGCAGAACAGAACACAGTCTAAGGCTGATTGAAAATATTTTGACTTGCAGGTGTGACAGATAAGTTTGAATGTGTTATTTTTTTCCGTATCACACGTCAGAATAAAACCTAAAAACAGACATTTTTCTTTCAGGAAACATTTCCTAACCTTCATTTATTTCTTCTTACCCAAATTAGCTGGGGGGGATGAATTTGGTTTGACATGTAATTAAGCCCTGACTTGAGTCCTGCTGTCACCCTTTGTAGAAATATTTCTTTGAGGCCAATAGTAGTTTCTGAGATTGGACATTATCACTGAGGTTTAGGATTATCTCCTGCAGCTTTCCACGAAAGATCAAATACAAAAAAATGATCAGAAACCAGTTCCCTGGTGTCCAGTCTAACTGCCAGGTACAAATTCACATTTCGATAACACCAAATGATTTAAACTCATTAATTAATTGTGCCAAACCACCAAGATAAGTTCTGCTTTGATCTGGAACGATCACAAAATGTCCTTACCCTTTCTTAGGCTTGTTGTTGGCTTTCTAAGGTTGATTTAAAAAAACAGCCAACTTCTTTCTGTCTGTCGTTTTTAGTGTTTGTTTGTTTTTTTAACCTACCGTGCAGCTTTAGCTTTTGTCAAATGGTGTTAAGTGCTGAGGTTGATAAGGGAGATGATGTTTGGAGCAATATAACTAAAATCAAAAGATTTGAGCTGCAGCCTTGGGGTAGCCTCAATCCACCAAATCATTTGTGGACCCTTCAAATCGAAGTTTGAACATAATTTTATACCCTCCCCACATTTATAATCTTCACTCTGGACTGCCAGTTCATCTTAAATTCCCATTCATTCATAAATGCCTTATTATTTCTGTCTTTTTTAAAGAGATACTGGCTGTTAAATCCCCCTCCTCCCATCCTTTCAGTACCTTCCTACCTGTCTTCCTTTCTTCTTAGCGTATTTTCAAAGCAATGCCTTTTCTTCCTGCGCCCCCATTGACCCCTAGCAGCATCTGTGTCTCTTGACAAACTGTCTCCAAGACAAGACGTCCATCGATTTGTCAAAAGTGGGCAGAAAAAGACAGAGTGGAAGATCTTTTACGCCCTCAACGGTTTCTCTTTGCTAGACGTTGGCACATCCAAAGGCCAGAGGAGAGGGAGACATTTCACCAGGCCACTGTGTAAACACATGCTGTGGTTTTTCATATATCTGCTGCACTACTTCCAAGCAACGAGCTTCATTCACCCCTCCACACCCCAACCGCAATCATCTCAAGGGCCGTGCATCATCACGCTCCCTAACCCTCACCGTTATTCTGCTTACCATTCAAATCACTGGAGTGGGTTTGTAATTTCATATCAGGGCTGAGCACGGAAGCAAATCTAACCCCTGCAATGCTGCTCTGATGCAGCGGTGGCAAACATTTCAGGTCGGCACCGCAGCTGAGAATGCGACTCTAAAAACAACATCCTGCCTTTTTCCGAAATTAATCCAGAAGCATATTGTGGTCTGTGATGTTTGTTCAACGTGTTGTGGATCCAGGACCTCCTCAGATTTTGTTAGTTTTGAATTATCTCTTTGCACACAAGTATTGCGGTTCACAGAAAGGCCAGAGCTGTATAATCCCTTCATATGAAAGAAAGCTGCGATGATTTTACTTTATTTTTTTCATGTTAACGTCACTTAAAAAACATCCCTGACCAAGAGGGCTTTTATCTTCAAGCACATAATTGCCAAATCTATTAAATCAGCCAATTTAGGATAGATTACCTACAACAGAAGATCACATTTAAACAGAGGTAGTAAAATATCCTGATGTTTATCTGACGCAGGCCAAAATTACAAAAACACATTTATAGATGAGGATACAGGACTGACTATTATGTTCCTAATGAGAATTAATGGGCTGCTCCCTCTTGCTGCTCTTTAGTGGGTGCACTGCAGAAGTAGGTTACTGTAAGTCTATGATACTATTACAGTGAGATCCTGTTTTGGATAGTCGGTTTTTTTGGCAGATACATTAGTCTGCATCTGGTCTTACTTGGCTGGCTTCTTCTGGCAGAACTTCCCTGTGCTATTTCAGTAAGGCTAATGGGCTCAGCTGGCCTGACCGCGCTCCGCTGCAGAGCAGGGCGATAGGATTCACAAACATCCCTCCCTCTTAATCAAGTGATGAGTCCGCGGGGGGGCTCGGCTTTTGTTTCCAACCAAGGTTTCTGCTCTGTGACACAGTGCTTCTGCTGTGAGTGTGAGCCGACCTTAAACATATTTTATCAATCATCCACTTATTTCTCAACATGTTGGCTTCTCACAAACCTCTTTATCCTGCCAAACTTAGAAAGAGACAGAAAAGTCAGCGAGAGAGAGATGTGGCCGAATTTGCAGCATTAGCCTGCGAATTGGATTCAGTGCTGTTGCCACCAAGGCTTTATGGGTGAGCAACTGGGGATCTCTGACAAAGGCAGTTTGGTAATCGTCAGTCAAACCAAACCAAACTGAGTTTTCATGACAAATTGTATTTTTCCCTCTTTACCTTAATGTGCGCAGATTCATTCATTATTATTATTTTATTATCATTATTCATGTAGCTACCTGTAATTATTGTCCCCACTGTCACTTTGTAACATCCACCTATCCATCATATCTACCACTTATAAATCACAATGCAGGGGCGTGGGGGCTGCTGTCAGTCTCATCTGACATTGAGCTAACACTAACCACTGCACCACCGCCGACTTTGCAACCGCGATATGAGCGATTCTCCTTGTTTCATTACTGCATATGATGAGCTGCATTTACATTATCTTTCTCACCGTGATAGACAGCGGTGGAGATGACATTGCCTGGTGTGTGTGATGGAAATGAAGAAGATAAGTGACTTGATTTTATGTTATATCACCTACGGGCATCAGACGCTTGCAGGGGAAACTGCAGGCAGTCCGTGCCGCCCAATCACAGCAGCAATTTTTGAGAGGGCACATGTCAGTTTCACTTTTGCTGCCTGTATGTTGTGAGTACAGAAGGAGCTTTAGCCTTCCTGCTCTGTCTGAATAGGTCTGGATGGTGCTGCTCATCATCCACCTGTGTCAGGGAGTGTTTATAGATATATAAAGTATCCTAAGCTTCCCATATTCCCACTAGTGAGAGTGAGGTGTTTTGCTTATTTTCTCACATCTGCACTTCTTCTAAGGTGCTACTACTTTCCACTTGTTTTATGGGCTGCGTTGTAATATTTCACCAGCATCAAAGACGTACATCTCATTTACATACATAAATTATATAAATATGTATACAATAAGTGTCTCTCTGTGTGGATCCCTCTTTGTATGATTAATAAACATTATGACACAACAGTGTAGGTGAAATAAAGGAGCCTGAGGGAGTGACGCTGCAAAAGGTAATTTATTGCTATTGCTTAGGATTACTAAAAAAAAAAAAAAAAGTTTAATGTGGTGTGTAACTTTATTGCACTTGGATGCTACAGACAGTTATAATACATCACTGCAAATCAAAATGGAGCTCTTATTATCATCACCATCATCACCATCATCACCATCATCATCGCAGTTCAACAGATGTGTTTTTAACAGTGCCTCTGAATAAAGCCCATTCAAAACCCATTGTATAATTTTACAAATGTATGGCTGCCAGTCTGTTCTCAGAGATCCTCCGAGTAGATGTTACATTAATCAGCGCCGCGGATTGAATTGCTGCAGTGTCACACTCAACGTGTTGGTAATGAGTTGCTTTTTGTGCTAACTTTTTCAGTGCTCAGAGATAAAGAAGGCACACTGGTGTTTTATCTAAAACTTATTCAGCAGCAGCAGGCAAGCAATGCGTAAAATAAACTGAAGCGCTGCGAGAAACAATGTAAAACTGATGATGATAGCAGATAAGAACAATTATGACAAAAGTTAAAGAACGCCCAAGGGACAGATATGGAAATTTTTTAAAAGGGAGTTTGAGATTGAGGGTGAAAAAAAGTTTATATATTTAATTTTGGGCCGAGGTTTAGATTTTTTTTTTCCTTCCACAAATTAGTTGAAAAAAATTAGTTCTTAGGTTTAACCAACAAAAGAAAGAAAAGACTACAAGGCAGCCAGTTGAGAAAACACGTCAGACAGAGTTACTTGGAGCACATCTTTATCCACAGCTGCTGGAACAAGTATACCATAAACAGGGTGAATCATCTTTGGAGCCAAAATCCCCCTTAATTTCATTGAGCAATGTTGTGAGTTTGCTCTCTGATCCGTCACTAAGAGTGAATAATTTTCTGAGTTCAGACACCGAATCCTGCTTCAGAGAGGAGAAATCTGCCCCGTCTATGAGGTCAAGCACATAACCCCGAGTCCCAAGAAGAAACAAATTACCAAGTTAATCTACCCACATATGACAAAGTACAAAGTTCAACAAAGAAAACAGCAGTCCACCCAAAACCAAGTGAAGCTTTTTTAAATCATGACTTTTAATTGTATTTAGCAGTAAATTTTGTGTCATCCATCAAATCCTGACTGAGCCGCAGGCATTTTTCTCTATCTCTATACAAAATTGTAACAACATTGTCAGATTTGTGCTGTGAATGGCTGTGTCAGTGAACATGGCATTTTCGAGTAAATGCTGTTTTTGTCAGTGAAGGAGGAGTCCATGTTTTCCCCTTTTCACAGCCAAACGACCACACAGCACTCCAGATGCTGTTGCAGTCAGTCGGGCTCTCGGTGAACCGGGATGAGGGATGATTAGCTGTTAAAACAGTCCACCGTCTCCTCCTAATGGCATGTTTGTGTCGACCCCCTTCTTGACCCGTTATTGTTAACCAGCAGCGCAGGGGGAGGCGCTGGCATTCAGCTGCACAATCTGATAATTCCTCCCCCTGTTCCGTCTTGTGTTCTCTTTCACACACAGTCCAATTTCCTTCCTCAGGCATAATGGACTCTGATGAGTCCACGCACCTCTCGCGCTCTCTGAGATAATATATGTATCTCCCTCGCTCTGCATCGCTCCTCTCCTCTCATATCGTTTCTATCTGTCACTGCTTCTTCATATAGCTAACATTTATTTCTTTCTCTGGCCAGCTCTGCTTTAGATTGAGTGAAAAGCGGCAAAACTCATTTTGCAGACAGTTTGGTGATAAAAATGACTCATTCAGAGATATCTACATTAAAAAACACAGTATAATACTTTAAAGGTGTCAGTTTAAACATTTCATGATAAAGCCATCAGTTATTACACCTAAAACGATAATGCTTTTCAGTCCCCAAGAGGATATTCAAGGACAGCCCAGTAATAATTTAGCTTCTTTATATATATTATCATTTTTCAGAAATAATATCCAATCTGGAGAACTGTCTGTCTTTGCATAATCAATTCCTTTTGTGAGATCCAAGTGATTTTAATTTCCTGAATAAACAAGAATAATAATCTATAGCAGGAGTTCTCACCCTTTTGGCCAACTTGATTGTTGGTGGCAAACATTCACTGCAGTGACAATATGGAGGCCAAAAAAGTCCTAATAGCCATCGAACATTCAGGGCTGAACTGAAAGGAGGGAAACGGGTCTGCTTAGCAAATAATATGTCAGCCCATTTACTGTACCTTTGTGGCCCACAGGTTGGTCCGCACGTGGAACTGCCAGGTTTTTAGAATCAGACATTTAACTGCGTACAGTAAATAGAAGTGTTTTGCGGTGTGACAGCGTTAACAGCTACGCCACCGTGCTGCTGAGGTCACCAGGTATATTTACATCAATTAACCGAGAAATGTTCAGGTGCCCCCACTGGGAATTGAACCGCAGCCACTACACTCTACACTCATCACCACATTCATACATTCATTCATTGGAAGGGGGGCGTGGTGTATTAGTGACTGCTTTTTATTCCAGACCAAAAAACCTTTATGGAAAATGTCGGCCAGTTCCGTGTTTATAATGAATTCCGTTTTCCGTTTATCGGGGCGTATTTACCGGCTGCCGGGAAGACCGAGCTTGACACGAGCGCCACAGTGTGCAAGGTTTGCAAAATGAGGAACCCATGTTTGACTGCACTGTTTTGTTGTGTGTTCATAAAGACACACTTTTACTTTTGTAACTAAGCAATATATGATATTGCTCTTATGCTACAACTCCATCTACGCGTGGATAAATGTGAAAAAGACACTTTAATGTGTCCATTTGTCATTCTGTCAGACTGGAGTAGATCACGAGGATCCTTCACACACCTACAGATGGAAGCAGAAATCAGAGACAGAGAAAGATTCCCACCCCTAATATACAAAAAAGTAGCAGTCCAGACAAACAGCAGATATTATAACACACAGACATAGTTAGCTGAGGCTGATCGGCTTTTGCAGGTTTTGAGCAGATTAATAAAATGTGGACTCCCCGAAGAATTATTCCGAATGTGGCATTTCCATTAACTTGCACTTGCAAACTACTCCAAGTTGCAGCGATACATTGCCCCCCTGTTCTGCCCCCCCCCCCTCACTTTCCCTAACCTTGAAACCTTATCAGCTGGCCTGCATACGTACTGACCAACTACTCCTCTGCAGTTTTCTCCATCTATCTTGTAATCTTCCCAATCACATTCCTCTTTCTCTTTTTTTTTTTTTTTTTTTGTTCTGCTCCGTCTCATTTCATCATTCGCCCCCCTCCCCCCCGCTCAGCACCCCCCATGCCCATTATCTTCCTGGGTGACCCCAGAGGTCTGTTCGCTGAGCTAACTTGTCATGAATCATTTGGTCAGACGCTGCTGAACATCCCGTCTCTTCTTCCTGTGTATCTTGCTCTCACGATCCAACCCCCCCACCCCCCGACGCCTCTCTGCTCTCTCTTTCTCTATCCATCCATCTCACTCTTGTTCTGCCTCTTGTCTAATCTCTCTGTTGACACCCCCGTCCACCCCCCACCTCCCTCCCTTTGTATTTGTTTTCCTTTTGGTTCTCTTTATGATGCCGCCTGCGTCTCATCCCTTTATCTCTGCTTTGTTTTTTTTTTTCTGAGTGCTGGACTAAGATGTGCCTCATTTACAGCACCATAACACTTACGCCACAGGAAGTATACTACAACCACATAAACACAATTCAGCCATAAAATAAAGTCCCTTTTTTTTTTTTTACAGCAGTGGAGTACAAGATTATGGCGGACAGCACAAAAAGAATCTCATCGCATAAGCAGCACTAAACAATGATATCAGAAGGGGCTTTTACTGAGCTGTTTGCTGGAGTTGCACATTAATCTGCCCTGCACTTTGTATCGGAGAATTCATTCTCAACCATCCAAAGTGAAAGTTAATGAAAGAAGCAAACAAGTCATTACAGGGCTGCCTGACAGCAATTTAAAAATAAGCAACAACGGGGCCTTGGGATGTTTTTTGCTTAACCAACTGGACCTCTGTTGTCTGTTTTGCATGTAACACAATATTGCAAAAAAAGCAATTAAACATATACATAAAAAAACGTACTTCCTTAATGTATAATGCTTCCATGGATACATGACCTGGGGACAGACTGCAGACTGACGCTGGACTAGTGGGAGTGAAAGAGTTGACGACAAGATGATGAGTCTGAGACTGCCCCCCCCCCCCCCAAAAGAAAAAACACAAAAACTTTTGGGGAATGTTTGTGGGACGTGGCATGGGAAAAGAATTGGGCATTTAATTGTTTTAATATGAAACAGTAGGCAACGTTTTCTCCTGATAAATTGGACGTGCCAGAGCTTTGTCCCTGTGGCGCTTTTATTTATTTATTTTACATTTTTTGCACAGCTCATCTGCATTTCAATTTGTGTTCATTATGCGACATTTTGAGAGTGGATGACCTTGCTGGTGAAAGTCAATGTGTTTGCCAGGCTTGGGCAACAGCCAGAATTTTGTATTTCAATCTGGTCCAGCACAAATGTTGCAATATGTAATATTAAAATAATAATCTGATTATATTATTGAATTTTGTGTTTCAGGGAAGAGCGCTGCTGCCGCTGAACAGCATCTTTAAGTGTTGTCGGTCACATGCAGAGGTACAATGGGCAAAAAAAAAAACTGGGAAAAATATCACAATGATTGATATCATTGAATATCTCAATTATTTTACATTGTAATGTGTGTTTTAATCACAAAAACATCATGTGTCTAGCAGTGATGTTGAATGAAGGCGGAGTTTTGCTGGTGAGGTCACAAAGGTGCTAAAGCTGCGTTCAAGATATAAATTGTACAAATAAGTCGATGTGGCTTATTAGGTTTGAAGCGTCAACACAACATGATGTTCATTTTTAAAATGATGGTCCCATTTGGGGGTAAAATAGACCAGAAAGCAGGGGACGGGTTGGGGGGCGGGGCTACTGTGTGATTAATGGACTGTGTCACCCAATCAGAGCAGGTTTTGTTTGTGAGCAACACAGCGAGTGAAACAGGAAGTATATGATGTATATGGTATCAAGTAAAATCAAGTGGTTGCTCTGACTCCAATTCAGCATGAAGAACGTGCAGCAGGCTTTGAGGGTTGAAGGTTAATCTTGTCTCTGGTGAGATAAATCTGGGAGGGGCAGGAGAGGACTTGTCCCTCCCACATTTTAAAAACCCCTCTGTGATCGGACCTTAACCCCTCTAGTGATGAGCAGATCAGACGCTGACTGTGCTCCTCTCATTATGGATTAAAAGGCTTCTAAATTATCCAAATTGTACATCATCAATCATCCACCTCCGACCGGTGAGGTGTCTGTCATGGTCATTGCGCTTGTCAGCGCGGTGTCCTCTCCGGCTCTGATCACTGATGTGTACCGCTGTGCTCCCCTCCTCACAGAAGTTGCCACGACACACTATGACAAAAGGAGGGGGGGTTGGCGGTGAAGGAAAAGTGAAGGATGAAGGAAGTCGTTTCAATGCGCCATTTTTGGAAACGGATAAAGAAACATCAACGCTTCCCCGGAGTCGAGGCCGCAGCCGGACGCCGACTGCAATGCCTCAAACAAGCGCACACAAATGTTTGCTTATGAGTCACAACTGCCCAACTGTGGATCTGTTTGGGGGTGCAGGCGGCAAAGCAAAGCTCTGAAACCATGAGGCAGCACTAACCTTCCCGCTGATAAAATATGAAGTGGGTGTTTTCAGCAATCAGTTTCACAATAGTGCATTCTGGGTAGTGTTGGTGCAGGCAGCAGCGGAACAAGCTACTGCATACAGCTGTCGGCTGTTTGACACACACAGACACACACAGACACACACAGACACACATGTCTCTGCTCAGTCAGACCAAGGAGCATTCGGGGATTTAGAGGACCACCAAGATACAACACAGCTCCCAAACACACACATATACACAATGGAGGGACCACCAAAGTGTGAGCAGGTGGAGGGCTTTACCAGATGGCAGCTCTTCTGTTCCACAGTCATGCACAGACACACACACACACACACAAACACACACCTGCCTTCACACCTGATGCATCTCAGAAACCTACGCACGCACACAAATCCACATCAGACTCTAAATAACAACGCCCCATCCCATCCAACCTTCCCCGTCCAAGCCCAAGCATTTGTAGAACACATGGGAACATTTTTTTTTTTTAAAAAAAGGTAAAATGTGTAAAAAAAAAAGTTAGTGTATATGTATGACATATTGCAGAAAACTAAACATTAAGTGTTGCGAGTGCTCACGGATGAAGAATTGTTCCAGTGCAGGAAACCTGGCGTAGGGGGAAACAGCTGAAGTGTAAAGTACAGCCGGAGTGATAAATTGGCAAAGATGCATAAATGACAAATGGGCAGAATTCAGTGTGATAGATAGAAGCTCATGTTATTGTCAGCTTGGTGTGTGTTTGTGTGGCAGAGGTGGAGAGATGTTGGTTACAGACTGCGCTGATAGCTGAAGAAGTCTGATTGCAGTTGGGAGGAAATGAATGTAATTTTCCTAAAATCCAAAAGTGTGTATAAATGTCTGATCATTATGTGTTTATCATATTAAAAAACCCAGTTTATAACTGAAATCCCTCATTTGGTTAATTTATACATCAAATCAAATCAAACCAGATTATTAAGTCATTTAAAGAAACAAGATGTTCAACAGCATCAGAGAAAAAACCCCAACAGATTTCAGTTTGGCTTTTTTTTAACTACAACATTAATCACCTGCTCCATTTCTTTACAAGAGCAGAAGATATTTGTGGATAATTCGTCTCCTTGTGAAAATCTACTGAACTCCTGATCTGAAGGAGTCCTGAGTGGGTGGGCTGACTGCAAAGATGATCACGGGAGCTGTTGCCTTCACCACCAGCACCGAGTCTATGACTGAGAACGCTCTAACCAGAGCTTAGCTTTAGTATCAGTTCGTGTTCAAGCTCACAGCATCCTTCAGAGGCTGCATCCCGGCCACCCCGACTGACCTTTTCCTGGGAAATAAAGGTTGAACGGGTGGATTATGCCCAGCCCAGCCCATCCCAGGAATCATAGAGCGGCAGTAATAAAATAATAAGGCAGAGAGACTGCGAATTAAACTTTTACAGCTTCAGGCTTTCGTGGGAAAAAATAAAGAAAGAAAGTTATTTGCTGTCAACGTTTCTGGGCGACAGGAGCCACACAAAGAAAAAATCCTTAATCTCCCGAAGTCCAGTCTTTGTGGTCTACAGCGGCTGCAACCGACCTGGCTTTGGGGACCGTCGTGCCCTCCAAAGGATCCCTTCAAATGCCGTTCGTCTTGTCCTTATTGGCTACAGCCTCCACGGTGCAACAGAGGCCTCAACTGGACGATGCAATTAATACACTCAGTCCACAACAAGCGTCTTCTCACAGCCCGTAAACAAACCAAAAGTCATAACAGACCGTAATCATGGAGAGACTTCACAGAATTAGCATGTTGGCTAACGCTTCACAGAGTCAGTCTTCACTTTAGTGGAACTTGTGTGGCATTAATCCAAGAGCCAAACTTCGCCTGGTGCGAAAGATCAGTCTAAAATAAATTAGCCCGTGTTCCGACCCGGATGCTGGGTTGGTTCATCAGAGCCCAGTGGGACATTAAAGACATCCATCTGAAAGCATCATGTAGAGTACCTGCGGTCATTTTTTAGTTTTTAGGTTGTTTTTTTTTTTTTGTGCTTTTTGTCTTGCCCCCTTTGGTTTCAGTACAGAAATGTTCTCCACAGGTGAACTGTTAATTGTCCGTTTCAATCACCAGCATTTGGCAGCCAACCCTGATATTTACTGGTCATATTGTGCTTTCAGGATCTAGAAACTAACAAATAATGTGTTAATTAAAAATGTGCGTGTGCTTCTTTTTCTGCAGGGAGAGTGCCATTCTTACAGCCGTAGTGATTCAGGATATTTGGTCTTCGCTTTTGTTAATATTTAACAAATGCGAGGAGAAGCAGCGGGCTGTTTCTTCATTTGTAGAAAGTCGTGCGCATTGGCAGTTTTATCTGTTTATGAGTAGAGGGGAGAGAGAGGGGAAGGAAAACGGAGATTAGGGGGAGTGTCAGAGAGAGTCAAAAACGTTCCAACGATAATGGAGGACTGAGAAAATCACCCCTCCTTGACTGGGCCTTCTAAGGATTTGTTTTTATGGGCCAGGGATTTACTGGGTAGGTTTTAAAGTCAAAGTTAGGAGAAAAGCAAAAGAAGTTTGTTCAGCGCTCTCAGGAGTGTAATAAAAAAAAAGAAAACGAGGATGCGTATGTGTGAGTAACTGTCTATGCAGGTTTATGCTGGATTTCTGCTGGCCCATGTGCGTTCATCAGATGGCCAAAGCATAAGGGCAGTAAAATAAAACTGACCAAGCACATTCCCAGGAACTTAGCTGTGACGAGCAAACGGCTGCCTCACTGCGCCTCATTATGAATGCTGATGCATCGCTGGAGGCCAAGTGTTAGGCCAGGGGAGCAGTAATGTCGAATCAGACTGGACAAGTGGCATTTTATTATCATACAGCCTCAAATACAAATGTTCCTACAGACCTTTAAAGTGCTTTTACTGCGCTGAACATGCTCTGGAGTCTTATGGGCATTTCTTTTTATTTCACACTGTGAACTGTGTATTGTTCATTCCATTTAAATCTTTTTTTTTTATTATTTTTTATTCTTCTTCTGGTCTTGCAATACTCTTTAACTTTTGTATTGTAATTTTTTTCTATGTAAGACACCAGACTCCTTTTGCCCCCAATTACCATTTTATTGTTATGGATAAAGAATCACCTGAAATGAAATGAAAACCTGGCTGGGAATTATGCTGCTGCTTTGGGTTATCTCCTGTCTTGTTCTGTTGAAAATGTGAATATTACCACTGGGAGCGCAGCATTTAAGATCACTGCAATTTCTCACCATGGACAGCTATTCAGTTATAAGAGCAAATGCTGAAAAAGTAAATGGAACCACCTGCAATTCACCTGATTTGAATCATTTCTCAGCTAATTGCCAGTACTAATAACAGCAGCAGGACACTTTCGCACATCTGGAAAGTAGCAGGAGACGAAACCAATCGTTATTCTGATGTTAAACTAACAGCACCGTTCACAGAAGGTACATCTGAAACTGCAGACGTAGATGCACCACACCAGAAAAAGGCGTGGTGTGAGGAAATACTGGTTAGGCACCTTGACGTTTTCATCTGAGCAAAGAAATCAGTGATTGAAAATGTAATTTCGGGAGAAAATTATTTTCAAATTGGATTTTGTAAGAAGATGAAAAATAATTTAACTCCCTGTGTGCTTCCATCAACCTTACCTGTACTGGACTTTAAAGGTCGCATTGAATCAGAAGATGGTGCCTACGTCGTGTTTGATCGCCGATCAGGTCCGGTTTGTTTTCTAAAACTGTGACAGTATCAAATGGATCAGTATTCAGAAACTGAACCTTTAAACCAGCCGTCAGGACTTCTTGAACTTTATGATGTCACAACAAAGCCCAGCCCACCTAGGCACAGTATCCAAGCCCCGAGGATTTGGTACCTCTGCTGCTTTTTATTCAATCACTCAGAAAAGCTTTAAATCAAACCTCAACATCAGGAACTCTGAACAGGAGGCGGCGGAGTAAAGTCAGAGTTGAGCTGCACGGAGAGTGTTTTGATTATCCTTTAATTCTCGTCTTCATATATGAGATACACCTGTGGGAAGACATGGCTTCTAAAATTTACATTACAACTCAACTTTTTAAGGTGAAACATATTTCTTTTTTCTCTTCGTAGTAATGAGAGGTGTTTTCCAGCCAGACTTTAGCGCTGACTGCACTGCCACCGGTGTGAAAACGCCCAGACCAAACTCATTACTTGTTTGAGTGCATTTTGTCATCCCTCTCTAACAACCTCCACCCGCGGGGCTGTGACCTGACGTTATTACTATTGTGTGTGGCTAATTCTCTCCCTGTGTCATTCATTCCCTCCTCCAATTTCCCGTTGATTTTCTCGCACTTGCTCACCTTTTCCCGTCCCTCTCTGCCTCACTTTCCGCCGTCTTCGTCCGTCTTCCGCCCTCATTCTGTCTCCGTCCTCACAGACTCTATTTCCTGTGGTCTTTTGCGGGTCACTCGCTTCATTCTTTTCACGGGTCACATGGCTTCTGCCTCAGCCAGCCTTGAAAAAAAAAAAAACAGCTGGGCGCACACACAAGTGGATTCTGGGAGTTTCTGTAATTAGTTGGTACCCGTGTGCACTGCCCTCCCGATCACCCCTGCCTGCACCACTGTCTTTCTCTAGTCATGTGAACTAAACATCTGGGGGAAAGGTTTTTACAGCCCCACAACTCTGTAATTCTTTAACAAAACTGCAAGCCGCCAGCGTGATTGGGTTTGATGAGCTGTGAAAAAAAAAAAAAAAAAATGGTGGAGAGACACGGAGGGGGAGACAGAAACGTGGACTGGGATTAATTTGTCTTCAGAGATTGTCTGAATGTGAGACAGATAAAGCTAGGGGGCAGAATGGTGAGTAAAATTTTTTATATGTCTGTGACCGACCGGGGGAGTGACAAACAGGAGAGTTTAACAAGGCGGGGAGGAGCTGGCAAGTTTGACATTCAAAACACAACACAGGAGTAAACAAGCGAGTGCGAAACCTTTAAAGTGTCCTCGGTAATTCAGCATCTCGGGGTCAGGAGGGTTTGTGGCCTATGTTGCGGGAAGGTCAGGCCACATGACGCTATCGTGGCCCGCAATCAGGTTTCGTTTCTCTGTGACATCTAGCGCAGAATCAGGAGCAAATGGGAAAGTGTGGGGATGAAAATCTTATTGTTTACTGTTCAATAAAGTGAGACACATCGTTAGTTTCCTCTGTTTTTGGTCTCCACCAGCTCCTAAAGAAAATATCAAGATGACTACCTGTTAATGTTTAAGATAGATAGATAGATTGATTATGGTTCTTCAACATGAGCCTATTTTCATCGTTTGTCATTTGTTGTTGCAGAAATATTCTCTACAGCAGCTTTAAATATCAATAATTTATTACTGTTTTTTATCTGTGAAGTGCAACACATGGAGTTGTGTTACTCTCTTCTGTGACAGCACAGAGACAATTTATTGATCAAAGCATGCAGCTCTCAGAGAATTTGACAGCTTTATTCAGGATCATTGTTCTTTATTACAAGTTGATTTTTTAACATTTGCTTTGCAGTCCGCCCCCCGTTTGTGCCCATAATTGGAGCTCAGTGGTGTTTTCGTCGCTGGCTATTTGGCTAACGTCTTCACTGGTTGATTCAGCTGTTAATGTTGCTGTTTCCTGTCATGGCAACCAAATGTCAGCGAGTTGCTAATAATATCAGTGACCTTACCGGCTCTGGCTCTGTCTGCAGAGCTGTGTTAGCGGGGGCTAATTTTCTCCGATGCCACAGACAGATTGGTTCTGCTGATTGGTGAGGATTTTCAGGGCGAATCAAGTCAGCTGAAATCAAACTCTGCAGACACTGAACTGTAAGGAACAGGTATGACAACTGGCTCACATTAGCAGACAGCTCTGATCTTTTAATCAACACAAACACGTTTTTCCGTTAAGAAAAACAACGGCGGAAACCAGGTTTGCGAATCCAGAATCAAAACATAGATTGGAAGCACAGGAATTATTGAACCTTCACTGTCCAGCAAATCTCTGTCCCCTTAAACACAGCATAAAAATCATTTTTAAAAAATTGCTGAAAACATCTGAATGTGTATTTTCATGTGAATAGGTAGAAACCAAGGCCTGATTGGAAATACAGTTACACCAATTTTTTATTTTAAATATTTTAAAATAACAAGGCTTTCCAAAACATAGTATTCAATATGCAAATGGAAAATTTAAATTGCTTTTCATATTTTATATTTTTTCCAGCCTGCGATGGTTCTAATCCTAAAGACCATGGACCATGAAACTGGGAGGGAAGTGTGGGGATTACGGGCCCATGCGCATCCATACACGTCGTGCTTCATCCTATAGATGTGACTTTTCACACATGTAGGCAGAAACTGCACCACTAAAATAATAAAAAATTCATGTGCCCATTAAAAGTTCCCCAGACTGTGTTAGTACCAGAATAAATAAATGATAAAACACATAAAACTTTTTGGAAATATACACTGACGGCATTGTAGGCGGATGATCCAGCGGATTTATCTTGAAAGGAACAGTAATACTGAGCTCTCAATGTGACCGTCAGGTAAATAAATGAAACACAATATTTTTGTGGCTCAGGCTGATCTGGATATCTTTCAGCCACTTGGATCGACATCTCCTTGTGTTGTCAACTCTGAAAACTGCTCTGAGCTTTTGTCCCGATGTATTGAAAATACGAAAACAGCCATGCCAAGTTTGGCGCTGCCAAATGTGCTGTCACTGCTGAATTGTTTGCTATCGAAATACTCTCCATTTTCAATTTAGCGTTAAAAGGTTTTTTGATTGCTTATTATTAGCATAATAATACAAGATTAAGACTGAATGAATTACAAGTCTGACAGAAACAGCGTCTGAAGGAGGAAACAGCAGATACGGGTTTAATTTGTGAGACGCCGACAGGATGGATAGCAGGGCTTAGAGACGTGCAATGCCACGAGTTTGCAACTCATTTCATGCACGACACAGCCTGTTACAGCAATTAAAGATAAACAGGATGTTCAAAGCAAAAACATCTCACACACATGCCCTAACCCTTTTTTTTTTTTTTTTTTGACATTTTGTTCAACATCGTTCATGAAGCCATCGGAGGGAAGGGTGCTCATTAAAAAGGATGTTTACCTGTTAGCTGCGCAGCTAAAATGTGCAGCCCAAGTGCCTCGTGTCACTTTCCAAAGTGAAAAGTAGGAAACTGCCGATGTTGCGTTTCAGCGTGCGGCCGTGCGGACGCGTCACGTGGCAAGAAACAATCGAGGACAGCCTCCCCATTTCCCGACTGAAGCCACAAATAAAAACGTGTCACACAAAAGCAGTTTCTCCATCTCATCCCCCAAAAATGATTGGATTTATAAGACATCAGTATTCACAGTCACAAATATCAATCAATAAAAATAAGGAGGACAACATCTTTCCATCATTTTTTTTTTTTTTTTGTTTATCAATAAGAGGCCATAATACAAAAGATGTACGGAACAGACACATTTAACAAACAGTTCATATTTCTCTCAGATCACTTGCAGAATGTAATTTGCCACTTGACAAATTTGATGGCTTTTTCAAAATCAGCATGCTGAGCCATGTTGACATGAAGAGAAACTTTAGCGTCTGTAATATGGGTTTAGGAAGCGCAGTAACAACGGCAGCACAGCTTCGGTTCACTCCAGATCTCATTTGCCTAGTTGTGTTAAACACAACTGAAAAATCAAACACATGACGTGGAAGAAGCACGAACCAACATTTTGGAGGAGTGTGTTCACATTGTGATTCGCAGAGCGCGTCCTGGTGTGTAAATACATATAAACTGAAACATAAAATACAGACATGTTTTGTGCTTGACATGTTTAACAACCACTAGACTTCGAGACCAGATTCTCTTTCTCTGGTCTGGATTTGATTCAGGTCCGAGCTGTCGCTTTATTCCCACAGTAAACGTTTTCCTACCTGACAGTTGGAGCAGAAAAACTGGGGTGGTTTGATAAAAACATTCACAGTAGAATCCAACAGAAGAAAAGGATCTGATGCTGTTTGGGAAAAGAAAAATAATAATAAAGATAAATTGATTGAAAAGATAATTGCATCCCGAATGAAATTCGATATAAATAAATTGGATGAATTCAAATGCAATAAAACACAGATTATAGTGACTGTGATGATGCTACGATGTTGAATGTTTGTGTGTGATATTTTAATAATGAAGTGAATTTAATGAATGTGCAACAATTAAAATACAGAAGGACCTATTTAGAACTTTAATGATATTCCCTTCATTGTTTTTGGTGAATAAACGATTTGACTTTACAGGTCATAAATATATATATATATATAATAGCAAAATAAAAAAAAGAAAGGAAAAGAGAGGTCATGAGATCAAGAACTATTATTTCAGCAATCCAAAATAATATTAAATCTTAATTTACATGCAAATGAAATGCATTATTACTTTAACCCTCCACCCAGGCTGCCGCCGTGACGGGCAGGACTCTCAGAAGGAAAGGTGGGCTTTGGCCACATGACCCCACTTTGTCAAATTGCCCTCGCTGGTTTCTGTAAAATTCAAAGGCCTCTCAGAAGGACAGTGAAATAAGACGAGACGTGAGCGGAGAAACATTTCAAACACATTATCGCACAGCGACATGATGCTGAAGGGTCGGCCGGAGCGGGCTGAAGAAACGATAAAAACGTCTCTTTGTTTGTCTTCCGTCCTGTCCTGTCTCACGCCGACCATTATCAATACCAGCCGTTCCCTCTTCTCTCTCCACTCATTACCATAAATCCTCTTTCTTATTTATTTTTATCTATCAAAGGAATTATCTGTTTTATCTGGAACGTATAAATACATATTTCTCACCCTCTTAACACAAACTTGTGTTTTCTCCTACAACATATCACATCTCAATCAAACACCGAGCGTCCCCCAGCTGGGCCGGGATCTGGACTTGGCCCGAGCAACAAAGCACACGTTGGGCCAGAAGTTTTAATTTGCCATCCGACCTGATGCAAACAGCACAGCGACCGCGTTTACTGCGACTTTTGACATTTTATATTGGTGATAAAATGCCGAGCCAACGCTCTAAAAGAAAGAGTGTGCTGTTGGCTAGCTACAACTTGCAATGAGCACTTTAAGGCTAACTTAGCTGACATTATTGTCAATGTCGATGTCAGTCAGTGACTCTGAAAGGTGATAGTGGCTGTTTAGTTTCTGCACAGGAGCCTGGACTATCACAGATTCCATATTCCAGACATAAATATGTGAAATGTAATCTAAACTGCCAACACATTTGGGTGATATAATAATGATGTTAATGGTATAATATCTGAGGGTAAATATAATTCACTATATAGGAGACAACTGTTGAAAGTAGTCTTACAGAAAATCTTATATCAAAAGCAAAATTAATTAAATTCCATTCGTCATTTCCACAGTGACAATGACTTTTAGGTCGGTCTCTTCTGGCGCTCTCTCTCAAACAGATAATGAAAATTGAATAAAAGAAAAATAAAACAGGAATGGAAATTTTGTGCCATCGCAACTAAAAAAAAAAAAAAAAAAGACTGAAATGACTTCCAATAAAAAGGAAAGCCAACAAAAATGAAATGAATATTTAAAAGGAGAAACGCTCACTATCGGTCTAACACAATGACAAACATCATATCAGCAAAACTTCAGCTATTCCTGCAAACGGTCTGGAATTGAAATTGATGGCCGTATAAATTACACAGTTTATTTAAAGCAGGCTCACTTGGTCCTAAGCAATAAAATGTTAACTTTTAATTGAAAAAATTCAATAAACAAAAGTGGGCAGAATGGCAGCATAGTGGTTAGCTCGTGACCCAGAAAAAAAAAGTACAAGTAAAAAGTCTGGCAGTAGTGACATTTCATTGCACGACAACGCATGTGCAACAAAATGAGAGGCTTGTTGTTTCCCACAGCCCTGCGAGTTCTCTAGAAGGGTTCAGAGTCATTGAGCGATCCCCCCGCAGCAGGTAGAGATGGGGGTGACTCATGCAAGGACACTTTCATTGGGACGGACATAATGCAATTGAGCTGGAAAGCTTCTGGCTACAGGATGATCCTCTTTAGCCACCAGTCCACCCTGCCCCCCTCCCCCCCCCCCCACCCCACCCCAGGAAAGGTATGTAATGCGTAAAACACTCCTGCAATGGCCCAGATAGCCCGGAGAATTAACAAGCTGAATGCATTCCCGTCACACACTGTATAGTTCTTCCCATTTCAAAGAGGAGCAGAGTGTGCGATGTATATTGGGAGGTGTCCGCGGGCTATTTTTCAGTGTCTGCTTCATAATATTCAAACCTCTGGGACAGCTAGCATGAAAGCTGGGGACACCTGAATGCTGCAGCTGCCGCAAACACACACACACACACACGCACAGTGGCGTAAACCTACCGCCTCTCTACACACTCAATTGACACAGAACTTCAGCTGTGCTGATGAGATATTTTTCAGTCAAAGTCCTGCATTGCTGACTCAAAGAATCACCAGAGGGAAAGCGGCGCAGGAATAACAGATGAAACACTGAGACTCTAATTTCTGGAAATTGGACACAAGCAAATTCAGGGCATGTGGGTGTGACCGACCGAGTTTTGCAATTTTGCACAAGTCAGGTAAGGTCAACTGAAGTAGAACTTTATTTATCCCCAGAAGGCAATTAAATGCAATAATACAAAGGAGGCGAAAACCGAGAATCACATAGTACAAGCTCACTACAGTTCAAAAACTGTGTGTGTGTGGGGGGGGGGGGGGGCAGGATAATGTATGATTAGGAGAAATAAAGCAGCAGCAGCAAGTGGAAGAGAAGCTAATTCTTTTTTAGTTTCATTGGCCAATCACAGCAGGTCTTCTCCCCCGACCTTTAAAACCAAAGAGCAGTCGATGAGCTAATGAGCCGGGAGAGGAGTCCCGGCTGGTTAAGGAAAATTTGACCCTTCTCTGGAAATGCAGAGTCCGTGTTCGGATCCCTTTTGGTCTTTTGGCAGTAGGTAATTCATCTGTCTTTTCTTTAAAGTGAAAGCTGAACACTTCGGGCTGTGCTGTCTGAAGCTGCAGGCTGAAGCGCCCTAATTAGCACGTTACATCTCGTTTGTTTAATCCACACAAAGATTGTGCGTGAGAAGTGTATAAAACATGGCAATTCACGGTTTAATGTGGAGGTTATGTACATCGATTACATCTTTGTTCCCGGCAGTTGCCAGACAGCAAGCGGAGATTACTGTATTCGGTCCCTGTTTATGACTCCTGATGGTAAATTTGTTTTTGTTTTCATGTGCTGACAGCAGCGCTGGAGCGTGTGGGGCTGATTGTACTAATTATCAAACATCACAAACGCACCCATACATACAAGTCGAGAAAAGGAGGATTCATCAGTACAGTATTCGTGCACGATGTCACCTCAATTTTGAAGCTGCAACCCCTGAGGATAGTGTTATATACTCTAAAAAGTCATCCTCTTTAATTGGAGAAGGAGGACGTGTGATTATGCTTTTGGCTGATTAACTGTAAACAAGGAAACGTGATTATGTCTGACCAAGTGCTGAAGTCTGGAGCAGTTTTTTTTTTGTCTTTTGACCAAAATGCCATTTAGCTTTAGTCAAATGAAATCCAGTTTTTACCATAATGATTTCAGTCTATGCAGTTAGTGGACTGAAATCTAAAAGGCTTAGTTTAAGTGCGCTTGCATCACTTAAGCGTTCCTCTCGGATCTTCACTCATCGGGAACATCTATTAACCTGCTACAAAGGAGTGGCTTTAACGTGGTGGTTTTCCCGGAGAAAGACGCTTCGCAGGGTTTTGCTCGGTGTTTTGATGTTTTTGGTGAGATTGATTTGAGATTTGAGACTCCAGCTTTCTCAGAGAACTTTGACCTGGATGACTGAAAACCTTCAGAGATACTTAATATTTTATGTCATTTCACTTTTCATTAATGTTTTGTGAATGTCTAACCCTAACCCTCAGCAGATGGTGTGTGTGTGTGTGTGTGTGTGTGTGTGTGTGTGCGCGGCTGCATCAAGGCTCGGGGTTGCAATCAGAATTAAAAGGATGGCTCTTTTGTTGGACACCCTGTAGGGTGTGTCAGTGAATAAGCACTAATCTGAACTCTATCTGAGGCAACAACTCTCATCCATCTGCAAATTGAGCTGATTTAGCTGCACGCTGTCCTCGGCCTCGGCTTCAACCCCCCCGTGACGGAGCTTCTCAGCCACCGCAGTGATCCAGTCACAATCAGCACAGATTCTTCTTTCATTGTGTTAATTTTATTTGTTTCGCACACAGGAAGGGAAAGAGAGCCTGCCACTTTGAACGAGAGGTCAACAGTGACACTTCTGTTTACGCGCTGCTGCTCTGTGAGGTAAACGGGCCAGAAATCCTCTGGTGGCGTCTTTATCAGGCAGGTGTGGTTGGAGTTTTTTCGTCCGAACCCACATTACCCAGTGACTTTGAATCAGAGCCCTTATCCAAATGGTGCCCTCCATCCTGTTGATTCAACTCATCGCTCTTCCGCTTGTGATCCGGCAACACGTCTCACACTCTTTTAGTGCAGGAAAAGAGGTGTCGTTCTGAGGCCTGGTCAGGCGTTATCTGCAGCGTAGATTACAGCTGAGGTCGGCAACTCGCCTCCTCACACGCAGCATGGGAATGGATTGCTGATTGAAGATTTGTGTTTGCACGAGCCGATCAGTTTACCCACACACTCTGGCGATACCATACAAAACCAGCCCGCCAACATCGCACATACATTTACCCGCAAAGAATCAGACACTGAATTGGAAATGATTATTTGGTCCGTGCACGTCTCATGTCGGATGCTCCGCACTGAATAATATCTCGTGTTCTTCTTCTTCTTCTTCTTTTGACGTGTCGCCCCGCCGTGACATCACCCACTGGTTTGAACTGCCATTTCGACTTTATTTTGGTTGTCGGCAGCTTGTTTTTTTGAGAAAAGAGGAGAACGTGGCCTTTCTGACAATCACATTCAGCAGTATAAAACATGCTTTACTGTCTATTCTCCTCTAAATATGACGGTAATAAAAAAAATTACATGTTCAAACTACAGACTGAGACCATAAACTGACATGATAATACAAGTGACAAGGTACAAGGGCATTTTCCCATAGATTTCAACATGATCTGAGTTCCTCTGATAGTTATTAGCTCTTCAGCGCTGGCCTCCCTTCTCAGACATGGCTCCTGAGGTTCAGTTTCAAAGCAGCATTATTTTGGACTCTTGAGATAAATTTCATTTCACACACAAATGAGATGACCAAAACGTCTTTTCAACAGCGATTACCAAAGTCCAGATGTTTCCCTCCGCAGATGAGATCATTTCAAACAGCTCATCAGGGTTCCTTGAACCGTCAGAGAGCTTTTTGACTACGACACAGTACTCCAGTTTAGGCTGCTCTCCATCGGCCCTTGTTCATAAAGCTCTTTATGGTTCGGCACCAGCTTACATTGCAGACTCTCTGTTGTTTCATAAAGCCTCGTGAGCTCGTTCGACAGTTTAACGTCGAGAAACCTGTTTATTTCATTTGTTTTTTTGTGTCGGTTCTCTTGCATTTTATTATCCTCACTGGTTTATGACTGTATACTCTTTTACATATTTTAAATTCTACTGCTATTTTGCAGAGTGGATTTTACTGTAAAGAACTTTTAAAAGCAGGCTTCTATTATTTAGTTGGATTTACTAAATCCTGACTGCTTCTTTTGTGGCCGATCAGGAAATGAAAGAGTCGGCCAAAGTCAAATTTTCAGTAGAGTGAAAGAGGAAACTCAGCCAGCGTCCCAGAATGAGCATCTCAGTGCATTTTTGGGAAAGTGCAGTCAGGATTGACCTAGATAAATATGCTGAATAACAGCCCTCCCCCCTCCACGCACCAACACACTTAGGTCTATCAATTATTAATTCATGTTGCTTAATCTGAGGGCCACAGACTCTGCAGTGAGTCCTAAATGAGTGTGCCAAGCCGTAAACAAAGGAAGCGTCTGCTGCCTGGATAAAGCCTTCCCCTTTGGACTTGGGCTGCACTGATAGTGCCATAAAAATATCTAATGGAAAAAAATGGGGGGGGGGGTTATATTAACAACATAAACAATCTGCGTTTTACAGGAATTACATGAATTATTTAAATGATAATTAAATGATTTTTTCCATTCCTTCTCTCTCTCATGTCAGATGACCTTGTTCTCATGATAACAGATCAGAACTTGAAGCTCCAGCTTTATAATATTTTTCAGACTTTTTGTATCCACTGTGAAGGTAAAAACTGACACAATTCGGACTTTGTGTTGATTGTTTGGTGTGTGTGTGTGTGTGTGTGCGGCTGCTGTGTGATGATTTTGTCGTTGTAGCAGGTCAGACGCACTTCTGGAAGTGCAAACATTCAACGTTAACTATCAAAACTTCACTTCGTCGTGCGTCACCTGACTTTCCCCTTCGCTCCTTTAAATGTAAATGCAGGTCGTGTGGGTCAGTTTGGGACGGTGTTGGCTGCAGTCTGCCGTCCCACCCAGGCCCCCACCCAGGCCCCCACCCAGGCCCCCACCCAGGCCCCCTCCCAGGCCCCCTCCCAGGCCCCCTCCCAGGCCCCCTCCCAGGCCCCCTGCCAAGGTGAGCGGGGAATATGGTGACGGACCCCTCCGCCCTGAAAACAAGCCTTCAGCCGTACAGGCTGTAATCAAGTTTACATTCATACAGATTATGTGTCCGTATTATTCTTTATGATACACCTTTAGGATGATGATGAGCATTATTATTTTTATTGTTGTTGTTGTCTTTATAATCCTCACGGACTGGAGAGACAAAATTTCACTGAACGATGAGCAATTACAATAAATGAATTATTCAGCCAATACAGAAATGAAAGTTATGAGAACAGACGAGTGATGTTGTCATATAAGATATATTATCATTATTATTATTATTATTATTACTAGATTAATAAACCCTCTGGTTATTTAGCTTACATAAACATACATCTTTAGCAGAGCATGAAATATACCCTATGCCAATATAGAAAATAGTTCACAGTTATGAGTTAATATCTTATATGGTCCTGAATGTGCTGTTGAAGATTCAGTGTGTTGTTTGAGGACGTTGGTTGGACAAACACACTAAACCCTGACCTGACGGTGTGTGTGTGTGTGTCCGTCCAAACACCTGGCTGTGTTCCTCCTCCCATATAAATTCTCTTATATTTCCTTTTTACTGTCGCTCTGTTCCCTTGATAATAAAAAGAAACACCCAATTGATCACGTATGCTGTTATCAGACTGCCTGCGCTGCGGTGATGAATGCGGCAGGTATGGAGAGGGTTGCATTTTAGCATTGGAAAACAAACAGCTTTTGATGTAATCTATTTTGTTTACAACGGTGGAATTCAAAGGACAGTCACGACTGTAGCTGTGTGTGAGTGTGTGTCGTTGTAATCTTCTTTGTGTTTTTATGTATGCCATCAACGCTCACACAAATATTTACATACACAGATTACAGATTACAAATGCTCAATGAAAAACATGCACATTGCACACATGTGAGCGCATGTATGAGTTTATGTACACCGAAACTCTGAAAGCCTGCAAACACACAAACACACACACATGCACACACCCCAACAGATGATCAACTGGGGAGAGATTTATTTGTGGCTTTGCAGTCCAGAGGCCCGCCTGATGAGGTTTGGCATGCCGAAATGCACCACGCTGTGACCTCATATCCTGTTTGTTGGTTTGTGCCTCAGCGGGTGTCCTCCGAGGACGCGCCGCCAGTCGGGAAGTTACTTTGACAAAGTCCTTGAAAATGGAGATCTTGGCGTGCGGCACCTGGCCCTGGGCCTGTCTGTAATTTCATCAATCCGAAGGTTAAAAAGCACGTTGAAAATAAAATAAAGTGCATGCAATTGTTTTTTGGTGGGCCTTGATTTTTCACAAAGCAAGTCATGACAACAATTTGCGCACACCTGACCCGTGACGGCAGACAAAGAAAGAAAAAAGCTTCCATTGCGGTCACCAGAGTGTTAATTTGAGTCAATCTTTTATGAGTGTTTGAAAAAGTGTGAGCTTGGATGTTACACAGCAAACAGAAGCAGCAGAAATGTGGTTAAAGGGAGTTCTCTGTCACGTCCTCCATGGAAAGTGTAATCTGAAGCGTAGCTCGCTGTTAATGAAGGTGCTCGGGTTTTCGTGTAAAAGACCCAAACCACCGCCGACGCAGGAGCACACGGGAGCTGCGGCGACAAGGGCAGGGAGGACGGTTGACAATTGTATATGTGCGCGGTTTTATTAGCCACAGCTGTTTGGCTCGGGGTGGCCATGGCAACAACAAAACCGCCGAGTGCCACGTTGGACCCGATTTTTAGTGCTGATTTTACTGGAGTCCACAGTGCTGTAATATAACCCATGGTCACATTATTGTACCAAGTCATTATTTTTAATGTGACTGTTATTATCGCACTGGTGTTGGGCTGTGTGTGTGTTTGTCGTGCCCTTTGTGAGTCTCTGTGTTTGATGTGTTCGAGGTGCTCTGGCCTATATTAATTGTGTGGCCGTGCTGCTGGTTTGTCCTGAAATTAACCTCAGTGGTGTTCAAAATGAATGCGCTTTTTCTTTTTTAAAGAAAAAGGCACAACATAATGTCAGATCCAACTTTAATTAGAACGAGTTTGATAAACTCTCTGCTGTCTGCTTTTGAGTGTGGCATTGTAATAATTACTATAAACCAACCGTACAATGCTTTGTCTGCTGCTCTGGTTGCTATATTTAAATGACTGATTGGTATATCCTGGGTCATTATGTGTTATCTATTTGATTTTGATGATTTGGAGCTGTAACAATGAAAATGTCTCCACTGCGGGACTTAACTTGCCTTATCTTTTCTCTAAGAAAAACATTCCAGTGTTGCTGGATGAAGAAGGTTGCTCCAGAAGAAGAAGACAGAAACCAACTGTACTTAAGTCAGCTGCATGGCTCAGAGGAATACGATACAGTTTGTGTCACTAATATTGATCAGCTAATGGATTGTTTTACTTTGGTCCATGTGGGCTGTTCACAATAAGCAGCAGTAATGATATAGACTGTCACCAGCTCCGCAGTTTCAGTTTTCATTAAGTTTAAATCTGTCCCAGTTGAAATGCCAGCGTCGCTGCTGCAGTTGTTAATGCTGTGCTGATAATTACCCTGATGATGAGTAAAACCAGTGTCACCTGAAATGATGGGAAACCGGGTTAGATGTTAATTAGCATAAATATGAATTTTATTTATAAATACTGTAATTCTGTCTGAATAGAAACTGGGTGATTTGAAACTGAACACTGAATGTGGCCTTAATCTGAGATTGGCCGTGATAAAAATAAAATACAGTGTGTGAGTAGTTTCAAATGTCACATTCTGCAATTAAAATAGATGAAATTCAGACATCAACATACTGAACGTCACCAGGGAGCGAGTTGGCCTGCTGGAAAAGAGGCTGAATGGAAATCAGACGGGCTGCCGGCTCCAGTCTGGCATTAACTGGGAACTCTCCAGCTGTGAGCCGGAGACCAGAGGGTGGTTTGTTTTACACTCATCGAGTCGCCAAACATTATTCAAAAGCCTCAGAGTGTGACACCGACCCAGGAGGGGCGGCGCTGTGGGCTACGCTGTGTTCGTGTGTGTTTCTATCAAACCAAAAACGTAAACAAACAATAAATAAGAAACAGCTATTTCTTTTCACAGTGATACATAAAAAAAAAGCGTGCGTCTGGTTTCCAGACACCACTCTCGGAAATAATTAAACAAGACAACAACGGTGTGAGAACATGACACAGTAATGGTTATTTAAAACAAGTACAAGATCGGCTTTTATCGTGTTGCTTCTTCAAATTGAGTAACCTGACAGCATCAAACAGCGTGAGGAGGATTTTCACTTGAAGTCATTAACATGTTCAACACTCCTTATTTTCTCCCTGAAGGAAAATGTTCTGCTCTTTAGTCAAATGCAGCCCACATGCTCTGAGCTGCTTGTTAAATAAAGTACTCTTGTGGATGAGTTATATGTGTGCTGAGAGTCCGTTGTCTATTTCAACTGCGTGAGCAGAAAACTGAAGAATAACTGAAGCCTGGAAAGTTCAAGGAGCCATTAGCTGTAACTCACCTCCTCACGCTGCACGGCGACGCGGTATCGGACAGGAATGAGGCAATAGAATCGAGCTAGCAGGTTAGCATGCTAACGTGAGGAGATTAAAGGGAGCAAAACAACATGGTGTTTGACTCTGCTACAAGCTAACACTCGCCACATCGCCGTTCCGACAGGCCACTCTCTGATAGATCGTGAGGGCAATAACACGAGAGGGTAAAAAGGGTAACAATGGGCGACTGGTAGGTCAGACATCCACCCTTACAGCAAGTTAATGAGCCGAAACACTGGAAGAAAAGAACCCGGCGGACGCTGGAGCATTACGGAGGAGCAGCACGTTGTCCAGACTTAAATCACATCAGTCTGATTTAGGACTGAAAAGAAAGTGAAAGGAAAACAACCGCCAACAGTGTTGTGACCAACTTTCTGCACGGAAGGCTGTTTCATTCCATCATAAATGTTCAGCTCCCGACTCCGTTTAGCATTTGGATTGACTTTAGTTCAACAGAAATAATCAACGGTTCTGTCCTTCTTTACAAAAAACATTTCTTTTTTCGCATTTATTTCCCATTTTATTTCTTATTTTTCGTATTCCGGCTGGCTGGTAGTATCTTAGTGTGTGTGTGTGTGTGTGTGTGTGTGTGTGTATTGCTGATATTGTATTACATTGTATTGACTCATATGTTAGCAAACAACTTTAGAATGAAAACACACACATGGGATTCAACAATCAGAACAATCTCTTCTATCCAGTCCATTTCCTTTGTGTAGATGCCCACTTACTTTTGGCTGTTTAGGATATGGGACAAGGGAGGGAGAGACCAACAAAGAGAAACAAGCACAAGAGATGAAGCGGAGGAAAGAAAAAGATGGACCAAAAGTCTGTGATACTTTAAGGAGAAATAAATACAAAACCAAGTGAGAGAAACGGAGGCAAACATGCCGGGGAAATTAAGATGTTGTGTTGATCTTCGGTTCATTCACAACTATGTTCATTCTGGGAGAAAGAGTTTCCTCGTGTTCGCAGACTGAGAATGAAAAAAGAAAGAAAGATTTAAATGAGATTAATAAAGACGTCAAGGCGGCTCGTGTTTCAGCGTTGAAGCCCCTGGCCCGAACAGTCACGGATGCTTGTGTAAAAACAGAAAACTATTCCCCCTGAATATTTCATATTTGAGAAACAAAACATGACACGCATCATTTTGTCCCTGTGGGAGAATGCTGTGGGGTTCTTCATGGAACCATCTTTCATGTATCTGTTTATGCATTTGTGTTTGTTGTATATTAAATGAACTTGAGTCCCTCTGAAAATCAAAAAGCAGATCAATGCCAAGTTGAAAAGGAGTTCAGTGAATTCACATTTTGCAGTGTCCTCAGAAGAATCTACAGTTTTTGATGTATCCTCGTGCGAAGCGAAGCACTTAACACCTAGCTGCTGCTGCTGCAGAGCGGGGAAACAGCAAAATGTGTGTTGTTTAACACGTACCATGGTGAAAATCTGAAAACATTTGGATTCTGAGCCGTGACATCCTCACAGTGCCGTGAAGTGAGTCGAACGCAGATCATCTGTCGCCAACTCTCAGCGTTGCCTGGTTGATTCGGACTGTCCTGATAAATCACACGGTCTCGATGGCGTCGGTGTGATGTTCCACCAAGCGGAAAAAACCCCCAAACAAAAGCAAACAAACCTGGCAGTAATTGTTTATTGCCCTTCAGGGAGTTTTCCACCTATTTGCATCCATCTCCAATTAATTGTCTAGTTTATTTACACCTTGCTGTGCCAGCTAAATGAGAGTTTGCATTTGAAGGGAATAAGCGTTTCCTTCCTTTGCCCCTCGCCTCCTTTCTCTCGATCTTTATATCTGCCGCCTGCTGTCATTCACCTTCCTCCGTCTCTCATTTCTTTTCTGTGTTTTTCCTTCAGTGCTTCTGTCCATGTTTCACCTTCACCCTTGTTCCTCCTATCCCTTCATCTCTCCCTCTGCCCCCTTTACCCGGGAAAGAAATTAATTGGTGAGGTATCTAAAATGCAAATTGTTTGGGTTTGCTAATTATCCCAACATATGCTGTTTGAAGTGTCACAGTTTTATCTATTTTTTTTTCCTCCCCCCTCTCAGCTGCATTTCCAGCTTCATGAACAAGACGGAAAATACCGGCTGCGGCGCTGTGGCAGATGTAATGGCGCCTGATGTCTGACAGCTGATGGTCAACACTAAACATCTGCGTTCTGCTTGTAATTAGATGGTTGAGAATTTATTCAGCGTTCCCAGCTCTGTTGTTAAGTGGTTCACACGCACACACACATTTTTATATATTTTGATAAAACCCGAATACATCTGCAGACATGAACATACATGAACGCAGAAGTGCAGTGAACAATTATTTTTGGTAATAGATGAATTCATTATTTCTGTCAAACACATTTTAACGAAACAAGGCAACAAAGAATTCTGATGTATCCGGAGGCCATAAAGACAGAACCAGTGCAGGTGCGTTGTCAGGCAGCACAGCGGTAAGCGCTGTTGCATCACATTAAGAAGGTCGCAGGTTCGGTTCCCGGCCTGGGGTCTCCAAAGACATCATGTGTGGGTTCATTGGTGACTCTAAACTGTCCGTAGGTCTCTGTGTGTAGGCCCTGTGATGGACTGGACATCCTGCGACCCGGATACAGATAAGAGGTGGAAGATGAACGAATGAACGAATGAATGAATGAATGAATGAATGAATGAATGAATGAATGAATACCACAGGTGAATTTGGAGTCGTGTTTTCGGCCACCTTATCTCTCATGAATTCAGTCTTCCCTCTCGCTTACTGTAGCTCCATTGTTGGTCTCCACCAGCTCCTGAGGGAAACATCTGGCTCTTTAGCTGCTTAATGCTCCGTTATGTTCTCCAGCTGTTCGCTGAAAGTATCTCTCAGCTTGAACTGGAACAGAAATCTGTGGAATTAACGCTTGAAGAAAGCGAATGTTAACATTCAGTGATGTTAACATTGAGTCTGCATTTATGGAGAAATTTTAACAGTTAAGGAAAAGCCAAAGTTTCTGCATCCTGAAGTCAGACAGCTTTGAATTATATGTGAAAATGCCCTGAGTGCATTTTCACATATTTATTCCTACACTGAGTTTGACCAGAACTTTTTAAGTTAGCAGTTTATCTTTTCCTGCTTTTTCTCCGAGACAATAACATCCAACCTTTAGTCCGTGAAAAATATAACAGCACCACAACCATCCAAGACAAACTAAAGCTACTCCAGCGTTGGATTTTATGGTGCTTTTTTTTTTTTTATCCCCAGGTGCTTTTCATCTTAGAAATGTTTTGCTGATGTTCGTTGCTTTAATATTGTAGCTTTCATTTTTTAAAAAGCCTTCCTTGCACTAAAAAGGTTGTTGTTCATTCATTTGTTGACTACATTCAAAATTTCCATTTGAAAGCTTTTGAAATTATAGTTTGTGTTGAAGCTCAGTCCCGGTCTTAAACTTCTCCCTGAAAGCTGCAAGTTGACGAGTTCCCTTTATTGAAAAGAGACATGATTACAACCAGACAGTGATTATAGTTGATATCACCTGAGAGGTCCTTTATGGCTGATGAGGGCCTCTTATTAAATTCTCCATGGCAGAGAACTACCCAATACATTAACCTCACATCATTCTTAGACAACTGAAGAAACATCTCAGGGCCCTCAACCTAAGGGCACTGTTTTTTAAAAGAAAACCTAGAAAGAATTAGTCAGTGATCTACTTCAGTCTTGTCTAGACAGCCTAAATAACTACTTTTTCCTCCCACAGTCTCAGATCAGGCTGTCCAACCTGAGTTTTTTTCATGCCTTTTTTTGAAAGTACAAACCCCCGAGACTCTAACGTAAGCCCCATGAGTCCTGCATTTAACGTCTATGAGCTGAAGCAGCTCGGTTAATGGACTGAGGTGTGATTACATCCTGGAGAGCTTAATTTAGATAGCAGCCGAGTGATCCTCTACGCCTGTTGGGGGGGCTGGTTATTAAATCTATGCAGAAATCAATGTAGAAGAGTCCATTTCTCAGACAAAGCAACGGCAACATGATTTATACCGTGTTTGGGTAAACTATCGATTTATAATGTGGTGGAAGCCATCGATGTTGTTTTTCCTATTAGATGGGAGTAAACACAGCTAGCTGTGAGTAATGGGTTGTGACCTCCCTCTTCCTCCCCCGCACAGACAGACACACACTCTCTGCGAGAGACACATGCACATTTTTAATCTTAGAGAAATATGTACACACGTTTAATGTACACGAAGACAGAGGACGCGTGGAGGGCTTTCAATCTGAAATGTGAAACCGATCCCATAAAGCATTAACCAGGAAGTTCATCCAAATGTGTAATCCCGGGCAAAGTGTTTACGCTGCAACAGAAGGTTAGCTTACATTCACATTGTTGCTTAGAGACGTCATGCAAATGGACTGACCTGCGCGACAAACGGACAGACGTTAGCAAGCAGAAACAACCTCTTATTTGTGAATTGTGTATGTAAGATGCGGAGTAATGAGAAGAGATGGAGGATATTAATTCAAAATTCAAACACACAGAAACAGAAAATGTCATTTACATTTTCGACATTCAGCCGATGCTTTTATGCAGAGTGACTCAGTGCTAACAGCCGAGTAAAAGTCAACATACTGTACATGAATCACTGTGTGAACGGGGAATAAACACCTACTCATACAACACACACACACCGCAACATTTCTCATTCAGCCTCCCATTCTCATAACTGACTTGCAGCATTAATGTACCAGAATAAATGTCTCAGTATTATTCACTCGTAACGTTTCTTTATTTGTTTTAATGCAGACTGCACCAGGATCGGCTCAGACAGGACTAATCCACTGCATCCCTTTAAAGGCCCTATTTTGTATCAAGGTTAACGTTCATGTATTCTTTGGTTATAAATCAGGTCTAGTTTTCATTAAAATTTTGTTCAGCATACAAAAAAAAAAAAAAAAAAAAAAAAAAAAAAAGCAACCAGTCTTAAAACCAGCCATCAGGCTTTCTGTAACTTTGTCATGTCACAACAGAAGCATTTAGGTTTTCTTTTTATGATATCAAAATAAAATATCCAATATAAGACCTCAAAGTTTTCAAGACGCTCGTTTTAATACGGTCAACAGAAAACCATCAAAAGCAAAGTTTTTATACATAAAGCGAAACTTTGATTATTTTAGTCCAAACAAAAAAAAAGGTGAAGCAAATGTTACCAAGCCACCAGGGTTTAAAGGAGCAGATGAGTTCAGCGCCTCCCGCCAACAGTCCCCCGAAACGAAGTCCTCCTGGAACGAAGTCAAACAATCTCACAAGAAAGATGAGAAGAGAAAATGGAAATGGGCCCATCTTATCGCCAACCGTGCCGCCGTCTGACGAAGTCTCCACACATTCCCGTGTCACTCAGACATTTATATTCTGGTTGAATGTGACCTTCAGTTGGCTGCTTTCATAATCATCTGTAATGTAAAGGCACACGCAGGATGCATACACACATCCAGCTCCTTTAAACTAACACAACCACTTTTCCTGTCATCAATATGGCCCACTATACAAACACACACACACGCACACACACACACACACACTCATTAGTGAAACGAAAATGTGCCCATTTCCACCTCAACTGTGACAACAGCAGAATTATTCCTTTCATCACTGACTAACAGAAATAACATCTAAATGCTGATGAACACGAGGATGGATTTCCTCTCTGAGCCACGCATGCACACACACACACACACACACACACACACACACACACACACACACACACACACACACAGCATTAGGTGTGATGGTCTGTGGAATATTGCGTTCTTCGCCACTGACTGTGTGGATTAAAACTGGCTGAATGACCTCCATAACCATCACGGCTGGGCTCGGAGACAAACCCGTCACGGTGAACTGTGGCTCCACCGCAGAAACACGCTCGTAAACACAAGCATTTCAACTCGTGTTCAGATATCTCCACGCGCCAGTGTTATGTGAGTGTACACAAACACACACACACAAAAACACTGAAACACACAGGAAGTCCGAAGGAGATCAACCAGGACTTACGTTTTCAAGCATGTCCAGAATCTAATCAATACTGACTTTGGTAGAAAAAACACGTGTGTGTTTGTGTGCGCGTTAATGGGTCACTTTGTGTGACTGCTGTTGTGTTTTGTGGTTGTTTTATTGTACTTAACTAGTTAATTTGAGGAGCACACGCACAGTGTCAGCGTCGGAGGGAGTTTGTCGGATCCCTTTCTGTTTATTCAGCTTACTTTCTTTCTCTTGCTGTTAAACTTGTGACTTTTAGAATCCGTCCTTAGATCGTCAGCCCCTCTTAGAGATGTCCAAAACTTAAATATCTCAACGAAGGAAATATCGCTAAAATATTTTAATTAAAAAATATTTTATGCACTTTTTCTTTTTTTTTCACATTTCTGCCTCACCAGACATGACGTAGGGGGTCACATGACCAATTCACTACAAACAAGATGGCCGCTACATGTGGACATTTCCTGAATCTAATTTGCGGTAAATATATGAATACCGTATTTGATGCCAAACAACAGCGAAATGTGGATTCCTTCAACGATCTAGAAAAGGGAAATGAGGAAGAAAGGGTTAAAAAAGATTCTTAGCAATGAGTGGAAACCCTCCAGCATCGGGGGAAGGCCAAAATAAAGTTTCCCTTCCAACCACGATAGAAGGAGAGGGGACGAGATTTCACGAAGATCATTGGCTGTTAGCAGACTAGACTTTATGAGAATTACAGTTATCACACAAAGACTCCTTCGATGGAAACAAAGGAGGGAAATGTATTTATTCTATTTATTTCAACATAAAACAAACACCATCATCATCGTATGTGTATTTGAGCTTTTCAATTCAGCTGAAGGCCGGCGGGATGTTTCTCACATCTCAGACCAAATTTCAGACAAAAGTTGGACTTCAGCACATTTATAATGCAGATGGTCATTTTCTCAACAGAAAAAAAGTATAAAAAGTTAATGAAGTGATATAATAACTGAAAAACTGTTGGAGATATGAGCCTGGATCAGAATTCTTACACGAAGCACGTCCCACGGGCTTTTCAGGTCTGAGGGTCGGTTGTTTTACTTTTATTATGGCCGGTATGAACATTAAAGAGCAGCAATTAGATCTACTTTTGTTGGAAAGTTTTATGGACGAAGCTGAGCTTCAGAAACAGATGTCAGTTTACATCGAGTCTGTAGCTGTCAACCGTTCCTGCAACATTTCCTCGACTTGTTGCTGATCTTCACTGGTTGCTGAGTAAAAATACACCTGTCAGACTGTCACCCAGCGTCTGGTTGCTATTCTGATCGCCTGCCTCCTGATTGGTCGGCCTGCGGGGGAATTTATCAACACAGTGGTTGAGGGCAGTTTGTCCCACAGTTGAAAACCCGTTTGGGGTGTGATTGTGAGTACGGGTTGTTGTTCATTTGCATGTTTTGTTTGTCTGCTTGTGTTGTCAGTATCAGTCACTCTGTCACTCGCAGCCTTGAATGCTATTTTGATCGTGTCAGTTCCACCGTCGCCTCGAAGCAAAGCTCACGTCACTCCGGCTCTCTCTCTCCCCGTCTGCTCCCCGTCGCAGGTCTCAGGAATCACTTCCTCACACAAGTCTTGTGTTGTTTTTTTTGTCTCTTTGCTTTCTCAGAATCTCAGACCTTTCTCTCGGTCTCAGATTGCATTAAAGTGTCCTCGGCTGACCTGCTCACCCGGTTTTATGAATGAGTACCCGGCAGGGTGCAGTGCAAAATGAGTTTCCAATCAAATATTAACAATGCGCGACATCAGTGCGCTGTAGGAGGAAGCAGGTTAGAGATAAAGCAGCTGAATGTGCCGTGTCTCTACTTACCTCGGATGTTTTCTTACGTTTCGTCCTGTTTGCATTTTTCATTTCAGTCACTGCCCACTTGTGGCGACGGCAGGCTGTCATTCATGGACGCCGGCTTGACTTCCAGCCTGTTTGGAAACTGGACTCGATGAAAATTCAAAAAGCCTCCAGACAAACCTGTCATCGTGACAGAATTTGTTGCACAGCTGCTTTCAGGTATATCTCAGTTTGTCAGCTGTAGTAAATGGTAAATGGTGCGACTCCTTTCAGGTGGACGTTCCAGGTTGACAAGGAAAAGTTGCCAACATTAGAGGAGCTGCTTGTTCAGTTCTGCCTGCCCACCTGGAAAAGTAACCCACAATTAGCTGATATGTACGATAATGTCCTGCTTGTGCTTTGTCGGACTAATCTGTTTTATTCGGCTCATTCATCTTTTAGTCGGGGCTTTTTGTTTCGGGGTCGAGGACAAAAAGGGTTCGGGACTGGCTCTTTAGGCACATTTCTGATATATGTTAATAAAACAGACTTGACCTGAATGAATGGCCAAACTGTATTTTATGCCAGAAGGCGCAGTGACTTCTAATTTTCTCAGATGTCCGGCAGTCAGTTAGTTTAATTGTATCGCTCATCTCAAAACCGGACTGACTTGTAGAGAAAGCTCCATTTTTTTAGATGTACCCTGCAAGAACTGTTTGGATTGTATATCAAGTGTAGGTCCAACATTACAAAGGCACAGGATAGTTTTTGTAACAGCCAATGAATGCGCCTCCTCTCTCAGGCGTGTTAAACTCCTGTTGCTAAAACACAAATACGAGTTTTTCATCATCCAGCCAAGATGCCAGCTGTGAGGAGAGAAAAACAAAAAGTGAAGCATTCGAAGTTTCTGCCTGGAGCTTTCTTCATCTTTGCTCATCTTTTTATGACATATACGCGTACATGTATGTGGGAAGGAAAGATTTGTTATATGTTTGCGACTTCACCAAACACTTGTCACTCACAGCCTTATTTCTGTTTTCGATCACGTCACCTACTTGATTCCTCCGCCGCTTGGCATGTCTGTCAGCATCTCCCCTCCAAAATAGACCCACGTTGTTCCCCACTTATCAAGATGTGTCACTTTCTTAGTATTCCGCCACTGAAGTTCTTTCAGACGCTGCCAAAACAAACAAACAAACAAACCAAAAAATCCCGACTGACATCCATATGCAGTCCTTTCATGTCCAGGTTTAAGTTCCTCCATCAAAAACCAAATGTGTGTATTTGGTAATATTACTTTTAGTTTATTGTGCATTGAAGTTTCTATACAAGTTCAGATTTTTATTCATATAAACGGCGTTAGTATCATTAAATCAATACGTGCATGCATGAATAAATAAAATTGGAAAAGTAAACTCCTCTAAAGTGTGAAAAGTTGATAAGTTCAGGAAGTAGGAGGAGCCACCTCATCACAATAACCAATCATGCTTTAGATTGAAACTTCAGACGGCCCACTGAGTTAATGTACGATTGCAGAAATGCAAAAAGGAATAAATGTATAGATTATTTACTGCTGCATCTATCAGATGTATTTATTTATTTAGTTTTTGTCCATCATCATCTAGCTATCAGTAGCTCCTTCACGCTCTCCTCCGTCGGTGTGATGTGCCGGGCTCTAAACTCTAAGAGGCACAGGGCCGTTATATTGCAGAGACAATTTCCCAGCTGTCTGTTTGGTGCATTGGCCGCCGTCGGACCGCCTGTCAGCTGTTCATTTAGAGCCCACCGTTCATCGGTAGATCGGAGCGGGATGCCATCGCTGGATTTCTTCCAATGCAGACTCTCAGTTCTCTCTTCCCTCGCTATCTAAAGTGGGAGATCCCTCTGCGGTGAATGAGATGAGACAGTTGTGTGTGCATGGTGTGTGTTTGTGGCTTGCTGGCTGGTGGAATGGTGGTGGTGTGTGTTTGTGTGTCTTTGATTGGCTCCCTGTCACTCTGTGTGTGTGCGCTGGGCGGGTGGAAATCTGGTTATGAGTCTTTCCCATCGCCTGTCTGTCATCGCCTGCGTCTTTGTTCCCCTCTTCAAAGTTCCGCCGATTCGAGATGATGCAAAAGTACAATTAAATAAACAACATAAGAAAGCTGCATCCAGCGGCTCTGAGCATCATTTCACCTTAAAGAAGACTTAAGAGGTCAAAAACAAATCCTGAAACCAGGCGGAGAAAGAGAATTCTGAGCACGGTGGGAACAGAAGATGGAGGCTGCTGCTCCTGGATTGTCAGGGATTCAGGAGGTTTTCACCTGGAACTGAATCACCGAGTCCAGGTGATTATAGGTTGGAGGCTGCTGCTAACCTTTAATTCAGATGAATTATCCACAGAGGTCTTGTGCGCTACATGACAAACAGATTCAGGGATTAAAACTGCTGAAAGCGCTGAACAAAGCAGTTTCACTTCGAAAGCCATTCATCGATGCTCCTTGGCTGGAAAAAGGTCCAGCTGTCTCATATTTACTGCTTCTCTTTGTCTTATGGCTGAAAGCTGGATGTAAGTCTTACCTTAAAGTTCCGTGCATAGAGGAAATTAAAACAAACCAAATGAAACAGACTTATATTATGATCAGAATGAAAGTATTTCTTTGCACTGAAGATTTGTGATAATTCAAGTACACAAGCTAAAAAATATAAATAACATGGGTTTAGTTGTTTTGAACATTTTAAGTTAAAAGTTACAGATTATTTATTTTTTTAGTTAATCCTGTGATTAACTGACTTTACTTTCCCTCCACAACGTTCAGCGCAGCAGTTAACTCCACGTCATCACAGCACACTGGGACTAATGCAGCCAAATCTCTTAGGATCATAAAACCCTCTGGATTCAGCCGTCCTCACTTTTCCCATCAAGCCACCAAACCTCCCGCTAACGTCACATCAGAGACGTTGTGGTGGTCGCTTTCAGAGACAGGTTCACATGTTCAGATTAGACAGTGCAGCAGCCCCTCGTCTCTTCAGAAATCTTTCATTAAGGAACATAAATGAATTGAAAAGCTCAGTCAGGTTTGTAATGTTTAACATGTTGTAGCACAGCAGGTAAACCTGCGTTTACATGCCCGGGCTGCTGCTGAGAAAAAAGAGCCTTGAATTTGTTCCTGCTGCCACAATCAACACGCTGCAGTGTCTTTATAAGACGTCTGGGCTCGAGTCTTTTCTGGCTGCAGTTTTCAAACACTTCTGCTTTCGGGCTTCCCCTGTCCGTGTGAGCGTGAACCATCAGCCGTCACAGATATGGCGACCTGTCCGGGCTGATGGCAGCTGGGATTCAGTTCTTACTTCTATTTTGTTTCAACTGCAGGTGAATTTATAGCCACTTGCTCATATTTTTCTTCTGTTTACTATTAAAAATATATATAAATATTTGTAATTACTATTTAGAAAGTCACTGGGCTATAAAAGATATACAGAAAAATAGCAAAGTTCTGTGCTGTCTTGTGCAGATTCAGTGGCTCAGATAAGGAAGGAACATTTATTTAGCTTTTGTCTTTGTGGAGCTCGTAACTGTATGTCTCTGCAATCCACATTTCCCATCCACCCACTTTGCAAAAAACACAACACCTCCATTTCACATCCCGTCGGGACAGAGGACAGAGTGATGGAGCTATATAAATGTGACACATTTAATCTGGTGCTGTCTGACTTCTTCCTACCTCAGACAGGGAGGTGGGAGGTGGGAGGCAGGGCGGGGGGGTCGGGCTGAGTTGTGACTGAAATCCAGGACACTCAGACCTGAACCTGGTTCAGTTACGGGTCAGTAAAGGTCACAGATTAGCTAACGCTTCGTTTGTGGTTCTTTAGAGGGCAAATCTTTTAAAGGGTTATGGTTTTTACTCCCAAGGAAGCCACAAACATCTAAGACCACGAGACTGATCCCGAGGATAGACGACTTAATGGATGGACTAAACTCACTGGTAGTTAACTGCTTAATCACTGTCTGGCAAAGAGTTTGATCGGAAGGTGAACGGCAACCTGAAGCTTCGTATAGTTGGAAACAGGAGTTAGCAAAGCAGTCTTTGTGCTAAAATAAGCTGAGATAAGATAAATTAAGCCATTGCTTCACATTTTAATCTGCATTAACTAAGAAAACTTGAGCAATTAGCAATTGAAAATATGATTATGAGATTGGCTAGAACGGAACAGTCAGTGGAAAAAGAAAAGATATCCTCAGACAGTGTGAGCGATCATCGCATTTGTCAGTCACTCAAATTGGGAAATTTAATTGAGTTGTAAATCATTCCTTGTGCCCCAATCAGGAAGTATCTATCTGACATCCAAGAGGCGCTCCTGACTGATGGATTGAAAGGAATTATTTTTCCAACTTCCACAAACGGCCTCCGAGGGGGCGGCGATGGCAAAAGTGGACGTCTGAGCGAGAACAGGCTCCGTTAGCGGCACAGTCAAAGCAGCTCTGAGTGCACGCTGAGGACTTCACCATGCAAGAAGGATCTAGTTTGACTGAGACGTGGCTCCTTTCAAATGAATCATAGATAAGCAGTCCAGAGCTGACGGGCAAGCTGGCCCATGGGTAATTTGGCTCTTAGATGGGGGCCTGAAAACTTCCACAAGTCCTCATTAGGATAACATAAAGGCTGCTGTGGGATTCAGATTTCGGCCGGACGGTGACAACACGCTATAATGTGGAAGATATGGGAGAGTGAGCACATTAACGACGGGGAGGAACAAAAGAGCAGCAGATTGAGCCCCACTGCTCAGCGTTAATACCTCAGTGCTGCAACGGTGCCACAACAGACCACTTTCTTATTATAAATCAAAAGATAACCACGTTTACTGCTTTGAGTAAATAAAGTAAATGACCATGTGACAATGCAACTGAGGAGATGAACAGAAAAAGTGAATTTAGAATATTAAATTGATCATATAGAGGCAGTTTGCTCAATGAATCAGACACAGTAGCAGCACGAGGGGAGTCGTAACTGAGCCGTAGGAATACATTTCACTGAAGGTAGCTCTTTCTTTTCTACCCCAAAACACTTTATATTGTTTTCCTCAATAGACCTTAATCTACACACTCAATCTTCAAACCAAAACCATCATTTATTTAAATCACAACAGGAAGTGACAAGAATAAAATCATCCTGTATCCTGAGAGGTTACAAGGATCTGTTCAGATGAAATTATAAAAACAGGATTTAAAAAGTTTAGAAGACGTAAAAGGAGAATACGTGATAGGTGAGAATTATTTAAACAATACAGATTTTCCAAGACCAGCAGTATGGCACAATAGATTTGAGTAGATTTGGATTGAAAAACCTTCCTTAAATTTAGGATTTAGTTTATTTATTCACTTTCATTGCACGTAAATGGCAACAAAATTTCTTTAGGCAGCTTGACTGCAGTAGCAGCAATAATAGCTCCGGTAGCAGCAACAATCCTTTCAAGTAAAAGGTAATAAGTTAGTAATAATAACAAGAGAAAATAGAAATACAGAGAATAAAAGAAAGGAAAATGTAAATCATATAAATTAAACAGCCTTTATTTACAGTTCATACTCCTGATGCTGCATCACCCAGCTGTGGTCTTTTTCTCATAATATAAATATGTTAATAAGCAGAAATAAAATAATAAGCTGCCCGACGGACGACCTTCAGGTTTTTAAAAAGGTGCAGAAACGACAGCAATCTAGTTAGCTTGTTGATTAAGACAAGTAATTGCTGAAGCTGAAGGCCACAAGTATGTTCATCAATTAGTTGGCTTTCAGGTCCTTAGAACGCAGCATTTATTAATAAATAAATAGAGAAAACGATGTGGATTCCTGCCGCGGTGGTGCCAAAGGATCCTTGACAAGCACACAAATGCATTCATGGTTTTCCCACCAGCCATGAATCATGCTCCTCGCGTTCCTTTCTGTCCTTTGCAGTTACCACAGCTGCTCGCCTGGTGAAGGTCCAAGTGAATTTGGGAGTCAGGGTGCTAATGTGTCTGCGCCGCAGCGCTGGCAGCAATTTGTGTCATGTCATACTTAAAAAGAGTCAGATGAAGATCCACGACGTGCGAGGATGTGACTTCCTGTGAGAGAATGTCTGATGGGCCGCTTGGAGGATTTAAGGGGTCATAACTGTATCAAAGATGCATCCGAGCAAGTTCACCGCGAAAAATGCTGCTGTCAAGATTGTCGTCGTACAGTGTCATCGTACTTAACGTAATGACACTGACACGTGTGTCCTTTCACGAAAAGATTAGCAATGTTCCTGAGGAGAGTGGAGCGATAAGGAAAATCCTTCACATAGAACTGTAAAAACCAGATTATGGGTCAAGGTTCAGATTGACGTTGGGGTTAGACAAGAAAGCAGGTTGTAGTCTATACGTGAGCGTGCGTTGCCTTTGATACATCCTGATGTCAGGGGGTTGTCGATTGTGTCTGCAGGCGCTGCTTTTGATCTGCCAGGGTGTAAAATATTCACATCACAAAAATGTGAGGAGAAAGCAACAAACAAAAATGTAATAAGAGCATTTTCAGCGTTTCTCTTTCATTTCAGCTCTCTATCCTGCTTTTAGTGATGCTGAACTGCATTAGTATCCTCGCCCATTAGGGAAAGGTCAGCCATGCAGGCTCATATCGAACACAGACGTCCCACCGATGTCTCAAGCTGCTCCTTTGAAAAGGCGCTCTTTCTCTCAATGGCTCGCCGAGCATTTGTATTACTCTGGAAATCAAGTGAAAAGGTCAACAATTCTGCGGCCTCCTGTTGCTTTGTAAGTGCAAGTGGGAGGGACTCAATCTTTCTGTGTGTGTGGGAAAAGGAAGAGTTGGCCTTACGCTTCTTTTTCTCCATCTCCGCCCGTGTCCTTGTCTATCTGTCCTCCCTTGCCTCGCCGTGTCCATTAATCCATCATGTCATGTGACACCCATTCATCTTTTTGTCATTTATGCATCTGTCTGTCCTCCCTGCATTCATTCATTTGATAATTCATCTGTCATCAGCCCGCCTCGCGCTCTCGTGCCTCTGCCGCCGTCCGCAGCAAAGCGCAGAAGATGAAGTCATAACAGTGCTGTTTCCGTCCTGTGAGATTAAAACAAGCCCACTTGTTTAGGACGAGGAACGAGGTTTTGGTCGTCTCGTCTACTCCCACACAGGTTTCCGTCCCTCCTGCAATGTGCTGTTATTTCCATCGTTTCCTTACCTCTCAGTAATGAAAATAAACTAAAAGAAGTTCGGCTCCTTCGAAGGGTCCCAACAGAAATGGCAGGAAAAAAAAGTTATGCAACCTGAATTGTGTGAAATGTTGTGGAATTTAAAGATGGTTAGTCAAATGAAACTGGCATTGAGGTGTAGAAGACCCGTCATTTTTGATTGATGTCTCAACACATCTGATGTGAAATGTGACGGGACCTGAACTAGAGACTTCACTTTTCTTTTTTTAAGCACGCCGGCCAAAAAAGGTTGAGAAGCATTCAATCTGTAAGAATATAGAAGAGCAGCCTGAATGATTCTCCAGCCAATCCCTTCATAGGCCTCAGCTCTGAGACTGTTTACGCCATCACTCCTTTATTTCCTGTAAGATTTCACAATAACGCAATAACTTTCCGTGTGCGGATCTCAACGGGTAAAACCTTCAAAATAAAGCACTACACCCGAGCTTCAGGTTGGCTTCAGGTCTTCCTCTACAAAAGTGGACGCAGCCACTGCTCAGGTGTCTTAAACCTTCATTTTAGTTATCGACCATCATATGTCAGACAGCCAGGACGGACGTTAGCGCCTCCAAAGCAGATGGTAAAACACATGAACACGAGAAGTTTGTGTTTTACTTTTAAAGCTTGAATCAGAGAAACAGCTGCAGCTGTCAGATCAATGCTCTTTCCCCATACAGAGGTGTAGAATGGCACAGTGGTCCCGCTCTTCCTTTCCTTTTGACCTCACCTGCCTGACTCATATCTCATTTCCACTGTCTTTGTTAATGCCACGTCTCTCTCTCCTCCTCCTCTCATCTAACTTCACCTTTCCTCCCTCCTCTCTCCTCTGTGGACACGTCCGTTCCCTCCTCTATTCGTCTATCCATCAAAATGTCTCGCCCTCCTCGGCTTCCCTTCCCACCACACGCAGTATAAAGAATGGTGGTATTTTACACCTGCCCTCTCCTGTCTCCTCTAACTCTCCTCACCCATCTTTATCTCGCCCCCTGTCCTCATCTCTGTGTATTTCGTCTCATCCTCTGCTCCATTACAAAAGGGCTCAGCTAAACCAAACAAGCTTTGGCTTGGGTGGAATTGGGTTTTGTGTCATTGCGGTCCCGCTCATGAATAATTTTGCTTTGGTAAATTTTCCCTGACATCACCATCTCCACTGCAGTCAAAAAAACCACCTTTGCAATTGCGTGGTAAGATTATAATTGCTCTTATTTGCTTCCATTATCGCCCTTTCTATTATTTGCATATTATTCTATTTGTCTGCGGCGTGTAGTGTAACAGCATAAGACAGGAGGCAGGGGAAGAACAGGAGTTGGCAGCGTACCTGGGTATTGATTGTAATGTGCCTGAAATTAGAGTGGAGGTGTGAAATGAATATTAGATTTGTTGCAGTTTGCTGTAATTTTCTGTGCTGGAACGTTCTGTCTTATTTGTCCATCCGCTGCCTTGTTAAAGGCAATTCAAGGAGACAAGGAAGGAAATTGACCACAGGCGTCAAGAGAGACCCGGCTTTGAAATCTGCATTCAGCCGACGAGCTGCTACACTCGATGTTTCCTTGTTTCTCTTCTCCGAATCTCCTTTTCTGTTTTTCCATCTCAGTTGTAACAATCGCACCGTCCTATAGAAGTCCCTTGTAAATGTAAACCCCTCTGATTTGTGCTCTGCTTCTCTCTTCTCCTCTTGTCTCATTTGTACCAATCACCTTGCCCTCACCCCCAAAAGGCTTGTACTCTCAAACCATTTTCACGCAGTTTGATGTATGATTTATTTGAAATCGATTCCCCCACGCTTTCATTTTGATCCCTGTTTCATGATTTAACTTGCTATCAGGCGGCTCTGGCTAACACGTAGCTTGATAGTTGGATAGATGTCACTGCATGTCCGTCCCAGATGACACTGAGTTCGGCAGCGATCTGCGGTAATGACTCTCAGGTTTGGGAGTCGTCGGGGGATGGGGGGTCAACAGTCTGCTGCCTGGTCAGGGTCGATTCTGTCTGTCATGAGTGACGTGACCCAGCAGTTTTTTTAAACCTCCAATTTGCAATTTCACCGTCAATGTCTCGGTTTTCTGAAAGCAGAACAAGGTGGGAGTGAAAGTGGAGCAGAAGATAGGATGTTGAGAATGTCAATCATACTTACAATCAGTTTACTCTAAATGGGACCATCGTTTATAAAATGAACATGTTGCATTGAAGACTTAAAACTAGAGACAATTCACTTATTAGGAAATGTTGTTAGCTTGTAAATTTCCATTTCCTCATAGGCCGTAGAATGCACTTTCACATTGGCTCCACTTTTCAGTCCTGGCACTAAGATCTACCGTGTTGGCAGGGTCTGTGGATGGCGGGTAAATGCCCAGCTTGAGCCGGCAAAGCTGATGTTTTGTTTGCGAGTGAGTCCCGTGTGAAGTGGAAGTGAGGGTGCATCATCTGTGGACAGGCCGGTTGGTCCAGATCATCAGAGGGACTGCAGACATTGATGCAGTCACTTGATCTCTGATAAATCAGAATTGGACCAATAAACAATTCTTTCCTTGGTTGGAAATGAGATCAACATGTATGCACCTTTAGGGAAAAGTATAAATCAATATTGGAATATTTCACCTTAACAAGCAGAAACAGAAAATTTTGTCCATGCTGCATAAATAGCTGTTGTCAGTTTTTTTTTTAAAACTATCAAACTGAAACCAGTTTATTTTAGACGGGGTTTCACTTTCAGGACTGTGTGTGTGTGCAGCCGTGGTTTGAAAACACTTAACAGTGACATTGATCTTTATCTGTGTCACTCTCATGAACTACATCAACTGAGTTGGCTGAGTTGTCGTTTGTGTTCGGAGACATTTGTGACCTTTGTACATCTTCACGTCTCCCTATGTGCGACTCCCACCGACTCTGCCGGTGATTGATCCCGTGTTTTCACTCAGCCAGCTGGATGACGGCCGAGTTAGTGCATCATCTCTGTCTAACTCTCTCTGTGCCTCTGTGTTTTCCTCTCTTTGCTTCCTTCGTTGCGTACTTTTAACCTTGAACTCGAGTTGGCTGAGTTCAGATGAACGCCTTCTCGCCTTCTCTCGGCGTTTGTCGACCCCAATCGTGCCAGCCGCTGATGTGACAACGTAAACGTGTCGCACGCTGCCAGAGCACATTTGGTATTTAGCTGTCCACAGTGGACTTTGTTTCTTTTTTTAATGGGACACCATGCTAAAACATCATCTCAAACACGGAAGGTCGTGTTTCCTTGAGAACAATTTACGGCAAAAAGTGCACAGACGAAACTCAGCGAGGGCAGAGGTGGAAGGAATTTCATTTAATGTCATAAAGAGAGCATATCAGATCCCACAGAGGAAGACGATGTGGAAGAGAAGACCGTGACTCGAGGCAGAGGTGGCACAGCACTCCTCATGAGAGGATGTGATGTGAACAGCCCGACAGAAGCTACACAAAGGTTTCACTCCATCATTTTCTTCTGCTTACCTGGAGTCGCGTCAGCTGGCGCCAGGTTAAGCTGGTTTTCTACCTGGGGGGGGGATCCCAGGCCGGATGGGATATTTAATCTCTGCAGCGTGACTGAAAAACGTCCAGAGGAAGATTTCAACAATGAAGGTTCAGGCACACAATAAGAGTTTCCCCACAATTCTGCAGAGGTATCAGTGATTTCTGTCTTAGTTCCTTAGTAAAGACCGACGCTGGACGTCTGAAGGAGGCTCATGTCTGCCGCTCCCTCAATGAATGGAAATACATGGAAATGGCGAAACCTCCAGCTCAGCTCTCCTGCTAAGGTAGAGCTGGTGCGGTTTCTCCTGACGCTGACGTCCAACAGTTAGTTGGAATCTCCAGAATATGATCCTGAAAAAGGGAAAAGGGGAGGTACTTTTCCTAAAATGTGTAAAAGCTGAAACAACCATACAATGTCTGGACCTCAAACAAGGAGGCGCTTCAGTCCAACCTCTTTCAGGCAGCTCAGTCTTCAGATACCACAGAGGACATCGATTACTTTAAACTGACTAATTTCTGGTGCAAATGATGGAATGCTTTGAAAGATGATTCAAAATAAAGCTTTATATTTATTTATATACATATCGATGAAGGTTATCTTTGGAGAATTCTAACTGCTTCTGATCTAAAAGGGGCTGAGCTGAGCCGTGTCGAACTGACTGACTGAATTGAGCTGTTTGTTGGATAAGCTGGAGTTCAGATGAGCGCTGGCTTCGGCACAGACAGCAGACAGCCTGAAAGAAAAGGCATGAACTCGCCTAATGATGTGTTTCGGGTGCTGCTGCCTGTCGGAGCTGAACCGGGGTCAGACGCTTGTGCATGCAGATCGACACAAAATCAGAGGCCGCTGCCCAAACGGGAGGCGGTTTGTTGTCCGTTGTGGCGTGAACAACAGCTGGGATTCAACCTTTAAATGGAAAGTAATATGCAGTAATACGTAGAAGACAAAGGCTTCCAAATAAACACCAGAATTCCAATCGATTAGGAAGCAAAATGTGAAAACTGTCTCAGATGGTTGTTGTTAAGATAAGAGGTGTAACTAATGGATGGATTGATGTAAAGATAAAAAGCAAATATAATTAATTTAGGGAGCCAGCTTGTCTGTTTGTGCAACACGCAAATCCACAAACACCAACATGTGATGTTTTCATCGTGAACTAAAACAATCTCACAGTGTTTGAAACCTATTTACACATTTGGGGGGAAAGAAAAAGAAATGTGTTTGCTTTAGAACGGGTTTAATTATGACTAATCTTTGATGTGTGCTCAAGAGAACATCTCATCTGCGGTCATGTTCAGTGCACTTTGATGTTAAATGAGTTGTAAGGATTTCAGAAATTCAGTGCAAGCTAAATAATGTTTTCATTTTCCCCAGAGAGAGAGAGAGAGATTGAAATAATGCAAGTTATTCGCACATTATATGTAAATGTCAAGATCCCTCAAGTGGAGATGATTTTGAAAATTGTGGACAAATATTATATTTCACCATCTTGTATATTTGCTAATCATTATCATGTGGTAAACGCTCTGAGAGTGCACAACAAAACTGTGAGCATTCCTGGTCTCACAAAAGTGTTAAGTGATTGGAAATCCTGTCCACTTATTTTCTTTTAGCTAAAAGGCAAAAGGAATGGAGACCGAGAAGAAGAATTATTAAAAAAAAAAAAAAAAAGAAGCAAAAACAGAAATGCTTCACTAATTAAACTATCATGAAAAGGCCTAATTAAATTAACCGACTGCAACTAAAGCCAGCACAGCGTTCATTAGTGAGATTAATTTCCTCTGTTTATGAGTAACGCTTTGAAATTAGACCTTAAAATTCTCTACAAACATCCCATTTGGACAAATTCAGTGCGGACAGATCAGAATTTGGTGGTCAAAGGTCAAAATCCCTGTGACAACTGAAAACTTTTTGCAGTGTGTTTGGGATCATTGCTGTTGTCACATCTCACAGAAGATTGTGTGGAATATATCTCAGAGCTTTAATTGAAGTGAGGAGCAAACGTGGTCATTTGTTGGCATTCACCTCTGAAGCAGTTTTCTTTTTAAACACCACAGTCGATGTCGGGAAGAAACTCGGAATCGTCTTTTCATCGTCCTGACACCTTTTGCACTCATGGGCACTTTTTTAAATTTAGTTTCAACTGACCAAAGATTTGCTGCCAACATTCAGCTGGATTGCTTCCTCTGAGGCGTTATTTTTCCAGACGCTCTTCCTGTTCCTCCTAACTGCTGTGCTTTGTACCTCATCACGTCTTCGAGCCTCGCGGCGCCGAGGTTCGCCCGCCAGTTCAGGTCAGCCGCTCACAACGTGAAGCCGTATTAAATCAGACACAGCTCAGGTGAGAACTGAAGAAGTTCTTTTACAGCTCCGTTCATGCAGGGAAGCGTAATTGAAAATTGCAGGTGTTGTTGCTTTTGTTGCTTTGTGAGTTAAGTTTGACGGCTGTTTTTGTTTTTGTTTTTTTAATAGTCAAACAACCTGTTTTTGATTATACAGAAAATCAAATGTCATACTGAAAAATAATACAACTATTGTAGCTAATGGTGAATTCTCTAAAGTCTGTAATGAACTTTAAATTTGTGCAGTGAATCAGCCGTGCCACTTATCTGTCAGACGTTCAATGCCTTTAATGCCTAACTCGCATTTTCACTCAACAGCATGTATAAAGAGGGTCTTACTATAAAGTGTACGTGGATATGATTAGAGCTGAAAGTGATACAGAATGGTTTATGAAAATGATCAGCTGGTCCAACAGAGTCTTTTTGAGGCAGTGGCCACAAACGCATCAATCTCTGTCGTGATTTGACCGGTTTTCTTCTCGAGGCAGACTTGATGGACGAGGCTCTCTCACTCTTTCTGTCATTCTGTTGTCTGCGTACTGTGCGTAGTTATGAATTTATCAAATGTTAATCATTTTATTCACACATTGATATTTTAACATCCCCCATATTTATCTGCGCTGATTTGTAGTCCTCAGGCTGTGAGCTTAGAGTACAACTCAAAAACATTTTGATAAAACAACACAAATTCAAAAGCCTTTATATTGTTTATATGTCTTTTTGTGTCATTTTTTTCTGATGATTTTAGGGTTAAAGATCCACGTTGGAACACAAACTACTTACAGGCTGAATAATCACCGTCACTTGTACTTGTACCTTAAAAGTGGTCCCATTTTCTAATTTGGTTTCCATATCAATAATGTCGATGTGCTCAGTCAGGCAAACAGCTTGGGTGGAAAATTCAGAAATCGAGCCTTAAAGCGAGTCGCCAGGTCTTTGTGGTGCCACGACGAAGCAGTCGACGCCCTAAAATCTGCCAATCAGAGGAGGCCGTGTGAGCTGTTGATCTAAAACTACGGGACCTTTTAGTGAAACCATAGCGGACGTGTAGGCCTGAACTTCATTCATTAATGCAATACTCTCCCATAACTCTCCTCAGTTATCACCAATCACACAAGTAGTAGCACCAAAAAGCAGCAGCAGCACATCTTAAATATTCACCGCTCCACTTCTTGTTTACCAAATCTAAATGAATAAATGATGAAGCCCAGGAAACAACATGATGCAACCCAAACTCCCCCTGCTGCTGTTCCGCTGCACGCTGAGCCGCCCTCCGCTCTGCAAACAAATCCACATCCAGCTGCTTAAGGTGAAAACCTCCCATTCTTTTTTTAAACAAACGGACAAATAAAATGGCGTTTGCAGTTACATTTGGAAAAAGTCACAGAATTACTTTAATTCACAACCAATTTAGTTTTTGCATTTGATGACAATGTGAAAAGGGGAGTGTTCAGTTTTCTTTTGAAAGGTTGATATATTTTTCAGATTATGGCAAAGAACTCCCAGACTTTTCCCACAATTCCCGTTTCCTTCACAGTTTTCAAAGTGACAGAATCTGTTAATGCTCATGACACGGAGCAAAATATATTATTGTGGATTTAATCTCTTTCACCTTTAAAAGATATTATCATCACAACTAGATGTTAGAATACATGATAAATGTTCAACTACATCTTCCACTACATGTCTTCCACATTTAAACTTTATTCCGTCTCGGAATGTACTATGTACATTTACGTATCTGAGCATGATGCGTCTGATTACTATATTTTGTTTATTCTGTTCATGTTACAACTTATTTAGGAATATATTTTACGTTGCATGAGAGGAAGTCTCACTGGGACTCCCGGTGGACAGGTGGAGTACGACAAGTCCTGACACATTTTAAAAACAGGGCTGGCAAGTAATATAATTGCATCTCATTGCTCATTAGTAGAAGGCTTTTCTGGCAATTTTGCAATGCAGCAGCAGAATAAGTGGCCCGGCAGGGTCCTTGCTCTGTTTGGCTTATTTTCTGCCATGAGAGTGAGAACCCTCCTGGTGAACCTAAGTGGTTTGAACAGCAGTCTCATCTCTCGCCTGCCCCTCCGCACATCAGACCAACCGCAAGACAAATTACATTTAATGATAGGCTGCATGAGACAGGAAAGAAAGGGGTTATAAAAGGAAAGGGGCAGAGAATGAGGAGGAGGATGCAGTAGATGGATAGATAAGGAAAAAAAATGTCAGGACGGAGAATTATGTGAAGGTAAACAGACAAAGGCTGAAACACATCTCTGCTATCAATCCCAAATTGATGTTTTTTAAGTTTACTGGAGCTGTTGCTGAAATAATATTACAAAAAGGTTGAATTAAACTTTTCTGGGATAACCAGTTGGAGAAGTTAGAGAGAATTTGGAAATTAAGGACCTGCATTTGGCTAATTGTAATCAAACTGTCATTAAAATATGAATGTAAATTTGCTCAGTGGGATTTTTAGATATTCTGATCCAAAACATATCGAGCAAACGTTAATGAACTGAACATCTATCGCGGCGTTGAACAAGATTTTTGCAGCAAAAACAAGCTTGATTTGAAAACTGCAGTCTTTATTCGACAGGTCGGTGAAAAAATAAAAATGAAAGAAATAGGAAATGAGAGATTAGAAAGGCTAAGCTCTCAAAATAATCAAGCAATCACCACTCAGCCATCTATTTTCCATTTCATCATGCTCATCACTCATACTTATCACCTACGCTTGCCGGCCTTGTAGTTCAGGGGGTGTCGTGTCCTTTCTGGGGGGGTTCTAGTGGTCAGAATTACTCATTAGTTATTGTTGAGCACCGCAGAATGGAATCAGGGTCAAATGATAGTGTAACAAAATTAATCTACATCTAATTTATTCTGGGGAAAAAATGGGGGTTTAAAGCTTAAACCTTCTGTATTAACTTGAAAGATTATTATAAATCAAGACACCTCAGAGATAGAAACTGAATTGAAACAGGACTCAAGGTCATGTCTAACTGTGGAGCCATACAGGAAGCACTTTATTTCAGCATAAACACAAAAACAAAATATCAGTTATGGGAGTAAATCAGACTCACACATAGGCCACGTGATGGTTTTTCCTCACGAGTCCAAATCTGGCCCACATACAGCCGGCAGTCGGATCAGGACCTCATATCAACGAGGACTCAGTCTGGCTGCGCTGACGAAAGAAAATTGCGTTTGACATTTTAGTTGGAGTCGCGTAAAATGTTTTCCAAAGAATACAAATAATTTTTGTCTGAAAAAAATGGAAAATAACAATTTCACAGAGAGAGGAAAAGTGTAGAAAACTGAGAGAGACGCCTCAAACAGCAACGCAGGTTCTCCCGTTAATGTCTTGTTAAATTTTAAGTGCAGCTGTGACTGAGACAGCCTCTATCAACCTGTCTCCACAGCCGGCTTTACCACCTCATTTAGAGAGCTGTAAGGAAAGTGTGTGTGTGTGTGTGTTTTCTCATACATAACCTCAGAATTTTCATGAAATACCTGCATCTCACGTTTCCACGCTGTGTGTAGGTGTAGGTGATATGCGTGCATTTGAGTTGTGTCTAAAGGTATTTGTGGTGTAGGTGAGCGTCCTGTGTGCGTGTGTGTGTGTGTGTGTGTGTGTTTCAAGGTAACAGACCTTGTGCCGTAGTTTATAAGGTTTATTTGGAGGTTTATGCGGTGGCGCTGGGCCTGCATATATTTCAGCAGGAAATGAGGTCATTATCGCCTCCCCCGACTCCAGAATCACACACCGACACTTTGCAGAGAGCATGAGGCTGCATACTTATACGATGACACCTCCAAACAGATGTCTGTAATTTATATGGATAATCATTAATCCCAAGACAAACAGCAACCCCACACATCCTGCGTTATCGCCCCGAACACTTTCTCTTCCACGTTTGTACTCACACACACACAGACAGGCAATGACCTAATATATCTACCATACTGCCCAGGTGTTACTGCACAGCTGCAGGGCTGTGCGGAGACCTTCAGAAGGGCAGCTGCTTAAAGCTAAAAAACAATAAATAAATGGGACAATTGAGCTAACTTTTCAAACCGACATGCATCAACCTCCACCAACCACCGAGAGTTTTCCTGATGAGTGAAACGATTGAAATGTAAAAGTTTCACCACATGCTCCAAGCATTCAGAATCGACAGAATATTGAGATCAATATCTTTAACTTCGGTGCCTCATAAACAGTAACCCCTTTTCTTCATGTGAAATATATTGCACACAGGTGTTAAATCCTGAAACTCAATTTTGTTTAATTTGATATACTCAGCTACAACAGCTTTAATAGCTCTAAATTCATTGACATCTTTGCTTTTGGGTAAAATCAAGGAATGAAAATGGAAAATGTGCGGAGCAGCGTGCTGACGTGTGACAAAACAACAGGGAAACAAAACGCCTTCACTCTTTCCTTTCAGCCTCCACGCTGAGACTTCACTGTCGTGCGTCAATCTCCATCCAAGTTGCCCACTTGGTTTTTATTCCAGCAACTGAAGTGCGACTGGAAACCCGAACAATGCCCGCTCCTGTTAAAGTGGCCTTTCCAGCACAGGAGCGCTGTCGCCTCCGCTCTGGCCGGAATGTTCCCCTTTACTGGAATGGAGGGGGAGCGGGACAAAGACGGAGGAGATGGCTGGGTAGGGGGAGGAAAGAATCTATGAAACAGCCACAGGGAAGGCCGAGCGGGACCGCACTGGGCTATTTCAGCCATCGCTTCCTTTACAGGGTTAAAAGTGAGCTCATGACTGAATATGCAGCGAGGGGGCAGCAGAACACAGAGGTGAGGCTGAGGACAGAGGGAAACTAAGGACAATGCCAACTAAGAGAAATCTGCACATTTTCAGAAGAGGTCAGCTGGTTATTTCACCGTTGCACCTTTAAGACGTAAAGCCCAGTATGACTTATGAATGACAGAGGTTAAAGAAGGATGGTGAGAGAGCATAGAAAGAGGGACTAAGATCGATCAGCAGGAGTTGATGTGCCCAGTGGACCATTAAACTGGGTGTCAGAGACCGCGTTCCTGCCAGCCAAAGTTGCACCGCATCAAAATTTACAGCGGGCTTCGCCCCAGAGCGTTCCCATAAAGCACTGGGGATCCATCGTCACACAGGCAGACCCTTGACTGAAGCAGCAGACCAGAGGTGATGCAGGATGGCTGGGAAAATACATACAAGACGAGAGAAAGTCGACATCGCATCATCGATGCAAAGCTGTTCATTAAGAAATAATCTGTTAGTTTAGTCATGAAGTTAAAAAAAAAAAAGTTCTTCACCTTTCCAGAACTCGACTGTTTCTGCCTCTGACCTGCCATCCTCACCTTCTTACATGTTCCTGTGTCGGTTCTCTGTGCTGTGAGTTTGATTGTGGTTGCGTGTTCCCCACTTGCTTGTCCCCTGCTGGTTTGGCATCGCCACATGAATGCAGGCATTTGTGTTCAGTTGGACTCTGCAGACTTTCAAAGCTTTTTATTGATACAGGGCCGTGGATGGATTATGTTTTGGATTTAAAAATGCCAGTATTGAAATTTAAATACCAACCATGGACCGGTAAAACAAACAAAATGAAGTTTCCACTGTTGAGTTGCTGCTCTGCCTAAATGTGTACTTCTCTGGGAGCTGCCTGCTGGTGTCGCTTTGTGATGATGTCACAGGCCCACGGGGAAAGAAAGGGAAATCCCCAGAAAGGGATTGGATCTTGTCAGAGGGACAAGTGCAGTTTGAATGTTGTCTGGTTTCATCTTTGCAGTTAGCTTGGTAGCGGCAGCAGGGATGAGTCAGCCAATGAAGGATCTCTTCTTCCTGCTTTGATCACGTGTCTCCTCAGATCTACAGTCTGAAGGGGGTGGAGACATTTTTACAGCAGACAGAAAACTAGTTTCACTTCTGACTAACAGAAACTCAGACGGCCGTCACTGAGAGGAGAAATGGAGCAGAAAGGAGTTCAGCTGGACCAGGAAACCTTCTCCTGTTCCATCTGTCTGGATCTACTGAAGGATCCGGTGACTATTCCCTGTGGACACAGCTACTGTATGAACTGTATTAAATCCCACTGGGACGGAGAGGATGAGAAGAAAATCTACAGCTGCCCTCAGTGTAGGAAGGCCTTCATACCGAGGCCTGTTCTAATGAAAAACACCATGTTAGCAGTTTTAGTGGAGCAGCTGAAGAAGACTGGACTCCAAGCTGCTCCTGCTGATCACTGCTATGCTGGACCTGAAAATGTGGCCTGTGATGTCTGCACCGGGAGAAAACTGAAAGCTGTGAAGTCCTGTTTAGTTTGTTTGGCCTCTTACTGTGACAAACACCTGCAGCCTCATTATGAATCAGCTCCACTGAAGAAACACAAGCTGGTGGAGCCCTCTGAGAAGCTCCAGGAGAACATCTGCTCTCGTCATGATGAGGTGATGAAGATGTTCTGCCGTACTGATCAGCAGTGTATCTGTTATCTCTGCCCTGTGGATGAACATAAAGGCCACGACACAGTCTCAGCTGCAGCAGAAAGGACTGAGAGGCAGAGAGAGCTGGAGCTGAGTCGACAACAAATCCAGCAGAGAATCCAGGACAGAGACAAAGATGTGAAGCTGCTTCAACAGGAGGTGGAGGCCATCAACGGCTCTGCTGATAAAGCAGTGGAGGACGCTGAGAAGATCTTCACTCAGCTGATCCGTCTCATGGAGAGAAGAAGGTCTGATGTGAAGCAGCAGATCAGATCCCAGCAGGAAACTGAAGTGAGTCGAGTCAAAGAGCTTCAGGAGAAGCTGGAGCAGGAGATCACTGAGCTGAAGAGGAAAGACGCTGAGCTGAAGCTGCTCTCACACACAGAGGATCACACCCAGTTTCTACACAACTACCCCTCAGTGTCAGCTCTCAGTGAAGCTACAGACTCATCCAGCATCAACATCCGTCCTCTGAGATACTTTGAGGATGTGACAGCAGCTGTGTCAGAGCTCAGAGATCAGCTACAGGACGTTCTGACACAGAAATGGACAAACGTCTCACTGACAGTGACTGAAGTGGATGTTTTACTGTCAGAACCAGAACCAAAGACCAGAACTGAGTTCTTAAGATATTCACAGGAAATCACTCTGGATCCAAACACAGTAAACAGATATCTGTTATTATCTGAAGGAAACAGAAAAGTTACAGTAATGAGTTACGATCAGTGTTATTCTGATCATCCAGACAGATTCACATACTGGTGTCAGGTCCTGAGCAGAGAGAGTCTGACTGAACGTTGTTACTGGGAGGTGGAGAGGAGAGGAGGAGTTTATGTAGCAGTCACATACAAGAATATCAGCAGAGCAGGGCTCACTAATGAATGTCTGTTTGGACATAATAACAAATCTTGGGCTTTAGACTGTAAACAAAACTGTTTTATATTCTGGTCCAACAGCATCCAGACTGCAGTCTCAGGTCCTCCGTCCTCCAGAGTCGGAGTGTACCTGGATCACAGAGCAGGTATTCTGTCCTTCTACAGCGTCTCTGAAACCATGACTCTCCTCCACAGAGTCCAGACCACATTCAGTCAGCCTCTACATGCTGGACTCTGGTTTGATGAGTATGGAGACACAGCTGAGTTTTGTTAACTGAAATAGACATTAGTGAGTTAAATGTGTCTTTTAGATCCTGAATGTATTCAGTGTGTCTGTGTTGCTGAGTCATTGTTCATTTATTTTATTTTATTTTTTATTTTTTTTAGAAAAGATCGCTAGCTTTGATGCTAAAGCTAATCGCTAAGCTAAAGCTAAATTTACATGTTTTGCTTTGAGAAGATGCATTTCATTTATTTTTTATGCTGTTTGAATTACTCATTTTGTGTTATTGGTCACTGCAATGGTTGATAGTGTCATTAAGGTGTGGTATATTTCAGTTTGATAAAGAAATTGTACTATTATGTGTAAAAAAAAAAAAAAAACACATTATGATGCCAGTGAGGGAAAAATGTTTGGAGTGTTTTTATCTCAAAATAGACTAAATAAACATAATCTGAAGAAATTGTGTTTTTATTTTTAATTTTGGAAGTTTTGGGAATTCCAAGTGAAAGGGAACGTTTTTTTTCCCAACTTGAACATTGATTATTTAATAACCATTTAGAAAAATATTCATTAACATCTAGAAGTCCCAATTCATTCATTTTTAATTTAAAAGCATCTTAAAAAAGAACAATAAGAAGGTTTCTTGGCTAAATGCATCGGGGATCCTGGCAGCCCATAGATCAGGGGTCGGGCCCCTGATGTGGCTCCGGAGGGCGAGCTCATTTAGAAAAAAGGGAACAATTAATGGCCAATTCATTTATTTTATCTTATTTAGTTATTTTTTTCGTTGTATATTTATTTCTTTGGAGATTCAGATGCTCTTGTGACTTTAAAATAAAATTTATTTGAATAGCTGAACAGCTTGCTCAGAAGCAGAAATGGAGCGACATTGAAAGCCTCCCCAAACCTGAAAAACCACAGAGACACTTATGGGAACATGAAAAAGTCCTGTCGATCTTTGGAGCCACATACCTGTGAGAGCAGATTTCATTTCATGGGCTATTATTTTGAAAATATATATTTCTTCATGTCCTGTATTTGTGTTTCATATTCAGGTTGGCTGTTGGCTGCTGCACGTCACCTGAGGAAAGAACTATGGCACATGACTTCAACTGGCTTTTTTTCTTTGCCCTTATTAATATTATATTAGAATTTTACAATGAATCAATCAGGCCTGCATTAGTTGAAAAAGTATAATAGCCGGTGTCTTTTGTTTCTTTCAGAATTCAAAATAATTTGATTTTGGTGTTAATAAATGGAAATGAAAAAAGTCAGGAATTTTCTGTTCATGCTTTATTTTACATATTAACAGTAACACACTCTCATAAAGCATAAGTTTAAAGAAACTACATGTAATAGCTTCAGTTTAGTGGTCAAATAGGTTTTGTGGTTCTGAGTGGCTTTTAATTTGGTGGGAATGGGTCCAAACAGCTCTTTTAGTGCTAAAGGTTGCAGACCCCTACATAGATGGACATAAAGAAACAGATGCCAATGAACGGCTCCATTTCATGGCAGGCGACCATGTTTTCAGTGGAGCCGTGGGTTCATAGATCATCCTGAAGTATTCCATGGGAGTCTTCACTTTTGTGGCTTTTGGGAGGAGACCTTTCTATTGCACTACCAGTTGGATCTGGTGGAGCTTACTACTACCACAACCTTGGTTCTGGATTCCTACTCCTGGTGAAGGGTTGGACACTATTCTTATTTGCAGTTACTCATGGGGTGAGGCGCCGGGTGGGTGTGGGGATACTCACAAGCCCCCGGCTGCGCGCCACTAAGTTGGAATATTTCCCGGTGGACGAGAGGGTCGCCTCCCTACGCCTCGGGGTAGTGGGGGGAAAACTCTGACTGTTTGTGCATATGCACCAAACAGCAGTTCGGACTATTTGGCCTTCTTGGAGACCCTGAATCGAGTCTTGTAAGGGGCTCCGGTGGGGGACTCCATAGTCCTATTGGGGGACTTCAACATGCACGTGGGCAATGACGGATACACCTGGAGGGGCGTGATTGAGAGGAACGGGCTTCCTGATCTGAACCCGAACGGTGGATTGTTGTTTGACTTCTGTGCTAGCCATGGAATGTCCATAACGGACACCACGTTCACACATAAGGATGCTCATAAGTGTATTTGGTACCAGAACACCCTAGGCCAAAGGTCAATAATCGATTTTGTGATCGTGTCATCTGATCTGAGGTCGCATGTTTTGGACACTCGGGTGAAGAGAGGGGCAGAGCTGTCAACTGATCACCACCTGGTGGTGAGTTGGGTTAGGTGGCCAGGGAAAACTCGGGACAGACCTGGCAAGCCCAAACGTGTAGTGCGGGTGAACTGGGAACGTCTCTGGGAGGCCTCTGTCCAGAAGACCTTCAACTCCCACCTCCAGCAGAGCTTTTCCAGTATCCCTGTGGAGGTTGGGCACATCGAACCTGAGTGGTCGACGTTCAAAACTTCTATTGCCGAAGCTGCCGCGGGGAGCTGTGGTCTCAAGGTTTTAGGTGCCTCAAGGGGCGGTAACCCTCGGACACCGTGGTGGACACCGGTGGTCAGGAAAGCCGTCTGACTGAAGGAGGAGGCCTTTCGGGATATGTTAGCCCGGGGAACTCCTGAGGCAGTTGTAGGGTACTGACAGGCTCGAAGGGCTGCAGCCTCAGTGGTGAGGGAAGTAAACCAGCAGGTGTGGGAGGAGTTTGGAGAACGCATGAAGAAGGACTTTCGGGAGGCACCAACGCGTTTCGGGAAAACCGTTCGGCATATCAGGAGGGGAAAGTGGGGGAACATCCAAGCCATCTATGGCAAGGATGGTTCACTTTTGACCTCGACTGCGGAAGTAGTCAGAAGGTGGAAAGAACACTTTGAGGAACTCCTGAATCCAATTTGCACATCCTCTGGGGTGGAGGCAGAGCTGGAGGATGATGGAGGATCATTGTCGATCTCCCGGGAGGAGGTCACTGAGGGGCTGAGTCATTGTCAGCTCTTTGACCTGCTCTCATTTGTTGTTGTGTTGATGTCTGAGTGTGTTCAGGTGGAGCTGGAGCCATGGAGGAGATCACTGCTCCTCATGCTGTTAGTTTGACCTAAACTCACATTTGTCACCATGAAAACACAAACTTGTCTGCGTCCTGAATGTCTGTTGGATATTTGTGTTGACGTGTAAACAAAGAAATGTTGTTGTTGTGTTTACACTGATGTGTTCAACTCAGAAAAAGGATCTATGAGCTTTAATCAAACTGATTATGAGTCGTCATTAACTGATTGTGTAGATGAAGTGAACAGGCCTGAAAGTAAAACACAATTCTTTTGTTGGTTTTTGGTCAGCCGGCTTCAGCACATGAAGGCAGGCGTTTGTGTTCAGTTGGACTCTGCAGAGTTACGAAGCTTTACATTGATCCAGCACTGGATGAATTCTGTTTAGTAGTAAAGTACAAATGTTTTAATTTTAATATTGACCATGGGCTGGAGAAAATACGAAATAAAGTCGCCACTGTTGAGTTGCTGCTCTGGATTAATGTGTACTTCTCTGGGAGCTGCCTGCTGGTGTCGCTTTGTGATGATGTCACAGGCCCACGGGGACGCAGAACGTAATGGGATCTTGTCAGAGAACAGGACTACTGCTGAGCCACACCTCAGCACCATGTCTTCCCCTCTTTTTTTAAGGTTTGGCTTTGAGGCACGTTATCCATGCGAAGTGCCAGAGGACTTCACGGTATGGCACGATGTGTCTCACTTATGTCGGGTAATTCAAGCATTCCAATTCCATTCTTAATCTTTGTTTATTTTTCTCTTGGAAAGGTGGACTGCTCAGTGGAGGACATGACTGCCAATTCGGCGGTATCCTCGGGCATTGCCTTAAAAGAACACTTCGATGACTTGGTGAAGGAGAATGTCCAAAAGAAACAGGACAAAAGGCAAAAAGGTCCAAACAAATCAAGCTTTACTGTTGGCCAGACGGTGCTGAGGAAGAGAAAAGGGGGGAAGCTGGATCTCACCTGGCTGGGACCATACACCATCACAAAAATAGACAACAAAAGTGCAGACCTGGAAGATGACAATGGAACCCAACATCCCAAAATCAGTACTGACCATCTAAAACCCTTCATAGATCCAACACCCCGCATACCACACAGGATAAACACCTCACGTGACGAAGAATCCCCCTGAAAAAACAAAAAAACAAAAAACCTCTCACTGCTACGATCCCCTCTGCTGCCCCTCTGGACCTCTCCAATAAACCCACATATTCCAGTGATCCTCCCTCAGCTACAGCCCTCAAGACATCCTGCCTATCACCGCTACATTTAACAGTTCACACACCATCATGTGTACCCCCTTCACCCATCCCACCAACACCTTCACAGGAGTCTCTGGCCTCCTTCACACTGGACGGAGTAAACCAGGAGGACGATCTGGTGCCTCGCCATCAGAGATACGTACCCAACAGTGGCCTTTATTTATTTAAAAACTCTGAAGTTTGTGAAGTGTGCCATGTGTTACAGGTATAAACGTGTGGAGTGGTAACGATGGCCATGCACTGCTGGCAAAAGTTGGTCCCTACAAGATCTTTTATGAAGACATCTTCCAGCTGGGCCCTGGAAAGGAGTTGGAGAGTGAGGTACTTATTCATGAACTTTTCAAAGGCGTACTGCTTCCCCCTGCAAAGATGTAATCTTTTTCAGTGTTGACGTAGGTAATAAATGCTTATCTCAGTGTAATGGTGAGGCAGCATGAGGCAAAGGACAGGGCCATACCAGCCAGGTGGCAGAGAAGAAATAAAATACTGACGGTGTGCTGAAACATGGTGGTGGTGGCGCTGCTGGTCACGGCTCGGATTGAAAGCTGAGAGTTTATTTGTTCACAGTGCTGCAAGTGCAAACCAGCAGTTATCACACAGTCACTGCGGAGGGTTTATTTGTGAAAAGGAGAGCTAAATGACAGATGGGCTATAATGAACCTACAAAAATCATTGCTGTGAATGTTTTTTTTCCTCAGCAGGATGCCTCTGCCTATGACACCATTCTAGGTGTTGTGACTGACTGCCACCATCGGTTTCTTGTTGTAAGTAGGCCTATGTGTCAAGGAAAGTGACTCCCTTTTTTTCCAGGCCATATATCCATCAGCAAGAAAATCTGGACTCAGCTGGAGTCAGCAACAAAGAAGAAAGGGTGTTTGGAGACAACAAGATGCACTATATTTTCCCACACCGGAGACATTTGGTCACATTCTTGTTCACCTGTAACTGAATTGTTTGCTTTGGAGCCCTGGTGAGAAAATTGGCTTTGGATGTGACTTATCATCCTGTGTCCGTGAAACTAAACTCGTGGATGACTTGAGTGACCTGTGATACCTGTGAAAGGTGGTTCCACACAGGATGTGTTGGAATCCCCCAACGAAGGACCAATATCCGTGTTAAGCATGCCTTCATGCCCAATAGACACACAGTCGAAGGAGACTGTCCACCATTTGTGTCCTGAAGTTGTATCCATGTTAGAATGAACAGTTATTCAGCTCCAACTCCAACTTCCTCATGTCATCGATTCGTCAGTGGAGCGGGCTAACCAGGCTAATCAGTTAGCCAGCACAACATTTAGAGTGGACCAACGAGTGTAAGTGATTCAGCAGTGAGGCTAGCTAACATCCGTTTACACAAAGACTGACAAAGAACGGTCTAACAAATGCATCCTCCGTTTAGTGATTAAATGTAATAACACTGACAGTTGAGTTGTGACGCTGAAATCAACGCAGCGTGGATTGCTGCAGCACAGCCTGGTGTGAGTTTTGTCCCATTTCGCTTTCCGTACATCCAGCTGTGTCTCTGTTTCCGGTTCCTAAGTATGTATGGTAACTTAGCAACTACGCTCATAATTACGTCAGCGTAAGAGGAACCGGAACTGGAGGAGAACCAGATCTGGTGCTTCACCGGCAGATATTGTGTTATTAAGTTGGTTTAAGTTGGTGTACTTTGTTCAATAAGATGTTTTCCAACCTTGTTCCATGATTTTGGTGAACTTTATGTTGTAGTTTATTTCTTGAGAAAAGATCGCTAGTTTTGATGCTAAAGCTAATCGCTAAGCTAAAGCTAAGTTAACATGTTTTGCTTTGAGAAGATACATTTAATTTATTTTTTATGCCGTTTGAATAATTCATTTTGTGTTATTAGACACTGCAATGAGTAATAGTGTCATTAAGGTGTGTTATATTTAAATTTGATGAAGAAATTGCACTCTTGTTGATAAAAAATGGAATTCATTCATTGTTAAAAAGTTAAGAATTCAAAAGGTGAATTAAAATAATTAACAATTATAATATAAGTCAAACAGAGGTCAGAAAGGGATGAATAAATTTTGTTTATTAAACACAGTACTGTTGTCCGGTACTTGATGTGAGCATCTCTTTAACCTAAAAGTCAGGACTAAAGGTGCGACACCAGATTCATATCCAGATCGGTCCGAAGCTCCTCCTGTCTCTGCTCTCATTCAGACATTTGTTTGGTCCACAGCTGCCTCCAGAGGGATCAGTTCTTTGTCCTGTTGTTGTCTGTGTGTGCTGAGGAAGTCTGCAGAGCTCCACTGTTATTGGTCACATTGTGAACTTTATGCTGTCAGAGCGTTCCTCCTCCTGATGATCCTCCCTCTTCTTCCTGCTCTGATCACGTGTCTCCTCAGATCTACAGTCTGAAGGGGGTGGAGACATTTTTACAGCAGACAGAAAACTAGTTTCACTTCTGACTAACAGAAACTCAGACGGCCGTCACTGAGAGGAGAAATGGAGCAGAAAGGAGTTCAGCTGGACCAGGAAACCTTCTCCTGTTCCATCTGTCTGGATCTACTGAAGGATCCAGTGACGACTTCCTGTGGACACAGCTACTGTATGAACTGTATTAAATCCCACTGGGACGGAGAGGATGAGAAGAAAATCTACAGCTGCCCTCAGTGTAGGGAGGCCTTCATACCGAGGCCTGTTCTAATGAAAAACACCATGTTAGCAGATTTAGTGGAGCAGCTGAAGAAGACTGGACTCCAAGCTGCTCCTGCTGATCACTGCTATGCTGGACCTGAAGATGTGGCCTGTGATTTCTGCACCGGGAGAAAACTGAAAGCTGTCAAGTCCTGTTTAATGTGTTTGGCCTCTTACTGTGACAAACACCTGCAGCCTCATTATGAATCAGCTCCACTGAAGAAACACAAGCTGGTGGAGCCCTCTGAGAAGCTCCAGGAGAACATCTGCTCTCGTCATGATGAGGTGATGAAGATGTTCTGCCGTACTGATCAGCAGTGTATCTGTTATCTCTGCCCTGTGGATGAACATAAAGGCCACGACACAGTCTCAGCTGCAGCAGAAAGGACTGAGAGGCAGAGAGAGCTGGAGCTGAGTCGACAACAAATCCAGCAGAGAATCCAGGACAGAGACAAAGATGTGAAGCTGCTTCAACAGGAGGTGGAGGCCATCAACGGCTCTGCTGATAAAGCAGTGGAGGACGCTGAGAAGATCTTCACTCAGCTGATCCGTCTCATGGAGAGAAGAAGGTCTGATGTGAAGCAGCAGATCAGATCCCAGCAGGAAACTGAAGTGAGTCGAGTCAAAGAGCTTCAGGAGAAGCTGGAGCAGGAGATCACTGAGCTGAAGAGGAAAGATGCTGAGCTGAAGCTGCTCTCACACACAGAGGATCACACCCAGTTTCTACACAACTACCCCTCAGTGTCAGCTCTCAGTGAAGCTACAGACTCATCCAGCATCAACATCCGTCCTCTGAGATACTTTGAGGATGTGACAGCAGCTGTGTCAGAGCTCAGAGATCAGCTACAGGACGTTCTGACACAGAAATGGACAAACGTCTCACTGACAGTGACTGAAGTGGATGTTTTACTGCCACAACCAGAACCAGAACCAAAGAGCAGAACTGAGTTCTTAAGATATTCACAGGAAATCACTCTGGATCCAAACACAGTGAACAGATATCTGTTATTATCTGAAGGAAACAGAAAAGTTACACTGATGAGTTACAATCAGTTTTATTCTGATCATCCAGACAGATTCACATACTGGGATCAGGCCCTGAGCAGAGAGAGTCTGACTGAACGTTGTTACTGGGAGGTGGAGAGGAGAGGAGGAGTTTATGTAGCAGTCACATACAAGAATATCAGCAGAGCAGGGAGCTCTAATGAATGTCTGTTTGGACATAATAACAAATCTTGGGCTTTAGACTGTGACCAAAACAGTTTTGCATTCTGGTCCAACAGCATCCAGACTCCAGTCTCAGGTCCTCCGTCCTCCAGAGTCGGAGTGTACCTGGATCACAGAGCAGGTATTCTGTCCTTCTACAGCGTCTCTGAAACCATGACTCTCCTCCACAGAGTCCAGACCACATTCAGTCAGCCTCTACATGCTGGACTCTGGTTTAATGAGTATGGAGCTACAGCTGAGTTTTGTTAACTGAAATAGACATTAGTGAGTTAAATGTGTCTTTTAGATCCTGAATGTATTCAGTGTGTCTGTGTTGCTGAGTCATTGTTCATTTATTTTATTTTATTAATTTTTTTCTTTTTTTTTAGAAAAGATCGCTAGCTTTGATGCTAAAGCTAATCGCTCAGCTAAAGCTGAATTTACATGTTTTGCTTTGAGAAGATGCATTTCATTTATTTTTTATGCCGTTTGAATTACTCATTTTGTGTTATTGGTCACTGCAATGGTTGATAGTGTCATTAAGGTGTGGTATATTTCAGTTTGATAAAGAAATTGTACTATTATGTATAAAAATAAAAAAAAAAAACACATTATGATGCCAGTGAGGGAAAAATGTTTGGAGTGTTTTTATCTCAAAATAAACTAAATAAACATAATCTGAAGAAATTGTATTTTTATTTTTAATTTTGGAAGTTTTGGGAATTCCAAGTGAAAGGGAACGTTTTTTTTCCCAATTTGAACATTGATTATTTAATAACCATTTACAAAAATATTCATTAACATCTAGAAGTCCCAATTCTTTCATTTTCAATTTAAAAGCATCTTAAAAAAGAACAATAAGAAGGTTTCTTGGCTAAATGAATCGGGGATCCTGGCAGCCCATAGATCAGGGGTCGGGCCCCTGATGTGGCTCTGGAGGGCGAGTTCATTTAGAAAAAAGGGAACAATTAATGGCCAATTCATTTATTTTATCTTATTTAGTTTTTTTTTTTTTTCGTTGTATAGTTATTTCTTTGGAGATTCAGATGCTCTTGTAACTTTAAAATAAAATTTATTTGAATAGCTGAACAGCTTGCTCAGAAGCAGAAATGGAGCGACATTGAAAGCCTCCCCAAACCTGAAAAACCACAGAGACACTTATGGGAACATGAAAAAGTCCTGTCGATCTTTGGAGCCACATACCTGTGAGAGCAGATTTCATTTCATGGGCTATTATTTTGAAAATATATATTTCTTCATGTCCTGTATTTGTGTTTCATATTCAGGTTGGCTGTTGGCTGCTGCACGTCACCTGAGGAAAGAACTATGGCACATGACTTCAACTGGCTTTTCTTCTTTGCCCTTATTAATTTTATATTAGAATATTACAATGAATCAATCAGGCCTGCATTAGTTGAAAAAGTATAATAGCCGGTGTCTTTTGTTTCTTTCAGAATTCAAAATAATTTGATGTTTGTTGTTAATAAATGGAAATGAAAAAAGCCAGTAATTTTATCATAAAGAAACAGATGCCAATGAACGGCTCCATTTCATGGCAGGCAACCAAGTATGATGCGTTTTGGAGATGTGACAGGACAACATGGTACCATAGAGGGTTAAAAGTTGAATTAAAATAGCTAAAAATCAATGATCTAAGTCAAATAGAGGTCAGGAAGTCTTGATAAATGATGTGTTTGTTAAAGGTAGTAGTCGTCTGGTAATTCATGAATAATTGGTTAAATTTCTGGTTAAAACTATTTGTTTTAATTTGTTATATTTCATGTCTTGGACTGGGAAACTGAGACAGAATCAGTTGAGAATCCTTATGTGGCAATAAGACGGCTGATACAGGTTTATGGTACAGATGTTAAACTTATGAAGTTTGATGAGAAAACCAACAACGCCACCCTGGGAATTACACCCCGGGAAATTGTAAATAAATATAACTTCAATAAAGAGGCACACAGGTAAGTAATACAAGGGAGGGCAGGTGATGTGCTTCAATGTTACTAAATAATTAACAAGTTTATTTAATGTTGGTCACACAAAAGGTTAAAAGGTATTTTAAAAGAGAGCTGAATGATTGAACGCACCACTCTAATGGCTGAAGCTTCCCAACAGTGAGGGGGAGTGTGGTTTGAGGAAATACAACAACAACAACAACAACAAAAGGGAACACCCCACTCATATGTGACACACACACATGCTTTTTAAAAGTATACAACATCAGTTGTCCAAAGCAAAACAGACCAACATTAACAGCCTGGGGCGGAAACTCAATGAAACAAAAATCATGAAATCATTAGCAGGTTAACAACTTAGCAAACAAAACAAAACAAACAAAAAGGGTAAACAAAGAAAAGGTCTTTGGTCAGAGTTACCAGCTTAACAAATGGACATAATCATTAAAGTGAAATAAAGACTAAATGACCAACCAATTAATTCAAAACAATACAAGATATTCGAAGAAACAAAGATACCTGATCCCCTGTAACCCACCCCACACACACTCACTCATCCACTCTCCGTCCTCACCAACACACACAGTCCTGACTGGACAACTCCCACTGAAGCCCGCCGTGCAGAGAGGGAGCTGGGCGGTGGGGGACCGGGGGCCGGGGGCCGGGCAGCAGCCTGCAGAAAACAGTCACTGTAGCAAGTAGTAGCAGGAAACAGTCAGAAAAAGTACTCGTATTCTGTTCTTAAGTAGAAGTACAGATACATGTGTAAAAAAAAATACTTTGGTAAAAGTAGAAGTACTGATTCAACTCCTTTACTCAAGTAAGAGTAAGAAAGTAAAGACTCTGAAATGTACTTTCAAAGTAAAAGTAAAAAGTAAACATATAAAACAATACATCCATTTCTGCTCCAGTACAAGTTCTCAGTGTTCTCTCCACCGTCCCCTCACTCACTCCCCCTCTCCCTGCATGTTTTTACATGCACAACATGCTGCACAGGAGAATACAACTGTCATCACTAAGAGCTCTGACACTGATGTTACAGTCATTGCTGTAAGTCTGCAGACAAATTTACCACGCTGCTCTTTTTTCTTTTTTCACAGGGACGGCCAACAGGACACACATCATTGACATTACCAAGGTGTCATCAGCTCTTGGAGCTAGTGTGTGTTCAGGCTTGATTGGGATACATATCTTCTCTGAGTGTTACTCCACAAGTGCATTTTATGGTAAAGGCAGAAGAAAGGCATTTTGTCAGAAAGATGAGTACCTGAAGGCTTTTAAAAATCTGGGTACTGACTTTAACTTGGACCACTCAACATTCGCACTACTTTGCAAAAATGCATGCCACCTGTATGATCAGCCAGCTGCTGAAAATATCAGTGAGGCTGGTTATAAGGCTTTCTGCATGGGATCAACGGCCTTGCCAGAATTATCTATTCTCCCTACAAGTGATGCCTTCCATCAGCACTGCAAAAGGGCAAATTATCAGGCTGATATGAGGTGTGCCAAACAAAAGATAGGTGCTCCATCACCCGCTGGATACGGCTGGCATCTGAAAAATTAGAAACCTACAAGTCACATGGATGACGAGGAATCTGGCCCCTGACAGTGTTTTGCATGTGATACACTGCAGTTGCAAAGACAGTGAGACGGGCAGATGTTCCTGTGTCTCTGCAGGACTCTGTTCCACAGACCTGTGCAGGTGTTGTAACTGTTCAAACACAAAGGAACTCGAGGAGAAGGAAGATGAAAACTGCCCTGACACTGACAGTGAGGACTCGCATGTCATGTGGCATTGCCTCAGAATTGTATTGCATTGGTAACATTACCATTCATTTTCTTATGCTGCTTTATATATTGTATACATGTTTTTCATGCAGATTGTTTTTATGGTTTATCAGCGTTGTATTTAGTTATGAGCCAATAAATGGATGGTCCTTGTCATTGATAACAATTATTTTCTTTTATTGATCAAAATGACTGAATATAAAAAGTTCACCTTATCCTGTCTATTTGCCTCATTGTTCTTCGTGGAGGCGGATATTTACACAACAGTGTTTAGAATCCATTTGGCCCACTTTAGAAAACTTTGGGGAGAATTCCTGTATACCGGTAACGTTGACGGAAACCACGGAGGCCGCCATGTTGCCGGTCTGTTGTGTTAAATCGGCTACTCTATTGGTCTAACACGATCACGTGACCAATCGCGACCCAAAATCTTATTACGCCCTGAAGAAGTTAGTTCTGAAGAATGGGTGGGATTTTTTTTTTTTTTTTTTTTTTTTGCTGTAATCTTAACACAAGTCCTCATTTTTATGGACTAAAATTGTGTAGTTCGCAGACGTCGTAGCGAGATGAAACGATAACAGGGCTCGCCTTACGGCCTGTTCACCTTTACGCTGATTCTCTGCCGAGTCGTGCGTAGTTGCTAAGTTACCGTACGTACCTCAAGAAGAAACGCGATTACAAACACAGCTGAGTGTACGGAAAGCGAAATGGGACAAACCATTGTGTAGGTTACCGATATATTATTTATTATATTAAAACAATAAATTGAGAATACATTTGTTGGACAATATTTGTGTAAATGGATCCCAGCTAGCTTCGCTGTAGGAGAACGGCCTCCGTTAAGAAAACCTCACTGCTGAATCACTTATATTAGTTAATCGATTCGAAATGGGCTGCTGGCTAACTGGTTAGCATGCTCGACTGACGAATTGATGACATTATTTTTGACACACAACGTTCCTGTTGCTCACCATTCATCTGGAAACGGGGGGAGCGACAGAGACACCCACCGGAGAGCATCCATAAATTTATAATGTTATATCAAGAGCTCGATGAACGCAAGTTTGTCATAAGTTTGTCTATTTTGCCAGCACGAACATACATTCAAATCACAAACACACATCCTGACCCGAATATTTCAACTTTGCTTTCTATGGAAAATGGGTGGAGAATTAGGTTACGTCCTGGGAAAGTCCAAGTAAGTAATGATTTATAATGATCCATGAAAACGTTCCATTCATTGAATAGTTTAACTATTTTTCCTGAAAGCTTGCCCATTTTGTGTCATCTCTTGTACGACATGCTTATAAAATAGGCCATAGGCCTACATAAGTGTCATTGTGATGATCAACAAGTTAAACTGTTGCAAAGACACAATAATAATTCAACGACAAAGCGTGGCATTTATCTGTTCATTAAAAGTTATAAGCAAATCAACAGACGTGAACCGAATGAAATAACATGATCAAACCAGTAGGGGAAATCTCGTGTTCGCTGCAATCTCACGCAAATCGAAATTCATTTTGTACCACTTCGCTTTCCGTAGCTTCAGTTGTTTTTTTTTTTTTGGTCCTGTGGGCGGAGTCAGATCACGTGGCTTTTCGAAGGGGGAGAGGAATTCCAACGGGGAACCAAATCGGTGGACGCGCCGGTCCGAAGCTCGTCCTGTCTCTGCTCTCATTCAGACATTTGTTTGGTCCACAGCTGCCTCTTTGTCCTGTTGTTGTCTGTGTGTGCTGAGGAAGTCTGCAGAGCTCCACTGTTATTGGTCACATTGTGAACTTTATGCTGTCAGAGCGTTCCTCCTCCTGATGATCCTCCCTCTTCTTCCTGCTCTGATCACGTGTCTCCTCAGATCTACAGTCTGAAGGGGGTGGAGACATTTTTACAGCAGACAGAAAACTAGTTTCACTTCTGACTAACAGAAACTCAGACGGCCGTCACTGAGAGGAGAAATGGAGCAGAAAGGAGTTCAGCTGGACCAGGAAACCTTCTCCTGTTCCATCTGTCTGGATCTACTGAAGGATCCGGTGACGACTACCTGTGGACACAGCTACTGTATGAACTGTATTAAATCCCACTGGGACGGAGAGGATGAGAAGAAAATCTACAGCTGCCCTCAGTGTAGGGAGGCCTTCATACCGAGGCCTGTTCTAATGAAGAACACCATGTTAGCAGTTTTAGTGGAGCAGCTGAAGAAGACTGGACTCCAAGCTGCTCCTGCTGATCACTGCTATGCTGGACCTGAAGATGTGGCCTGTGATTTCTGCACCGGGAGAAAACTGAAAGCTGTCAAGTCCTGTTTAATGTGTTTGGCCTCTTACTGTGACAAACACCTGCAGCCTCATTATGAATCAGCTCCACTGAAGAAACACAAGCTGGTGGAGCCCTCTGAGAAGCTCCAGGAGAACATCTGCTCTCGTCATGATGAGGTGATGAAGATGTTCTGCCATACTGATCAGCAGTGTATCTGTTATCTCTGCTCTGTGGATGAACATAAAGGCCACGACACAGTCTCAGCTGCAGCAGAAAGGACTGAGAGGCAGAGAGAGCTGGAGCTGAGTCGACAACAAATCCAGCAGAGAATCCAGGACAGAGACAAAGATGTGAAGCTGCTTCAACAGGAGGTGGAGGCCATCAACGGCTCTGCTGATAAAGCAGTGGAGGACACTGAGAAGATCTTCACTCAGCTGATCCGTCTCATGGAGAGAAGAAGGTCTGATGTGAAGCAGCAGATCAGATCCCAGCAGGAAACTGAAGTGAGTCGAGTCAAAGAGCTTCAGGAGAAGCTGGAGCAGGAGATCACTGAGCTGAAGAGGAAAGACGCTGAGCTGAAGCTGCTCTCACACACAGAGGATCACAACCAGTTTCTACACAACTACCCCTCAGTGTCAGCTCTCAGTGAAGCTACAGACTCATCCAGCATCAACATCCGTCCTCTGAGATACTTTGAGGATGTGACAGCAGCTGTGTCAGAGCTCAGAGATCAGCTACAGGATGTTCTGACACAGAAATGGACAAACGTCTCACTGACAGTGACTGAAGTGGATGTTTTACTGTCAGAACCAGAACCAAAGACCAGAACTCAGTTCTTAAGATATTCACAGGAAATCACTCTGGATCCAAACACAGCACACAGACGTCTGTTATTATCTGAAGGAAACAGAAAAGCTACACTGATGAGTTACGATCAGTCTTATTGTAAACATCCAGACAGATTCACATACTGGTGTCAGGTCCTGAGCAGAGAGAGTCTGACTGAACGTTGTTACTGGGAGGTGGAGAGGAGAGGAGGAGTTTATGTAGCAGTCACATACAAGAATATCAGCAGAGCAGGGAGCTCTAATGAATGTCTGTTTGGACATAATAACAAATCTTGGGCTTTAATCTGTGACCAAAATAGTTTTAAATTCTGGTCCAACAGCATCCAGACTGCAGTCTCAGGTCCTCCGTCCTCCAGAGTCGGAGTGTACCTGGATCACAGAGCAGGTATTCTGTCCTTCTACAGCGTCTCTGAAACCATGACTCTCCTCCACAAAGTCCAGACCACATTCAGTCAGCCTCTACATGCTGGACTCTGGCTTTACGGGTCTGTTGGAGACACAGCTGAGTTCTGCACACTGAAATAGACATTAATGAGTTAAATGTGTCTTTTAGATCCTGAATGTATTTAGTGTGTCTGTGTGTTGCTGAGTCATTGTCAGCACTTTGAGCTGCTCTCCTTTGTTGCTGTGTTGATGTCTGAGTGTGTTCAGGTGGAGCTGGAGCCGTGGAGGAGATCACTGCTCCTCATGCTGTTAGTTTGACCTAAACTCACATTTGTCACCATGAAAACACAAACTTGTCTGTGTCCTGAATATTTGTGTTGACGTGTAAACAAAGACGTGTTGCTGTGTTTACACTGATGTGTTTGTCCCCACAGGTCAACTTAGAAAAACGTTCTATGAGCTTTAATCAAACTGTTAATGAGTTATCATTAACTCATTGTGTAAGGAGTAAGATAGCTGTCAAAAAGACGTGTGCATGATCGTAACCATTCATATTCATAATGTTAGACATTTGTATGTCAATAAAATTGCTGTACACAAAATGCTGCTGTCATAAACGTGAGTCTGAGAAGTAGTTTGGGTTAGGATCGTTTTTATGTGAGTATGAATCCAAAAGCTGAGAATACAACTCTAATTTCTACGACTACGAAGTCTTCACTGTAAACACGAATTCAAGTTTTGTGTTGGAGTGGAGACGCTTTGGGATGACGTCACAGAGGTCACAGGCGACACTAATCCAACCGCGCATGCGCCACGCCAAAGATGGCTGACTGCAGTGGCGCTGCCAGCTCAAGTGAAGCATCACAGGTAAAGTCAATAACATGCAGATCCAATATTTATTTAATAAAACTGGACTATTTTAAATCATGTACACTTCATAGATTTACAGACTTACTGTTAGCTTTGATGCTAAAGCTAATCGCGATTTGCTAAGCTAACCTAAGATAAGTTTACACGTTTTTCGTTAAGAAGATGCATTTAATTTATTTTTTATGCCGTTTGAATTACTCATTTTGTGTTATTAGCCACTGCAATGGGTAATAGTGTCATTAAGGTGTGGTATATTTCAGTTTTTGAAAAAAAATTGCATTATTGTGTATAAAAAAATGTAATTCATTTGATGTTAAAAAAGTGAATTAAAATAGTTGAAAATTGATGATATAAGTCAAATAGATGTCAGAAAGGATGAATAAATGATGTATTTAATAAAAATAGTACTTTTGTCTGGTACTTGGTTCATATCCAGACCGGTCCGAAGCTCGTCCTGTCTCTGCTCTCATTCAGACATTTGTTTGGTCCACAGCTGCCTCTTTGTCCTGTTGTTGTCTGTGTGTGCTGAGGAAGTCTGCAGAGCTCCACTGTTATTGGTCACATTGTGAACTTTATGCTGTCAGAGCGTTCCTCCTCCTGATGATCCTCCCTCTTCTTCCTGCTCTGATCACGTGTCTCCTCAGATCTACAGCCTGAAGGGGGTGGAGACATTTTTACAGCAGACAGAAAACTAGTTTCACTTCTGACTAACAGAAACTCAGACGGCCGTCACTGAGAGGAGAAATGGAGCAGAAAGGAGTTCAGCTGGACCAGGAAACCTTCTCCTGTTCCATCTGTCTGGATCTACTCAAGGATCCGGTGACGACTACCTGTGGACACAGCTACTGTATGAACTGTATTAAATCCCACTGGGACGGAGAGGATGAGAAGAAAATCTACAGCTGCCCTCAGTGTAGGGAGGCCTTCATACCGAGGCCTGTTCTAATGAAAAACACCATGTTAGCAGTTTTAGTGGAGCAGCTGAAGAAGACTGGACTCCAAGCTGCTCCTGCTGATCACTGCTATGCTGGACCTGAAGATGTGGCCTGTGATTTCTGCACCGGGAGAAAACTGAAAGCTGTCAAGTCCTGTTTAATGTGTTTGGCCTCTTACTGTGACAAACACCTGCAGCCTCATTATGAATCAGCTCCACTGAAGAAACACAAGCTGGTGGAGCCCTCTGAGAAGCTCCAGGAGAACATCTGCTCTCGTCATGATGAGGTGATGAAGATGTTCTGCCGTACTGATCAGCAGTGTATCTGTTATCTCTGCTCTGTGGATGAACATAAAGGCCACGACACAGTCTCAGCTGCAGCAGAAAGGACTGAGAGGCAGAGAGAGCTGGAGCTGAGTCGACAACAAATCCAGCAGAGAATCCAGGACAGAGACAAAGATGTGAAGCTGCTTCAACAGGAGGTGGAGGCCATCAACAGCTCTGCTGATAAAGCAGTGGAGGACACTGAGAAGATCTTCACTCAGCTGATCCGTCTCATGGAGAGAAGAAGGTCTGATGTGAAGCAGCAGATCAGATCCCAGCAGGAAACTGAAGTGAGTCGAGTCAAAGAGCTTCAGGAGAAGCTGGAGCAGGAGATCACTGAGCTGAAGAGGAAAGACGCTGAGCTGAAGCTGCTCTCACACACAGAGGATCACAACCAGTTTCTACACAACTACCCCTCAGTGTCAGCTCTCAGTGAAGCTACAGACTCATCCAGCATCAACATCCGTCCTCTGAGATACTTTGAGGATGTGACAGCAGCTGTGTCAGAGCTCAGAGATCAGCTACAGGACGTTCTGACACAGAAATGGACAAACGTCTCACTGACAGTGACTGAAGTGGATGTTTTACTGTCAGAACCAGAACCAAAGACCAGAACTGAGTTCTTAAGATATTCACAGGAAATCACTCTGGATCCAAACACCACACAGAGATATCTGTTATTATCTGGAAGAAACAGAAAAGTTACAGTAATGAGAGAAAAACAGTCTTATTGTAATCATCCAGACAGATTCACTGACTGGTGTCAGGTCCTGAGCAGAGAGAGTCTGACTGAACGTTGTTACTGGGAGGTGGAGAGGAGAGGAAGAGGCAGAGTTTATGTAGCAGTCACATACAAGAATATCAGCAGAGCAGGGAGCTCTGATGAATGTCGGTTTGGACATAATAACAAATCTTGGGCTTTAGACTGTGACCAAAACAGTTTTAAATTCCGGTTCAACAACATCCAGACTGCAGTCTCAGGTCCTCCGTCCTCCAGAGTCGGAGTGTACCTGGATCACAGAGCAGGTATTCTGTCCTTCTACAGCGTCTCTGAAACCATGACTCTCCTCCACAGAGTCCAGACCACATTCAGTCAGACTCTACATGCTGGACTCTGGTTTAATGAGTATGGAGACACAGCTGAGTTCTGCAAACTGAAATAGACATTAGTGAAGAGCTGGAGCCGTGGAGGAGATCACTGCTCCTCATGCTGTTAGTTTGACCTAAACTCACATTTGTCACCATGAAAACTGTTGGATATTTTTGTTGACGTGTAAACAAAGCAATGTGTTGTCATGTTTACACTGATGTTTGTCCCAACAGATCAACATAGTAAAAGGGTCTATGAGTCTTAATCAATGTGATTATGAGTCGTCATTAACTGATTGTGTAGATGAAGTGAACAGGCCTGAAAGTAAAACACAACTCTTCTTTTTTTGGTTTTTGGTCTGCCGGCTTCAGCACATGAAGGCAGGCGTTTGTGTTCAGTTGGACTCTGCAGAGTTACGAAGCTTTACATTGATCCAGCACTGGATGAATTCTGTTTAGTAGTTAAAGTACTTTTGTAATATTTTATTTGTTTATAGCATTTAGTATTATTTGAGTTCATTTGAGTACTCGATGCTTTTATTTTGAAATGTACTGGGTGGCTGGGACGCACAAGGTGAATCTACATACGTGGGTATGCAGGTGTAGGTGGTCCGGCACCGGGAAGGGTTTATGGTTTTTCACCAGGGCAACAGAGGTGGCAGAGGTCATTGTTCATTATTTGTTTGCTTGCCAAGAAGAAATCAATAGAAGAAACTTCAATTTTGGATGAATGTGTACTTCTATGGGAGCTACCTGCTGGTGTTGCTTGGTGATGATGTCACAGGCCCATGGCGACGTCGACAAGTTTTGGATTCATTTTTTTTTTCATGTAACTGAGTTTGCCTCTTAGCTGCTTTTCAATGCGATGGCCTTGTTTTGGAATAAGGCCGAAAGAAAACTCATCCAGTGTGTCTGTGCGCTGCTTTTTTGTCATCTTTGGCAGAGGAGGTCGAACTGATCTGCTCCGTATTCTATCCTGACTGTCTGGTTTAGCCACGCCCCCTAACACATACTCTGCTGTGTGGCCTATTTTCCTCTAAACCATTCGAAAGATGTTGCATCGAGGAAGACTTGAAACTCGAGACTGAGAGAGTCGATGCGCAAGGAAAATATAAACTGACCAGAACGGATTGGTCTTTCATTAGAGTGAGCATAGCTCTGGTTTGAGGGCTGAAGATGGAAGTTTTAATGGCGTGGCTATTTCTATTTCTATTTCTGCTCTCTTAACTGCCTCCAATCTGGAGCGTTTGATTGGTGAGTCATGGTGTTTTCAGGGCCAAAATGTTCCTGATGACGTCCTTTAAGTCAGGCACATGTTGAATCACTGGGAGGATTTGAGCATTTGTTGTGACCAGTGCACCGAACCCAGCTTTAAATATGAAGTGTCCTTTGACTTCATAAGTCAGGAATGCAGGCGAGTGTGAGGTGCTACCCACTGCAGCACCGTGACACTGTGCACTGAACGTGAGGAAAAACATTCCCGATGGCTGAAAAACCTCCTCTGCTGGAACCGCTGCACCGGATCCAGCTGACATACCTGATCCATGTCGGAGCAGCACTTTGGCATTATTCTCTCTGAATGCCAAGAACCTGACTCGTACACAGATTGAGTCTTTACATCAACAGAGCCAGGTCTGTCGTTGAATGATGGATGAAGGACTCCAGTCCAAAGTTAAAAAAAAAAAGGCTGCTGCTTTTTTATGTTTCCTTCCTTCATGTCTTAAAACTGTTGCCTGGTTCTACGGTGTCACACCAAACCTGTCGTCATCCTTCATCATCTCATGGAGGATCGGATACCAGCACAGCCGCTGTGCAATGACAATCTGTTTCTGGCTCTCTGTTCGTTTATCTGCCTTCGCTGTGCTAACAGGAGGTATTAGTGATTAATCACAGATACCTGGAGGATGTCCTTCAGCAAGCCCACCAAGGTCAGCGGTCCCGCTCACTATTAATCCCCTCACTTCAGCTGGTAAGACATTTACACTGTCTGCAGTGTTCAGCGAGTAACCACACATCTACACGGTCTACCCCCCCGACAATGGAAGCAGTAATAGTTTTTATATTACCAAAGGAATCGTTCAGCAAAGATGCAGCAAATGTCACAAGAAATGTTTGCAGAGTTCTTATGTAGTTAATGAGCAAGGAACAGACTTTATTATGAGTAAATAATCCCAGAAATACTGCTTCAGGTCTGAAAGTATCAAACATGATGTTTTTCATGTAGTTTAGCTTATCTCCACTCAGAGAACAGCTCCTCCCGTTTTCCGATCTGAACAAATGGAATGCAATATAAAAAACGAAGAAGTAGAAGAAAAAGAACCAGCTCAGCAAAGGCTGCTGGTCTTCGGAGGGATCAAATTGCTGACGGCGTTCATCCCTTTATGGCCACAGTTTACTGTCCTCCAGCAGAATAATGCTCCATGTCACAGAGCAAACGGCGTCTCAGCGTGGCAGCGTTTTTCCATCAACCTGCTTGATGGGAATGTGTGAATTTCCACCCCACAAACAAAAAGTTGGATTTTCAGACTATTTGACTGCTGAAAATCTGTTGTCCACATTTAAACAGGTTAATATCATGATGAGACGACAAAACTTCACTCAACAGAAAGAAAAACAACAACAAAAAAAAGAAGTTTCGTTGTAGAGTCGGAGCTGCGTGACGATCTGCTGAAAGGATGAACATACATATACACTCACCGGCCACTTTATTAGGTACACCTGTCCAACTGCCCGTTAACACTTAATTTCTAATCAGCCAATCACATGGCGGCAACTCAGTGCATTTAGGCATGTAGACATGGTCAAGACAATCTCCTGCAGTTCAAACCGAGCATCAGTATGGGGAAGAAAGGTGATTTGAGTGACTTTGAACGTGGCATGGTTGTTGGTGCCAGAAGGGCTGGTCTGAGTATTTCAGAAACTGCTGATCTACTGGGATTTTCACGCACAACCATCTCTAGGGTTTACAGAGAATGGTCCGAAAAAGAAAAAATATCCAGTGAGCGGCAGTTCTGTGGGCGGAAATGCCTTGTTGATGCCAGAGGTCAGAGGAGAATGGCCAGACTGGTTCGAGCTGATAGAAAGGCAACTCAAATAACCGACTCAAATAACCACCCGTTACAACCAAGGTAGGCAGAAGAGCATCTCTGAACGCACAGTACGTCGAACTTTGAGGCAGATGGGCTACAGCAGCAGAAGACCACACCGGGTGCCACTCCTTTCAGCTAAGAACAGGAAACTGAGGCTACAATTTGCACAAGCTCATCGAAATTGGACAATAGAAGATTGGAAAAACGTTGCCTGGTCTGATGAGTCTCGATTTCTGCTGCGACATTCGGATGGTAGGGTCAGAATTTGGCGTCAACAACATGAAAGCATGGATCCATCCTGCTTTGTATCAACGGTTCAGGCTGGTGGTGGTGGTGTAATGGTGTGGGGAATATTTTCTTGGCACTCTTTGGGCCCCTTGGTACCAATTGAGCATCGTTGCAACGCCCCAGCCTACCTGAGTATTGTTGCTGACCATGTCCATCCCTTTATGACCACAATGTACCCAACTTCTGATGGCTACTTTCAGCAGGATAATGTGCCATGTCATAAAGCTGGAATCATCTCAGACTGGTTTCTTGAACATGGCAATGAGTTCACTGTACTCAAATGGCCTCCACAGTCACCAGATCTCAATCCAATAGAACATCTTTGGGATGTGGTGGAACGGGAGATTCGCATCATGGATGTGCAGCCGACAAATCTGCGGCAACTGTGTGATGCCATCATGTCAATATGGACCAAACTCTCTGAGGAATGCTTCCAGCACCTTGTTGAATCTATGCCACGAAGAATTGAGGCAGTTCTGAAGGCAAAAGGGGGTCCAACCCGTTACTAGCATGGTGTACCTAATAAAGTGGCCGGTGAGTGTATATACTCAGTCCTCTCCTGACCGCTCTCACTGCAGCCACTCAAAATTTATCCATTTTGCCACATGCATGAAGTTTTTCAGGTAGAATGCAGCAGGGGTAAGGCCGGGGGTCATCGGAGAGCCGGGGGAGGGGGCACCCGGTGTCAGCATGGTGTTCCTAACTGAGTGTATATGTTGGACTGTGAAGAGACATCAGGACTGACATATATCAAGTGGTTAGAGAGAGAGAGAAAGAAGGGACGTTATCAGCCGCCATAGATTCGGCTCCATTATCACCTGTCAAAAACACCTTGTCTTTCTGATGAGCTGCCATTCTGCTCAGCTGGAGTGAAAGCATTGGTATGCAGGAACACACAAACACACACACAGACACACAAACTGTCACAGCCACCGGAAAGCCAGAGTTTTCTTCTAAAACAGATGTTTGAGATGTGAACACACACAGAGTGGACCACACTGTTTGTATATCTGTAAAATAGAATATTTAGATTTTGAGGAGATGGATTACAGGCGCTGTAGAACTACGTCTCTGTAAATTAAAGTAATTAGTCCTTTTTCGCCTTCCTTAGTGAGAAACGTTTGAAGGTTTTTTTAATTCGGGGATATGCTGAGTGGACTTATCCCTGGCCGGTATTTACCCACGTACTGTGGGACAGATTGTTTTTACCTCTGAGGTACTTTTATTCTGCTGTTCTGTACTCCATCCTGTCTGCTACAGTCTGTCAATCACACAGTAGCCACGCCCCCTAATGGATACCTTGCTTTATGGTCTGTTTTCCTCTAAATCTGAACCATAATTTAAAAAATGGACACCAAGGAGATTTTTAATCTGAAACTGAGAGCATGAGCTCATTAGGAAAATGTTTTCTGAGCTAATAAATCAAAGGAGAAGTCAAGACATTTTCCCATTGACTTCAATACGATGTGACTTTTTCTTGCAAACCCTGATAGTGATTACATGGAGTCGTCGCAAAAACTAAATATCAGAGTTACTTGAATTGTTTCTCAGTTGAAACATCTGTCGATATCTAAACAATAAAAATATGAGAGTGCCTGAAAAACAAACACACCGCTCAACCCAATTACGTTTAATGGATCGGCCATATTTATTCCTGCACATGCTCCACTCTCTCTTCATCTGGCGGCCTCGAGTGTGGCGCGGCTGCACCTTCGCTTCCAGACGCTCAATGTCAACCTGCGCCGAGGTTAAATGAACCTAAGTGAAAACATCTGTGTGGGCGTGCGGGGTCTTTAACCAGCAGCCTGAGAAAATGAACCGACAAACTGCTGCTGTTTTCAAAGCCACAGCCATCCGTCTCCGAAGCCCCAGTAAATACATCATCCTCAGCTCTGTTTGAATTTTTGTTTATGTGCCCCTTAGTTAAAGCGTGTTTGTGTAAAAATGACTCACCCACTTTATTTACGTTTACGTTTTACGTCTTCCTCATTTTTGAACTTGGTGTGTGAATGTTGACGCTCTGCATTCCTACATCAGTGTGTACGTCCACACACATCTCTACTCTGTGTGTGTGTGTGTGTGTGTGTCAATCAGGGTAAAGTAGGCCACCTGATCCCTGCTGAATAATTGATGTCCAGACAGGACAATGCTGATGATGGTGGGATGACAGGATGAGAGATTTTTAAAAAGCTTGGCCTTCCGCCTGTAGTGCAGCGTGACGGGGGTGGGGGGGGCTCGTCATGAGGAAGGATGGGGCTACAGCTACAGGGCAGAGAGAAGAAGAAGGAAAGGAAAGACATGATGTGGTGAGGGAAGGTGTGAAAGGAGACGTTTGGATATTAGACATCTGTTAAGCTGCTGGATTTTAGTTGGCGTCCATCACGCTGCAGTCTAACACGTTTTTGGTTCCACCAGTCAGAAGAGATGAGGCCAAAATACAATCTTCAGAAATGAGGAGCTAACGCTAGGCTAAAAAAGACAATGCATGCCTTTGGCGTTGAAAGTTTCCAACCTGTGGTTTTGTTCCCTCCTCTGTAAAGTCTTTCTCTCACCTCAGCCAAGCTGTGAGTGGGGTTTTCACTTGTGTTGGAGAGAAGACAGTAAAACAGATGAGGCACTTGGAAGGGGCAAACGACGGGGGTGAAGACGTGAAACAGCTGCCCGGTCTGTCCTCAGGTTGTACAGTCCGTTTGTCCAAATGTCCAAACTGTTCTGTCTGTGGAAGCTCAGCCAAAGAGCAGGAAGATAAGAAGGGTGACGACAAACACAGAAATACTTTGCTCTTCAGGTTGGAGGGCCTGCTGTGTCTCTCAGACTGGACACGTCTCTGTCAGAGCTTAAGTCTTTAACAAAGCCTTAGTGAAGCACTTTGGTCATGGGTGGGATTTCTGGACCGAGGCTAATCCCCGCTGGATCTGCTGATTAGGAGACTGACTGCACTTTCTGCACCGTGTGGACAAAAAAGAAGTTCACTGCCTTTCCCTCCTTTTTTTTTTTAACACCTCTCGTTTCATGTTGTCACCATCTCTGTTCTGCAGTTCGCCTCGACACCCCTCCCTCCTCTCCTTGGCCTCCACATAGCTCTCCCCTTCGCCGCCGCTCATCCCCCGACCCCACAACCACCTCTGCTCGCCGCCCTCCGTCCATCAGAGACTGGTGTCCTCTCCACTTTGCAGCACCTCTCTGCTCCTGTTTCCTCTTTATCTCCATTGCTCTTCAAATTGTTCTTCTCCCTTTCTCTCGGCTCTCAAATCATTTCGCCCTCAGCCACGCCGCCCTCCCTTTCCCTTTTTGACCACTTCTCCCCGTCTTCGACTCGCCTTTACCAAATTATGATCATGTACTTTACTTTGACATCGTATCTGTGGCTTCCTTCTCTTGATCATTGCTGCTTCGCCTGTTCGTTTGTCTCTTACAGCTCACTTTCAGCCTTATCCTTGCTTTAATGTTTCTTTCGCCGCTCCCAGGCTGCTGTCCTCCTCCTCTGTGGGCTTTAGCTCCCACTTTGCTGTCACTTCTTCTGATCTCTGTAATTCGCTCTGTCAAACTCCTTCTCTCCTTGGCGTCCCCCCCCGCACCACCCCCATCCGCCCGTCTCCCCAATTTTACAAGACCCGGTTGCAGAATTTTGCCACTCAACCCAGAAGAAACCAGCGTGCTCAAACCAAGCGCATGAATGTTAACTAGTATTTCCACTTAACGACTGCAGCATGTGGGACACGGCGGAGATCAAACCGAGCTCAAGTTCCTTTTTACACACAGACTTAAAGTCTTTGCTGACTAAGAAAAACAGAAGAGTTGCTTCCAGGCCAACGCTCCCTCCTGTGGATTACAAGCAGGCTGAAAATGAGACTTATATAATGAGAGCACGGCGGAGTGGATCCGCAGAATAATTGGGCTGGATGTGTAGATGTTGTGTTTAGCACTGAAGCGGTTTCTAAATTTGTCAGAGCGGCTAATTGAGCAGACTTTGACGTTGACGCTGATCGGGCTCTTTGTGTTTGAATTTGACTTCAGAAATTCAGTACAGCAGCATCACAACCCGACATCAGCCAGCGTGTCGCTGTGTACGGCAGGAAGATTTATGTAACACAGATGAGATCATGCACCTCATTAAGTTTAAATTGACTTGGTTTTTATTAAGTTCAGAAAAAAATCCTCCCGGTGAAGAAGTGACACAAGCTCATAAAACACTATGACAGAGATCGGAAAACAGAGACGGCAGCGGCATGTAAAAGCTGGAACTCAATGTGTGAATGAACATGAAATATCAAAGAGCCTTAATTTAGTCCAGTTCAGCAGTTTGGCCCTAACAAGCTTCCTCCGGCTTCATGGCTGTTCCAGACCAAACAGAAAACTAACTGGGATTAGCACACATGTTGAACTGGAACAAAAACAATCTCACTATTAGCTATTCCAGCCATCCATTAGCTATGCTCACAGATGTACCGGGGCTTCCATCCGCCTTGTTTTTCCTCTAACAAGTGGAGGGTTTTTTCAACGTATCTAAAGTTTGATCAGAACTAAAGTGTGCCATGAAACTAAACGAAATGGTCAAAGATTGAAAACAAACATTCAATTCAACACTTGGCCTTAAAAATTGAATTTCTTTCACTCTACTTGACGGCAGCTTCTTTATTTGTGACGTGTTTTCACAGAAACTTCCTGTTATTCCTCCGCAGAATGCATCCTATTGGCCGAACTGCAACTTCTCCTCTGATTGGCTGTTTCCAAAGTGGCTTCAGGTTTTAACCACTTGGTGTCCGACTCCTCCCCCCCAAAGCCGTCTGTGATTTCAGTGAGCTGGCTGAAACTGCTCAGTCTGACGTTGCATCATGGCCAGCTGATGTATGTAGACTTTGTCGCCATAGCAACAGCGGTCAAATAACCTTGGGAACAAACCGCCACTTAGCCGTGAAAATAGCACAACACCTCTGATTCCACTTAGTGCTGAATGAAATGAGGCTGCTTCGTATTTATTGTCTGATGCTCGGTGACATTAGATCTGAGGAAAAGATTTATTTATTTATTTATTTTAAATAAGGTCAGAAAAGCCAGCGCTCTCTGGGCCACGTGACGGGATCTCCGTGAGCCAGAAACCGGCACGCTGAAGCAAATCCTGTTTTTAAATAAAAAAATCCGCTCTTATTCACTGTCTCCTCCTCTTTGAACTGTTGCACAAGAACATTCCCCAAACCTCCTTATGATTCTCTTTGCCCTCCTTCCCCATCATGTTTCTTTTTTTTTTTGGCTCTGCACAATTATTCCCCCAACGCTGATGATGAAATGTCCTTCCCTCACCTTGCTCCACAGCTCAAACTCTAACGGCTGGTTTTATACCAGTCACAGGAGAAGACACCCGCGTTGATGTGATAAGAAATAGCTTCGACGGCGGCCTCAAGTGACCTTGAGCAATTTGCTCTCAAATTAAATAGCGACAGAGAGAAAATATGTTTATTTCTCTCAGCAGTTTAATTTTGTGATTATCAGTTGATCAAAATGAAGGTGATAGTGAAAGTATTGGTGGCACAAATGCCTGGTTCTGCCTTCTATCTGTTCTGGGCAGTCAACAGAATTCATGAGGGCGTGACAAAACGATAAATAAATAAATATTTTTCAAAAAGTGGATTTGAACAGCTGGTACAAAAATACAAAATGGGTACGGCCACTTAAAATTCATCCGCTCCTTGTTACAGCCGGGATGGAGCTTGTTAAAGCTTTAGCTGTCACACCTGCTTCATTTGATCTTCCAAAAGACTGTTAAAAGGACAAGATATCCAAATCCGTACGAGATGCTTCAGCTGGTGGTGAATCGGCCCCTGATGGAGGTTTTTCTGCAACGAAAAGAGAAATGTGCAGTTCAGCAGACAACTTTACACAATGTGCAAAAAAAAACAAAAACTAAAGAACAATAAAAATTATAAAACTAATACATGCTTCAGTCAAAGCAAGTGACGAAGCTGCCCTCCAAAAGTGTTCAAGTTAAACTCTATTTTGTGTCCCATTAAAGCATTACTGATGGCGAGTGTGCTGAATGGATGATTTTCTGAAAACGCACTTCAAAACCAAACAGAAAAATGCTTCACAAATATGGGCTGCAAAATAGCACCAACGACAACAGGAGTGGCACAAAAAAGTGTTTCCAACTTCACTTGTGCGGTCACAGCATCGTCCTCTACGCTGCAGAGGGAAAGAGGGATCGATTCTGGACACAACCCCCGTACGTCGCTGCCAGGTTCATCTCGTTTTTGTTAATGTCTCTTGGAAACGTCGGAGCAGGACTCATCACTCGTCCACCGTTAATGCTTATTTTCATATTTCTTCATTTTTCTACGTAAACCTTTGCACCATAATTAGGAAATCTTGGAACGATTCAAGGCCAGTTTTGAGCAGGCTGCGCCTCTAAACCGAAGTGAGAACTGATGAAGTCAACTTTGCAACCAAAGCTGGTGTCACTTAGTCCGCTGAGCAGGATGGATGTCCTGTTTATAAGACTTAGCAGACAGCCGCTCGATCGCTCCACCAACCACACTGCGCTCTGCTGCACCTTCACTGAAGGAGCGAGCTGTAAATAAGTGATAAATAATGTCTGCTCAATGAACCCTTTCTGTTAACTACCGCTACTTTTATTCTTTTGTTGTTGTTTTTTTTTTTCTTTGGATTTTACCCACTTTCCTAAATCACTTTGTCCCAGAGTCCCAACAGGACATCATAAACATAATGTCCTCCAGCCATCTGGATACAATCCCTGTTAAATCCTCCGTGGATCCTCCTGAAGGTCTACAGTTTTCATTTTTATAAATAAAGTCTTCACCTCTGGCAACTGATTTAGTGACATGACCTTAACTTCTCCTTCCTCCCATAAAACTCCCATCAAATTGTCACGATTTTCCAACATCATCAAACGTGTCTGCAGTGACATTCTTCGGACTGCTGATAAAACCATAGATTTTAATGGTGGAAAATTAAAAATGCCATTAATTATGCCGTTATGATTGACAGGTTGGAGCGCTCGGCCGGCATCTCAATCAGCACCGGCTTCCCTTTTGTTCAGTAGATAGCAATTACAGCCCCCGCCTGGAGTAAGGCTAATGCTCGGAGCTTGTGGGAAGCTTCAGGGCTCATATCTGGGGCCTTTTCTATTTCTTCTACGCACTTCCTTCCCCCCGTGACACATCATCGGCAGCTTTGGTTGTACTTCTTATCAGTGTTATTTAGACAAAATAATGATCATAAACGTTCTTTTGCATTTCCCGCCTTCCAGATAATAGCTCTTACCAAAAAAAAAAAAACCACAGGGATCATGTAACTTCAGTTTTTGCTCCTCTGCACTGTCTTGATTCAATCCCAGTTTAATTTTCACATCATCTGCATATGAACGAAAAGAGTTTTTTCTCTCCACCTGATGAAAATTCTCTCAGAATGTTCTTACCAAAGAAACATTGCATCTTTTTTCTGAGACAGTTCTGGCTTTTATTGTTCTCTTTTGCATTTTCAAGAACTTTGCATATTGCATCGACAAAATACTTAGCACCCAGAGATCGATGAGGCTACACTATTTGGGCTTGTTTTAATTGTGTGTCTGGCTCGTTCCTTTGGATCTCCTTCATCATCTACTGTCCTGGAATAGCTGAAACTTCCAGAAATGTGTGAGCATGACCACGGAGAAGGTGGTCTGGTCTGATGGATCAGGTTTGGGATGTGTGGAGGACGTGGTGTCGGGATGGAAGATGGGACAATGTCCCGTCAGGAAATGTTGTGTTCTGCAGTTCATTTGGATGTCACTTCCATCTAAACCTGGTTCAGACCAAGTCCAGGTCTTCGTGGAAACAGTATTGTCTGATATCAGTGGCCTCTTTCAGCAGGTCTCACGGCAACATCAGGTCAGAGTCCAAATTCTGCAGATCTCAGTCCAGTCCGGTATCTATGGGATGAGCTGGACATCAAATCCAGATCCACAGAGCCTCCACCAGGACTGAAAGGATCTGCTGGTGACCTCACAGCTCCGTTAATGAAAACGTCCCTGATCTCTTTTCTACTTTTCCCATCGTCACGTCTTTTTCTCTCATTGCTGCTCAAATGAAAGTTCAACTTCAGAAAAATCTTGAAGCCATCTCAGACAACAAAGATGAACTGTCTCTGCAATCAGTCAAAGAGCCGGAGCTTCCTTTCCAGCATCATCATTCTAAATCAGCGTTTCACAGAGAAATCCATCACCGGCGAGGAGGAAATCGTTTTTTTCCAGTAGAGAAGACTGTAACGCCGCCACAGATGCAGAATTTGAAATGAGGGGCTCGATGGCGCCGGAATAATCTTTCCTATCATGATTAATCACTACCACTAATTGCTCTCTCAGTTTAAAAGTATAATCTACAGAGGAAGCTCAACAGGTCCTCATCTTCTCTGAGGACTGCTGGGAGCCATTCAGAGAAATGAAGGAAATCACAAACGGAATTACATCCATTAAAAAAAAAAAAACAAGAAAGATGTCACAGCACAAAATAACTCTCAACTGCACTGGAAATTGGTGATGCAAAACAGTTTGTGACTATTCGAGGGCGGATTATTCCTTCAAGTGTCCGAGCAGCATGACTTGAATCTTTGAACGTCTTTGAATCCGGATTTGTCACCATTTATTCAGAAGATGTGAGTGGTGAGAAACGACACACATTATAAAAAGGCCCTTTTTAAGAATAAATTTGCTTCATGAAACCGGCCAAATAATAGATTATCATCATCCTAAAATCCAGATTAGAGTTGGGACGGGGGAGATTACATGGTGTGGAGCACAGTCCGTCTTCTGAAGTTGGACTTTTTGGGAGCAGCAGCTGAATTACATCGGGAACACAGACAAGAGGGCCGAAAGGACCGTTTGACACTCTGACGTGTAGGCGGATAAAAAAAAAAGAAATCATCGGCTTCCAAAAATAAAAACAAAGATGCATTTTAATTATCTTTACTTGTCAGGTTTCGAGCTAAAATTATTCCCTCGCAATTTCATACTGCATTTTGTTCTAAGTATGATTGTCACATAATAAGACAATTACTGCCGCTTTCATAAGAGAATTACTTTTGCACTTCATTAAAATGAAGCAGAGAATATAATTGCGTCTCCCGCTCCCTCGCTTCCATGTCTCTGTTTCTTTTCTCCAAGAATTTGCCTCTCATATATGTTTTTACACAGATTCACACAAGATTTGTGAAATCTGCAAATAGCTAAAGAATAATGAGCCTCCTGCATCTCTGGGGAGACGAGACGTAGCTTCAACGTTTTCACTTTGAAAAACAATAAACTTATTATGGCATCTTGTCCAAGAGAGAAATCACTTCCTCTCACTCTCTTCTCAGGAGATCCTTCCATTTGGCAAATGACTTCAGGGCTTAAAAAAAAACAACAACACACAAACACAATCAGAAGCATCTTTACTCTGCAGAGCTCCTGTTCTGGGTGCACTTAGGCATGAAGGTGTGTGTGTTGAAGGATTTAAATGGGTTTATTTGCGTGTGTGTTAAATGCGTCTCACTCGGTATGAAAGTGTTTCCTCGTGTGATGTGTGCGGCTGTATCTCTGAAGACAGCGGTGGAATTCCCGGTGAGGATATAACCTTTAGCCCGCCGCTGCTTCCATTCCTCACCGTCCGCTGTTTCCCTTTATTTGCATTACAGCGGAGATGAAAAATAGCACACAGGCAGCAGCCTGCCAGCTCGACACGACTGGCAAACACATTTTAGGTCCAACCTCTTGCAAAAAAAATAAAAGTAAATAAAAAAATAAATCTCTCCACCAAACAAAATCAAGTCTTTGCTCCGGTGTTTTTTAATATTTTATGAACCTACATGTTGTTTTGTCAGAAAACAACAAAAAAAAAGACTGCAGAGAAACAAGCGAACTCCAAACTTTGAAAACTGATTCATTAAGATGTTCATTTTTTTTTTTATCTACTTAACACAACAGCAACACAACACAACTCCTGTCTGTTTGGTCCTGTTGTTTTTTCCCCTCCTTCCTCTGACCTCGTGCTTTTTCAGTATTCGCTCAGCTGAGTAGATCCAGAAGTATTCAGCACTGAAAACCTGAAGCAAAGTGTGAAGTGATCTGATTTATTCAGATGCATGTTTTCAATTTAAATATTCCTCCCTCCATAACAAAATCAAGGTCAGTGTGAGGTTATTGTGTGTGTTTTCCACCGGCTCAGGTCACCACACACAGACTGTCTGCTCAGAAAAGTTGCAGCACATGTGATGATGGCAGGTTTGTTAAGATGCTTGTTTTCTTCTTCTTCTTTTTTTTTTACAATCTTTAGAAAACTGCAAGTTCCCATAGAGGGTAAAGAGAGATGTTGGGACTGTTTTGGTGATTTAGATGATTTTCAATCAGTTCACCGATTAAATTCACAGCCAGAATTCAGAAACTGAATTGTTTTGACTTCTGTTACTTTGTGATGTCACAACAAAGCAGTCCCAATGGCCCAATCAGAAGAAAGAGCTGTTAGAGTTGCACAAGCAAAGTATGAAATCATTTTTTAGGAGCTAGTGTAGCTTGTATCGCCTCCACCTCCTGCACCCTGTATACTTTCATGCCCCCCACCCGAACCAGGGTCTGTGTCCCCACCCCGCTTTCACTGGTGCAGTTGGTGAGAGGTCAGAGTAGTTGACAGTGGTGCTGTTTGAGATAGTTGTCTTTGTGTGAGGAGCGGTGATGGCTGGCATTAGGGGGGTGACTCTGGGACGCCTGTTCACGGTCTAGCCTCCTGGAGGTGTCGTGGGCCTCACCAGATGAAACACAGACGAAAGGCGGTTCCCACCTGATGACCCCAAAGACATGATAGCCATCACTGCTCATTGGCCTAGTTGGATGTTATCTGTAGGGAACAAAGAGCAGGAAGGTGATCACTGAGTCTGGTCCATTTTTTGTCGCACATGTTTCTTGGGTTTTTTCTAAATTCCAGTCCGTTGTTCTATTTGGGTCTGTTTGTCCCGGTTTCACAGTAGAATCGGTTCGATGAAAGCCCCGTTAACGAGGGTGATCTCTGCTGTGATTGGTGGAGCTCCACAGGCCGTCCTCCACACGGAACAGCTCAGGATGCTTTTACCGATGAGCAACTTCAAGCTGCTGCTGTCAGAGAGCAGAGACGTCATGGAGGCTGTCCTACTGTCTACTTATCGCCGCTAAAATCTCAAAGCTCAAATGTGCCTCGACGATCTATTCAAAGTGGTTTTAACAGTCAGTTTTCGATTCATCTCCAGCTCTTCGAGGAAGCAGTAACAGCTTTTTTAAGATCAGATCCGAGATGCAATTGAGTCTACAATAAAGAAATAGCAGCATTATTTATGAGATTATGGCTGCTTCAGCGCTAAAATTCACCTCATGATTGTGTCTCATCAGCCGCGATGAGCTCGACACCGACAACACACTACAGCTTCACTGGCTCGCTGATGTTCTGTTAAATTTACCATGACGCCGGTGTTCAAGGCGCCACAGCAGAGAAACAAAATCACTCAGACGGCCAGAATGCCCCAAAATGTCGAACAAAAGGTTCAAGGTTCAACTTCATAGTTCTTCACAATATAGCAACTGTAATTTTCACCAAACAAAGACGCCTGCTGCCTTTCACAGTAATGCTGTAGTTATTTCTACGACTGCCTTTGTTCTTCTCGTTTCCACCGGCGATCGTTCATGGCCGTGTCACGTGTGGCTGTATTGATTGTTGCTGTCTTGAAAATGCTTGTTCTGTAAATTCTTTCTTCAGAGCCACCGGAGTTTTATTTAAACCTTCGCATGTGATCAACAGTCAGCTTCCGCTTTGAACCACAATCTAAGACGGCGTGAGAGTCATTTACCTGCACGTCCCCAGAAAGAGGCAGATATATGGAGAGGGGGTAATTGAGGGCAGGTGCACCCTGCTGACCTGTGTGTTCATCCAGAAGACCCCCTTTGCACTTGCCGCACATATTAATGCAAAGTGTGCCGTTATTCCTGTATGATTTACTGCGGTGTAATAAATAGGCCATAGCAGTGTTAAGAACGCCCCCGAATCCTTCAGAGCAAGTCTCAAAGTTGCTCAGGGGTAATGATCGAAAAGAAATGATTGCTTCAAAAATTGTAGCTGAATAGTTCTTGAAATGATATACAGTATTTGACAGTGAGGTGGTTAAAGAGGGCGCCGCGTGGCTGAAGGTCGGAGTGAAAGTGAGAGCCAGCGACAACTTTTGGGAAAAAAAGTCTGATACTGAGTAAAGTGTGTGTTGTTATAAATCAGGTCTGGGTTCTGGATTAAAACTGTCAAAATGCCCAAATGGCAAAATGTTTCAAAAGTCAAACAGTCAGGAGGATGCCTCAGATCTGTTGTTGCTCCAGAGCTCCAGAGAAAAACCTGAAAGAGGAGCTGGTCTTAAAGTCACAAATATATCTTCTCATTATAGCAACGCTTCAAATAAAACGCAGAAGAAGTGCTTTAAAATATAAAAGTAAAGTGGCCTAATGGCATCAGTGCCACATCTGCTCTCTCTCTGATCTACGACAGATTACTTTACATTTTATTTCATCAACTTAAATTTCAGGTGTAAAGAAATTCATCCATCTTTAATGTCCTTTTTCTTGGTCGGACAACTGAACACCGGCCGTCAGACATCATGCAGTTAGTTGGAAAACTTCATCTCGGACTAAACCTGACGGCAAATAAGAACAGAATCAGTTTATTTTACAATAACATGAGCTGCCAGGCTGAGTAAATCTCACTGCTACCCCTTAATTGTAACCCTGCAAATGCAAATACAAGACAAACGTGGAGAAAATCCTCCACGACCGGAGCTCGACCAAAATGAGACAGCATGTAATGACGCAAACATATTTGTGTTGAGAGCGTCGAAGCAGAGTGGAAATATATAAATATATTTTAAAGGAGTGCAGCTATTTGAGAAATGTCAGCGCTAAACAGAAGAAGACATTAAGCAGCAGGACTCCTCTGGCTGTGCTGCGGTATGTGGCTTTATATTTACACCTTTGCATCCAGATTATGTCATTACGCTAATTAGCTGATTGGAAAAAAGGCAGCTATAAAATGCACCTGAGACGCATTAAGAGCAAATTGAGATGTGAGTGGCTGAATCATCTCAGGAGTTGGTCTGAGACGCCGTCTGGCCGGATGTGCCAATAAATTCATTCATCCACTACGTTGAACAACTGCTGGTTGTTTCACAGATCACAGGATGGCGAGCGACGCAGGCGGTCGGCGCTCGTGTGATTTATGGATTTTTTTGCATTTTAATGCGTATCAAATGGCAATTTAATGTTCAACCAGCGGCACAGAGATCCATCACCTGATCTGTAATCAGCGGCGGGTACACAAATGACATGAAACGGCCCGGTGTGGTTGAGGCGCCGCTGTGTCAGTCCCAGAGAAGGTGTGCTGCTGCAGTTCACTCCCAGAAACTCCTGCTAGGCGCCGTAATGAGTTCTAATCACCGAATCCACATTCCTCACTGTCGAAACCTTATTTCTTTCTTGAATGTGTCATTGTTTTTTTCCAAGTTGGAGCTCATTTCTGAAGTTGATTCTTCTGCTGTCGCTGAGCTCCGCTTCAGAGCGAGGCAGCCGCTCCCTTATGAAGCGCCACGGCGCCGCCTTTGGCTGGTGGTTGCTTGGTACGATTTATGTTCAGGGATTCAAGCACAGACAGAATCAAACCACAACAACGGTGGGGCCGTGAAAAAGCTATAAACACCTTTAAACGTCCCATAAAAACTCAGGGTGCCGGCCCTGGGGCCTCCCAGACTCTAGTTACGCTCCTGGCAGAGACGTTTACTAAAGGAAATAAAAAGCTGGGTTAAAGCAGTCACCTCAGACAGCTGATGAAATCGGGGTAAAACAACATTTGGGTTAGATTAGGCATAACTAATGAACACATAATGAGCCCAATTAACATGATGCAACACTCGCATGTCAGCGCAAAACATCTGCAATCGATCAACAGAGCGGAAACGTCTGAGATTAACACACACGGGTTGGAGAAGTATTGCTGATTCTGACCTTGAGTTTGAGTCCCTGAATGTTTTAATCCCGAGGAACTCCGTCTATCCATCAACCGAGAACTCACAGCTGGAGCTCCGCTCTTCAAATTACAGCGATTCGACTTCATTTCCACAGAGGAATTTTTGTCTTCCAATTTAAAGCAGCCGCTGTCAGAAGAGATACACCAGCCGCTGGAGTAAAGTTCGAAAAAATAAATAAAATCTAATTAATAACATTAATATTGTCAGCAAACGGTTTGAGATTTTCTAGCAGCTCGCACGTTACAGCTGGGTCTCTTCTTCTCTGCTGGGGTGTTACCGTCTCTTTCTCAATGGCACATCTCCACCCAGAGGTGATGGAAGTAACTGCACCGGCAGCCCCCCAGGCTTATCTGGAGATTGCAGGAGGATGCACAGAGCAGATGTGTAGCACTACTGTGTGTGTTTTCTGAAAATCAAACGCTGAGAGGGAAAGTCCGTGTTTGCTTTCTTTTAATTCTGCTGCTCTACATGTTTTTGTGTTTTATTTTAGGTCACGCTGCCTCCACCTCATCCCGGACCGTAGAGTCTGTGGGAGCGACACCAGCAGGTGAGGTTTGGGCCCAGGACGCTGATGATTCCTGCAGTGCGTCGTTTGTGTGTACACATTTGTGTTTAGAGGTGTTTGTGTGCAGCGGCCGACCGTGCGCCTCTTTCACCGTCACATTGAGCTTGTGTTTTCTTTCATCGTGCCTCTTTGGTGAGTGTTTTAGTTCACCTCTGCTCCAGCTGTCAGGTATAATTACAGCATGACGAGTTGTGAGTCCAGGATCTCCAAGGCGGCTTCACGGATCCTGATATTTTCAGCTAATAGACGCTTTTGTTGGTCTACGAAATAGGACGGTGGATTCTGTCCTTCAGCAGAGGCCCAATTTGCCGTCATGTACCGCTTCCTTTTGTGTATTAATACTCTGTACAGCTCGCCTTGGATGAGGGAGGAAATGAAAGCGTGTGCACGACATTGAGGTTATTAAACAGCTCTTCCCATAAAAGACGCCTCTCTGAATGAAGTTTAACTCTTGAGGCCAACGAGACCAACAAGTTTCTGAACACTGAAGAGTTTTTTTTTTTTTCCTTGTTTTTTACTCACCACCTCCCATCTCTCTTTTCATCTTCCTTTATCTCCCAGTCATCCCCTCTGGGTCAGGAGCACCATATTATCTGTTCTTCCGCCACTCTAATGTTGATGCTGTAAAGGCAGAAAATAAAACCCATAAAGCTTTTATGGCTTTGATGCCCCAAACCGGCAGCTGCAGCGGTCCGCCTCCTTCAATGGGCTTTCCTCAAACGGGCTTTGGAACTGACACATTTCTCCACTGTTGAGTGAAAACATGCCGCATTTAGATTTTCAGAAGAGAAACCTCGAGAACACTCAAATACAAAACTATTCCATCTGTGGGAAAAATAACAACAGAACAAAATGCGTGTTTTAAAAATCGCTGACTCAGCCTGATCAGATATGCTGACCCCGTTAGGTGGACCCGGTGTCAGCCAGGAGTGACTGATCTAAATGAAATAGCCTCTTTGCTGCTGTCGTTCTAAAATTCAGTGGTTCCACTTTTAGTCATTCAAGTCGTTAAAGGTCCAAATCACTTTTTACTGCCCCTCCTGGTCCGCGTGATTCCTGACATAAAAATAATCCCAGCGAGATCCACCCGGCGTTCACTCTGTTTTCAGTCAACCGATACGTAAAGACATCAGAATCAGTTTTGGAAGAGTATCATCACAGTTTCACAGTTTGGCACCGACGGTTAGTTCAGTTCCTCACATTTTTTCTGGGGGGGAAGATACAGGAAGTTACCTGCAGGAAGCAGCTCATTTGTTCTTCACTAATAAGAAAAGGAGTCTGTCAGTGAAAGCTTGATGTTCACTGTACAGTAAAATTCTGTTCTTGGCAATAAGGAGTGAGTCTAAAAGGATTAAAAAGGAATCCTTTATTCCACGATGACGTACGTTTACGGTGAATTTGGAGTTCTGGTGAATAAAAGATGTCGACAGTGAAATGTCGACCTCTGCCCAGATATATTCAGCACATACGCTGAGACAGAGCTCCGCATCCCCTCACCTGTTTGTTTGTGTTGTTGCCTTTGAGATAAATACTTTTCTTTCTTTCCGGGAAAAGAAAGTCCCTCTTCACGTCGTGACGAGCTCTGACTTTGGGTCGGCAGAACCCAAACAACGATCAAATATCGTCAAGTTTTCAGTGCTGTTGGTTATTGTCTGTCTCTTTAACATTCAAAATTCAAATTACACTCAAACTATTTCAAGCTTCTTCTGCTGAAAGTGACAGCGGGAGCGAAGCTGCGGCCTGGACGGATAAACAGTCTCCGTAAAGCCGAGCGGAGCTGCAGACTCAGCTGATAAATCTCTGCGGCTTCATCATGATGAGCGACACCTTTCTTTCGCACAGCCCGTTGTTTTTTTTTTCACCAGAATTAATCCCAGCTTCTTTAACCCCGACGTAAGCTGAGCTGCAGAAAACAGCGGGTTTTCACCTGACATCAGCTACATACAGACTCATTATCATACAGTATCCTGTTACTGATTCTGGTGCAGCACAGAGAAATGAAGTGGGAGGTAAGTTAAAGGACACTATGCATAAAAATATGATAGAAGGAAAGACTGGAGGCGACGGAATGAAGATACATATAAAGAAAGGAGACGGCTAGAAATGACCAGGAGGGATGTTTATGTAAAACGGAGATACGTTCAGAGGCAGAAACACATTCGAGGCCAGCGGGATTACAGAACGTAATCACAGCCTCCACTCTCTTTGCATTCCATTTTTATTTTTTCTCCATTCTGGGCATGACTTATCGACCTGAGACTCATAAATAAGGTACATAACAACACAATCTTTACTTTTAAATGTCATGGAGGACACAAAGAGTTCCTGGTGGTTTAATTAATGGAGGATGTTGCCATCAAACTGTGACTATGAAAGCTGGATAAATTAAATTAGGGTGTAATTGTGAGTCACTTTATGATCCCTCACTTGAAGATTTTACTGCGATCGTCACCTGATGGACACAGGAGGTGAAAGACTGCCAAGTATTATAAAATACACACACACACACATAATTTATGCCATTGTTGAACAGCTAATTTAGCGGTGGCCAGCTCACGATGACAATGACTGCTGTCTGCAGTGGAAGACAACTCGGTAACTTCAGCATGCTAATATTTCCTCATCGGTGCTAAAATCAAAGGACCGCTTTTGAATTTGACGTTTGCCGTTTTTTCTGTTTTGTTCCAGTTGATTTTTTTATTTCTGCATTCATAGCTGCATTTTGGATTTGGATTTGTATTTGTATTTCTTGCTCACTCAGTCTGGATTCAGCTCTCCACTTTATGTGAGAGTTTCCATTTGTTTATTGAATCCTTCACCTGAAACTGGCCTTTCTCAGCCAACGTGCTGATGGGAACAATGTTAACGACGCAGGTGTTCAGTCCGAAACAATGTGATGATCACAAGTTAATGCAATTCATCGGTTTCACAGTTCATGTCCACAATTCATCCAATTTCTGGAAGATTTTGCGATATTTCAGCGAATAAAGTAGAAACTGACCGACTCTAGATGTCAAATCGTGGGATCACTAAAGTCTGTCTTTCTCTGGGCGCCGAGGATATCTGGACCAAATGCAGCAGGTTTTTTTGTGATTTTTTTCATTCTGGAGGCCAAAGGCTAAAGTCAGGGCCGCAGAAAATGTGATATTTATTGGTGTTGTTGAACTTAAACACGCAGTCTGATCTTTTTTCCACGAGTCGAGTCAGAGGGTCAGCTGCCTCGCAGCCAAAGGCGGCTGACCTAAAGTGTTCACGAGGCAAACAGGTGATTCAGCAGGTGACGACATCCAACACAGAGAAACAGAACTAAAGGTGAGAAGATAGAAATATAGAGTTCAGTCATTTAATAAAAACTACAGCTTCCCCCTCCAGCTTTACATATTTAGCTCCCTGCGCCCTCAGTAAGACGTGAACGTGTGAGAGCGAGCACTCAGCCGAGCACACAAAGAAAAGAAAGAAGACCTTTACTGTACAGCACCAACTTCACTGGTCTGTGAAAACTGGGAACTTGGCATGGCTCAAACTGGCGAAGGATAAATCCAGTGGGGATCGCCCAGGGAGCCTTGATAAAGATTCATTTCCTTTGACTGTCTTAAAGTGTAATTTTCCACGATAGGGAAGAAATGATTGAGGCCGTGCTGGAGTCTTAATGGGACTCTGACTGTACGTCGTGTTATATTAAATAACCAAGCGTAGTAACAGCTGCAGAGATTGTCCCACCAATCCTGTGAAAAGCTCTAAAAACTGCAGAATTAGATTCTTAGCAATCTGAGAGTGTCTCTTTCTGCTCTCGGTCGGGAAAATATGGAAGCTGCAGTGGAAATTATTAATGATGCCTCTCATAACACTTTTGGCTGTAAATTCAAGAGGCCCATCTACTGGAGCCACTCAGCATGGAGAACCATTTGGAGAAGTGGAAATCAGTCAAAAGAGCAAAAACATACAGAAGAGAGGTGACGGATGGCACGACTGCACTTGGTGAGTAAAATTCAGAGTTTCAACAAACGCACCACGGCGATTTGTCGGTTGTTCTGACGTAAATGCTTTCCTGACACACGGTGGTAAGATGAACTGCTGTGGGCTTTTATTTAGGTTCAGACCTCACCTTCTAATTGGGCTTAACCTGCAGATCCTTTCTGAACTGTCTGGTTCCCATGTTCATCAGAATCGGGACTTCATTGAGAAGATAAAAAGGCCACGCTGCCTCAAAACTTAAATAAACCTTTCCAGCTTGAACAAACGTTAACTTAGGACCCACTCAGCTCAACCAAGGAAACTCCAACATACTGGATTTGGTCACTGAAGGCCAATTAATCGATTGGATTGGATTTGTGATCCAAAGACAGCATTCCTACAGTGGGAATATGACGAGGAGTTCCTTCTCTTGAACAAACTTGCAGATGTTACAATTGTCACAATTTGCATACTAAACAGTGCAGTTTTAGTGGAATGCACTCTTCAGAAGGAAGAGACAGATGGTGAATTGAGCTTCAGTCAGATGTGACCCACCAACATTTTTGATATTTTCAGGTGACCAGTGAGCTGGAACAGGTTGGAAATAGTTGTTGAAGACCTGTCAATCAAACGGTTGTCTGTCTCTTGTCGCTCTTGAGCCTTCTAGGCCGCTCTGGGTTCAGCATTTCATTTCCATCCTTGCTCTGATTTGGCAGCCATTCGTCATCTCCATTTGTTTTTACTCACTCAGTTAGTGCTCTAGGGGCAAAGGGTCCATGTGGGGAGGGACGATGGGACGCTGCTTTGATTCTACTTTGATGGAGAAAAAAGAGACATGCAACGGAAGAAAAAGGTCAATTAAATGCGTAAGAATTTCATTATGGGGCTTAAAGGTTTACAATCAAAACGAAAGAGAATGTCACTCATCAACTGGTTTAAAAAGTTAAATGGAAATAATGAAGAAGTTCAGAAAGCTGCACAGAGCAGGAACCGTTGGGGCAAACAGAAACAGACGTGGAGCATGATGGGAATTTAGTTAAACTGGGAGGGAACGGATGGAGAGAAGGAGCTGTCACCTGGCTCTGCTCATGATTAACTATTTACACCTTAAGATCAGAGGCGGCTTGAATTATTAAGACGGCACCCACTGCTGAGACACCCGGAAAAAAAAGGGGGTGAATTAAAGAAAGATGCTCACAATGGAACGAGGGGAGGAAGGTGAGCGGGGAAAGGAGGGAGGATGAATAGGTGACAGAAAACAATGAACTCACAGGGAACGAGTGAAGAGAGGACAGGCCAAGTGGGCGACAGGAAAAGAAGAAGTGAGGGAGGAATGGGAGTCTGGGGACGGCTGACTGAAAGGAAATGATACAGGCTTAGAGCAGGAGAGGAGGGAAAAGCAGAGCAGGGATTAAGGCAAAGGACTAGCAGCTCGCCGGGGACTCGGGGAGGACGAGACAGGTTGAGCTGAGGAGAGAGGGGAGTCTGGGAGATGGCAGACAGGACCGACTCGAGTGGTAGGAACCCAGATGGACGGCTAATGTGGGAAAGAAGTAGCAGCAGATGGAGAGAGAAGAAAAAGAAATGAGTAGAAGGGAGGGCAGGAAGCCATTGCAGAATGGCAAAAAAAAAATAAATTAAAAGGCCATTCAAAGAGATGAAAAGGCACAGTGACCACAACAGAGAGATCCAGCCCCTCCAGCTAATCCCTGACATCAGCCATTTCTGAAAAGTCAGACTTAATGAGTCCACTCCCAAAAGTTGTGTAAGGCGAACCCACATTGTCATCCTTCCATATCACCAATCTCTCTCTTTTCCAGCTCGTTGATCTTCGTCGGAAACCGACGTCGGTGCCTGCGCAAGATGCAGACAGGAGTTAGAGAAGGGTTCCTGTCAGGACACCAACCTTTGTAGAGATTCCAGATAAGGTCTGTCGAACGGATATCGCAAACGGCAGAACTCAAACCACAAGGGCAAAAATCCCAAGACTCAAAATTGTGTTTGTCACATACGATCATCTGTGACTGTCCTGTAACAGCTTCCATTTTGAAGCCTGGAGTTTCTGATTTGGCTGTCGGCCATCTTGGTTTTTTGACACCAAAAGAGCCCGCTTGGAGCTGTGGAGGGAGGGGCTGACCTGATTGGGCCGCCGTCTCAGGTCTTTCTGTGCTGCCTCCTCCTCCACCAACCAGCCGTTTGGTCTGTATCTCCACACCCTCTGTAGTCCAGGTCCCCGGTGCCCTGAAAGTCTGGTATTTCAGCTCCGCGAGTCCAGCGTTTAGCAAGTCCCACAGTGTCGGCCTGCCAAGCCTTCAGCAGGCCTCATCTGTGAGCTCACAGCTTGTCACTTAACTTCTCCCCCTCCACCCCCCGACTCTGAAGTAGTTTCCATTAAAAAAGAAAAATCCTCCTCTTCCGTATTTTTCTCCTGTCAGCCAGGAGAAGCTCTTCCATCTCCCACCTCTTAGGTCTCCTCCTCCTTCTTATCGCAGCGTCCCAGTTTATTATTATTATGTTCACTGATAATTTTAATTCTTTCAACAATACGTTCACCAAAGCGGATATTCCTCTGGCAGAGAGAACATCGGTATTATTTAACCTTCAGGCTCCTGATGGTTCTTGATGACGGCTTTCTTCAGAGGAAAATGAATTTCCTGATGATTTGAAATGACTCACAATCGTCCTCTGATATCTTTACTGCTGAGGAAAGCCAATGACTGAATAACGTGTTGAAGTGTCCAAGAACTAACACTGCCGGCAGCAAGGGCCTCAAAAACGCACACAAAAACACAAAATGCTGCAAAGAATCAAGCTGTGCAAATGTGGGCTTTACATTCTGCTCAAGTATTTCACTTTCACAGCAGAACAGGCTTCAAGGATGAGAACTATTTCATCTCCGGACAAAAAACCTCGTATCGTATCCCCAGGAAGGAAATAAGTGAAGGTCATCTGTTAATCGTGGTCTTTTTATTTTTGGGGCATTTCACAGCACTCTGCTTATTTAAAATAATTTGTTCCTGCTGATGTTTGATTCTTTAGTATTACCATAACCATGGCAACAATTTTAATGAGGTACACTCTCTATTAAACATGTTTTGACATCCAAACCTCAACTCCAGCACCGCCGCATCCTCGGATTTACTTTTCCAACCGCCGTTTGTTACTGTTTTCTTGTGTCGGAGGCATTGTGTTGCTTTCAATGACACAAACAAATATTTTGAGAGTTCCGGGTCTTTGCTGTTCCTCGGTTTGCCCAAAGCTGCATCTGTTCCTCCCTCAGAGGCCTGACAGCCTCTCTCCTTCCAAAGCCTGTGACTGCAGCTCAATGGCAGCCATCCCACGCAGTCCTGCGTCCGTCCAACTGAGCCGTCCTCGTCCAAGTAAACAATCCCACTTGCTTTTTGTGAGCCCAGGACGTCCTCTGGCCTGATATTTGTAAGGCTTCAAAAGATGAACAGTTACCCTTCTCTTTTGTTTCATGTTGTTTTCGTTGGCCGTGAAGAGTCGGGCAGTAAACAACACTTTTGGCTGATTGACAATCAGTTTTTCTTAGAGTGCCCTTCCTTCTTACGGACGGACTCTGTGACGTCATCTGTAGTTCTCTGAAAGGTGGTCTTGAAGCTCAGAGTGGGTCGCCTCCATCTTTGTGGTGCCTGACGGTGGACTCCCAGCTGGCTAAACCGAGAATAGCATCATTAGCATCTTTGGCACAGCTGGATATCTGGAAGGTTAACATGAGGCTAATTAAAGAGCTAAGCTAATATCCAGGTATGGTCAGAGAAATTCTACAGTCTGTTGCTCACATACGTGCATCATTCACACGACTATCAGATATAAAGACATGAATACAGCTGAAGAAGAAATAATGAAGGGAAAGGCACAACGGGAAAAGACGTTAGCTTATAAAAAGCAGCACTTGCTGGTATTTCTTCCAAAGCTTCAGCTGTTCAGGACGTAAAATGTAACGGAACAGTTTTTTGTCCTGAGCTGTAAACACATTTATTTCTCCAAGTCTCTCCGGATCAGTTGTGGAACTGCAGGTTTCCACGCCTCCGTGTTGGCTCCATTTTTCAGTGTCTGAGTTCCTGGAGAAGACTTTAGAGGAAACTTTGTTTGTGCTGAAGAAGCTAACGATGGAGTCCTCACACAAAAGACAAAAACAACACAGAAAGAAGAGCTGACATACCTGAAGGTGGTTAAAAAAAATAAACACAGGCCCTCCCATCTGAAGGACGTGTAAATAATCAAAGCAAGCTTCCAACAATAGAACACTTATTAATAGCCAGAAGACATTGAAGGCAACGCAATTAATTAATTTTAAGTATAACTCTCTGAATTATTTATTCTGAATAAAGATTTGTCCCAGAATGACCTTTTCTGGTTTAATAAAGGTTAAATAATTAAATAAATGTGAGACCTTTTTCTCTTGCCCTCGGGGCTGCTTTTATCTGACCTAGTGAATATTATTCACTACATTATCAACAGGCTTTCTTCCGGAACAATGCCTCCTGAGAAAAAGGGGAAAAAAAGCAGATCCAGAGGAGCGTGACTCTGATATAGTAGTTTGTATGCATATGCACTTGTGTGTGTGTGTGTGTGTGTGTAAGTGCACGCCTGAGTGGATTTACCTATGTGGATGGATGAGTGTGACTTTTGGTGTTATGAACTTGAATAATGACCCCCTGTCTGTCTGTCTGTCTGTCTGTCTGTCTGTCTGTCTGTCTGTCTGTCTGTGTGCGTGTGTGTCTGTGATGAAATGACGCTCCGAGCAAACACCACCCCCCCTTTGTTGTTGTTACTGTTGTGTTGTGATGCGGTTTTGTGTATGTGACGTGACAAAATGAATCTCTTGGGCTGTCAGATGTGACACAAAATGCTCGATCTTCAAAAATCCGCCGTTTGATCCAACTCTGAGGGGCTCCAAGGGGAACCCCTGGGGTCTCCCCAGGAGGCAGGCGGACCAGACTTTGGTTACAACAAACAGCCGCAGCGTTGTTTGTGTGGTCCTGGAAAAGATTGCAGTGGCGCCGCAGAGTGTCGTGCAATGTAACATTAATATCTCGAGCAGCCTGAAGTTCATATCGATGCAGAGAAATGCAAAGCTTTCGTGTGTGAGGTTCTGCCGGAGTAAAATACAGAAAAAGAAAAGATAAGATAATCATATCTGCTTTTCTAACTGCAGCTACGACCAACTTACCATCAGAAGTTTGATCTCCTTCGGAGAGGTTTCTTCTCTAAGTGCGTCGCTGTTCTTTTCCTTGTTTCTGTTGTTGGGGATGATTGTGATGATAATGATTCTGCTCGTCGATGATTGCAACGACAACAGCGATGATGATGATGATTACGGTGATGAAGAACGTCTGTGTTTTGCTATGCAGCGACGATTACAATAATGAACAGGAAGACAAACGTAAGAAAATAAACTTTGGTTTCAACTTTATTAGCGGCAGAAAAACAGAAGACACCAAACCACCTGCAGAGCCGTCGGGAATGTTTAACTTGAGACGGATGTGCATCATCTGCCATGAGACGCACAGATGTGTTCAGAATGACAGTCTTGTTTTAAGATTGAATCTGCTGCAAATTGTTCCATGTTATTCATTTGGCGGTGATGATGGCAGGGCCGGTGTCAGCGGCGATGACAGTAATCATGACAAGGATAACGTTGACTGTGACAGTGATTGTGATGAAGAAGGCAATAATGGTAATGAGAAAGGATAGAAGGAGCCCGAAAGGGGGGAAGAGCAGCAGAGCTGGCTGTGGAAAAGGAGACGGATGAATAAAATGTCTCATTTCTTCTCCAGAGTACTTAGAAATAAACACCTTTTTCAGCCCGTAATGGGAAACCTGATATTCTCCCTAATCTGACTTGGATGAAGGTGGCACTCTGAATACACAACAGAAAATGCATGTTACCGCACATTTGGTGCCACAGCTCGATGACACGGCGTGTTGTAAATAACGAGGACCAGAGATGGTGAGCTATCTGATACAGATAAATCCCAACAGCTCAGCTCGTCCTCAGACATCTCCTGGTTCCATTCCAGAGTCACTGTGCTTCATATATTCAGCGCTGCCTTTAAGGGAACATCATGATCAGTCAGGAAGAAGAAAGCTGTGATGAATGATTGATATTCAGAAGTCCCAGTTTTGTTTACTGAAGGAATGTCCCGGCTCGGGCCTTTCTATCTGCGGCCGTTATTGCCTTCACCTCTTTTCCTTCCCGACGGGGGGATTTCAGCTCAGCCTTGAGCAGTCATTTGGGCGTGAGTGGCTTTGATGCCCCCCCCCAGCCCTCCACACATCCTGAAAGCTGTTATCCTTATATTAAACATTATTATGGAGCCACTGTGGCCTTGATGGAGTGGCCATCCTTGACTCTTTGATTTAATACTTCATCACTTGACAGCACACACGTGTTCCCTCTTAACGCACCCATGCGTGCACGCTCGCCCTGCTGCAATCCTCATGCACACCTGGATGCAGCTGTCGCCTCATACGCACAATAACACGCATGCACACACTTCCGAGCGAATTAGATCCAGCAGACTTAACTCTTAACAGCTTCAAAGGAGAAGAGAACGATGTTTTTCAAACTTTTACTGAACTCCTCCGTCCGACGTCTGGTCGTTTGCTTTTCCTTCCTCTCACAGATCTCACAAATGTTCTGAGCCGCCACAAATGACGATATTGTAATTTGTGTCACGTGGCTGTACAATCATCAATAAAGTTATTTGTGTGGCTGTAGTTCAGGGTGATTTTGTTTTGCTTTGCTTTAACACGCTTTATCGACCTGACAGCTCTGAAATCCAAAACACAGTTGACAGAGGACACAGTTGACTTGCCTGCAGAATAATTAAAGAGAGTGAAGAGTGTCAGAAATGCAGGAATCAAACAGTTTTGTTTTTTTTTTTGTTTGTTTTTTGAGGAAGGAAATCAGCTAGATAGCACTGGCCTGTGTCTTTGTCACCGGTCAGTGTATTTGTGGGGCATTCGCTGCAGAATGTGGCATTAGAGGACCCAAATATTTCCACGTCCAATCCTCCGTCTCAGCTCTAGTAGCCATTTTGTTACGCCAACACGTGAATCCTTTTTCTGTCAGCGAAACTTTCCCACCAACTTCGAGACACTTGTGACAATCTTGTCGTATAGATGGCTGCAGGTTTTTAGCCCCAGCCGTCTTCCAGAAATAGAAGAAATCCATTCCGTCACTATATCTTATGAAATATTTCACCTTTTTTTTAATCTAGAGACCAAATTTATTATGCTTCAAAGTACCACTAATAAGAGGAATTTTGTCGGGATATATTTGAGCAGCTTTTGTCAGTTTTTGACTTGATTTTCAAAACGTTGGACGCTTTGGAACAAAACCAAGCCAAAAGAAATTAAAGCTAGCTCAGGGCGCAGAGCAGAGAGGACATGGCACACTGGAAATAATAACTTTAATGATAATGAGATTTAGTGTAGTACTCTCTCAATAATATATCTCTGTGAAGTACCTGGAAATATGTCGAGAGCAGCTCACAGGAGCATTAAAATGTAACACCAGAAGTCATTATAACAATTTATTAGAACAAATCCATTATAAATCCTCATAATTTCCACCGGGGTGTTAACAGACAGCCGGAGGTGTTCGCAGAACGGCGAAGCTGCAACGGCAAATGCACACTGGAGGAAAGAACCTGCACATGTAGGGTTTTTTACACCGCACCCAGCAGTTTCACACTGAAATTTACTGTGACATAAACACAAGCATAAATATCCACATAAGTCAGGTGTGCTGCGAGCGACAACGTGATGAGTCCAACAATTAGCTCTTAACAACTCTCAAGGTTTCCCTGCACTGTACGCTCTCTGACCTGATCGACCCGCTGAGGGAATTATTTGGCCCGCCCAGTACCGGCGGTGGTTGAACGCTGCTGTTCTGGTTTAAAAGCAGCAGGGATTTCAGGTGATGCCCCTAAATATGAGTTATTGGGGATTTCTTGGAGCAGGATCTCAAAAGATCCGGAAAGCTGAGCTGGCAGGTAACATGCATGAGGCAATGGAGGCCACGGCTGAAGGAACGATTCCCGTCATTCTTCTGAAAGCGTCAACAAATCTGAAAGAGAACAAGCCACCAAATCCAACGACCGATGAAATGGAGCTGATCCTACAAAAAAAACAAAACAAACAAATGTATCCGATTTTCCCTCATTAGTTCGAGTTTTACAATCAAAATGATTTGTTCGTTCTCTGCAGCTCTAACAGTTTCAGAGTTTTTTTTGTTAAATTACATTTTTTAAGCCAACATCTGTTTGTCAGTCAAAAATTTAAGTTCCCTGTTCCAATATCAGACAAGAAACACTCAGCAGCTATCCCAAAGCAGGACACCGGCTCTTTTTCACCATAACGCCTGTCACCTCCCAGAGGACACCAGAAGGAAAGTCATCGCTCCTGAAGAAGAAGCTGCAGATCTTCATTCCAAAGCTCTTCAGGTTTTTCTTTGCTTTCTCTCGTGATAGCGGTCATCTTAAAAAAAAAAACAACTTGTGTTTCCTTCAGCTGAATACACAACCTGAAAGAGTTCATCTCTCTCATGTGTTGTTGTCTGCAGAACACGGAGCTGATGGGATTATCAGGGAAAAACGCTGAGAGGAAGTGAAGTACAAGAGAGCAATCATCTTTTCTTTAAGAGCATCAGACAAATTATTATGGACCAGGAAGCATTTCTCTTTGATCTCAAATCGCCTGTGAAAAAGAGCTTTTCTCTGCTAAAAGCCACGTTGTAAAAAACAACAGCAGTCGTCTCACTGAATTCTCCAGCTGAAGGGCCAGATAGCTGAAACGGCCACGAGGCGATAAAATTAGAAATGATCTGCAGCGCTGTCAGATATGTTGCTGCTTTTGACGGCTCCTATCAACTTCATTGCTTTTTAAACGTCCACATTTGTCGCCACAGACATTTAACGGACGGCCGTCCAAAGTTTTTAAACCTTTAAACCCTTTCTGACCTCTCGGGAGCAACAAAAGACAAGTCGTGAACATAAACACTGACATATTCTATTAACGCTGTGAGCAGACGGCTTCTTATTCGCACACAGAGCCGGATTAGCATTCATTTGGAGTCTGTCTGGTTGTTTTGTTTTTGTTTGGCTCCAGCTCCTGGGGGAAATAAGTGGCTCTTTAGCTGCTAAATGTTTCACTCTCACTGTGTCTGCTTGCTGCCGGAGGAGGAGACGGACAGCCGAGGGTGCTACAGTTGGGATTTTCTTGGCCCCGAAACAAGAGAGGTGAGAGCGGAGCAGAAAACCAAAGAAGATCCTGAGGTGAAAAAAAAAACAACAACAAAAAAGCACTTCCTGTTTGGGGTTCTAGATATTTCAGAATAATTTACATCCTGTCGGGCCAAATGTGGGTTCAGATGAACCAAAATAATTTGTGCACGTTCAGACATTTCAGTTTGTTAAATCTTCCAGTCGGAGGTCGAAGGTCAGCTCAGATTCACCAAAGATCCTTGAACCTGCCGATCTCTGGACTGTGAGGGAACATGAACCATAACCATCTCTGAGGTCACAGTGCAAACCGCTGTTCCACCGTGTCACCTGTTCATCGATACTAATACATGTGAAATAAAAGCGCACATCGCTTCTGAATCTTTCGGGCTAACCTTCTGCAGCCATGTCATGTGACCAGAAGAGCACTGCAACTCCACTTAGCTCCTGCTGTTTTTAGCCTGCTAACAGTGTCTTACTGATACGAGTGGAGAAAAGTGAGAAAAGGCTGTGTGATCTGCAACATTTTGATTAAACACAAAAATCACAGAAATTGTAGGTATCGATTAAATTTATCGTATCATCGAATCATAAAAGTGTGGTACCGGCCTTTTTTTTGGAAAAAAAAAATTCCTCCCAAATGAATTTGGATGTTTACAAAGACTGGAGACAACATGGGAATCGAACGCCGCTCCCCTGTGTCGTGGTTGACCCCTCGGTCCTGCCGTATGGTTTGTTTGTTTGTTTTTCCAGTTTGGAGGAGGACGGGCCGAGCTGAACGAGACCTCATTACTGCTGGCAGCGAGTTTCTAACTCCATTAAAGTCACTTTAATGGCTGACTCCATGAAGGAGCTCACACTTTGTTTGGATCCTGCATTTATTCTCCACACTATTTTTTTTTTTTTTTTTTTTTGACATCTTGGTGTTTTTGTTATTTGTTTTTCTCCCTTTTCTTTTTTTTTTTTTTTTATTTTGAAGGTGATATGTTGTTCTAAGGCTCTCATATTTTCTTTGTTTTCAGCCTGCATGGAGGAACAAATTGTTGTTTGTGCTTTTTTCTTTTAACATTGGACTTCGGACTTTTGTGACTTGGCTCTTTCTGGTTTTTGGTTTTGGAACAAAACATTAACTGAAAACTTCAGAGATGTTGAAGAGACGCTCCTATTGAGGATTAACGAAGCTGCTTTAGTTGGCTAAAATGGCTTCTGAGTTCTGGGTTGTTGGTTTTTTGTATTATTTGAAGGTTTTATTTCAATAACTTTCATCGTTAACGTTATATCCTGATTGTTTCACTCTGGAGTCTACAAAGCCCCTTTGTGATCGACCAAACAAATCAGGTTTGTATTTGAGATGTTATCTTTATTATAAATTACATCCATCTGTACATTTCGCCAAACGTCAGGCGTGTGGGGAGCTTCTGTACGAGCACGGAGGGCCAGACAATGCAATGAATTCACATTAAAACAAAAACATAAAAATTTATAGAAAGTAATTAAAAAAACAGCGTTAAAGAAGTCGCATGCAAGTTTTAGGGTTTGTTACTTTCATCAGATTGGATGAATGAGACAGTTGTGGGCGCGGAAACGTAACTTTACTTTGAAAAACCTGTATTGTTTACATTGATATTACTGATATCGAAAAATAAAACCGATCGTCATATTGATCCAAAACACAAAACTTGATTCATTCATTTCTAGATTTCAGGTTCAGTTGTTTCTGCTTATTCTATTTGATTTTATGAGTTTGTCTTTGTTGAATGTAAACCGTGTGGATTTATATTGAAATAAATCAGCGTTCCTTCACCTCAGCTGGGATGTTCGGACGTCTCTGAGGTCACAATGTTGACCTTCAAACCTGCTCAGATCACTGATGGCTGACGTTTTAAACCTGACTGATTCGGGACAAACAGTTCTACAGATTCTGTGATGTGTTTCATCTGAACTGACTTTGGACCCGGAGTGATGTGGACTTGTGTCCGCCTGATCAGGATGATGAAAAGATGGCTGCAGATGTTCCTCCTGATCCTGCTAAATAACCTTTGACCCCCTCCGTGGAAGATTCTTCTTCCTCCATTGCTCAGGTTGTAAAACTGTCAGCGTTTTTTTAATTTTCAGCCTGACTGGAGGGCCGGATGGTTAACCCTTGACCTCACCGAGGAGGAAGAGGCGGCCGAGTCCTGCCGTGGTCAGAGGCCGCCATCTGCTGGCCGCTTATGACGCTCACACTTTCTCTGCTTACCCAGGATGCACCTCACTGCCATCGCAGGCTTCCCTGACCTGGATCTGTCTGATTCCTGGAGATCATCAAGTAACTAAAAGAGTACGTGAATAAATCTGTAGGAGCTCCCACACATCAGGAATGTTTGTGTCCGCCAGCTGCCACAGAAAGTGTTCTGTTTATGTTCGTTATTATTCAGCAGAAGGCCTGAGATGGAAAAAATATGCTTTCAGTAGAAAAACTGTGAATTTACTCAAACTAAGCAATCTCTGCAAACTATCTTATCAAAGGCATCCTCATTAAAATCTCTAAGATCTTGATGAAATGAATCATTCTGTTCATACTTCATTTATTTTTTCTGTCTTCAAAAACACAAAAAAAACATTTAATAAGATGAACAAGATGTAGATTTTTTTTTTTGCAGGGAATTAGTTTCACTAATTGGACATTTAATTGAAAACAAAATTTTCAACCATGAAATCAGCAGTTTAATTAACTTTACTAATGAGATGTGAGTGCCGGAGTGAGCTGGTGCTGCCAGCTTTGGGCTGCAGAGGGTGGCCTTTCCCTGCAGAGCCCTCCTCACACTCTCATGCATTCATCCATTCATCCATTCATCCATCTGTTTGTTTAACACACACACACTTCACCTCTGTATCTCCTTGCACCTATTGTCAACATAGTTATATTAGGAACACATTCCTGTGTGCGTTTGTGTCACACACCTGTCCTTCCTCTTTTAGGGCCTCTTCAACATGTCACTGCTCCACTTCACACTCACCCACCAACACACACAAACACACACCAACACACACACAGATTGAGGAGGGGGGCTGCTCCTAATATAACTATGTTAACAATAGCTGCACACACACACACACAGCAGCCCCATTATGTGGATGGGCCGTCCTCCTGATGAATAATCAATATTTAATCATCCCATCACAGTCTGAGCGGACAGGCGGGACGTCCCAATATTCTGTGCGTGATAACTGAGATGATTGTGTTAATATTCTGATGGTTTGTGAAGCTGGCCTGGCTGGACCGACTCAGTTTGTGGAACTAAGTGAGTCGGCTGAATCGCACACTTTATCGTTATCAGCTTCTTTTTCTAATCTTAAAAGCAGCTGGACACCTCTGAGTTGTGTATGGATCCACTTCAGCTCTGTTTTCTCTGATTTCGAGGTTTATTTTTCTTAAAACAGTGAATTCTCTGCATCGGTGTGACCCCAGCAGCTTTATGTCCAACGCTCAGTTTTGGAGGACAGACTGTGTTACACATTTTAACACAAAAGGAGATTTCTGCCTTTAATGGTTTCAGTTTAAGTTCTCATCCAACTGAGAGTCAGCTGGAAACAACATGACATGCTTCAGCTTCAAAGTGCTTCTGTGAGGTGATGATGTTTCCTCTTCCTCACTGTAGATGGCAGCAGGTGGAGGCAGATGCTGAGGACTGGCAGCTCTTCAGCTCTGAATATGGAAATAAGCTCCACTAAATCTCCCACTCTGCATTGCACGCAGTGGATTTGGCAATAGTTTAGAAAAAATACAAATAAAAATAAAAATCTGCGGATCTGCTGTTTCCTTAAATTTGAGCTTTCCTCAGAATCAGGAATCATTTTCACGAGTAGCTTTATTTTTATTTTATTTTATTTTTTTTTTACAGTGAATATTTTTTATTTGTGTTCTAATATAATAAAAAGAGACCCCCCCCCCCGACAGCATTTAAACACTGACTGATTTATTTCCTGTAACAATCAATCCCACTGTTTCTAATTGGATGGGGTGGATGTCCCTCCCTCCCTCCTCCTCTCCGGTTTATTGTCACTGTCAGTCGGATTATTCTCTCTCAGTAGCAGCCAGCTCTCCTTCCTCTCCTCCTCCTTCCTCCTCCTCCTCTTCATCCTCCGCTCCGTCCGACAATGCGGACACCAAGTCGGGATTTATAATTTCTCCAGCCGGCCTCCGTCGTTTTTTTTTCCTTCCTCCTCGGCACGGTAAGACAATCTCTGGCTGCGGCACATCGAAACAAACAAACACACAAACAAACACACAAACAATATCGCTGTTATTGTTGTGATTATTATCCAGCTTTGCGCGCGTCTGTCAGCGAACATGTGCGTGTCTGGAGCGGCAGAAAGCGCAAACGGCTCTGTGGAGTTAAGACCAAGAGATGTGTGTGTGTGTGTGTGTTGGACTTGTGTTGGTGAATATGTTGAGCTTTTTTTGTGTGTCTGTGTGTGTGATTTGTGAGCCGGAGTTGAACTTCCAGGGAACTGAGCTCTCTTCGTCCGGAGGCTGCCGGATGTGCGTCGGGCTGTTTCAGCGGCCGGCGTCGGCTGGAAAACACACCTTGTCAGTCAGTGTGTGTGTGTGTGTGTGTGGCCGACACACTTCTATCAGATGTGTTAAAGCTTAGATTTTGTAATGATCGGATTGGAAGGGGGGGGGGCAGCTACTCTGAGTTTATCTCTGATAATAAAATTAAGCAGAAATTGCACCTCACTTGTGTTGGGATGGGACACACACACTCTCTCTCTCACACACACACACACACACTCACCCCCACCCCCACCCATGGACCCAAACTCTGCCCCCCCCCCATCCTTTTCCTCTCCTTTAAAATTTGACTAACATATGGCTCTGTCTTCCTCACGGCTCATCTTCGGAGACACAAGCCACTCAAACTATAGTCTACCTTCTGTCACAGTGACTGTGTGTGTCTGTGTGTGTCTGTGTGTGTGCGTTGGTGTGTTTTATGGGAGGCTGTGGCTCAGTAATTGGTGAGGTCTGATGGCTTCACGTTCTCACCAGAGGGCTATAATACTCAGCTGAAAGTAATCCTGTGATGTATTTCAGTGGGAATTCTGGCCGATGCAGATTTCAGACAGAAGGAGATGCACAAAGAGCCAACCGGCCTTCAGTTTATCAGCTGGGTCATTTTGATGGAAGGCTGGACGGGCCTGCGTACAGTAAAGTTTTTAGGATTATTAAAGAAATGTCAGAACGATCTGGACTTGTCTGAGTAAAAATGTGTAAATAAACGTCACAGGAAGAACCATTGACGTTCTGAGCAGCCGTTCTTTGATTGCTAAAGAACCGACTGACTGGTTGAACACGAGGTGAGTCCGGTCAGCAGTCTCACACTGAGGTTGCACTGATGCTAACGCTAACGCTCTAAAGAGCCGATGTTGCTGCCAACACGGCGAGTTTGTACACCGCAGGAGAGTCCAGATTAGAGCTGAGTAATGTGAGTTAGCAGCGACATGGTGTCAGTCACTCACCCTCTGAAGTGTTGAGCCGTTGGAGGTGAAAGCTGAGAAACGCTCTTCCTGCCACGTCTTTTTATCTTGTTTTATAAATTCAGACGTTACGGGGGGTCAGACACTTCTTCTCATGGCCAACAAGATCTATAGTGAACTCGTGAGTGAAACTCTTCAGATGCAGTTTTACTGCCTGATGTGGCAGAGATCTTGTAAAGGAGGCCTTGAGATTCACAGAATGGAGGAAATCTAAAAGCCTTTTTATGAATTATGATTATTATTTTTTTCCCTGTTGGGTTGTGGTCTTGAAGGAATAATTTACCATCGGCTGAAAAGAGCTCTGCTTGGGGGGGGTCACTTCAAACAGACTCACCCCAACATCTCTGCGTCCGTCTGGTTCCTCTGTGGTTCAACGTTAAACAACATAAAGCCAACAGGAGAAGGTGTCGCCGACCGTTATTTGTCTAGAATATCTGTGACGTGAATTAAAAAATAAAAAAAAAAAAAGAACTTTTTGTTTTTCATCAGTGTTTGCGGAGCAGTTGGTTTTCTCCGTTTCGTGGTGTATGTGCAGAGGTGTTTCGATGATGTCGGCGCGTGCTGCGGGGAAGTTGTTTCGTTTTTCCTCTTTTTTTATGAAAGCTGATTGTTTCTGCTCCGAAAACGGCCCAAAAATCAGCTTTGTTGATCTTCAGGTTTCTGCTTTGGGCGGCTGCAGCCGGCTGCTGCTGCTGGTTACCATCACAAATGGAATATTTTATTAATGATGATGTAATTAACCTTGCAGATCAAACCCCCCCGCCCCCCCCGCCCAGAGTTACAGAGGGAACACCCAAACTTTACGAAACTTTCATTTGTGTGTTCGTTCTCAGGTTAAACAGGCTCCTCTCGGGGCACCACACACACTCATCCACTCCAACATCACAAGCTGCATATCAACCACCCACATCAAACAGTCCAATGATGCTGCCCCCCCCCCACCCCCACCAAATCTAACCGCAATGAGCTTTATAAAAGGAGAGTTGGCTGATTGTGCGCGCAGCAAAGGCTGCAGTCCCAGTGTGTGTGTGTTGGTGTTGGTTGGGGCGGGGGGGCTTCGGAGTGAGAGGGGTGGGGATTTAAGGAGGCATACTCACATTTCAAAGTAATGGCCTATAAATAGGACAGACGAACGGCAGCGCAGCAAGCGAGGAAGAAAAAAAGAGAAAAGGCCAGCGCCGATGGCCTGCTGCTGCTGTCGTAGCATCGAGGAATGCTCCGGTGCTTGTTGTGATAAGGATGAAGTCAAGGGGGTGTCGGCACGGCTTGTTAGAAACACTCATGCTAGTATGCACACACACATGACAAAGGCTGACTTCCACAGCACATACGCAAGGTGGAATATCTGCACACACACACACACAGACACACACAGCGATTACACGGGGCGGATAAAGACTCACATGAAGGCTAACGCACGTTTTGGGGGATTAATGCTAATTTATGCTGTTTTCATCAACACTTTGGAGTTCAAAGATGATGGTGAGCTCTCAGCTCTACAGCTGGGAGACACAGCGTGCCTCATTTTGTGTGTCTGTCAGTGTGTGTGTTTGCCTTGCTGTGTGTGTCTGTGTGTACGTAGCCAGTCACACAACTGGTGTAATGGTACTGATGTATCATTCCGTGTGCGATCATCAAAGACTTAGATATCGATCACCGCTGTGCGCGGGAGGCGGCAGGGCCCGAGGCTAACCATGTGACCGCCTTTATTTACGTACGAATGAACCCGAGTGTGCGAAATGTCAGGGATTTCCACGAATTTTCTAATCATTAATAACAAAGCAAAGCTGAGACTCTTCTATTGATCGTACTGATTAAGTTCCCATCAGTCCTGAGGGGGGAGGAAGACTTGGAGATAACGGGGACACGGAAATTAGAACGTAAAAGGGCGTAACTGTGAGCAAAAAGCAGCAAAGTGCTCTGATGTGCAGCTCGTTCTGTAGCATCCTGAAATGAATCTTCTTAACTTGGTCACGTTTGTGGACGATCTGACTTTATCGTTTTCCTCTCTGCGCTCTCAGCAGCTAACAGGCATTTAGTCAGATTTTGTCCTGGTGGAGACCAAACAAGGAGTTAAAAGAGACGGGATGGTTCAGCGAACACAAACACAACGTGTTGTTACAGTTTGGGCTGAACTTTGATTTACTTTTACTGGGAAAGGTGTAATGATAGTGCTTTCATTTAAATTTTCTTTTCTGTCTGCTCGGAGCCAGCAAAGATGTAGTAAAAGTCAAAGTGATGGTGGAACGTGTGACTGATGTGCTGCTGTCTGTCCTGATCTCCAGATATATTGAACCATTAGCTGTAAAGTTATGTCAATGCTGAAATAATTAAAAGAAAGAGTGGAAGATTCTTTGTCATAAAACTTTTCTTCTTTTATGTGGAATCGAAGGCAGCACAGTTGAGTTGTTGGTTTCCTTCGGTTTCTCAGAAGGGCTCGTGCTTTCACGTCCTTTCCAATGACAGTTTCAAAATTCTTCCATTCCAGTAAAAATATAGTACAGGTCCATATTTTTTATTAGCATCCAGCAGCCAGTGTAATAATTCCTTATTCTGTGATAAACTGGCCACGAGGAGCTGATGAGCGGCTTTTAAGACGTAATGTGTAATTAGGGGAACTTTTATTTTCAGCTTCAGCCGTTATCTGCTGTGCACGCCACAAACTCACATCCTGAAAGTCAAACACGAACTTAGATGTTGAGCTGACATTTTTAATGAGGCTGGTGGCACCGCGGGGGCTCCCGGAGGAGATGCTTTCATTTTTATTTGTATTTATTATCTCCGGCATGCTCAGAGAATGAACTTGAAACCCAACTTCCAGATGACGGAAGCCTCAGGTTGGCGTCGCGGTGGCGTTGAGAGAAAACGCGGATGACGCCGGCTCGTTTGGCTGCTGGACATTTTATTTTGCTCTCTTATCTATCGCCTTCAGGTCTGACCCTGAAAACCACACTTTGTCTTCGCTCCTCCATTCAGTAAAACGGAGCAGGTGAAATAATGAGATCTGGCCCGTTAAACTGTTGAGCTGTTGAATGAACCTTGTATTCATCAATCTTTTTTTTTTTTTGGTAGTATTATCACAGTATGAAGCTTTTCTTACTCTCGTTTTGCACCAGAACTCACATCCATGGATATATAATGTGTTGGGATTTATTTCTTCCATGTTCAGTTTGGAAGCAAATTCCTCACAAGTTTCAGTTAAATGCATGTTATTGCAGAGTTCAGGTAAAGAAAGCGAATCCTGCGAGGTTGGATGGTGAATGTGACTTCACCGTGACGTCAAGCTGACAGCCGATGTGAACGATACGTTCAGAACACGACGTGGACGTTTACACCAGCAGAGTTTGCCGTCGGTCCCTCAGAATGAAGACAACGAGACAGTTGCCCTTTTCTCTGACGTTAATTATTCAGGACTGAATTAAAAAAAACAAAAAAAAAAAACACATCAAAGTTCTCTTCAACTCGAAAAGAGAAGAAACACAAAAAAAACATCGGAGTTAAAATTACTCAGGAGGAAGGAGACACATACAAACTGATGTGTACAACGTAACACAACGTGACACAACCGACTGCATCAGTGTGTAGCTCAACAACAACAAACTCTGTTGTTTTAAGACACGACATTGCTCAACAACCAACGCGAATAAGTGCGATGCTGGAGCAGCGCAACACAACTGCAACACAACTCTGGGAACGGTGGCATCCAGACCTGGAGCTCATGTCGGCCCACTGCTGAACAATGGAGGCTTTGTTCACATCAGCAGAGCGTCGAGGGGAAAAACAAAATATTTTCCACAAAATTCCCCGCTTACGTAAGAGCCCCGCTCTTTTTTTGCCCTCTTCATGTTCTCCCTCTTGTTTTCGCTCTCACAGAAAACGAGGTCAGCATTAATTGAAATTCAGACACCTATTAATTAGTGAGAGGATTTCTATCTCTCCCTCCGTCCCTCCTTCTCTTTGTTTTCTTTCTCTTCCTCCCCTCTCGCCGTTTCATAACCTCCTCTTGTTGAATTTGACTCCTTTCACCATCCCGTACCGTCTCCTCCTGATGCCTCCTCGCTCGGGCCCCCTCCTGATAATTGCCACGTTCATTCTGCTCCTGGATCAAGCTGTTTTTTTGTTGTTCTTGTCTTTTTTTTTTAAATTGATCTATCTCTTCGGTTTGAGGTCTGCACGCGCAGCACCGAGCAGCCGCTCTCTTCGGGGAGTTTCACGAGTCATTCTCCTTGGAGACGAAGTTGGCTCTGGATTAATCCACGTCAGGTTTAAATCATGCACAGCCTCGGCTTCTCAAGCTGTGATCTTCTGATTATTTATTAGACAGCCGGTCGGCTTGTTGTCAGGCAATTTGTTAATTAAAGTAGCTCGGTGGACGGAGTGTTGTGGACCGATGATTAAAGACGGCTGACAGAAAATATTGATGGTTGTTGTTATGGCTCCGTGTCGGGGGACTTGGATCATGTGACTTAACTACAGGTCTTGCTTTGTCCTGGTCTCACCCCTGATTGCATTTCATCGTTCTCCTACTTCAGGGCTTCTCTCAAACAGTCACATCTCTGTAATTTGTCATCTCTTTCTCCTTCTCCTCTCTTAATCGTCGTCTCTGTGGGCTGCGTCGGCGTCCTCGCTCTTTATTTTGGTGCCTCTCTTATCTCTGTTTCTTTGTTTTCTTCCTGCTCATCGTTTATTTCCACCCTAATAACAGAAAATAAATTGACTCATGCCGTTCTCTGTAACGAGCATCAGATTGGTTAGGCTGAAGGATCGGCCATTTTGAATCTAAATCGTGAAGAACACTTGATTCTTTTTCGTTCCCTTTACAGGGAAGCAAACGATCATAGCAGTCTTCATCATCTGAGTCGTCGGCTCGACAAACCGGGAAAGGTTTGGCTGCCCAGTTTATTTTCACTTAGCTGATAAAGCAAGTAAGAAGTAATGCTATTTTCCCATAGACTTCAATACAATCAGACTCCTTTTAACAATGGAAGAGCCCCCTGATGGTTGTTAGATAGCTCTTCAGCATTCTCTTCACTTTTACAGACAAAAGTTCAAAATTTTCCTTAAAACTGGGGGAGAAATGAGATTGTGAGGGATTTCCATGTACTGCTGTTGGGAAGTGAATGTTGTGCGTTGGGGGGAGCCGGTGCTGCAACAAAACCAGTGAAGAAGAAGAAGAAGAAGGAGAGATCGTGATGCGAAAACATGACTGAGTGACATTTCTGTCCGTTTCATGTATTAATGTGAGGAAGGTCCCAGTCTGCTCATCATCGCTCCACAAACGTTTCATCTCTTCACTGGAAGCAACACACCTCATAATTTATTCACTCAATCTGGTCCCATTGCACTTAGTCCCCCCCCCTCTTTTTTTTTTTTTTTTCCCCCATCAGCCATTTTTATTTTTAATTTCAACTTTTTCAGAGAAGGTGGATTTTCTTCACAGTTGTTGTTGTTGTTGTTGTTGTTTGGGCAGCTAAAAATGTTTAACATTAAGCTTCCTGGTGTTGTCTGATGAACTTGCGGCTCTCTCTGCAGCAGCGCTGGTGAAATGAATCGCTGTGTGTGGTGTTACCCTGTGGGGGGGTAAAAAGCAGCCCATCACATCATATTCTTATTTTCTGGCTTATTGCTCTGTGTTTACCTAAACTGTGTCCTCTGGCTTGATGTAGTTCAGAAACACATCATTATTTTCTGCCTGTCGTCTGTTTTCTCACTTTATTTGGTGCAGCTGAAGTTGGAATAAAAGCTTCCGTGGCCTCACGTTGACTCGAAAAAGAAGCTTTTGACGGCGACTTCCTTTGGTTCCACTTGCAGGTTTAGGCCGACTGAAGCACCGGCACCGGTCGTGACAAAGGATCCTTTGATGGTATCGACCGGATATATAGACGCTAATGGACGTCAGGGCTCCATCTCGTTTCTGCCGCGTACAATAGAAGGCTTCATAAAAACACGCTGCGGCTCTGAAAGTCGTGTCCTCGGATGTATGAGAGGCAGCGAGAATGAGCCGGACCTGAAGGAAGTCTACGAGGGAGGCAGAGAGCCTCTTATCCTAATGGAGTCAAAGTCTCCAGAGGAAGCTGGAGGGGGAGGGGGGGGGTAGACAAAGCTTTGAAGGAGGAGGGAGAGCGGCGGCTGCTTGCACCGATTGCATGTGTGGGGCCAAAAGAATTCAGCACCTCAGGATGACGAGTGAAAGAGAGAAGCGGGAGATGGGACAGAGTCGGAGAGTAATGGCGATGGCGAGGCATCAGATAGTGGAGGTTGGAGGTTAATAACTCACCGAGAGAGAGTCTCAGAGGAGCAGGAGGAGGAGAGGTTATGACGAGTGACGCTTCAGATGTAATCCAGTAAGAGGAGGTGTAACCACACAGCCATTTCCCAGATTGCTTCACTTGTGTGTGCAGAACAAAGTCCTGAAAATATTCCAGGTCTAAAACTTTCATTTCTCCAGCTCCACTTTGTCCGACCAATATGGCGACGTGCCACAGCGGGCCGTCCCTTCAGAGTGTCTGTTTAAAATGTATTATTGTTTTTATCGTCATTTTGTGACTTAACTGGGATACAGCAAGCAATTTCATTCCACAACAAGAATTATGGACCACAGAAACCAGAAGAAGGGCGGCGAAATCAATACTGAGCATTATCGTATATCAGCCTGAATCACCAGAACAAAACGACAACAACGTCGGCAGGCACAGCTTTATCTGTTAATTTGGAGACAGTCGGAGTTTGGTTTTGTGCTGCGACAAAATGAAAACACAAGTGAGAGTCCATGAGTGTGTGCAGCAGATCAGGGGAAGGAGGGCGAGCTCTCTTCTGTCCCACGGCACCATTTTACATCGCCGGGCGCCACAGCCTGCTGTATGTCTTATTTTGGCACGCATCAGCAACTTTCAGATTATTTTTTTTTTATTTAATTAATTTAGTGTAGTTTTTTTTTTTTTTGGTAGACCGACACCCGAAATGTGAAATGGAGTCTGGTTGTGTAGCTCAAAGCTAGCGCAGCTTCAGCTGCGGCGGGAAATGGCATTTCTTCCTGCAGAGGATGAGGGGGTAGCGTGTCGAATTGTGCTGAGCCCCCCCACCTCCTGTGAGACAAAAGAGTCAGTGTTTTCAGAATTAACATCATAGCTGAAGTGATCTTTGTGTGCACATTTGTGGTATATTGAGGCGCGCACAACAGCAGTTTCCATCTCAAGGATTGTGTGTTTGTGTCGCAGCAGGGGTCTGCCCAGACTGTTTGTCTTTTGTAGACAACGCAGCACAATTTTCTTTCTTTTTTGTGCGTGCGCAATCCTCTTTGTTTTCTTCAACAGCTACTTAAAGAGGACTATTCCCGTTTGGATGAGCCAACAGATGTCATCTTTTGTGTCGGCTACGATCTTTATTTATGGCGCGTTGTAAAATGAAAAAAGATCCATATTCAGGTTCTTTGTTGAGCCCCAATGTTGCGTCATGATGTGATGCTAGTTTTTAGGTTTCGTCAAATTGGATTTGGCTGATCAAAATGAATGTTTGACCCGTCGTTCCTTCTTTATCTTCTTTATTCATAAAGACTACCTGACAATCAGAAAAGTGATTTATTTTGACAATATGATCACAGTGACATGCAGCAGAGTCATGGGAACATTTCTTTGAGGATTTAGTTGGATGTGATTTTAAAATGCTGCAATAACCCTAACCCGTTCAAATGAAGAGAATCTATTTTTTATTTCACTTCAAACATGAAAAACATTGTCAATGAACGCCTGGAATATAAAATTATAGTAATGATTCCTCATTGAGATGTTATTTTTCAAAGCTTCTGTCTGTTTTTTATCCTGCCGTTCAGCCTCGATCGCTGACGGGTCTCCGACACCGACTTTCATGGAGCAGCCCAGCTTGTGTCTGTGTCCTCGTGCTGGCTATTGTCCAGGAGAGTTCACTTGAACACCAAATGCTTTCGAGAAAACGGATCCCTGCGCGGCGACTCCTCGGCATGCTGCAGAAATAGTACGAGTGGCGTAAGCCGTCACAACAGTTGTTTGCCGTACGGAGTGGATTTGCATTTCTGTTTCAAGAAATCTCTCTCTCACACACTCACACACTTCCTTCTCACACTATCTCTGTAAGCAAACATCAAATAGGACTCGGGTTTACTTCAGGTCCTCCAGTCCCTGCTGCTCGGCCTATAAAGTCGGCGGCGCTCTCCTGTCATGCACATAATCGGGTTGAACACGAACGTGGCTCTCTCATATCTAATGTAAGACCAGGCCGCAGACAGCTGTGGGATCTGGGTCAAACAGCCTGGGTGAGATGAGAGAAGGGGACAGCTCACAGTTTAGTTTTTTTTTTTTTGCCTTTTCAAGTTAACGTTAAGTCGCTGAGCTTGTTGGCGAAGAAACCTCGCTGAGAGGAAAATGAGCAACGCAGCATCCAGTTTGTTCAGCCTGCAGACACACCGGCCTGTAAAGATGCTTATTTATATACATAAAGGGATCTTAGTGTTGGGGTTGTTGTTGTTGTTATTATTATTATTATTATTATGGAACATTTCAGATTAATTTCTTTTGGGCTGTTCTCTGTTTTTAAAGGTAGATGTTCATGTCTCCTTTGATTAAAAAGCTCTCGCTCTATTCTTGAATCGTTCCAGCCTGCATTAAGAAAATGAGTCTTATAAATGAGCCACCAAGGCTTCTGTGACTTTGTGACATCTCCCCGAGCAGTAAAATGTTTTCATGGTCATCAACACTTCCCGTAATGACACAGAGAGAAAGTTAGTTGAATTGAATTTCCACATAATCCAGTTCATATTGCAACATATGATACAGTTACACAGTTATACAGTTTTATTTGCAACTTGCTGAGAGTGGACTCACCAGCCTCAGCAAATTGTAAAGAAAAAAAGAAGTTAATATGTAATTTTGTGTATTTTGAAGGAAATGGTGTAAATTTTGCAGCTGTTTTTTTTGGAAAAGGATCCTGATGAGTCGACAGTCATGATAATAAATAATCCTGAAAACAGCTTTGCTTCAGATGCGGCTGAGCGTTTACGTCAAGTCTAAACTCTCTTCTCTTGTCTCATCCAATCAATGAAAACTCCAGAGCAGAAAAGCAGCGCAGCCGAGCAGGAAGTAGACCAGACCGCCATTTCGGCACTCAACCATTAAACTGAAAGCGGACACCGTTTGGAAAAGATTTGAATTAGCTTCTCTGTTGGTGGATGAGACATCTAATCAGATTTAAAGGAAACTAAATCTGAAAGTGTGTTTTAAGAGTTCAGTGCTTGCATTCCTATTTTCCAGAAAGTTTTGGTATTTTGACTGAAATAGATCTTCTCTTTGGTCGAGTAAATAAGTCTGTTTATATTTACAGTCTGAAAAAACGGTCCAAAGTCACGTCCTCCCTGTAGACGTTCAGTTTTCAAGACACGCAGCTTTGAAGTTGCTCCGTACGTTCAGCTTGTATCTTTGAACAGCCACCTCCAGGTTTGTAGCCCCTGAAAATGGCCATCTATACCGTTAAATAATGATGAAATAATAATGTAGAGCCTGAGATGAATTATTTATCCGCCTCTTCATGCTGAAAATCAGTCCGTTCTCACAACTGTCGTCAAAGTCTGCTGCAATAGTTCATTTTTTTTATCCTGTCCGGACAAATGTGTCCATTCGTTCTGCGGTTTGTCACGACAGCGTCCGAACGAGGAAACAATCGTCCTGATGCAGGGCGGACAGATTTACACAAATGGGTTAATTCTTAGTAAAAATTAAAAAAGAAAACGATGTGCAGCATGACCACTGAGCCTGAACGAAATCTGCTCCTGTCCCCCGTCTGTCAGCTTTTTATGTCAAAGAGTCTGGTTGTATGGTTCGTTTCCAATCAGCTGTGTGTCTGGCCAAAGCCTGCTTTGATGCCATCCATCATGTGTGTTCCAATCTCAAGAGTTTGAAGTGACATGTGTGTTTGTGTGTGCACGTGTGTGATACTGGTGAGTAACAGGTCAGAGTCGTGCACTGACACAAGCCTCTGCAGAGCTGAGATGAGAAACAGCCATTGATTCAGGTTTTTAATTAAAGGTCCTCTGGAGTGCAGTGATATTCACTTGGATTACGGACAGAGTGTGTGTGTGTGTGTGTGTCTTTATAGATGTGGGTCTGTTTTAGCACAAAGGTGTAATCTCCAGCGAGTTTGTGTGCACGTTGTTAGTGCGTTGTCGCTTTCTGTTAGGCAGCTAAATGTTTTCATCCAAAGTGAAGTGTATGTTGTGTGATTGTAGTGACTTCAGACTGAGGAGACGTCATGTGACCGGACACCCTGAAGAGGTTGAGACCTGCTGACGTTTTAAACATTTTAAACGTTTTAAACGCTGCAAATCGAACTGTTAGCAACCATTTTAGAAGACAGCGAGGCTGAAGTCCAACAGAACCTGGACGTTTATTAAAGTCACATCACTTCGAACCTGAAAACCAAAGTAGGGCTCGTTTTAAAATCGGTTCAATAGACAATACTGCTGTGTTTGTGGCCACACACACACACGCACACAGCAATGTGTGTTGAGTTACAACATAGTTAAAGATGAAATCTTGATTGTGAGTGATTCACAGTGTAGTGAATGTAAGAATGTGTGTGTCTGTGCGTGTCTGTGAGTGGGGGAAGCGACAACATACGACTCATTGATGCGTCAGTGAAATTCATTTTTACTTCACTTTTAAAACTTTTTTTTGTTTGTTTTTGTTGTTGGCAGGGTGTTGTGTGTTGTCGACGCACTGTCAAAAACGCACACAGAGCTCCACTGTGTCCGGATGCCTCCGCCGCCGTCACAAGGCCGAGCTTTGTGTGCGTCTCTCTCTGTACTTCTCTCCCTCTGCATCCTTGAATAAATATCCATTCATCTCCGTTTCTTTCTCTTTCAGGGACGAAACCAAAACATTTGGTCGGTTTATCTTCCAGTTTGTGTTTATCTTAAATTACACTCTTCATATTTAATATTTCCCCCTGACTCCCGGCGACGATGATTCACGCAGGCAGTGTTGGAGTGTAGACGGGATCGTTCTCACTCCATTTATTAGCTCAGTAGTCGTTTTTCTGGTGAGTTTATGATCTCGATCTCTAGTTTCTTTAACGCAACATGGTGTTCATTAATTAAATGGTTGGATCACATTCTCCTTCAAAGGCAGCAAAACGGCAGCGCCCAAACCGAGGAGTGATGTCAGGGCGTTTGAATCGCCTTCATCCATTATCATAAGTCTGCACTTCTTAGTAGTCAACGTGTTTATTACGTTCATCTGAAAGGTTCTTTCCTAAAACTGAGCCAGGCTGCAACCGTCGAGCTCTCGTGTTAAAGTTCAGGACCATTTACAAACATTTAGGTAAGGCCTTTTTTTTTTATTTTAAATCACAAAAATGCTGAAAAATATGCAAAGACATTCTACATTTATTGGAAGGATTAAAAGAGAAAGTGCCAGTAATGAACTATTGACTGTGTTTGTTTGTGTCTTAATCTGAACCATCAGTCTTCCACCTCGCTCTCTCTAACACTCTTTACTATTAGAGGAGTGAAAGTACTTTCAGTTCTTTCAGTTTCGTTGCTGAGTCACTGTACGTTTGACAAGTTGATCCTGCTGATTGCTCACTTCAGCATCAGTAGCTTTGCGAGTTGCTGAGTTGTTCTGTCACCCTGAGTGTCAAGTTTTCAAAGCCGAGAACAGAATCACTGCAGCGACGCGACTCCAGGTGGTCTGTTCCTCCAGCTGCCTGCGGACGGACTCGCGCTGGTTTTCACTTCCAGGTCTGCTCATATTTCCTGTCGTGTGGAAATGTTGTACATCATGTAGATCTGTTACCAATGACATTTCTAATAATAGTCAGCAAGTTGGTTCACTGGGTGACCCAATGAGAAATCAGATTTCAGATAAACCAGATCCTTCAAGGATTTGGGGAGATTGCTGCTTCATTGTGACATCATAAAGTCACAGAGGACGCGGCGACTCATTTGGACACTTTCACAGCATTAAAACAGAACCTGGTTTATACTCTGAGACCTTCAGACTTTGGGTTCTGGCCAAGATCTGCTTTATCTTCATCCAAATTATAAAATTGGTCCAACCTACTTTTCGGGTTTATTATTTGTATAATAAAGCAGCCATGCATCAGCTTTCTCTTGGGAGGGGAAAAAAAAAAGATGTCGACATAAAAAGCAGATGAAAGTGAGGCGAAAAAGATTCAGTTGAACAAACAGTAAAGAATTGAGTCTGCCAGATGAAGGGAAATGAGAGGTTCAGCCACAGACAGGCAGAGAAAAGTAGGGTGAAAACAGATAAACTGAACAGCGGGGGGATGGAAACCGAGAGCTTCTAAGGAAATGACAGCAAAGATGATAGAAAGAGAGCCCAGACCTCGAAAGACGGAGACAAAAAAAAAAAAAAAGAAAAAAAGGACGATAAAAGGTTTTGGTGAGCTTTTAGAAATTTGATAAAAGAGAAAATGCATTCCCACTGAAATCCAACAGACACTTAAGGGAGAAATTAAGAGAAAGAATGAAAAGTAAAGAGGAGGAGAGGAGGAAGGAAGGAAGGGAGGAAGGAAGGAAGGAAGGAACGGTAGCTTGAGGGAGTTGGCACATAGACAGGAGGTGCTTCATTGCTCCTTTTCTTTTTAATCTACTAATGCACTCCCTGGACTGAGCAAAGGCGACGGCGGGGGGGGGCAGAAAGAGGAGGTAGATTTTTACTAATGAGAGCTAAACATCAACCTCCATGTCAGAAGGAAAGGGATGAAGTGTGGGTGGATAGAAGAGTGAACTAATGACATGGAGGGATGGATGGAGCTGGGTCAGCCCCTCCGACAAACAAGGCGCAGCGAGGATTATTGGGAAAGGCTCGGCCTCTGGATGGATTTAATGGTGCTACGTGCAGCATTTTAACATCAATAAATCATTACCACATACATTTGGAGACATTAGTGTAATTGCTATGAATAAACAGGGCCATTTCTGAGAAGGCCGGCAACAGAGTCCTCACTTTATGTTGTGCGTCTGCAAAGAACAGTGTCCTGTTTCTTTCATTATACGATCCAGATGCTGATGTCTGTCTGCTATTCTTTATTTTTTTCTTTTTTTTTTTTAGATTATCACCAAAGGCTGCAGGTACAAACAATAACAGTCATCCATCTTTGGTTATCAAGGAAATACTTTTCATTTGCTACACAAACTTTGCTCCACATCTATTCCTGCTGCGGGGGTGTAAACTTATATCAGCTCGTTGTGACTCGGTATCGGAAAGTCAACGGGGCCGAGCTGGTTAGCAAATGCTAACTTCACAAATGGAAGCAAAACAGTAGCTCCTTTCCATCTTTCAGCTTTTGTCAAGTAAAGAAATGAAGTTTGACGCTGAAGTAAAAAGCTCCAACAGCAAAGCCACATTCCTGATGGCGTGCACAGTCGGCGCCGTTTGGCAGGTACATGGACGCCCTCACATTCGCCCATCGATGACTCTCCTTTTTACCGTCATTCACTTTAATGTTGGAAACCCAACTGTTGGATTGCAGAGCTTCAGCTGTGAGGTGTGTAATGTTTTCCAAGCAGACAAATCATCGCTCTCAGCTCCTTAACCAGAGGTGCCTTAAATAACTAAAGAGCTGCCTATTAAGATGCTTCATGTTCCACTTGTGGTGTGGGTGAGCAGGTTGATTGATAATAAGCTATTTAACAGCAACACAATCCTGAATTATGCATTGTGTGTTTTCTAGTTGTATTTAGACAACTGCAGATGCAGTGAATAACAAAAGACTTTGTGTCTGGATGGATTCCCAGATAAAGAGGTGAAGCTGAAAAGAATCAGGGTGTAAATCCATCAGATGCTGCTGGTTGTTGTTGTTGTTGTTGTTCCACGAGCTTCACGTGCAGAAGGAGATCCGGAGGGTCTTTTCTCAGTCTTTTCTCTCAAGAACCTTTTCTGAAATCCACAGAAGGATGAAATAACTTTGGGAGGATAAAGAGAGCAGGGACACCAGCAGAGGCTGGATAATGTGGGAGTGAAGACGATGGATGGATGATGGATGGACGGGCGGATTTAGAGCCGTTCATAAATATCTGACCGCTGCATGCACTTCTTAGAACAGATCAATACTAACCTGCCTGGAGCACTGGACAGTGGAAAGTGTGTGTGTGTGTGTGTGTGTGTGTGTGTGTGTGTGTGATGTCATATTAAACTGGGCGTAGATGGCGGCCTGGAGCCAAGAGGCTTCTGCTTCCAAGATAAAATCACACTAATTCAGTTTGTCTTTACTTTCTGTGGTTATCTCACTTTTTTTTTTTTTTTTTTTTTAAATCCACTTCTTGCATCCTCATCCTCCCCTCCCTGTCACCCCCCCACCCCCCAATCCCCCCACCCCCACCCCCCATCCTTCCTCCTTTCCTCTTTCCTCTCGGCTCTCTGTCAAACATGCCTGCCTGTTATTTTCAATAAACCTGCTCGTTCTATTATTAGATCAGAATGAATGTTCGTGTTGGGAAATTGATTATGCTGACCCAGATTTAACGTATTCTGGTAAACTTCAAGGTGTGAGAATGCAAAAACACACACACACACACACACACACACACACACACACACACAGCTCAGCTTGGAGTACACGTGCGGTGGGCTCATTTATGGCTCACGCAGCAACAATGAACGTAGATATATTCATGCAATTGCAAAGCCCGGAGGAATATTTTACCATAATAATATATTATAAATAATGTGGACGTTTTTCCTGCAGTGTCATCAGAACATGCTTGTATTTTTCCTCATGCACTGAGTTTAAATCTCCAAAACCGTCCGTGGTGTTGTGTTGTAGGAATTGGAGGCAGCAGGTTTCGGTGAGGAAGAAGAGTCAGGGGAATAAAAGAAGACAATATCTCCGGCTCTGCTGAATCAGTTTTTATTGACAGCGTTATAAGCTCGGTCCCGTATAAGTCGGCACCGTGTCCATTCGACAGCAGCAAAGTGGCGTGACGAGGGCTTTTCCCCTTTCAAAGAATCACTCAAACCCTAAGATCCGATTCATGATAGTAATCAAACTAAGATGGCAACAAACACCAAAGGAGAGCCTGAGGATTGTTTTTCTAAATGGAACTTTTGGGTTTTGGCTCAGTTGCTTAATAGTTTTACATGTGCAGCATTCTTCCCCCGAAGGTAAAATAAAAGAAACAGCGTCTCATCTCCGGTTTGGACGTGACGCAAAAGAGTCAGAGCCTTCGTGAGACGCTTCGATCGATGATTGTGTTGTTTTGTTTTGTTTTTGTGTGTGTGTGTGTGTGTGTGTGACTGCCGTGTTTCTGGGTTCGTAGCATCATTACAGCAGCAGAAAGAGCAGAAATGAACAGGTTTACAATCACAGGCTGCCTCCTTTGGCCTGCGTGCAGCCAGAAGACGATCGTAGTGGCTGAGGATGCGTTTGTGATGCGTTTGTGTTACTCAGACCTGCTCAGAAGCGCACACGACTGATTCCTGAGTTGCTGGTTAAAAACGTCTAGCTGACAGCTTCACGGTGCCGATACTGTGGCCGGGTTGAGCGGATAACAAATGAAGAAAATAGTGTGCATTCTGTGTCCTGTGCACTAATAATGGTGCCAGGCGCTGCAGCTGAATGTCGGGGCGAAGCCTCTATATATTTCAAGCCTTCAGCTACCTCCAATTTCCAGCTATAAAATCCATTTCCAGCCCCAAAACCAGCAGGAACCCGGAGCTCCATTAGATTTGATGGGGAGGGGAATGTGGTTTGGGATTGAATGGGCTTAGTGCGTGTGCCATTTACATTCAGTGTGTGTGTGTGTGTGTGTGTGTGTGTAAGTGCAGGGTAATGTTGTTTGTGTCCAAAACATGGCAACTGTGGCTTTGGCAACTTAAAGCGTATGGTCTTAAAAAAGCTGACTTTCTCTGTGTGTGTGTGTGTGTGTGTGTGTGTGTGTGTGTGTGTGCGTGTGCGCGTGTGTTATTTCCTTTGGCTGTCTCACTCAGTGTCTGCCTCGGTCTCTTTTATCCCCCCTCCGTCTCCACACGTGTGGGGAAAGTATTCCTTGAGTAGAATGGTTGAAAACTAAACAAGAGCAAAGAGCAAGAAACATTCATGACACGGCATAATAATGATGGATGCTCGTGTGTGTCTGTGTGAGTCTGTGTGTGTGTTATTTTGATGCTTGATTTCTCTCCCTGTCTCTCTCCAGCTCCTCCTCCTTCTTATGCTACCATCTGAGTTACTGAAATATTTAACAAAGCCTGTGCTATTTTGGGAACGCTTGCCTTTCTCTCCGTAGCTTAGAATCGCAATGTAATGGCTGTGGACCTGAAGACGGACTCACACACACACACACACGCACACACACACACTGTGATGAGGCATTTCATGCATTCCTAGATGCTCGTCTTCAGGGAGGTGGAGATGGTGTGTTGTGTTGGTGGGGGGCCGTCAGCCGCCGTCGGGGTCGCGGCCAGTGAGGTCACCGTGTGTTCAGACTCCTCCAGGAGCTCACGATCGATCTGGCTGTTTCGGCGCTCGTCGTGACGAATGTTCTCGTATCAATAAGACCCCAACAGGCGCTGAATGAGCAGTCTGGTCATCAACAACAGGAGACGCTTGTCTTCACCACGATATCACAAACTGATGGGAGTGTTTCCTAAAATAGGCCCGTCACAGTGGCGGACGGGCCGGATCCTGGCTGCCATGGTTACAGTATGGCCATCATCATGTCATCACCATGGCAACAATAAGTATTAATACGACAAGTCCCTTTTTGATGTTGGACTTCATCATCTTTACAGTTTGGGTTTGATGTGAGAACTGGCAGAATGATCTTTTTTATTTTCAGAAAGAATGTAAATGAAAATGGATTTTTGTTGTTGTTGTTGTTGTACTAGTTTGCATCGTGTTCGATTGCACAGCCGTAGTTACAATAGTGACATTGTCTCTCTGAGGTCGTCATGACGACGCAGACAGCCGAAGGGCCCAAAAGAGGCAGTTTAGACTTTACTTTTGTTTTTAGAGTTGTCGTTTTATAAGGTGCTTTATTATTTATTCAGGTATTTTTTAGGTTCATTTTCTGTGACATGCAAAATTTCGAAGTTACTCTGGTAGTCATTTCACTTGAGTTGATGCAGCCGTCGTCTCCCAGTTGGCAGTTAATTAATGCTCAGCTGTGCACGGTTTTAATTTGGTTATTTATTTCAGCAGCAGTCTGTAATATTTCCTTTTTGCCTGCTGATAGACAAAGATTACAAACTTCAGAGTGTCAGCTTTAAAAAGCTTTTAACATCGACAATACGTGACTGCGTCTCAAGAGCCCGGCGCTCCAGAATAAATCAAAACGCTATTTGAAAGGGAAAGCAGGCCTGGTTGTGGCCGTCGGCGGGTTGATTGACAAACAGACAGAGGAGGAAGGAAACACATTTAAAGGGCATTACGCCGCACTGTTCTGATGGACAAATTAGTCAACACGCTTCTGTCAAACTCAAACAGGAAAAAATAAGGCTGCGGGAAGTGTGCAAATATGATCTAATCCCAGGCTGATGTGAGCCGAAAGAAAATGTGGAGCAGGATTACAACTGATGAGTCACAGCGCCAGCTGAGCAGAGTGACTCATCAGCTCTGCTCGCGCCACATCCGGCACATTATTTTATCGAAATAAAACAAACAAGTGGATTCACAAGTGTGGCCGTTTATTAGCATTTGTGTTTTAAAGCGTTCGGTTAAAGCCTCCGCCTCCGTATCACTGCGTTAAGATGAAAGATATGAAGAAATGTAAACAGGATCAGTCTGCGGACGCCGTCAGCTTCGCTGAGTGACGCTTTGATCGGAGCATCAAGGGGGAGTCGAGTTTATATTCACGATGGCGAGGAAAAATGGTTTTAACTGAAGACAATGACCCTGCTGATACTTTTAGTTTGATTTAGAGCTCGTTAAAGGTGATGGTGCCGATCATTCACCTGGTGAGACTTTTTGTCCTGACCGAGTTTGATTCCCACCTTTTGCTGCACATCTCTCCTCCTGAGCTTTCCATTTCTTTCCTGTTGTGCTGTCAAATCATAATAATAAGAATCACACAGGGCAGTCTGGAGTCTTCAGCCCATAGTCAGTGTTTAAAATATCCCAATTATTCCCGTCATGGGTGATATTTTTCATGATGTTGTAAAAAAAAAAAAAAATCCAATTATTTCTATTTATATTTGCGGGTTTGCATACATTTCTACTTTAACAGCGAGTGAGTCCAAACCTAATTTCTCTGCTCTGCATGAGGCAAATAACTGCTGTTAACTGGCAGGAACTTATACTTGAAACCAAAAATTGGACGAATATAATGTGTTAGTTAAACTATTTATGAAATACGAAATTCAACAATATAATTATCTCATAATTTAGCGTCTCCTGTACGCGAGGGGGGAGAAGAGAGGAAACAGAAAACAGCAACACAGCGTTCCCAGTGCGATTATTTATTCAGAAACCTCAGTCAAGGCTGCACAGCAAACCACATGAGCGCGAAAGCTTCGTGTCCCAAAGCAGCCATGACATTTAGATGTTATTTCCCTGCTCTTTGTACAATTTCCTGTCACTTTTCACTGTCCTGTCGAATTAGGTCCACTCGCCCTTCAAAATACGACTTTTACTTTTTCAAAATCCAGCAATAAAACAAAAAACGGATCCTGGGGTAAAGTTTTCTGAAGGCTCTGGAGGAAAAGAGAAATTATTAATTGAGTTGAGTTGTTCTTTCCAGAGATGCACGCCGAGGAGTCTTTGGACTTTGGCAGGTTTGAACCCAGAGGTGCTAACCGCTGCTCCACCGTGCCGCCACATCTGTCCATTATCCACAAACTTACACTCACAATACATGAATGTTGGACACTGGATCCACCTTCCCACCGTCCCTCTGTTCCACTTCTCCATGTGGATTCGGAGTGTTTCTGTACATGTGTTCGTGCTTGTCCAGGCTCTGCCGGGGACTCCGGGAGCTCAGGCACAGTCTGTGTGGAGCTCAGTCAGATCTGTGCCAAAGCGATGCGGCCGATCTTAAATGGGAAAAACCTTGACGTGAGTGTTTTTGCAGCAGAATTGGACATGAGACAGAAATGATTGTGCCCCCTTTGATGAAAAATCTCTGCGTTTCAAGGCCAAGTGCGACGTATTTGAAATCCCACTGCAGTGCATCACGTGTCATTAATGTTACTGCAGGATTTTGAAAGCTCTCCCACCAACGCTGAGCAGCGAGCGTTTAGGAAACGTCTCCTGGCACGACGGCCACGACTGTTGCGGTTGACCCCGATGATTCAGAGAGCTGCAAATTATCTGTGCAGTAAATCACAGAGCGCTGAGCCAAGTCTTTCAGTTTTCTTTTCCCGTTCCAAACGGCCATTTGTTTTATGTGGTGTAATGTTTTTTTTTTTTTCCCTTTTGGTAAAGAGAGAGGGAATCTGAAGGAGGGGAAAGGAAAAAGGACAAAAGCAACAAATGTGTTCGAGCATCTCTGAAGTAAGCAGCAGCTGATCCAGCTGTCAGGTCGTGTCTTCGGATCTCAGATTTGAAAGTTCGAGGCCCACTCCTCTTCCTCCCTCTTCCTGTACTTTGTGTTCCTCCGTAACGCTGTCCTCCTGGCAGGCGTTGGGCTCAGGTGGGGCAGGTGGGACCCGGCGTGGTTTTATTGCTGCTTACTTATAAAAACAAGGATTTGGAAAGGCTCATAAATGAGATTGGAAAATACAGATATGTGTGTGCGTGTTTGTTTTGATCTTGCAGGTTGTGCAGATTTAAATTTGTGTCATGAATAGATGAGGTGTGTGTGTGTGTGTGTGTGTGTGTGGCTCCCGTCATGTGTGCATGAAGGAATGGTGTTTACTTTAAATAAGCCTGCCAGCTTAGCGTCTTTGTTTATGCACATCAGCTTATGCATTTCAGAATGAGGAGAGGAAATGGGCTCGTTCGCGACGGTGGAGCCGCCGAGGTCGGTTCGACGCCGTCTGTTTGCTCTGGACCAACTAAAACATCCTACACGATGTGGGCTCCTGAGAGCAAACCGGATTTTGCCTTGATGGACCTGTTGCATCGTTGTTTAAATGGAAATACTGTATTCTGATGGCAAAAAGCAGCTTGTGAGGGAACGTTTGTGTGTTCTGCTGCTTGAAGAGACGAAGCTGGGAAAAAAAAAAAAAAAGGAGCAGCATTTCTGTGACAGCTTCCGTTTCCCGCTGGCTGGTTGTGTTTCGGGACAGAGTCAGCACATGTTCGATCTCTCTACTGAGCTGCTTTCTGTCTTATTCCATCCCTCCTTTCTCCGTCTTTGTCTTGTTCACGACTCAACTTTTTGGTTTCTCTTTGGTTTTAGTTTTTAAAGTCTTAAGCTTGATCTCCATCACCTGTTCAAGGTTCCATGTTAATCCAGTGAAAGTATCAGTATTCAGAAACTGAGCCTTAAAGCCAGCAGTCAGGACTTCTGGGACTTTGTGACGTCACAACTAAACAGTCACCTTTTTGTGCGACACTTCCGGTCCAGCACTCTTGACCACTGTGTAGCTATTAGCTACCTTGTTTCTACCGCAGCTACAGAGAGATATTTGTGTTTTGTTTTGTTTTTTGTTATCTGAAGTAATGTCTTCAAGGAAGGCCGGGGTCTCTTGTCCAGTTAGGGGCCATAATAATAACTGGTATAAACGCAAAGTTTACCTAGAGGGGGAGTGTTTTGAACGTCGGCCGCGTACGAGAGCTGAATGTGGATGAAAGGTGTGATATGAACTGCATCCTCCGCCGAAAGACGGTAAATCCCTTTGCCTGTGGTTCATCCATGAGGACGCTGAGTAAAAATGGCAATCTACATTCAGGCAAAAATGTCATGTCCACTTTTTTTTTTTTTTTATGTAGTTACAGACCATTGTGCCTCGATTGTTCTATCATTTGTACATATGATTTACATACATGTATAATGTGTATGTTTACATTAACTAAACAATTACACTTTGAAAGTGTGGAACTTTTACAAAGAGGGCGTTTCTTGAATGAGCTCGCTTTATTCTGAACAGTTCGTGTTTGTCACCTCTATTTTTTATCAATTCTATTTTTGTGATTATATTTCAAGAACTGAATGGTACCAAAAAATTTTCAGACTGTATAATTACGCCTACAACTTGATATTAAATAAAATGTCTTCTCATTTTCAAGTGTCAATTGAATTTTTATTTCATGTGCGACACAAGAACAACCGGCCGTTTCGATCGTGCCGGCTGATGTAGTGAGGACTCAGGCAGAGTGCTTTGACTGGGCAGGACATCAGCTTTGTACTGGTACTGGTACTGGTTCTGGTTCTGTGCTCTTGTAGTTGTGCATAGTAAACCCATCCACACCAAGAGGCAACACAAAATAATTAAAATGTCCACATATCGTATTTCAGGCCACTTCGTCATGTCGTCCTCCCAGTCGGCCATCTTGGTTTTTAAGGTTTCTTTATAGTGCACCCACGACATTGTTGGCCAACATTAGCTTTCACTGTGAGGTCCGATAAGGGAAAGCGGCTGACCGGAAGTGCTGCACAAAATCACGGAACTTCATCACTATTCACTTCCCTTCATCTCTAACTGCTTCAATCAAAGTCAGCTGGACTTATTTTAGATTGTAGAAGACTTTTCACCTCAAATCCGAAAAGCTTCTTCCCGACTCAGTCCCAGGTATTTAACTTCTTGGAATCCAGCCCACGATGAGCCGTATGGACTAACTTTGTGACTTTCAGCTGTTCACCAACGTCCAAACGGCAGGATTTGGTCCAGTCAGCCAATCAGAGGACGGGCTTTCAGCGTCTTCTGTTCACTTTTGTCAGACTTTTTTCAGAAATGCAAGTCTAGCAACATTGTGGACAAATCTTTGTCACTTTCTGTCTTTTTGTGTGTGTGTTTTCAGAGTTAAATCTTCATCTTCTCTTCTTGTAGCATCATTCCAACTGAATGTGACGGTATATATATATTTTTTTTTTTGAGTGCGTTTCCATTATTTTGTTTGTAGTGTATAATTTCAAATTGCTCATTAAGCAGGTTAGCAGGAAGACACCTACTGTAGCGCTGCCCTGCAGCCTCTATGTGCTGATACAGCGTGGAGATCACAGAGAGAGCGCCGGCTTTGGCTCTAAACTCGTGTCTTTGATGATTCGCTGATAACGCTCCGGCTGCAGCCGAAATCCTGATGTTAGCTTCAGTCACCGTTTCATTGAAAAGCAGGGGAACAGCTTTGTCGTGAATTCAAATTACTCGACAGAGGTCAAAGTCTTGCTTCCTCATCTCGTCTTGTGGCAGGAGCTGCAGAAGAGTCTGAAACATTTGAATAAGTTTCGGGACAGAGAGGCCCGGGACGAGGATTTAGTGTGAATCGGACTTTATGTGCGTGTCATTGAGTCAGCGCTGCTTAGAGCAATTTGCCCCTTGGTTGATTTCATTCCCAACTTACATAATTGCACATCTCTGCAAAAATAATGAAGCGTGGCTAACAGAATTGATAGGACACGAGAATACAAATCAATGCAGGAGACGCCACTCTGAATCAGCTCAGACAGACAAAATGAGATGTAACAATACAGCTTAGTTATTGACTGAAGGGACGTGAAACAATCTCAGCCCCAAAGTGCCTGAAATGCTCAAATCACTGGGATTTAAGTTGAGCTGCATTCTCCTTCTTTATTCATTCCTATTTACTCTGCAGGCAAAAGATTCCCTTAAATTTTGTGCAAATAAAATAAAGATTAAGGAGATAGAAAAAAAAAAAAGATGAGATATTTGTTCGTCTCACAAAATAAGACATAAGACTTGAAACTTGAAAATTAATCCAAAGCATCGGAGGGGATTTGGAGGAAAATCAAAAGCTAAAACACTTGTGCTGTTAATTATCTCATACAATGAATAAATGGTGACGTTTCAATGCAGTTGGCCGTAAACCACCTCAAAGACCTCCGTGCAGCAGAAAGCTTCAGAGAAGTCAGTAGAAAAAGTGAAGGAGCATTATGAGTTTTTAGGAGGAGCTGCTCTTGAAAAAGATGAGATTTGAAAAGTTGTATTAAAGACAGAGCGGGACGTGCCAGCTCCGACAGACTTCAACCTCTGAGAACCAAAGACCAGGTCAGTCTGGACTTGTGCTGCGTTCCAGGCAACCTGCAACTGCACCGGAACGGCAGTCGAACTCGTGGTGAAGTCGTACCTGACCGACGTACTGAGAGTTACGACTTGTGACGTCACATTGCTTCCTAAACAGTATGGCAGCCTCCGTGGACGAGGTGGTGCTGCGCATGACACACGCACTTTAGAACAATGTAAAGTAAATCTGTGTTTCGAACACACACAATCGTGCACTACAATCTCTTATGTCTCCGAAACGGTGCCCAAATATTGCCGACAGGAAATGGCTAATGCTAGCTCATCATGCGATCATGCTAATTAAAAAAAAAAACAACTATGTAATGTACAATTACTCAGCATGGCGAAATTAGGCACACAATGTTAATCAATTAAATGAATCTCATACTGTCAATCAATACAAAATACGTTCCAAAATAACGACAAACTACGTCAAATATAAAGTGGAAGCTTCTGTTAACTTGTGTGCTGTTTCCCCTCCTCCGTTTCACTCAAATGAGCGAATTGCAGGCACCTTTGGCGATTGAAACGATGAATCATAAGTCTTATAGTGTCCGTCATGTTGGCTTGTTTACATACCAGAATTCCTTGCACACAACTTGCCTGGAACGCTTTGAGTTTGGAACTCGGAGACCTGAGCTTGATTTGGGTGTGACTGAAGGCCAGACCATCTGTAAAGGTTTCACTGAGAACAGAAGCTGGGTGTCGTCAGCAGGCTTCAGAGAAGCCACGGAGGCGGATACTTGGACCCAAAGAGGGCTTATGTATTGCTGACTATTTGAAATCGCAGAATGTTTGTCGGAGCTCAGCATCTTGGGTGTTCGGGTTGAGGATTTGCGTTAGTACAGAACATCTAAAGGTCAGGTTGCCTTTGTCGGCAGTGTGGCAACGCAAATATTGTTTGTGAGGGAATTTTTTGAAGTGTGGCGAAAAGAAAGGAGGGATTGAAGTTTGAAAATAAAGGAGCTCAAATGAAGGAACGGCGAGCTCACACAGTGAGAAACACATTTCCATACGACTTGACAGAAACAAGGCTGAGCAAATTCCCCGAAGCACTATGCTGTGTGTGTGTGTGTGTGTCAAAGCTAGAGAAACAGAATGAAACAGAGATGATGGATTCATGCAGATATGCTAATGTGTTTGCATTTTAAAGAGTGTATATATGCATGTTTGCCTCGGTAATGTGGACACGTGTGTGTGTGTGTGTGTGTGTGTGTGTGTGTGTGTGTGTGCGTACGCGTGCACCACAGATCTATAACCTGAACTGAGAGCACCTTCCTGTTAAAAGGTATTGATCTGGCCATCCTTCTCTCCTCGCTCTCTCTGGGGTGGTCTCGGGTTCTCTGAATCATTACTGTATGGAGACAGCGGGATGGAGGGGAGGCAGACGAGGATCATATGACCCACCAGAGGGGACGGAGCAGCCGATAACCGGCTCCCGTCGTGGACGAAGAGAACGGAGATGGAGAGGAGACATGTCAGGCCAAACGTGGTGGAGGATGTACAGCACGTATGGAGAGAGAGCGCTGAGGTGGATGATGGGAACTGACAGGAAGTGGGCGCCGCTGGGAGTGATCTCAGATTTCGGATCGGCAGTTTGTCCTTCAGCTGGACGTGAGGTCAAAGACATGGCGGACGATCAGTCACGTGTTCTCTGTCACGCTCGAGTCTTCACATTTTAACGCTGCAGTTCTTCCGTTAAAATAACATTTCTTCTCTCTGTGTTGTGTATTGTGTGTTTGTTTCTTGAGGAAGGTTCCAGTCTCCTCCTCCTAAACATCAGAAGTGACGAGGTGACTCCTTGTTGATGATTTTTCTCTCCGTAAATTTCGCAAAAGTGTCAATCAAAAGTTCCAAAACCTCATAAAGGCCTCTAAATGTGACTTCCTGTCGAAGCGACAGCTCAGACGCCAAAAATATCCCGTTGACTTGCTGTCATTCCACGAAAAATCATTTCAACCAAAAATATTCAGAATTTCTTTTGCTCATTAAAGGAAGAGTTGGCAATGAGGTCACTTCCTGCTTCTTGTGAACAGGAAACGAAGAGATGTCGCTTTTAAGACTGACTTCAACCTGCAACAATTTATTTTGAGAATCTGAGACACACAAACTGATGATGCACGTGCACACAAAGCAGCAGCAGCAGGACAGGAAGTGACTTCATCCAGAGGCGAAGTATGGATGTGCAGCTGCGGTCGTCTAATTGAAGGGCATGTTTTAAGTGCTCATTAAACTGTATTAGTCAACTCAGCCGTTACTTTGTCATCAACACCTCACCTCAGTCTGAATTATTAGATGTGACATGTAATTTTCCACGACGTGTGTGTCCTTATCCCAACTCCCCCTCTGATCATAAAATTTAATCTCTGAGTTCGTCCTCTTCACGTCCTCCGCCGCAGCCACAGAACTTCCACCTCTCCGTGTGCTCCACTTTAAATAATTCACCTTCCTCGTGTTTTCCATATTTTTTAATTTGCCTGGATGAAACACATTTTGGTGCAGACTCTTAACAAAACTTTACAGACTCAGGATCCAGACAAAAAACATCACACAGAATAAATTACAGACAGTCACAATAAAAAAAAAAAAATCAAACTCCCGTTAAAATCGATCGGTGCTAACAGTTTTTTATTTTTTTAGGTGGAACTCAAAATGCTGCAGTTTTTACAGGCAGAAATACAAACAGCCTCACACAAACGTGTTTCCATCAAACTGATACGCACACTTCCTGTCGGTCATTAATATATTTGGAGAGTCATAAATTGTTGGTATGTGATTAAAATGTTTACAGACAGCCCTGCTGAAGTGACAAACACAGGTTTAAAAACACATATGCTACAAATACTCACAACACAACCAAACGCACAAATGCGGCTCGATGGAAGTGTTTGGTGATGAGCTCGACTGGATGTGATTGCAGTCCTATCTCTGTTGTTATTCCTCTGTCCTTCACCGTTTTAACAACACAACCGACAGTGCACACTTTTCGAATTACACACACATCTGCACACACAAAGGTTGCTTTACTTCCACTCAGGAATGCGACGTGTTGGTGAGTCTGTTTGGAGACACTACTCTTTGTTAAATAGTTTCTTTGCTTCAGGGTTGTGGGTCATTAGGGTCATTAGGTTTTTGTCACATGTTTTTTTTTTTTTTGGTTTGTTTTGCAAATGCTTTATGTTGTGAAAAGAAGTAGAATTTGTGTGTTTTCTTCAGTCTTGTGGGAAGAGCCAGCGGTTCGAACTCCACAGCAGCCAGTCAGGAATAAACCATGCAAACACAAACACACTGAGCCAGAACAAGGCGACAATGATACATCCATGTGCGCCCATTAATTCATGTTTGTTTGTTTTTTTTCTCAAGTCACTAACCAGGTCCACCACTTGTTTGTGTATCCTGGAAATGGTTCTATTGTGTTGTGTTTTCAGCGCTGCTGTGCATTTGGTTGTTTGTGAGTACTTCGTGTCTGCTCTCTCAGTTTGCAGTGTTTTGAGCTCTCAGGGCCACCGTAGTTGGAACCCCAGATATTTGCATGTCAGGTTGTCATTGTGTTTCATAAGTGACTGCATGAATGACCCTGAAGTGGTGGTTTTTCACATCCGCCCTCTTCTGTGAGGGTCCAAACATCCAGACTGAAAAAAGCTCCACATCCATTATTTCAGGCTATAACTGTCCTTTAAAAGGTGACACAAAATGCAGACTTGGAACGTCTTCTGACAAATCCAAACGTTTAGGACCCGATGTGGAAATCACTGCAGCGATGGATCAGTTTTACCAGGCAGATTGGCGGTCCCTGAAGGCATCCCTTGTGCTGTTAAGTCCTTGGATTTAAGGGTGGAAACTGAGGAGAGAACAGAGAGCCAACCTCCCGGGAACGGCTGAACTCTCCTTGACACCTGAGGTAAACGTTGAAAATTCATGCATGGCATCAAGAATCTGTCTCCCAATCTTGCCCCCCCCCCCCCCGTCTACCATCCAAAAAAAAAAAAAGCCCAGCCAGCCTCCAGCGAGAGCCAGTTTAATTTCATGCCCAGAAAATAAGTTTTTCATCTGAGTGCATAACAAGCTCAGCATGTATAAATAGAGTTATCCTGTGATCTTGGTGGGCTTTAGTCCTGATTTGATGTCGTGCGGACCAGAGGCTGACTGGTCATGTGCTGCAGAACAAACACATCCCTCTTTGATCAAATCCGAAGACACAAGGACTCCACTGAAAGATAAGGAGAGAGAGGAGGAGTGTTACACAAAACTGAAAAAATAAAAGAAGAAGACGAAGAAGGAAGGAAGAATGAGTAAGGCCGACAGAACGGGGAAAAAATCAAAAAAAGGAACGAGTCACGTGTCTGCTGCTCTGTAAAAATAAAACGTCTCCGGCCACTAAAAGCTTCCACAGCTCGAGTACAAAACCCTGCAGATGAAATGCAATAAGAGGAAGAAGGTGGCCTGATGATTTATTCACATTATACTGCACTGGAAACACACAGATTACACAAATATAAATGCTTGATGACGCCGATGGAGGCGACTCTGATTGTATCATCTGTCCCTTTTGTGGAAATGTGAACTAAATATTGAGAAAGTAAATATTCTGAGTTCCATCTTGGACCGTTCCATGTGAGCTAGGGGTCAGGAGCTGGGCGCTTTAAGATAATACAGCTGGTGGAGCCGATCTGCCATCAAACCACCGCGGACGGCGGAGAGGTCGTGAAAGGACGATGCGGAAAACGGCATGAAAATGCATGAAAGAAATCTGACATTTCTGTTTGTTTCATGGATTAACGAGAGAAAGGCGCCGATGTCTCCGGTCAGCTGAAACTGAAGAAACCTTCCAGATGAGCGGCCCAACTTCTCCAGGAGGCTCCAAGGCTGCGCTGGATTCAGCTTTCTCAGAGTTAAAAATCAATCCGGATCACAGCAAAGAAAATAAAAACCAGCCAAGTGTTCATTAAACTGATCCAACTTTATGACTTCATTTGTTTGAGTTAACAAATGAGCCACATTTCAGGCTCTGAACCAGATGTGAAAATCTCCTGAAGAGGGAGTAGATGTCGGGGTGGCAGCTAAGCAGCTTCTATGCTGCGTTTGTAACGGGGAAGCTCTTAAAACCGACATTATGAAAAGCATATTAACGGAAAATGAAGTCGCTCCCAGTTTTTCCTCCTTTCTTTGATGCTGCTCTGAGTTGAACTCTCTCCACCACTTTAATCTGTGTATTCACTCTAATCAGTTTATTTATATGCATGCAAACGTGGGGGGGACAAAGGAAAATAGAATAAATAAGATGGCAAATTGGGTGAGTGACGGGTACGATACAGGAGCGTGAAAGAAGGGATGAGAAAAGAAGTTCTGTATTAAAATAGTCTGCTGACTGAAGGAAGTGGGCTGGCTTTGTGTTTTTTGTTTGTTTTAAAGAATGAGCTCATCAGACGAGGGGAGAGACGGAGGGACAGATCAGCCTTTTGGAGCTATTGATCTGAGCAAAGACAATCTGCTGTTTCCTCCAGCTGGGCAAAGTGTGGCCGCTGACCTCAGAATAACATCACCAGCTTTGATGAGAGACAAACGGAAGATGACCAGAGTGGATAATTAAGGTGATTTCGTGGCGACGGCAATCGAAACGCCACTCAAAATAATGCACTGCTGCCGGCGTGTGGGATCGTTAGAGGTGGAGTCTGACTCGGGACTTAAAGCCAAGATCGATGTTTGGGATTCATCCCACACCGCATCAGCTCACTGGCAACAGTAACGAGGTCATGATGAATAGATTGGAGAGAGAAAGACACCTTCAGCTGCAGTTTCTTTTCTGACGTCACTGCAGATTGTTTCGTTCATATTCGATTCGAATCGAGTGTGTTTTTCACATCAGTAGAACAGGAGGTCAGAAAGTCTTCAGTCAACGCCCTTTCTGAGGCCGCCGTGGTCGCCGTCCCCTCAGGAGCCAAACCTGTGTGTGTGTGTGTGTGTTTTTGTTGTTGCTAGACGACAGGTGTCCGTAGTAACAACGATGGGCGCGGTGACGTAGGCTCAACAAAACACGGGAATACGACGCAGCGTTCGATTCCCACACGACTGACGGCGAACGATACCGTTGTTGTTGTTGTTGTTGTTGTTGTAAACATGGAAACAAATCGTTTCATGTTTCACCGTTCAGCCGTGATCGTTCCTTATTGTAGCCATGATGGCGGAGCAGCCTTCACCTGACATCACCTGTTAAATACCAGACTGTTTCAGTGCAAAGCTCAACATCTGTCCTCATCATTTCACTGCTTGACCTTTTTACCTGCATTATTCTTACCAAGCTACAAAACAATACAGTCGACAATTCACAGCATTTCGCAGAAACCGGTCAGCCGGTCCGAGGACTCCAACTGCAAACGTCCCGTTCCTGCTGAAGCTCTGAGGAGGAGCATGTGAGAGGAGGTGTGAAATTATATCAGAATGGTTTTTGGCATTAAAGCCATAAATTTATCTTATCTAAGATCTTCTCTTCCGATCTGCCTCCAAATAAAACTCAAAATGTGGGACTTTTTAATAATCCCTGTCAGAAATACAGGAAATAAAAGCGGACGTTTACGGGCTGCTGTGTGATAGTGATGGGAAACTCGATCTCACAGAAGTGATTCATTCATTTGAGTTATGGAGCCACCGAGTCTACTCTGGAGCGCCTGGCCTCTTTTTCCCCCGACACCAAAGTGTGTGTGTGTGTTTGTGGTGAAGGCCTCCTTGTGGCTCTTCACAAGAACGTTTATTATTATTTCTTCTTCATAATTTGCTGAAGTTTTGCCGCAACGTGCCCAGATGCCAAGCGCGCACTCTCACAAACCCGCCAGCAGAGACTGGAGAGATTGTTGTCATAATCGTGTGTACGTTGTTGAAGGTTGAAGTCAAATGATCATGTATGCATGTTTGCTGTGTTTGCAGACAGCTACAGCTGCAGTCGCGCAATAGTGGCAAGTTGTCTGGCCTCCTCTTTGCAGTTAGCTAAAGGCAGCAGGGACGAGTCAGTGAGCGACTTCAGACATTTGAACGATTCGCTCAGGAGTCACACATCACTGCTCCGTGACCTCGTTCGGCTCCACTTGGGACACAAGTGCTGGTTAACGGCGGGGCTCGTCATTTCAAAGGTTTCATTGTCACCAGGTATTTATTTAAAACGAAATCTTCCAGTTCAGTGTTTAAATCTCCTGCGAGTCTTCATCAGCCTGCCCTCGTAAATATTCAAAAGACGATCCGTGGACGTTTTTCTTATCGGACTCAGCTGAAAGCTCATTTAGTATGTGCACGTATTTAAGTGACACCTTATTATTTCTCTCGCTATGCAGGAGTAGCTTTGTTAATTTGTTTGCTGGGAGCCCATTATGTTTTCTGAGTCAGCTCTTGCGGGTGTTGGTTGTGTCAGCAGCACAAATCTCCCCTTCGTTTGAGCCGATTACTCAGATTGTTCTTTTTTTTTTTTTTTTTTTTTCTGCTTTGTTAACCTTGAAAGTGCCATCGAAATATAGCTGTTATTCTTTCCAGAGCGAGACCAAGAGGGAGTTGAAACGTCGTCCAAATACCAAATCACTGCAGTTTGTTTTTTTTTTTTCAGTACTGGTCTTGTATATGAAATAATGATGAAGTCTCTTTAATATGTGGGCGGTATTCACAGTGAATTTACAGCCATTTATAAGGCGCAGGCAAACACCTTCACCTTCCAGAGGCACCGATAACTTCTGTGACATTTAGGTCTAAGTCTTATTTTTATACAAGTTGTTCTTCAGCTCAGTAATGTTTTCAGGGGTTAACAGGAAAACAGGACAGGGAACAAATAAAAAACTAAATAAATAAAATTCCAACTTGTTTAGTGTGAGATTTCCAGAGCTAAACAAAAACATCATAAACATCAGCTCAGTGTTTATGTGGGCACCTCAGACCTTTTTAAGGGCCCACATAAAACAGAGAAGTTAGAAGTCCGGTTGGAGAAGATTGACGGCAGTCTTCAAACCAATCGCAGCCGTTGAGCCCAAAGATGAAGTGATGTTCTGAAGGGGAACTAGTTTTTGAGGAAACGTTATGAAAAACTCTGATTGCCTACGAAGAAAGAGCAAAAAAAACAAACCTAGCAAACACAAAAACTTTTTGATTGCATGATCTGAGCTTCATCAAACCTTCTCAATGTGGAAGCTGTCAGTGTTTCCAGGATAGGATTTTAAAAACAGGACAGGGGGAGTGAGCCGTCTGAAAGATGGGCGAGGAAACGGGAGAAAAAATTGTTCAATAGCTCACAGAAAGAAAGTGAAAACTGGCCGGCCGTGGATTGTTTTGTCCCCCATGAGCAGGCAGCTTAAACATCAGAAGAAGAAAGAACAAATCTGCGAGGATCATCAGAAGACGAGCAATTAATCCGACTCATCTTGGAGTTCACCGCTGAGTCACGTCCACATTTCAAACCAGACAGGAAGTCTGTTTCCTAAAGGAAGCAATCAAAGTTCGTTTTGATTTCAGGAATCAGTTCAGCTCCACTTTCAAAACATTAAAAGCCCCTAAAAGGATGTCAGTGCAAAATTTTAGATGGATAACAAATGTTGTCATCGACGTGAAACAGTAAATTTCAGCTGCACAACGAAGACAGAAGGCTGTTTTTCATTCCTGTCTGTGGGGAAACTCTGATGCTTTAAACAAATTTAATTCATCATCTCTGCTCTCCATTCAGTAGATTTCATTGATGTGGACATATGGGGGAAAAACAGCACCACCAAAGTTTTACAGATAAAATAATAAAAACTCCAATTTGTTATGTAAAATATAAAAATGAGAAAAACTCGTCTCTCTCTCTCTCTCTCTCTCGTTCTCATGTTACAGGAAAGTGAATACGGAGCTTTCTCCGAACTCTCTACCTAATTAGTCTCCATTCTGCTCTAATGGCACCCTGCTCTTTGACACCGAATTGCAGAAGTGCATTAGCAGCAGGTGTGTGTGTTTGTTTGGAGGTGTGTGCGTCTGCACTGAGGGTCAGGATCCTGTTGTGTATGTGCGGTCGGTCAGAGACAGACAGAAGGGCCTCCGGTCCCCCAAGACCTCATTATAGCTCCGAAGGGAGACACACACACTTAAACTCAGACATCTGGAAAAGGGCAGAGGGCACACACACACACGCACACACACACACAGAGGTTTGTGCGCTAAGACACTCCTACACTAACACACGTGCATACTAAAGTCCACTAACACAAGTCAAATGTCTGAAAAAGGGCATCAGAGGGAGCTTAGCAAGAGTTCATTCCCAGTGAACACACACACACACACACACACACACACACACACACACAGCGAGTGGTGGATGACACACATAGCTGCCATACAGAGAAGTCCGAGGATTCCTGACTACTTTGTTAGTTCACCGCTGTCGTCTTTTAGTCTAGTCATCTCTCTCTCCCTCTGCAGTTGTCCAGTGTTCAACAGCTGAGTGTCCTCTCTTAACATCAGACACACACCCCGCCTCAGGCTGACACACACACACACACACACGCACACAATGTCATACAGACATCACCTCCACTGGGGTGATTATTCCCTGAGCACAAATTCTTTGTGTGTTTTGCTCCAGAAAGTCATTTGTGTTATTAACAATATTATAATTCTTAATAATAATAATGATAATAAAAATTCTAATCGCACTTTTGGTCGAGCACGTTTCCTTTCAGGCATCAAAGCGCTTCATATGAGCTCGATATTTCCTGTCTGACTGAACTGCGTCCTGCTCATGTTGGGGTTAGAGTCTGAAAGGCCTGTACTCACATTTGACATCTTTTCCTTGAAAGCAGAGAGAAGATTTAAAACGACACCAACATGGTTTTCTGTTCATGAAACTACAAAAGTTAAATTCTTTTGGATACCGTCACTTCAGATGAATCAAATTTGGGGCCAGCTAAATAAAGAGAAGACTAAATGCATCACATTTTGAATTCCTCCTCTTTCTTTTTCACCACAGGACTCAGAGTCCGGCTCTACTCACAAATTCACACCTTCACACCTTCACATGCTGTCCCCCCCCCCCTGGTATTTAGAGTCCACCTCTTTGGGTGTGATCTTGAAATGAACTTGAGGTGTTTGATGTGGAGGAGATGCGTGAAGGTTTCGGACTTGGTGAGGGTGGGCAGACGGCTTCTGAGGCGGACCTGCCGCTTTGCTCTATTCCAGCTGAATCAAAGGAAGGTTTGATTTTAGCTGGAGAGCGGCTAACAAGCTAGCGCCCTTAGCAGCCTCACGACACACCTGCTGGTTTAATAAAGTCAGCAGCCGGCAGAGTTTCACCGTCTGCCAGCTGAGCTCCTCAATATGGAACAGAAAAAAGCAAACTTGGGTTGGTTTAGATATGAATGAATAAATATGGCTATAGTAGAGTGTGTGTGTGTGTGTGTGTGTGTGTGTGTGTGTGTGTGAGTGAGTGAGAGAGAACAAAGCTGTGACTCACTGGACTCACAATATAACCTTTTATTAAATCACTTAAATTAACCCAAAAGGCCGTTGAGTTTGAAATTGTGCGAGGTCAACAGTGACTGCAGCACTGTGGTGAGTGGAGTGTGTTATGGGAGTGTAGCAGACACACACACACACACACACACACACAGTGAACCAGGATAAAGGTATTACAGTCTATAGTTATCTCACCATCTCATCTCATCGCTGTGCGGCACAAAGAAAGCTTCAGCTTTGATTCGTTCGTGTCTTTTGTTAAATAGCTTCAGTTTATCAGATCCTTTTTTTTAATTGAAGGAAATCCAACAAATAAAAACACACTGAACTCTCCTTGTTATCTTTTTCCCCACTTTATTTGGTTTAATACTGAAACTTTGAAATAAAACGTTTTGTGATCGTGAGCTCAATGAGACTCTGATTAAATAAAAAGGATAAACGTGTCAGAAGGCAGAATCTAAACTTTACCTCTGATTGGCCGACTGCTTTCAGAGTTGGAGGGGGGCGGGGCCTGCTTCGTTGTGACATCACGGCTGGTTTTAAGGTTCACTTTCTGAATTCAATTTCTGTCTTTTATAACTTCACAGAATTAATATGAAGACCTGGACCTGATTTTTAACTAAAGAAGACACAGACATCTTAATAAAGCCGTTGATAAAGAATGTTTTTCTCCTGGAATCAGTCGTGTTGATGATGTTGTGACGTGGGATCATCTGACCTTTTTTTGTGTTTCCTCTCTTGCAGGATTTGTTCCAGTGATGTCGCCACGTCCACAGATCTGAGACTTCAGGTAGGGAAAGTCAACACTTTGGGCATCTGTTCTCAGCGAGTGTGTTCATATGTCTGACGATGTGTGGGAGTTCAGGTTAGCCTGAGAGGCCGTGCTCAGCACAAATAACAGCTCTGTCCGTCATCAAATAAACTTACATTTCCTGAAGAAGCCTGAAAGCCGTTTCGTTTTTTTCTATTAATCTTTCTCACCCGAACAACATCACCAGATAAAATATTTCAGCGTCAGAGTTGTGGAGTAGGATCTGTAGTCGTGCGCCTCCGTGGAGAGGAAAGCTGGAAAAGCTAACAAGCAGCTACAACCCTTCATTACGTTCAGACTTCTCGTCTCTGCTCGAAAAAATAACCGGAGAAAATAATATGGAGTCGTGTTTAATCACATGACTCGACTCGGACGGCATTGAATAGTTTAGGGAGGTTTTTTTTTTTTTTTTTTGGTTGCTTTTATCTTCAGCTGCACAAACTGTGTGTCGATGTGATCTGTTGTTAGTCGTTTCACACAGAAACCAGATGATGGTTTTTCTCTGTTTGGAGAAATTCCACCACATTTTCAGGTTCTTTTTTTTTTTTGCCTGGAAGCGTTTGGCTTCAACTTTAGTTTAAAAAATGAGGAAAAAAAAAAAAAAAAAACCCCAAAACTTCAACTTGCTCGAACTCGACTGCAGACCGTCATCCGTCACAGGAAGTACACAGTCGTCTTTATTCTCCGCCTGGCACCGGCTTCCTCTTTTTGCCCGTCATGCGTTCACACCTTTTGTCAGTTTGGGAACAGGCAGAGGAATCTAACCCTCGCCTTGTGTGTCTGTGAGTGTGTTTCTGCACGCCTATCTTTGTGAGGACAGATTAAGACCTCTGCCCTTCAGAGTGTGGACACTTTTGGAAAGCGAGGCCGCTCCTTACGTCTTTGCAGGGCCGTTAAGATGCGGTTGGACGGATAAGATTAGAAGTGCTGTGAGTTGAGGTCACGTAGTTAACAAAACAGCAACGTGTTTCAGCTGCTCGGGCTCCTCAGTCTGCATTTCACCCAGTAAACATGCACTCTTCACACAAAAGTGTCCTTTCGCCCCTCTAATGCAGAGCCTGAAACCGAAAGCGGCGACGGTGACTTCGGCTTCCACCTTCTCATTCATCTGACTTATTCTCTGAGCTCAGTGAGGCTCCTGCAGAGGCAGCAAAAAGCAACAGAAAATCGTGTCAGGAGGCGATAATACAGTGCAGCTTGGAGGAGGATGGTTTCGCAGCTCCTGCCGCAGAAGCTGTGTCACCTTTTTAGTTTGAAACGTGATGCGACAGGAGGAGGGATTAGGTGTCCGATCTGACGGATCCAGAAGCTGAGTGCGGGCGGGTGAGAGCTTTAATGTCAGGCCGGGCTCGGATGATGTGACTTTTTAAACGGTGATCAGCGTCGACCGAGGCCGGGGGAGGGGCTGAGCTGGTCCAGTTCAGCGGCCCCAGGACCTGGGGGCCGGTTCTCCAGCTCCCACAGTCCAGAGACCTGCAGGTTTGGGCTGATTCGGTGTGATCACAGCAGCTTGTTTGTCTCTACGTGGAGGAGGAGGAGGATAATGGACCGATGAGGCTTCAGCAACTCCAGTTTTATTCAGGAGAAGTTTTAAAACGACACACATGGTTGCTTCGTGTAGTTGACTTTTAATGTTTTAATGAATTAGGGGCATGTGAATTAATACGATTTATGACAGACTTCACAGTACGACAACGTGTGTGTGTTTGTGTCGCTTTAACTGGGCATCTGGACTCAGCGGCTCATTGGTCTGTCATTAGTCTGGGATTGCACACACACACACAGACACACAAAAGCCAGCCATAATTACAGTAAGAAAAGAAAGAAGGGGGGCTGCTGGCAAACTGGCTTGTTTGAAAGTATTTGGAAATGTTGTGAGGTTTGTGTCTTCCTGTATTTCTCTGAGCTCCGGCTTTCCTCCCGTTTGTCTGTCTCTCGCTCTCTTTCTGTTCCAGCTCCATCTTTAAACTCCATTTTTATCTCCCTTCGATCTCCCCATCCTCGTCCTTCCCTCCATCTCTCTTTTACCGTCTTGTTCTCTTTCCTTTTCTTTTTTTTTTTTTAAATTCCTCTCTCCTTCTCTGCTCAGCTACCAATTAGCGTGCACGATGCAAAAACCTCAAACGGCCTCGGTTGTCTTCATATAAAAGAAAAAAAAAGAAAAAGTCAAACTGCAGAAATCAGATGGATTTGGGTCATCAGAGCTCACTCAGCCACAGAAAGAGTCCCATTTTTCCTCTTCTTAGTTTTTTTTTTTTTACTGCTTAACGCTAAAATTTGCTGCTGCCTGTCAAACAAACAAACAAAAGCTGATGTTCTGGTAAAAACTGAACGGGGTGATATCACGTTGTACTTGGATTTATTACTTTGAGAAGTCGGACGGACAGAAATAAATAAATATGAGGCCTGCCCTTTGAAAAGTCCCCTTTAGCTTTAAGCGTAGAGTGTGCGACTTCTACCTTACCATTGTGTGTCGTAAATGGGGGAGGGAGGACAAAGTGTGTTGACATTTTCATTCATCTGCTCGCCTCGTTTCACGGTTTAATTTTGAGACATCACCTGGGAGGTCGGTGAGCAGGTGTGTGGACGGGGGGGGGGGGGTCACAGAGTCAAGTGAAGGTGCAGCGGTACAATATGAGCTCATTTCCTGCTGACATCGTCAGTGTGTAACCTGCTGACTGTGCGGTGCAGATGTGTGAGTCTGTGTCTTTGTATCAGCTTAAAACATGGAGATTTAATTCACCTTTATATTTTAATTGCATGTATCTACTTGCACGAGGAGATTAAGAGCTACGGAGACCAAAATGGATCTGCTGTCGTTGGATTGTCCCGACTTTTTTTTCCCCTGATATTCCCCGAAGATGAATTTCATTAACTTTGATTATCGCCTGACTTTCTTCTTTCTCGCACCACCGTGATGGTGACATTTTGTGGTTCAAGGTGCAGAAAAAAATAAAAAAAGAAAGAGATCTACCTCCGACGACTGCTGTTTGGGGGTTAGAGTTGTGCATCGTGTTAGGTCACATCAGTAAGCATGTTGTTACGACCTGAGTCTTAGTTCTCGTGTCGTTACCTGCTCTCCCACTGTTGGTTAATTCAGTCTGAGTACATGAACTTGATATATTTGATGATATTGCAGACTCTTATGTTCGGACTGGACTGTGTTAAGCTTTGAAAAAGGGCTCGTTCTTTGCGTTCGGAGACTCTCTGACTTTTCAAATGTATTTTCTACGGAAGTGTCAATCTGGTCCGTCATTTTTTTCTGTCCCTTCATTTCCTTTCTGCTTCCCTCTTCCTCTGCATCTTTTTGTGTTTCCTCCTGTCTAACTCGACTGCTGTTAAAGGAAATAGCAGAGGACAGCTTTAAAAAAAGACAATGACTGTTTGTTAAGTTGAGGAGAAGTGAACAGAGAGAAGGTGATGTGCAAGCAATTTGCCCGACATGCAATCTTGCACACCTCCATCTTCCCCCACACCTCGTTTAACTTTGGTTTCAAGTGCCAAAAAGACACAGAACAGGAGATCTTCTAAAACTTGCTGCATCTGCCTCGGCGGACTTAAACGCTGCCAGGTCTCAGCGGTTGGGTGGGCAGCTATGAGGTCTCCCTGTGTCGGTGGTTCAGCAGCAACAGGAAGTGATGGGGACGGTGAGGATGAGCCCACGTTTTATCTCCTGTGAGTCATCTGCTTTGAATGCTCTATTCTCGCCGGAAGGAATGTGTTGATGTTGGAGATTGTTATTAGCTCCTCGTTGAACTCCGCCTGCGGTCGAAACTTTTCCCGGCCATCAGCCTCTCTGTCCACACGCTGTCGATGATAACAAGCCGGTTCAACAGATCAACAGGAGGAATCAAGGAAGGGAAATGTCTGACAGCCATCTAACGCAAAGACCGGCAGTCACTATCGATATCGATTCTTTACAGATAGAACGTTTTTTCATCCTCATTTCAAGTTTTTAGTAGCATCGGACATGTATACATAAATACATAAGGGAAAATGATGTTTATACAAAAGAAAATGAACAGTGAAAATAAAAAATATACGGTTTATCCACGCAGGTTTGTGGGGAGCTGGAACCAGCCTCAGCTGACGCGGGGCGGGGACGGGACGACAAACAGAGATAAACAGCCATTCCCGCCTACAGGCCGTTAACCTAATGGACATGTTTGGACTGTGGGAGGAAGCCAGAGCCTCCCAAAGCGCTTCCATTTAACCTACAATAACTACACGTTAGAAAATATAGAGTTCACCGTTGTGTTCCGTTGCAGAAGTCTTTGGATCTGCCGCGTTCTGTTTTCTGGGCTAATGTGATTTAAAAAAAGCACAGTGTTCCTCCTCTGTTTGGCAGAGTGGGCACCTATTTTCACCTCTGCTGTAATTCAAGTCGCCTGTGAGAGCCTCTTTAGCCAGCCGTGCACAATTTCACATCCTCATTTCCTGCGCATTAGATTGTGTTGACGTGTGTGGCAAATTGATTGTTGGAGCTTTCTCTAATTACTGGGTTTTGTCTGTTATCGAGGCCGATGCAGGTAGCATGGCCAAGGTGCCACTTTGTGCCTGTTTGCCTCCACATTGAGCGACTTCTTCATTCAGAAAAGACAAAGACGTTTTTGTTCTCCAGCTCGCCTATCGCTGCGCAGCACATTTTTTAATTATTTTTTTTAAAAGCTGGTTAAATAAAACTCAGTTGTAAAAGGTTCATGGGGCTGGCAATCTTTAAAACTACAAAAAAACAACAACAACAACAATAATCGCAAAACAAGACTCAAATGATGATTGAAGAACGGTCAGAGCCTAAAAACCCGGCAGAAAGTACCCGGGGAAGTGAAATAAATATTTTAAAACGTCTTGTGATTAATGGGTGTGCAGCCAATTGAGTTAATGGATCCAGTTATCAGTGGTTGTGTCAGGATCTCAGCTGGATAATAATGACTGCTCTGGTTTTGTGGAGCATCTAATGCAATAAAGAGTCCATTACTTCCTGCCTGTTAGTGCCCAGAAGCCTCCGCTCCCCACCTCGGTGTTTCCCCTCCATCACAGCAGCTGCCGCCTTTATATGTTGTTCTGCCGCCGTTTCCTTCCAGCGAAATAACTTACATGTTTATGAGTGTTAATGGTTCCTGAACGCAACGTCTCGGCCTCTCTGCACCGCTGACTGAAAGAGTTAATTATATTTTGAATACAACAGTTGAAGGATATTAACCGTTTGGATGTATCCGCCCCTCATCATCGACGTCCTTGCTTCCTTTTTTTTTTTTTTTTCCCATAATGCCTTTTAAAAAAATCAGTCATTGTGGTCAGAGAGAGTCGCTGCAGTAAGAACACAATCGGATCAGGGCTGCTGCGTTTAAGGCTTGTCAGAAAGTCAGTAATTACAAGCGCTGACTTAGAATCATGAAAATGAACATAGTTTTAGTTTTATTCTGTTATTTTCCTGCTCTGTCTTTTTAATACATTATTACACTCTAATTATCGACATTATTCCACGTGAGCGTCGTTCTTTCTAAAATAACCGGCTACTGACTTTGTGTTTCCAAAATAGCTTTGTTGAATGTTTGCACACGCTGATGTTTCAGAGTTTGATCTTGAAAGCAGCATTTTCTTGCATTTTAGTCTCAGTCTCTGTCTTTTGATTTTTGACAGACGCCTTCTCCGAATCAGTACGGAGCTTTTGAAACTGTGATGCATTCAGGTGATCTGAAAATAACACGTTTTATTTGAGCTCTGGAGGTCTGCCTCTGCTGACAGGGGTAATAATGTCGTCTTGGTGAAGAAGGTGGAGCTGATTGTGTGTTGCAGTCTGCCAATCACACGATAGCCACGCCCCAACCCCCCCCCCCCCCCCCCCCCCCCCCCCCCCCGACATGCTCTGCTTTATGGTTAATGTCATCTGAATGGGAAATGTCAAATGTCTTGGCAAACGTTAGTGTCTCTCTGAAAGCAACAACACAAACATGTGTGTGTGAGAGGGGGAAAATGGCTGATGGCTGAAGGTCAGGAAGTGAAGCCCGGGACCACGGGGACCATCTGAGGCGGCGACCCCCATCTCCAGATCAGGCCCGCCTCCCCTCTTCCTCCCTCTAATGTGCTTTTTATTTCGTGGTTAAAGTGAAGTACAGAAATAATATCCACACACACTCAGAGATTAGACAAGAGGCTCTTGAGCGGAGGGAGACAATTGAAAGCGACTCTTCTGGAGCAAATATGGCTGAATTAGCGCTTGATTTTCACACAGAGCTGGAGAGGAAAGGAGGAGAGACTGATAAAGGCGGATGCATCGCAACTTGCTGTTCGGCGTGAGGAGGATTTATCCGACAGGAAGGTCGTGAAGGTTCAACACGATCGCTGCTCTGTTCAGTAACCTCCACTTCTGCCGAGATTCGTCCTCTTTCACTGGTGCGTTTGCCCGTCACCTCGCAGGACGGAGGCGGACTCAGCCCTCTGCCACCGCCGCGCTGTGATGCATTACACGGATGACCTGTTTTATGGCCAGCCATGATAACCTTCCTCGTGTGCGTTAGGCGGTGTCGCCCGGGAGAAAATGAAAAATGCATGAAATGCATCAACATACAGGCTGCAGTTGGACGCCGTGGCGAAGCGGCCTCTTTTGAGTCACACAGTCAGAGGACGTGCTGAGGACAGCCTGTGGTTCCACCGTCCAGGAAATAAACTTCTGTTTTTTTGTTTGTTTGGCTTATTTTATGTCGTCTCGTCACACCTTCAGGGAATCTGACCTCTTTTTGTTGGTGAAAGCTAAAAGGTCAAGATCACTGTAGCCTCAGAAAACACACTTTATAATAATTATGAACCGTTGCCAAAAGGTCACGGGGTCAATTGGCAGTTTGGTGGTCAGAAGGTCAAAGGTCAACCTCACTGTGACATCACAATGTTCTCTGCCTGTTAATCAACACTGAGACTTCAAATAACTAGACTGGCTGGTCTACCTGTGAGTAGACTTCCACTTCCCCGATTAAAATCGATCAGCTTCTGTCTTTGAACAAGTTTACGTGTTCATAAAAAAGTTTGACATTTTGAAACTGCGTATTTGAAAACGAGACAGTTTGGCACATCAAAGATACAGAAAGACTCCGAGGCAGATGGCAAATACTGTCCCATAATTCACATCAGAAAGAAATTCACACTGTGGCTCTAAACAGTGAAAATGGATTGTTATTCTTTGGCAGATAAATGGCACATCCGCCGTATAGCTAAAGAACGAGCAGAGAGAATAGATCGGAGACTTAATGTGCTCTGAGGAAGAGGATTATTACAACGTGACTGTCCTTAAATATCTCAGACAGCACACTTGAAGAGAATTTGGGAAAAACATGGAAGAAAGATTCGCTTTAATTTTGTTGGAGGAATAAAAAAAACCGTATTGGGACAATAATAAAAGCACAATCTTTTCGCCGGCGTCCCAGCAGAAGCGTCGCGATTTATAAATGTCGGCAGAATAAATATTTTGTTGTCACGATATGAGAGAACGCCGCGCCGTCTTCAGCGTCTCTCAGCCGAGGCTGGGCCACTTAGAGGAGATTACACGGTGGCCCGAGGAGCATGACCCCCATAAACTGCCCCACACAACGCACACAAACACACAAATAACGCCAAGCGTATCTTTGACACGTGCATATGCGTAACTCACTGTTTTTCATTAGCTGTCAGGCATTCCCAGACACACACAGACACACACAGACACACACAGACATACACATAATGCATGCTCTAGCTGGCATCTTATACAACCACAAAGCGGTCCACATAAAGATAGGGCAAGGGCAAGCACAGACACGCACACACACACACACACACACACTCAGGCCAGTGCATTGATATAATATAGATGACTCGTAGCTCCGACCTCAGCCAGTAGCAGTCACGGCTAATTTAAGATGCGTGCAGGACTGTAAAAACTCGATCCACGGTTGTCTGCTGGACTCCGTCCTGCCAGCCGGCTTTTGCTTTCTGCTGAATAAAAAATGGCCAGTCACTTAAAACCGCACTTCCCAAAGCAGTTAAGTTTGTCTTAAACAGCATTAAAAGGTCATAAAAGGCACATCTGCTGCTCTTCAGACGATGAGTCAGGAGAAGAGCTCGAAGCTGGAATGTTAGTATAGAATATGATACTGGACTTCGCTTTACATGGATGGTGCTGCGCGATCCCAAAGGCCAGAAACAACATCCAGATTTTGTCTAAACTGTAAGAGGACCGTCGGTCCATGTCCTCATAAGCAGCACAGTAATAATAAAAATAATAATAATTAAAAAAATCTGTATTCTGATTTTTACAGGATGTTCAGGTTCAGGTGGAGAAGAAGACTTGATTACAGGTAAATTATCATTTAACTGCGTTTCAGCTTGGCTCTGATAAAAAGAAATAAAAAGAAAAAGAAAGTCTGTGCTTCAAAGAAAACAATCTTTTCAAGAAGATATCTGTTAGATGAGCAGAAGGAAATCAAATATTAACAAATGTGTTAACGCTTTGTGCTGTTATCTGCAGTCACATATTGTAGCACTTATTCTTTTATCCTTCAGACTTTTATTTTGTATTTAATTTGTGACCTAACAGGCCGTTGCTGACTGCCGTTAAATCTGAGTATTTGAAAGATATATGACTGATAGTCACAATAAACAGGCCAAGTATTATTCCTGACTGGTCAGTTTTGGCCCTCAGGCCGCCGTTCGTCAACCGCAGATGTGGAAGAAACTGTTTGGAAAGTTTTTTGAAGTTAAAAAAAATGATGATGTTGTCTTGACTCTGCTCGTGTTTATACCTGAAAGACAAAATTTACACGAACTGTGATCGGCAGCGTTGCTCAGGATCAGTCGGACTGGGAGTTCTGTTCCTTTAAAAAAAACATTCTCTGCTGCTGAGGCAGAGGACGTGTCTGCGTCTGCAATTTGCATCAGTCAACAACCGGTCCGGGCCTCCGGCATAACCCCGAGTATCTGAGGAGGCATTTAGAAAAGAGAATTTAGACAAACCTAAAGAAGATCTGCAATCAAGATGGATGTCTCTTTCCCGCTAATTAAGACCCTGCAGATTTGCTCCATTTCCCTAAATTAAATTCTGGTGTCAGGTATAATTACGAGCAGGAGATCTTTTCAAAGCACGAATGAGAATCATGAAAGAATATTTCCCAAAACAACAAAAAATAAAAACTCTTGTCCATTTTTTTGGTAAACCCTTCTAGTATCTAAACGGTGATTGCGGTAAATTAGCATGAAACAACAATCAGAAAAGTCCAGACAGCTGCGCTCAAAAGAACAACCGCCTTTAAAAACAATCTGCCTCCCAGACCAGCCGTGCATTGTGTGTTAGTCAATAGCAGATATGAGCCAAAGGTCTAATCCACGGCGGGGCTGTTTGTGCTTTAGTCCACAGCAGGTAATATGCATATCCTGTTATGGTATTCAAATATTCCCTGGCTGGCGGAGAATGACATTTGAATAAAGTCTGAGCTCTGACTCTGCCTGCCTATCTACCTTTTCTCATTCGTTGGCCTGAGAGGCAGCAAAAATGTCACAGCTGTATCTTTTTATCATCTTTTCAAAGATCTGTCTCCGTCTTTTGATGCCTTTGTGTCTCTGTCGCTTGTGAGGGACCAAAAAAAACACAACTTTACATAAATTATAAAAGAAAAGAACACTTTTACACAGTCATGTTTTCAGCTGGTTGAGAGTAGCTATGTAGGACGGATGTAGCTTTTTCTGCGGGGGGCTTCTTTTTTGGATTTTCTGGATTTGCTGTGAGGCTCAACACCAAAGCCTGAGGCATTTCTTCTGTTGGCTCTGCAGCCACTCATTCTGCTGTAGCAGTGTGTGTTTTCTCTTCATTATAAGCATCTCTGTGACTTATGAATTCCCTGAATGGTACGGCAGAGCTCGCCGCACTGTCCGATGCATAAATACCAGACACGCACAGCCGGAGGGGGAACTGGGTCTGAGCAGAGAGAAACAAAAGGAGACCAATGATGATTTTTGTTGGAGCTGAGGTCATTTACTGTCAATGCCACAGAATATTTCAGCTCCAACTGTGTGACCCGCAGGTGGGCTCAATTCTCTACAATAATAAATTAGTTAAAATATATAATTATGACGATTGTATAAAACGTTTTTTTTTCCACCTCCGTGAACAGCAGCCAAATTTTTAACCCTAATTTCTTCTTCTCAGCTGTTGTTGTGGTGACTTTTCTTTCTGATCTGATCTTTAGTCAGACTTTTCATCAGCGGCTAACGTTAGCAGTTAGCTGTAAACGACTTCGACGCCGCAGGAAGCCGGAGGACGCCCGTCAGTTCTCTCATTATCGACGAGAGAAAGTCGATGAAGCTCTCGCTGTCGTCTTTGCTGCTGTATAGAGATGATTTAACTCTTCTGAGGAATCGACAGTCCATCATTCATAGTTGTTAAGCTCGTCTGTCTCAAGCTGTGACAGATTTCACGTCTAATGATGAAAATGTCCCTTTGTTTGACCTTTTCTGAATCCTGTCTGCTGACCCCCCCCTCCCTTCTTCTTTCTTTCTATCGTTCTTTTATTCAAATTGTTTTTAAATCCACTTTCTTAACCTGAACCAAAGACAGAGAGAGTTCTTCAACAGATGAAAAACCTGACCTGCAGTATTATCAGCAGCAGAAGCTGCTGATCGACGTGAAGTACACGTAAAGACTGAAGAAAGAGAATGAAAATATTCTGCAGCTCCTCCAACGTTGTGTCTCTTTGTGTGCGTCTCCCGTCTCTCTACCTGTCTGTCGGGGGACGGTCTAATTCTCCAAGCACATTGCGGAGCCTCTCATAGTGATTGCTGTCACTCGACTCAGATTCGTTGTCACAGTGCTGCCGCAGACCTTTAAGAGCAACTCCGAACGGGATTTAGGCTATTTTCCCCCAAACTGTCATCGCGGCTGCTCGGCTGAATTTTAAAATCTTTTTTTTTTTTTTCACTCCTGCTCACTGCGTGGCTGTACTTGCACTGAAAATTCCTAAACAATATGTGTCATTCACTCCCCTTCGGTCTGCCCCCCCCCCAACAGTCCACTTTCCCCCCGCCTTCACTGAACGATGTCACTATTTCCACACAGTCTCATGAACGCATCACAGCTCTATTCAACTGAAAATTACACCACAGTGATGGACGTATGAATCCTCGCCGTTTTGCAGCCGGGGGGGGGGGGGGTTAGGGGTGGGAGGGGCAGGTTGTGGTGGAGGTCTAAAGGCAATCAAAGGAAATGATCGGCTTGCGTGGTTTGAGGGTCGTGCAAGTTACACTGAAACTTTCAGAAAAAGAAAGAGTGCCAGTGTTTTCATGCAGCTCGCACTTTACACACCTCCTTGTTCTGTGTGTGTGTGTGTGTGTGTGTGCGTGCGTGCACATGCTGTGATGAAATGGAGCGTCTCCGAGCTTCAGACACAATTCATTCTCATCACCATCCGTTACTAATTCACTGATGTTGCTCTTGTTTTCTCTCCACTTGGATGCTGTTCATTTATGGGTTGATGTGTGTCTGTCTGTGTGTGTGTATGTGTGTGTGTGTGTGTGTGTACACCATTAGATGTAAGCTGTGTTTGTCTCTGTCTGGACACCCAGGCACGTGTGTGTGTTTGTGTATCCTTTTTATATGCTCATGTCCAATCGACATTTGTAACTGTATGTGTGAGGCAGACAGTCGGCCTTTAGTGTGTGTGTGTGTGTGTGTGTGTGTGTGTCTGTCCTGTAAGCCTAGCTGTGTGTAAGTGGTTTTGGCAGGCCTGTCTGTGTATGCAGGCAGCACATGTTTTCTGCTCTATTTGTGTCTGAGTTTGTGTGTTTGCCCCGTGTATGCATGCCAATGTGTGTGTCTGTCCGTTTGACTCTGCTTCAGCTCGTGCATGTGCAATTTGTGTATACACCCGAGGATGTTGTGTGTGTGTGTGTGTGTGTGTGCGTGCGCCTCTGGTCAGCAATGAATAAATATGACAAGGTCACTACTGTCCTACCTGCCACACAAACAAACACACACTCACTCAGATAAACCAGGATTTAAAAGTACACAAATGTAAACACAAATCTATTAACAGTGACACACAAACACACACACACACACACATAATGTTGCAGTTAGCATGTTGAAAACACAAATCCAGCACTCTTTAGAAGGTTACTTGTTCTTTTCAGCTCTCCTCGTCTCTCTCTCTCACACAGACACACACACAGACTGACAACATGTAAATGTTGAGTCCACAGTACAAATCGCTCGGCCCTGGAGTGGACCGGTCCCCAAAATCACTCTTAAATCAGGAATTGGTTCAGATTCCAAAAGTTTACATTTGCCAATAAATAAAGCACTGTGCATGTAAAGTAGAATTAGACTGAAGGACCCCAAAAAAGAATTTACAAAACAGATCATTTCTGTCCAAAACAAAGCTGGACCGTTAAAAGACGTGTTTCATATTACCGCTGTGTTTATTAACTTTACATCAAGTTAAAGATGCATTTAATGGGCTTTTGGGGTTCAATTACTTATTAATCAGCTTTACAAAATGAAGGGGAGAGTATTTTTGTTGATGTTTCACGCCTCATCGCACACAGATGAACGTTAACGGAAGCAGAGCGACAAACCGAACAGGAAAAACAGATGAGGAGAGACTCTACAGGTCAAAAGCAGATATTCAGAAATCAACCGGACCTCTGCAGGTCTCCATAACTGCTGTTCATCTGGCTTTATGTGATATTTTCCCCATAGAAGTAAAAAACAAAATGAATCGACATCATCTTGGAGACATCGCCGTTCTCGTGCCTCACGTCGGAGCAGCTGATGGTGCTTTTATTGTTTTTCGTGTGACTGCTAAAAATCGGTGATATGAAACTGTTGCACAAAGAAAGGCCGCGTCAGTTCTGGACCCGGTCCATCAGGACGGGATCTGAGAATCTGGGAATCTGTCGACTTTTTCTTTCCAGATAAAGAACTGGAGAGAATCTGTCGTCTTGTTACTACCTGACCCTTCGTCTCTCTTCCCCTGTTGTCATAGCAATATCCAAATCTCTGCAGTTACTTTGAGGACTGAGTGAAACTGAAAGAAGTGAAGTGTAAGCGGACTCGGCTGTCGCGCTCCACTCCGCTCGGCCGGCCTCCTCCACATCCAAATCAAAGTGCTGACCCCCGAGTGAATCTCAAACATCAACAGTGTCGGCCGAAGGGGGGAACTTTATCTTTCTACAGATGGTTTTTCTATTTTGAGCTTCCTCGACACTCTGGTCTTCCCCTCGCCAAGCGCCGAAGAGTCAGCATCCTGCCGCCGCCCTCTCTAACTCAGCGTTAGCAGTAGCATCCTAGCATTAGCCTGTCTGCATAATTACAGCGATTATCAGAAGTCAGACGGATGGCAGAAATCTAATCTATTTCTGTATCTCGCTCACTCTTTCCTGTTGTCTGCTCTCTGTCTCTCGCCCACTCTCGCTCTGATTTTCCATGTCAGAGTTTAAAGAGCCTAAAAAGGAACATTTTAAATCCACTTTTTATATTTTCCTCCCTCTCTCACCCCTCTCTCTCTCTCTCTTTCTGTCAGTCACCCCTCCTCTTCCTCCTCTGTTGTCTTTAAATAGAAGCTGGTGTCAACCTCATCGACACACACACATAGATAGGCAATGATGTCAGTCTCTCTGTTACACACACACACACACACACACACACACACACACACACTGACAGTGACGTAATTTTATCTCTCATTTTGCACACCATCCCAATGTGATGACATCATTGTCTGATGCCAAAACACACACAGGCTGCAGAGCAGAGAACACAAACATCCACGCACAAAAAAACACACTGTAACAGACACCACTTCACGAGCACAATCCCAACGACAGATTGAAGCCCTGTAGTCAAACCATGTGTGAAGAAAATGGACTTTTGAAGTGAACACCATTTCCCATAATGCCACAGACCACCTGAAACCAGTCAAGCATGTAATGGTGTCGAGGTTTTCAAAGACAAAGGTCGCAGCTCGGGTCTGACCGCTGAGTTTAATCTACGTGAGCCAAACCACGAAGCAATGATTTAAATTTTGTTTAAGTGCGGTGCTTTATGGGAGTTGTAGTTTTTAAAAGTTAACAAATTAACTGTTATTTAAATTCATTAGAAAGTAAACAGGAAAGCGCTGACTTTCCTTTTTTTTTTTTTTTTATTTGTTAGGGAGTTAATAGAAAGGACTGCTGAATAAGAAGACAGGCTGTAGACAGGAAGTGACATCATGACTCTGGCTCTTTATGAACACACACATGTACAAGTCTCCCATTGGGAGGCGGCGGCCTTGAATCACAGATAGGACCTATTTCTTTTTTCCAGGTTTTATAAGTGCGTCCTTGACATCGCTGTTAACGGGCAGCGTGATTTAAACCAGCCGGCTGCTGTGTGTAATCCAATCATCTTCCAGGAACGAGTCGTTGGCTCGGAGTTTTTAATCCAATCAGATTTTAGAGAAATGAGTCGTTGCTGGCCAGAATCAATCTGGCCCGCCCACCTATAATCAAATCCAATACGATGATTTACCGGAAGGCAGAAAAATGAAATCGCTCTGAGTTTCTTCCCTCTCTCTCTCTGTCTGTTTTGTATTCAAATGCTTACTCGTTCTCTCCTTAGAACAATTTAGTTGTGTTTTTCAGGCGTTGGGGAAGCAGCCCTCACTCAGAGCGCAGAAAGCGTGTCGAGGTATCAGCCTGATTCTCTGACGGTCTGATGATCGGATCAGAGATGGCACGGCCCAACGCCCTCCAGGAAGCATCAGAGGGTGTCGTGTGGTTCCTTCCGATTGGTCCTTTGTGATGCTCATTTGCCACAGATCTGTGTGTAAATTGTCAGTCTGACCTTTGACCTCACAGACCAGTCAGACCTGGTTCAGACCTGAGTCCAGATCAGGGCTGATTAGGTGACTCCAATCTGTTAACGCTGACAGAAAGGTCTGTATCTGTAATGTGAACACGGATTTGTCCCCCACAATGTTAGTAATGCAAACACACACACACACACACACACACACACACACACACACACACACGCACACGCACTCGAGTGGTGACCTCATGCATGGCTGATTCATGGCTTATTCCCATGAGTCCATCTCTACAAGGACAGGTCCACAGGGATGTTAACTGTGTGTGTGTGTGTGTGTGTGTGTGTGTGTGTGTGTGGGGGAGGGGGTGCATTCGATCATATATGACTCGGGGGGGGCGGGGTCATGTTGAAGCATCCGAAAGAGCTTCAATAATTCATATGTCCTGTATTATTTCACACACACACTAACACACATTAGGAAATGAATAATACGTCCTTCTGAATACACACACACACACACACACACACACACACACACTCTCTCTGCTCTGAAGGAATAACTCCATCTGAAAATGATGATGTGTGTTTTTGGGTGGAGGTTCGGCCTCCTCCTCTTCCTCTTCCTCTTCCTCTCCATCCCACCTTTCTGTTTCTCAGGTGGTCTCTCTGAACCGTGTGTGTGTCTCTGTGTGTGTGTGTGTGCGTGTGCGGTTGTTGTGAGACATCACTAGTCTAGCGTGCCAGACAGCCCACATTGCATTTGGTTTGTGACCTACTTTAAGGGTGTGTGTATTTTTTATGAGCCTGGGAGATGCAGTCGCTCACACAGCAAATGGAGACGCATGCATCAAGGTCCACAGAAACACACACTTAAGAGCATACAACAACACACACACACATCTGAATGTGAAATAAACACGCATTTCTGTTTATTCATCTGCATACCTTTTGCCACTAAGGATCCTGGTTGGCATAGAGACGGGTGCCTGAATGACGGCTCTCCAGACGGCTCACGCTGAAACATAAAAACACTCATGGCTCAAGAAAATCACACAAGCTTACACACACACACAAAATCTAAGTATATTAGGCATGCATGTCATGCAGTGTACAACAAACATGCCGGCACGGATGTATGGATACACACAGACACACACACCAGGGAGGGAAAACATCTCTTCAGTATGCAGCATCGGCTGAGGTCCGCTTTCTTTTGGTACTTTGCTCTTTTTGGGGAAAAAGGAAATGCTTAAGCATCATCACGCTTCAGTGGCATTTCCATTGCCAAAAGCTTATTTAATTCAGCCCCCTAAGCCTTTTAAACAGAGTTCCCAATTAATTTTTTAAATTACCACGCTGACTTGTTGACTAGCTTCTGACACTTGAGAAATTATGTTAATTTCCTCACCTTTTTTTCGCTCCCGCAGAGCCTTCGGAGCGCTGCTCAGGATGTTGAATCAATGAATTGGCTTGTAGGCCTCGTGGCTATGGACCCAAACGCACAATTAAAATAATTCAACGGCAACATCGCACACATACACATCTCACAGACGCACTCGGCACTTGACGCCGCTCACACACAAGTGCGGAAGAGAACACAACAGTCAGTGATTATTTGTGCTCTCGTTGGAGGTGCTATTAGTCACCGCTTCCAACCAGAAGCTGAAATATGGACGTAAGAGGCCGTTAATGAGCACAAACTCGCCCAATGTTGTCCTTTATGATCAGGTACTGGTGAAACCGGTGAAACTGGTGAATTGTGTTGTGTAATTGTTGCATGAACACAGTTAGCTTGCCAAAGTTGCTCTTTCTGAGAGGTGTCGTCTGCAGGCCCTGATCGTTAAGCCCATTGAGGAAGTTTTGTCACATTTGGTTGTGGTGAAAGAAGAATTACATGTCGAGCATTGTGACAGAAATCTGAAGGCAGCAGACGGTGTGGTGGAAAAAACTTCTGAAGAGCAGAAGTCCTGTTCAAACAAATCTGCCTGGACTGTCTCAGAAACACGAGTGGACTCATCAGGTTTTGTCTATTCTAGAAGCTGAGCGAAGGGTCAAAGTTCAATAAATCTGTTCTTCTGTGAGCTGCAACACGTTTGGATCTGATCTGCGCTGTACTCCTTCCCGATCTCCTCTGTCGTTTTAAAAAAAAAAATCTGTGTACCGTGAACTCATTAGAAAAAAATTTACTGAGCTAATGAATCAAGTGAGAAGTGGTGCCATTTTACCGAAGACTTCTTGTTAAAAAGCAGCCAAAGGCGACGACATTATTGTTTTTCCACGATAATATCAATACGCCAAAACAGCTCACAAGCAGAGAGAACCAGCAGCCACAATCACAATAGATGGTGTTAAATTGGCAAAATGAAGCATAATATATATTTAAAAAGAAATAAATAACAGACTGACAGCGAGCATCAGCAGGGGAACGGAGCATTAATGCTTTCTGGATCCAGTGGAGCTTGATTAGGACTGCTTCCACTCTGGCTTCAGGCCTCTTCGTCCTGCTGCGTTTTGTCCCGTTTTTCTTCTAATTTCTTCATCTGCATCTGCTGAGTCACATTACTCGACACCACACGGCACGCCGGCTCAAAGTGTCGCTCTTCCTGCCGTAGGACGCGGCAGATACAGGTGTCGCAGGCGAGGCGAGGCGTTGACAGCTGTATTTATTCGGAACGTCATCCAAACAATTATCTCCCCTCACCTCTGTTTTCTTTCTCCTTCTCTGCAGAATTGAGAGAGAAGCAGGAGTGAGGGTTGATTCCCACCCCCAACAACAGATCCACCGGTCCACCTATCCCCCCCTCCCTCCCCTCACCTCACCCCTCCGTGGTGTTCTGGAAATCTCCGTACCTCGGACCTTCATGCGTCTCCCAGCGGCAGAGTCCACCCACACCTCCACCCACCACACCGCCGCCACCATGAGCTGTGAACGGGAGTTTGGAGACGGGGCCATGGGGGTCACACTCACACTGCGCCTCCTCATGCACGGAAAGGTGAGCGAGGGCGACTTAACCGTTTTATCACAGCTCCAGCTGTGTTTCGTCACAGTTTTGGAGAGCCAATCAGAAGAGAGGGTTCTGGACCTCTCCTCTAATTGGCTGATTGTCTAGCAGGTTTCAGGTAGATGTTTGGAAGTGCTTGGTCCGGGTGGGCGGGGCTTGAAGGGTGGCTATTTTTTTTGTTATGACATCACAAAGTCCCGACGGCTCGTTTTTAAGGTTTGGTTCCTGAATGTAGACTTTGTGTGTTTTAAGCTTTCACATTTAGGATAAATTATACATAATAATAGAAATAATAAGTGACAAAGTTGATTTTTAAGAATGTTTGTGCACTTTTTCTGAACAAAAAGCATATTTTGGGTTAGAATAAATGGCATGATGACAAAATGCTGCTTTTGCGTCATCAAATAAAAAAAAAATAATAAAAAAAAAAGAGAAGTGAGCTCCCCGATTGCTGGATGAGAGAGATGAGAGTTTTGTGTATCCATCCTCTGAGGGTGATGGTGACATTTTGTGTGTGTGTTTCTCTCATCAGGAAGTCGGAAGCATCATCGGCAAGGTGAGTTACTCTTTCAACCTTTTATTCCTGCTCTGCATGTGTTCAAATAACGGAATACTAAAAGGGAAGAAAACGTTTGTGCACGTCTGTGTGCAAAAGACAAGAAGTCTTCAATGTCAAGCAATCAAAATGACCGCAAATACAAATAATACTTCTGTCTTTTACATCAAGCTTATGGAGAAAATGACACTTTTAATTAGAATTTCTGAGCAGCATTAGAAAAAAATGTATATTTATATGTACAGTAATCTCGAAGCGACACAGACGGACGGGAAAATCCTCTCAATCAATAAACCTCGTGATTGAAAATCCAAGCTACTTTCTAAAAAAAAAAAAGTACATATATATATGTATATATATTTTTTTTTAATTGCTTTCTGCTCAGGATAACATTCAGTATAATCCCACAACAGCAATATAAAGCTGCCATGAAATACGCGTTGATCGTGTGTAAAATTTCCAGTCAGGACGTGTCGGTCCAGCCGTCACGTCCTGAAAATCAGCTGCTCTTCAGGGACACTAGTCAGTTTGACTGAAGGCGCGTTAAGTAAAATCCCTGAGCGCGACCTCTGACCCCTGACTGGAGCCTGTATTTAGACTTAAATACTTCCTAACTTGCTGCCTCTGACATGAAGATGCCCCCCCCCCAGCCCGTCCTGTGACTGATTGAGAATACATTCCTTAGTTTGTTTCGAAAACACGAACAAACATGGATGACATCCAGAGTACATTTCTTTTTGTCTACTCCGGCGTCACAGTTAATGCACGAGACGGTGGTACCTGAAGAGCTCTGCTGGCGGAGCCGCAGGATGAAAACATGGCATTTTCCACACCTGGAGTTTTCCACTTCAGTCTTTTACATATATTTGTGTATTTATGCTCCCTGATGAAATTTCATACATTTTTATGCAACATTATGAAACAGCTGAATATTTCAGACTCATTTCATTTGAACATTACCAAAAAAGTCTGCTGTACAAATCACCATCTTGGAAAAATATATACTTTGGTATAAGCTCAAGGGATTATTATTCTTCTTTTGTTTTTGATCAGTTATTGTATTTTTTGTTTAATTTGTCAGTTTTGCATAAAACGTAATTCATGTAAGTGGCGCTGCCATGAAGCAGCAGTCCAGTTATTTTATTTGTCAGTGTAAGAAAAAAAGTGAAAGCTAACAGCGAAATGACAGCAAAGAAAAGAAAATGATATTAAATACATTTTGTACAATTAAACAATGAAATAATTCCAAAGTGTTTGGATTTAAATGAAACTGTTCTCTTTTGAAGTCGCCCCAAAAAGCTGAACTCTCTCAAACCAAATTATGCGGCTCTTTTCCACGAGTCGTTGAAGAAACTGCCATTTTTTTAGGACATAATAGTCCCATAAAATAAGCTGATGAAGGTTTTGTCGGGGGAGTGACTTCCAATTCTAGCTAACGTTGGTTTCTTTAACAACGGTGAACTTTAGCAGCAGGAAAAATGTGTGTGCAGGATGGACTCATAAAAAAAAGGAGTCCATCGCTCAGCTGGTGTTCAAACGCTCCGCAGGGCGACTTTAACCTAATCAGACTGAAACATAACACCTCCCTCCCTGCAACAAGCTTTCTGTTATCTATTCATTTCTTCTTTGTTATGGCTCTGATTCAAATTGGACTGTGAATTAATCTTATCCTGTTTTGTTTTGTTTTTTTTTGGGGGGGGGTCCTAATGTTCACCGATGCTTTTCATTGGTTCTGTAAAGTGTTTTTCATGAATAACCATGAGACCAATGAATTTCAGGTTTGCTCTCTTGTCTTTCTGCAGAAAGGGGAAACAGTGAAGAGAATACGAGAAGAGGTAAGACTCACCCCCCCCCCCCCCCCCCCCCCGCTCCACCCCTAACCTTCATCCTACACATTCTTTCATCTTCATCATCCTCTGCGGTTTCCCATTAATCCACGATAACCCTTCAAACGCAGCCCACACGTGACCTGCTACTGACACTGCATCAAACATTACTATTTAAATATTCTTCTGTGAGTGCTCTTTGAATAAAACCTTTCATTCGGGCCAGAAGTGAAAGCCTATTTTTAGAGAGCCATCTTAATATCTGAAGGTTTTTTTGTTCTTTCGCTGTGCTGACGTTTACACGTTTCGCTGTCTTCGCTGCCGGCAGCCTGAAACGCGTCCCGTCTGCCATCACGGCTTCTTCCAAACAAAGTTACAGGTTTTCTGGATGAGACTTCCATCTGTGAACCCAACGCCACCACAGACAGCAGGAAATAACTGGTCTGGACAACATTGTCGTTTAAATATGAAGATAAATAGAAGTTGTACAGTTTCAGATGCACAGAGACACACAAAGCGCCTTCTCACTGGAACTGGAAGTTTATTTATAAGTAAATGGAAATAATAGATTCATCCACATCAGCTTTCCATCATTTACGATTTTGCCAGGTTTTTGTTTTTTTTTTTTTTCCTCAAAAAGCAGTTGTAATTTTTTTAGATTCAATCTGTAAATAATAATTTTAGATTCACGCTGAATACATTTCATAAAACCCAACTTCTTTTTGATGGCATTCTGCGACGCTAGAAAACTTAATAGGAAGTTTTATTTGATTATCGCTGATACCAGCAGGGAAAAACCAGCACTCATTAATTTAAAATTAAGATGAAGCATATTAACTCCACTGACCAATTTATGGCTCACTACTTGTTTTCCTGAAATGCTTTGGGGAAAAACAGCACCATTTTAAATATACAAAAACAATAAATAAACACTAAACCAAAAATATTTCAAATTGTCAATCTGGTTTTAACTATCAGATCAAATGCAGTTCGAGTTTTAGCCGAACACAACAAAGATGGCGACGGCTGCAGTCTCAGAAAACCGTCACCAATTAAAACTGTTCTAAAATCCATAAAACAAATTCAGTAAGAATAAGATGAGCCTCCTGCTCCAGTGACCCCCCTCCGCCTTCCTCTTCTCCCGTTGAGATGCTACATGTGCGATCAGCCCGTCTGCTGCATACGAAAACGTGACGCTCTACAATCTCAAAATGCTCTGCATTCCACTCACCGACCGAAAACGTCGGGGGGGGCTTGTTAATTCAGGCGCCACCTGACGTGAATACCAGAGTTTTATAGACGTGAGCAAACACACAGGGATTCCCGGAGGAGAGTTAATGTAAACCCCAGATTATCCTCGTCCAAATTTATGGGGGGAAAAAGAGAAATGGCAAGAATGTGTGTGTTTGTTGTAAAATGGATAGCTCCCATTACAACGCAGAAACAAGGACGAGGTGTTATGTCACCAAATCCTTATTGTTATGTTGAAAACGCTCTCCGGAGTCTCTGCGACATCAGGCTGGGAAAATAAAAGCCGCCGTGTCAGCGGCAGCAGCAGCAGCAGCATAAAGGAGAGTCAAATATGCGGGAAAAGATTAAATTCTATAACTCAAAATAGGTCACAGAACTCCTTCCGGTGTGTTTCGACAAGAAAACAATACACGACTGTGTTTTAATGAGACTAAATTTACTCGGTTTAATTCCTTCCTCTCCGGGAAAGAGCGTTAAATAATAACCCACAAATACATTCTGGAGGGAGGAATTATTTTAGAGATGTGTGTCCTCAGAGAAATAGTTTGAAGAGACTGCACATGAATCAACACTCCAGAGAGCGAGAGACAAAAGGGGGGAGGACGGGGGGGAGCGAGGCGGAAGAGTTATGTTTCCATTTATCCACCGAGGGAATTTTAAGTTAACTTGTCAAATGTCACAATAAATAAAATGTGAATTTAAGCGAGTTTAGGAGAATCAGTGGGCCTCCTGAAGGAAAGACATAAGAGCCACTCTGTTGAAGTCTATGGGAAAACAGCTCCGCTTTGTGGTCTCATGGCGTTCATTTTTTAAATGACAGCCCAGGAAGTAGGGGATGGATTAGGGGGGTGGGGCTATGGTGTGACTGACAGACTGCACCACCCAATCAGAAAAGAGTACAGACCAGGTCAGATCCACCTTCTCCTACAAACTGCAGGCTACAAAAGCTCACAAAGGAATGGGTCACGTCAGCCTGAGGAACGACCCTGACAGGGGTCAAAGGTCAAGTGGGCACAGGGTCATCGCTGCCAAGGTTCGCTGATGAGTGAAGGCTGGACTGCGTGGCCTGGATATTCCTGCAAGGGTCCGATTTGTAGACCGCTAATGTTTAGAGCCACGGACAACAAACCTATAAAAGAAAGAAACATTTCTTTATTTAGATATTTTTCATTCAGTGTTTTCTGGAAAAACAAAAACTACCACAAAAGCTGAGACGGTTCGACATGAAATGCTCCAGCATTATGTTTTATTCAAGTATTTTTAAAAAGTGAATTTAATAAATGATAAACCCGAGAGGCCGAAGTCCATCAGACTCTCCGATCGATGGTGAGAAAGTCTCATCAGTGTTGATGTGCGTTATTTTCTTTACAGAAAATCACCAGCTCATGCTTTCGATGTAACGGGAACGAGAGATGGAGCAGAACTGATGCGGCTTCTTCTCGTTGGCCTGTTTGATGTATTCATTAATCAGATGAATTTCAGGAGTCACCTTTTAGAAGCTGTGGAATCTTTAGCTGAACAACTCTCTCAGTGAGAGTCGCTTATATGAATATTTTAGACTGCGATATAAACACCGTCCTGGATTTTCTGTGAATCAATACACAAACTGTGACGCCGCCTGGAAATCAAACAGCTGCAATTTAAAAGAGAGACGTTGCAAACACGAGATCCAAGCTAGAGACCGAGGACGAACTGGAATTCAAACGAAAAGCCTCATAAAATAACCATCTCATTAAAAAAAATCCCAAAGTCGACGTTCACCTCTGCGGGGAGAAGGAGAGAAGGGAGGAACGAGGAACGAGAGGGAGACGGATGAAGAGGAAAAGACAACATGTTGTTTTTGCCCGAACGTTTTCTGTCTGACAGCGAGCAGGAAACATGAATATTTAAATGGATATTCGCCTCTGAAGGACAATACCACAACAGCAGATATACAGTTTACTGGATTTATGAGCTACGTCTTCCTCTCATCACTCTTCTTTATTTCCAATCCCGCTGCCTCACTCTCACACACCGTCGTTTGCTTCCTTTAATGAACTGCACGCCGTTTGAAATGAGTTTCAAGGCTCCACTTTTATGCAATAGTGGGATTCTGAAGAGGCACAAAATCAAACACACCTTGCTAACACACACAAGGATACACGAGGTCCCTTTACATCCAGTCAATAAAAACGTTGATGTTAGGTTGTAGCTCTTCATAACAGCCGCACACATGCAAACATGCACGTACTCAGACCTGCATGCTAGCACGTGGTCTCTCACCCACGCTCTCTCTCTCACACACACACACACACACACACACACACACAGACTCCCTGACAGCATGACTCCCTAATAAAGCAGAACAGAGCAGAGTAATCCAGCTGAATGGCGAGGCTGTCCATCCTTCCTCTTCTCCAAATGAAGAGTAATGAAGACAGCCGCCGCACGCCGCAACAGCAAGACAACGCGCTGCTGCATGTCTTACTCATTAAAGTAGAGGGGGGGGACAGAGAAGGGGGGGAGTCGGGGAGGTGCAGGAGAAAGAGACAGGAAATACAGCGAATGAATGACCAACAGAGTTTCAGGTTTAACCGATGAAATATTAGTTGCTGCTTCCCAGTTTGTGTTCACACTAACTTTTTACGCACAAACCAAAAGAAGAAACCCCAAAGCCGCACGGACGGATCCAACGAACCAGTGAAGGGAAGTCTGAACAGATGCAGAGAAATATATTTTGCTGCAGTGTTGTACCCACCCTGGCGTCTGTCACCGCTTTGACGAGGCCTCCATTTTGGAGGCGCCCAGGATGCATCCTAATCAGGTGATCAAACCGCCTCAGCAGGCTCCTTTTGATGTGAAGGAGCAGCAGCTCTCCGCTGAGCTCATCGCCGTCGCTCCGAGGCCGAGCCCAGCCACTTTACACCTGAGCATCATCTCAGCCCTTCCTGCCGCCGTTCTCGTTCTTTTGGTCACCGTCGCTGACAAATCGGTGAGTTTGACTGGCGGCTTTGAAAGCAGATCGGGGAAACTTTGATGAAGTTGGCTTGCATTTGACATGTTTTTGCAGCTCAGTGAAAACTGTTCTAAAATTTATCGCTGAATTGTTGTGGAGCTGTTCGCCGGATAGCCAGTTCAGGGGCAGCAGAGCTGCAGGAAGTCTGGCTCAGGGCAAAGCCAAAACCTGATGCAGCTTAAACAAAGAATTCCTTCAGTCCTGCAGGAAAGGGATCGACCAACAGGAGGCCCAGATAGTGAGACGTGTTTGGCCTTTACTTTGGCCACATGCCGGCTGTAAACCAGCAGCCAGATGTGGAAGTATACGAGCCAGATTCAGGAGGCGGAGCCCAGAAGTGCCATTCTGCTATCTGGGAGCAAATTAAGGCAGGAAACAGTGTGATGATGGACATCATGTGGGGGGGGTTGAGTGGGGGGGGTGTGGAGAGGGTAACTGATTGGACAGAGGGTTAAGAAGAGGGGGAGATGTATATGAGTGGTGAAGCACGGATCGATTGCAGCTCTGTCAGACAGATGGCGAGCAGAAGGAGGATGTATCGATGAGATTAAAGGATAAATGAATGAACAGAGGGGTGAGGAGATGCTAATGTGGGGGGAGGGGGGTAAAAGAGCGGGGGGGGGGGGGGTAGCAGGATGGACAGATAGACAGAAACAGGAGCAGAGGGAGATGCTAACTAATTCCTTCTTATTGGGAAAACAAATGGAGGAAGAGCAGGAGGGAATTATTCCGTCATTGCTTTATTACCAATTACTGTACACACACAAACACACACACATACACACACACACACACACACACACATACAACACATGATTGCTCCAGTTTCACAACAATGAGTGGTAGACTGCACCGATCACCTTTTACTGATAAAAACACAAACACAATGAAATTGACACAATGCACAATAACAGAAAAAGCGATGGCCAACACCTGCAAGGTGTCTTTTTAGGAAATAAACTCAGACGCTGTTCAAATAGACACATAAAATATGAATACTCTGTGTGTGTGTGTGTGTGCGTGCGCTTATCGGTGAACACACTCTGCACAGATGACAGGTTGGGAGAAGCTTTGGCTCGCTCCGGCAGAATTCACACACGCACAAACAAATATTTATGCAGTTGAAGAGATAATCCAAATTAGTGTTGGAGGTGTGCTCCGCTGAGTTAACGCTGCACCGTGGGGACCCTGAAGTCTCTTCTGCAGCTCCGAGATCACATGATGCTCAGCAGGTAGAAATAAAATGCTCGTGCTACTGTCAACACAAAGCGCCTCAGAAAGCGGGTCATAAACGGACCCTCTGGTTCGTCCTCGTCACGATCCAACATCAGAGCTTCCCCAAATCCTCGGCTCTTAGTCTTATCGTTAGCAGCACAATCCGGCTCCTTCTCTTTATGTCCCTGTTTTCCACAGATGGTGGAGCTGAGATTTCCCACAATGCACTTTGATAGTGGTGATAATAAAACCCGTTTGGTCTGGAGAACACGGATCCAAAGCAGTCATGAAAAGCTGGAGCAGCTTTCTCCACCAGCTTGGCCGTGAAATATCAAAGTGTGTTCACGATCTGCGGCGATCAGTTCGTTCCTTCTACTTCCTGTTTCCTGTCCGACTGGATCGGTGGTTTGTGGTCGATTTAAAGAAACTAATTATTTCTGTCAGAGCAGCAACAGAATCTGAAAGTGTGAGCAAAGAGACACATTTATGCTCCTGTCTGTGTTTTCATACGGAAACAATCGTGTCGAGTTAGTTTTTGTTTTGTTAAATACCAGAAGAGTCAAATCCCCATTTCCCCACAAATCCAACAGCAGGCTGTGATTCTTATCGTCTCTAACACACTTCAATTTTCTCCTGACACCCCCCCCCCCCGCCCCCGTCCATCCTCGTACAGTTATTACTGCACCTTTTCTATGTCTTCTCCTTCTCCTCCTCTCCCTCCTCAAACATTTGCACCACCTTCTTTCTCTCTGCTCTTCCCGCTCCTCTCCTTTCCTTCCTTCCTTCCTTTTAATAACTCTGCCCACACTCTCTCCTTCATTCCCGGGATTAAATCATGTCTTCCTCTCCGTCCTCTTCCTCCTCAAAATCATCTCAATCTTTCTCTCCCTAATCTCCCCAATATTCTCACCACCTTTTCATTTCCTCCCCTCCTGTCTGCCTCCCTGCCCTTCTCCTAAAACAAACAAACTGATTTACGGCATTACTCTCCTCATCTGCCTTGCCCCTTGCCCCCCCACCTGCTGCCTTCCTCTCTCCTCTTCCTCCTCCAGCCTCCCTGTAATCCCTCTCTCCTCCTGCATCACAGGTATATCACCTTTATGGAGCAGTGTGGCACAAATGATTCTCCTCCTCTGCTCTGTCTTGGCCCACATACCCCCCCTACACTAATGTGCTTTCTCTCTCCTTTGTTCCTCCTCTCCTCTCCTCCCTCCTCCCCATCGCCGTTAACTTACATTTCACCCCCAACAACCCCCCCCCCCCTTCTCCTTTTTGTCCATCATGACTCTCCTCCACTCTGCTCCTCTCCTTTACTTCCTGACCTGATGCCACCACCGCCTTTACATTATCCCTTCATGCCCTTTCTCCCTTTTCCTCACCCCCCCCCCCCCCCAAAAAAAAAAATAATTTTCCCACAATCCCTCTCCGTCCCTCCATCTCTATCTGGACCCACAGAGCAGCGCGAGGATCAACATCTCGGAGGGATCCTGTCCGGAGAGGATCATCACCATCACGGGGCCGACGGACTGCGTGTTCAGAGCCTTCACCATGATCACATTCAAACTGGAGGAGGTAGATACACACACACACACACGCACACACACACACACACACTTCTGAGCTCCCAGAGGTTTTCCCACACCGCCCTGAGTGAAGTGCATAACCTTTAGTTCCCTACAACATGGCTCCTCTTTGGCAGGGAGCCATTTATTATGTGTCTAATGGGATTGTCTGACCTCAGACACACACACACACACACACACGCACAAAGTGTGAGTGTCTCTCAGGGGAATTTGACACGAGCACTTGGCTCCCTATCTGTACATCTGACTGGCCCTCACTCTCATATTACACTCTGACAGATTTTAGGCCAAAATGACTTTTCTCTTCGGTGGCAGATGAAGGATGTCGGCGTTAAGCTTGCTGACAAATCCGTCGGGACTTCTGCAACAAGCAGCTGCAACATTAGAAAACGTGGAGAGTAAAGACTAATCACCAAGTTTAATAATCAGTCATATTAATTGATACATTTTTGGATTACGGAGCCTTGCTCCCTGCGTTTCCACTTCAAATATCACGAGGCTTTGAGAGCTCGGCAGGATTTCCTCGTTTTTTCAGAGACCTACAGGTGAAGTGTGCGCTGGTTCTCGACTGCTTTGATCGCTGACTGGTCACCAATCTGCCGGCCTTCGCTCTGTTGTATGTTATCTATAATTAAAGCCAGAGAATCTAATTATATATAATCCTGTAATTCTCACTGGGCTCAAAGATAGAGAGATGGTAACTAAAGTCAAAGCAGCTGAGTTATTAAACTGAGGTCACTTAGTGTTTGTGTGCAGCCAGAACAAGCCATCAATGCTCACATTTAATTTACTGTCATTCTCCATTCTTCCTTTCCAAATAAAGGTATAAAAACAGATAAATAAAATAAAAATAAAAAAAGGAATTAATATAAAAAGAATTCTAGTCAATGTTGACCAAATATAACAAACCCTGCTGGAGGGTTATTTCTCACAGGAGCATGCTGAGCATGGCTCAAACAAACAGAACTGTTTTCAATTCAATATGCCAAGCTCAATTTGCAGCCACACACACACACACGCACACACACACACACACGCACACACGCACACACACACACACACGCACACACACACACACACACACACACACACACACACACACACACACACACACACACACACACGTATATATATACTCAAAGCACATAGAAAACAAAATTTCCTCGAGAGGAATGAGTGGGGGGAAGATGGAAGACTATGTTAACAGCTTAAAGTGAGATTGGAGAATCAATGAAATTTGAGGAGTTACTTTGTGAGAATTGGTTCATCTACATGTGGGCTGAATTGTGCCGGAGCAGTTTTTGGCTGGGAACTGGAGAGTGTTGTTGTTGTTTAGGTAAATGTCACACTCTGAGGAATTAAATCCTGGCAGCTGTTTATATAATCTGAGTGATTCTAATGGAAGAAAACAAGATGGATATGAAATGAAAAGACGGATGGACGCTGAGGGTGGAGAGCCGGAGATTTGGGAAGTGGTAGATTGGACAGTGAAGGGAAGAAAATATGAAAGAAAACGATGATTATGAGAGATGGAGGGAATCGGATTCAGAAAGAAGAGCGGTTTGAGGAAAGTTGAGAGCTAGATACAGAAATGAGAGAGAGCAGGTGCTATAAAAAGTTAATGAGATTGGCAGAGAGAGATTATAAAAAGTGTGATGAGGGAATTAAATAAAGAGCGTGAGCGGCGGTCGGTCCTCGGCCCACACGGCTGCTGCTCTGGACTCTCTGACCTCATAACTCCTGAAAATCTGATCCAAGATCTGCCAGAGTCTGCAGAGCTGAAACGAGCGGTCGATACATAGATGAGTCTCTGAGCAGCAAACCGAGATAACCAGTTAATAGTTTCCAGCTTCACATTGTTGATAATTGGCCTCTTTTCCCTTCCTTGAGCTGATATTATTTTGAAGGCGCCGCAGGAGACAGTGTGACACACTTTTATTGTGTTTATCGTGTTCTAACGCGGCTGTCTTGTTTGTCATCACAGTTTCTCTGTGAAGGACTGATTTCTATTTTTTTTATTACTCTCACCTGCAACTGCATTTTGGTTTTATCTTATGAGCTGATCAATGTCAAAGAAAGGCAGTTAGTTTTTTGTTTTTTCACACATTTAAATGGTAAGAAAAAGTTTACAGAAGCTAGTCAGATAAATCGACTTCTATCATTGTCAATATTTGACATGTACCCTTTTTTTTTTTTTGGTAAATCTTTAAAAGGGCTCAGTCGGACCACCGTTGACGACTGCGGATCCCGACTGATGCCAAAGTTTTTCTCAGCGTCACATCTGCAGATTTTTTTTATTTGTTGATCAGACAAAATAATGTGAAAGTGAGTTAGAGGAAATTGTAAGCAACAAAATCAGTAATTAAAATGAAAGAGTCAGGGCGAGGCTGTGTGTGAGAAAATACTACGACAAATGAAAGGGATGTGAAAGCTGAATGGATGATGATGCATCTGTCTAAATAAATGAAAAGCGAAACTGTCAGAAGAAAGACGCCATTAAGGAAAGGAGCAGAAGAAAAGGGAAGGAATAAAACAACTGAAATAGGAGGATTCAAGAAAATATGGAATGGTAGACAGATGGAAAGTCAGAGACGGAGAGAGAAATTGGAGCTGGGAGTCATTTCACATTTCTTTATGGCTTTTCTTTGCGTCATTTTAGAGACGTATGAGTGGAAAACACAAGTTTATGTATCCAGTGGAACAGACGGGAGACTTCAGCAGCTGCCTGTGTTTGCTACCGGGCATCAGCAGAATGTTGTGGCGTTGTTGTGTTTGCAGTGTTCAAGATGTGGTGCAAACTAGTTAGAGGCGTCTTCTGTTGTATTTAAGCGTCTCGATTCAACAATCAGGACAAACCCTTGATACCGTGTCTACACCTGTGTCTGCGTTTAAAAGTGTAGTCGGGCTCTGCTCTTCTTTTTGCTTCCATATTTTCATTACCAGCATGCAAACGATCTTGGGATAGTTGTTTTGCTTTAAAAGCTAACAGCTAAAACATTAGCATCCGATGACGAGCGTGAAAGAAATCTGCTTGATCCGTGTCGACCGGAAATTAGCGACTCAAAACTTTTAAGTTTTTCATCACATTGTCTCCTCTACAACGGCAAAAAAAGGAAAACTGGGTCACCGTCATCGTCCTCCTGCAGTTTGTACTTATCTTATATCCAGAGTCGTCAGCTCAGCATCATGAAAGAGGGACAGAGCTGACTGTCAGTTACTGTGACAAAAACAAGGGAGGTGGGGAATAAAATCTCCTTTTTTGTTTTATTTTATTCATTTTTTTATGCATGACATGATCATATAAATAAATATGTGCTGGGCCGCCCCAAAGAGGGAGGGAGGGAGCCGTTTTATTCAGAGCTTGTTCGTCTGATTGGCAGCGCAGACAAGATGGTGCTGCTCTGAACGCTTCAGATGCAGCTGAGCCTCGAGTCCAGCTCGGCCCCAAAGATCGAACCGGTCGAATTAAGACCGGGTGATTTAGTCCACCATTTATTACCTGAGTTAATTAAACAGCGAGGAGGGGGCGGGGTAAGAAAGGATGAGGTAAAAAAAAGAGTGATATCACACAGGAAAGAGGTGATTCGAGCCGCCAAAGGGGGAGATAGTATGTAATGAGAAAATCAGGTTAGGGAAGGAAATAAAGGAGGGAGGAAGAGCTGAAGGGGAAAAGGAAAGGATGTAAATAAGACAGTGGGGGCGCGAGAGAGATGGAGGGACGAGGCTGACAGGTGGGGATGGAGTCCGGTAAGAGGGAGGTGAGGACAGTCTGCGGACTCAGCAGCAGGATTTCAGCCAGAAACTATGAGCCCGGGTTGTTTCAGGCAGTCTGAAGTCCAGACTGGATCCGCCTGATCGTGAGTGAATACTGAATTCTTTCCTCTGCAGACGTCCGAGCGTTAGTATGACCTCACGGTCCGGTTGTGTTGTCAGGCGACATCTAGTGGATCGGTGACGTAGATCACAGATGACAAAACCCGCGTCATTCCCACGTCAAAGTAGTTCACGGTGTTTCAAAAGTTCACGATCTTTGTCGTTACGAATGTAACCATGACAACAAAAATCATCTGTTTGGTTAGTTTAGTTTAGAAACACAACCTGCCAGCTTTTGTTAAAACTAACCAACGCAGGCACAACAAGCGGCCTTCATGAGTAATGCCTTCATCATGGCGATGCCAGCCGCCGTTAAATGTGATGGGTCAGAATCATCATCTGAACAGTTAATCAGGTTAACTTCTGTACTCGATTAAAACAGAAAAGGACGAAGAAAGAACTCAAATCAAATCCAATCCAGTTATGAAATGACAATCATCGCTGCAAAACACTGCTAGGAAACGATCGGAGGATGAATCTGTCTGTTTGGAACACAAGAAAACACTTTACAAGGCGCACAAAAAGATGAAACATTCACACAGTTCAATATTTTCCTGACATGAGAGCTGCCCACTCGTCAAATCGTATGTGTGTGTGGAGAGAATGGAGGTCGGGGGGGGGCAGAGATGTTTGACCGGGGCAGAGTCAGTCTGTGATCTGCATCGGAAATAAAGGAATGACGGACAAGCGTGGAAATCGTGTGTTCAATCAACGCTAACCTCGGAGCCAGCTGGAGTTTGGCGTCTAACCAGCACAATCTCTTTTTACTGTGTAAAAGATAAAATAAGATGAGACAGAGGCAGCGACATGACGTGACTTTATCACATTTTAAATGCACACTGAGTGAGAAGAACCAGTCATTACAGCTAAATTACAGCAAAACAACTGGAAATTAAAAATTTCATTTCCGTTCATTTTTCATTTGAGAAAACAGCAAAAAAACCAAAAAAAAAAAAAAAAAAAAACCTGCGAAGTCCAGTGCAATTGTCATGAATGCTTAAATTTCCAGTCCTGTTCTCACGCCAGCCACCTTTCTGTAAATTATTATTATTATTTTTAAAATGTCAGGAAGACAAACCCAACTAAACACCACAGGGCACCCAGAAACATCAGAAATGACTAATGGCTAACATCAGCGCCCGGCTAAATTAGGTTAGCGTGAATAATGCAAAACGTTTCCTCTTCCATCCTGCTTTTTATTATAGTTTTATACTGTACGACACAACTACAGATTTAAAGAGGCAAACAAACCATCAGAATGACATTTAATTGGACGGAAGAACAGAAGATACATGAAGGCATCAGGCTAAGCTAACTTAGCGTCAGGTTGTGTTGATAAAAGCTCAGACAAACATGTAACTTACAAACACGTCGTCTGTCAAATGAAGTGGGTGGTTCATTTTTTAGAAAATGAAAATATTCACTAAATCCCAGAATGCTTTGCTCTGCTTTTGCAATCACACACACACACACACACACAAAAAAACCTCAACTCACAGCACTGAAGTAAAATAATGACGGCTGATAAGTGTTGAGTTTCTGAGGGAGGGGCTGCTTAAGAGTGAAGCTCGGGAGCAAGATTAGGGCGAAGAACAAAAGAGGAAGTTCTTCCGTTAATACCTTCATCTGCGTCTATTTTTATCTGCCTGCCACTTTGACCTTTTTGTGGAGAAATGATGAAAGCTGTCATGCTGAACTCTTTTCTCCGCCAGGTGACAAACACTCGGTGTAACTTTTACATTATTTATTATTTTTAAGGGTGTCGTTGGTTTTAATAAATGAATTCCATAGAAACCTGATTCATCTGAAGATTCTTCCTCCTCCTGTATTGAATCTTTGATTTATTCTTAATTTCAGTTTAATCTGTGACTTCTTACCGTCGTGGTGACAACTGTGGGAATTTCTTTCCATATGTGTAAATAACCTTTATGTGAAAGTTATTTCCTTTCTGTGAGGGAATAACATAGAGAATTTAGAGGAAGCTTAATATCTCTAAAATCTCTTTTCTGTCATCTATTTATTTTCTTTCAATGAGAAAATTTTTATTTCACCACCTTCCTGCTACAGATGGTAGAAATATTAAACCGTGAGATGTTGTTGGAAAGAGAAGAAAAGGCTGACCATCTTTTGTTGGTCGACACCTTTCAGCCTCCAACTTGGATTTTATATTCAGTGGATTTTTTGGTTTGGACTGTCTTTTGATGAGCCCTCACCGGAATAATCCGTCCGCTCCTGCTGACAGATGTTAGCGATTAAACCGAGCGACGCAGTGAGGTGGAACGCACTGATCAGGAAGTTTATTCAGTTTCCTCAGACAGATCTGAAGCCCCGCCGGTGTAACCTTCTCTCTCTCTCTCAGGACCTGGCCGCCTTGGTAGCCAACGGCACGGTGACCAGCAAACCGCCGGTCACCCTCCGGTTGGTGATCCCGGCCAGTCAGTGCGGCTCCCTCATCGGGAAAGGCGGGTCCAAGATCAAGGAAATCCGAGAGGTGAGGAGGGGGAAGATTTCCAGATGTTCATGATATTGATATTGATATTGATATGATGATATTATCGACTTTTGCAGGGAGACAGAAAGAATACAAAATGTTTGGTCATCTCAAGACACATACCTTCCAAGCTGGAGACTTTTCAGACTGAAACCTTCTGCAGTAAATCACTAAAAAAATGTTCCCGGACGAAAGACTCTCACAGCCGCGTTCTTTAAAAGAAAAAGAAAAATACAAGGACTAAACATTATCAGTATGAAATAAGACCCTGAAAACAGGCTGCACGGTCAAGTGACAGTCAGTTGGTTGGACTTGTCTCCATGGAAACAGGAGTCTCATAGCAGAGACACAAAGCGGTTGAAAAAAGTCCAGAAACCTGAATTGTCACGAAGGGTGAGGGAGTGTGATTCCCTGATTGTTTTTTTTTTGTTTGTTTTTTTGACCTTCTGACATCCAAACAAAACTTTTCTTTCTGTTCAGTTTGATCCTGAGGTGGAGACGCTCACTGTGTGTGTGTGTGTGTGTGTGTGTGTGTGTGTGTGTGTGCGTGCAGACGACGGGTGCTCAGGTGCAGGTGGCAGGTGACCTCCTCCCCAACTCCACAGAGAGAGAGGTGACGATATCAGGGAGCCAGGACGCCATCATCCAGTGTGTCAAACTCATCTGCACCGTCATCTTAGAGGTATGTAGATACTTACGGCTTCCATGTTCCGCTGTGGATGAGAAGCTGAAGACGCACCATCGTCTTCCAGGCGTACACGCAACAGCCTGACAAATTCTTCGAATCATTTCATTTCATTAACTAAAAACCATCCAAACATAATAAAATAAAAGTTACTTAATGTGAATTAAATTAAAGGCCTCAAACGTTAAATAAAGTGGGGAACTGACTCTGTGAGTCTGATCTTCTCTGGCAAGTGAATTAAAGGCGGCTGTGTCCTGGTTCACAGGGGGAAATAACCCGGAACCTGAAGGTTTGAAACAATCATCAACAGGAACCGTCTCGTCGAGCATTCGGGTCTGTTCAGGTTCCTCTGAGTTCTCTTTGTTTGGACACTTGAATTTATATGAATGTCAGCTCGGTACCTGAAAGTTTTTGCCTGATTTAGACTTTGAGTGTGTGCGGCTTCTTCCTCGATCGCCGGTGTTTTTTTATTTGGTCTCCAGTCACATTCAATGCCAGATTTTTGCAGAGAAAGAAAACTAATAAGGTAAATTGTGAAAATATTTCCTGTCAGTTAGAAGATGAAAAAAAAAATCCTCTCATTTCAGTGAACTCTTCTTCAGGCTTTGATTGAGTTTAAATCGTTTCATTTAGTTTGCTTCGTCATGTAGGAAGAAACGGAGTTCATTCATGCTTTCATATCAACATTTATTCAACACAACGCAAAGGTTTTTCTCTTAATTCAAAATAAAAACCTCTGCTATAATCTTCAGAAAGGGGAGACATGATTGTATCATAGTTAATCAGAGGCAGCACTCATTAACGTGAGCTACGTCTCGGAGATTAGAGGCAGAAACTGAGGAATCCAAATCTCCGGCAGCTCGTCGGTATTCCGAGCACCTCAATCTGGGGATGGGAGAAGAAAACGCTGACCTGAGCTAAACTCATTCACTTTCAAGTGCCGGTGCAATCAAAGAGTTTACTCCGCCGACGTGAAGCTCCGTCCCTCCATTCACACCTCGTGTTTGATCTGAAGTCCGAAGCCTTTTGATCTGCTTATGCTCTGATAGACTGCCGTCTCTGTCTCCCACCCAGTGCATGCTGGGATGGGACACAGCCTGACCCCCCCCCCCCGCCCATCAAAATAAATAAACGAGGAATGTATTTCTCTGTGAGGTCCTGCTGTCTGCTGGACTCTTCCTGTATTAAACTTTCCGTCAGTTCATTGTTTGATAACTCGGAGCGTCTCTCCTGCTGACCGCCTTGATGAATAACTCAGAACTTTACTTACTTATTTATGGAAGTGAACGGCCCCCCCCCCCCCATTCATTCATTCATTCATTCATTCATTCATTTATATATTGTCCTTCTTTCTGTGTTTATGTTCTTCATGACTGTTGTGTATATTTGGTCTCAGTCAACGATAAAATATATTTCAGCAAATGAGAAAAACGGATAAATCTAAACCAAAACCAACTTAAAGTGCTGCAGTTTCCATGTTCAACGAGCCCGGTCTCATTCGGACGATGACTGATGTGGCTGCAAACTCACCGACATTTCATTCAGAAGCTTCTTCTCTGCAACACGAAATCCATTTTTTATCAGCGTAACAAGGAAAAGCTGTTAATGAACCTCCTAAAATCATCACAACCAAAATATAATAACACGACATCCATCTCAGCAGCGGAGACGCTGTTAAAGCTTCTCATATTCACGCTCACCTCTCCAAACCTAAACTGATCCAAGAGTCCTGCAGTAAATCCTCCTTCATGAACGCAGAGGAACACAGATATTTCCCATTTCCACCAATAAGGCCCGCTAAATAACAGGCAGTTATTCAGCTCCGGCCTGCTGGACCTAATAAATAAAGTGTGAATGAAGAACTTCTTCTCATTTGAAAGAGCACGTCGGTGAACAGAGTGGAGACTCTGCTGATTTCTGAGCACAGTGTCAGCGTGAAACAGATTTAGTCCCATGAAAATGCAATTTCGAGGAGATACGGTTGAACACACACGGCCTCCCAGAAACATATTTGTAAAAGGTGAGTGTGTTTTGCAGGATGCGACAGCGGCATTAACTTGTTGCATTAGATAGCGCAGCGCAAACTCATATTTAAGTTGAGCCAAATCACAAGAATTTAACCTCCGAGCGGTTCACGGCGTGATGGATCTGACGTCAGGGGAGCTCGGCTGTAATAAAACCGCTCGACTCGCAGCGCACAAGGCGATGACTTCCCTCATTTCACACACACCAGAGCCAGCTGTAAACAACAGCCTCTGCAAAATGAAATCACGCTGCTCCTCATCAGAAGTATGTTTAATTTCAGCTGCAAAAAGAAAAGATGATGCTCCGGCAGCAACATCAGAAACATCAGCCTCTGATTTATTTCTGGAGACGAGGTTAAATGCTACGATGAGAGTTTTAAAAGAAAGAAAAGCAGATGACAGGAAGAGCCTGCATGATAGCTGTAAAGTCACGTTTGTGTTATTTCTGCTCCTGTTTGCAGAATGTGTCTTCCATACAGCGAGTTCTGCCGACGAGCTGCAGGGAAAACTGTTTCCCAGAATGCCGCGTGCGTTGGCTCGGGCGGGAAAGGTGCAAAACGCGTGATTAGATTGTAGGACCATAAATCAAACTCAACACAACCATCGCTGCTTTTAACACAAAGTGCCGGAGTAACATCTATAGCTTTCTATAAATATGCATGCAACTCACGTCGTATCCATCATATCGGAGATAAACATCACTGATTGGGCAAATCAGATTTAGCAGATAAGAAATGTTGCCTCATTACGTAGGCAAAGTGATGTATCAGAGTAATCTCACTTTCCAGGCTCAGCCTCAGTCTCCGTACTTTTTCCTCCAGGATGAGTTTATTCACATTTATAATAATAGTTCTGAGCACGTACTTATCAAGAGTCCCAGAATGGCTCCTGGGCGTCGTGCTGAAAGTTCAACCAGGACTGAAATTCACCTCCACCACAGGAGGAGGACCTGAGAGGCAGCGCCGGCTTTCCCTCCCAGAGGAGGAATGTTAGATGTTGCTGTTTTTCACGACACGTGTGACAGTCCGTCAGAAAGCAACAACCGCCCAATCAGGAGAGAGTCCAGAGCAGGGCGGCTCCACCCTCTCCTCCAAATCTGGTTTCATCTGGTTTCATCACCAAGATGACGACCACCAAATGACGAGCCGGAGGGTTTAGAAAATTTCACGACGGGACGCTTTCTGATGCTGACGTTCTTTTATCGGTGACACTTCATGTGATGTGAGCACACGTACATGGTCCCAAAGAGACGTGCAACACAAAACAATACAAAATTAGATCAGCTCACATCACAACACCAAAACTACTGCAAGGAAAACTGTTCTCCGATTCATTTTACCTGTTTGACTTCAGTAAAGATATCTGGCTGTGAGACTCAGGCCATCCAGAGAGAGGTGACTGGATATATTATCTCTAAAGTCAACAGAGTTGATTAAACAGATTTCAGGGATTCAGCAGTCCCGTCATTTACATTTCTCCAGTTTGTGACGAGGGTGGAAATCACGAAGAAGAAACCAAAAACCATCTGAATGGGGTTTTATATCCCCTCCTCAGTTCAGCCATCTCTTTTGATTGGCTTCCTATTTTCTGAGTGATCAAATAAAAAATACGGGAGATTTCAGATTTATGATCGGAGGACAGTCTCCCTTCAAACTATATGGGCCCGTTAAAAGTAGGACTAATTTTTTTTTTTCCTCTCTCTCTCTTTCAATCCTCCGTCTGCAGTCGCCGCCAAAGGGAGCGACGATTCCCTACCGACCCAGCCCGACCCCGGGAACCGTGCTGCTGGCGGGAAACCAGGTGAGGGGAAGTCACGTCTCGACATCATCAGGCCCTCAAAAACAGCAAAGACCAAAACACTGAATATACAATCAGGAGAAAAAAGTTCAATCAGCAGGATACATTTTTTTAAATGATGGATGGAGCTTCCTGACTCGTGCAGGTTTTAGCGAGATATCCAGCGATGAGAGCAGAAAGGTAAAAGAAGAAGGAGGTGAGAGAGTCTGATGGTTAATTGGATGAATAAAGGAAAAGATGGATGGAGGCATGTAAAATCTGATTTATAGACAAAGGGAGGAAAGGAGGGATGAGAGGAGGAGGAGAGCGAAGGCACGGGTGGATGGATTAATGGGTCCAATAGGTGGGTGGGTGGATGGAGGGAAGGAGAGATGATGGATGGATGTAGAGGAGGACGGAGGAACGAACGTGCCGATACATAATTTAGTGTCAGAAAATTTGCTTTAGTTTGCAATTTGAACGTTAGAATAGACACTTTGCCTTTTTGTTCACACACACACTTGTTAAACGTCTGTTTGATAGGTCATGCACGGTGAATGGCAGCTCCTGTCACCACACGCCATCACAAAATCATGTGTATTCATTATAAGTCATGACTATTCATCAGTGAGATGTGGATATAGATGCTGGAGAAGTCAGCTGTCAAGCTGTCAATATCACGGAAGGACATTTTTAAAAAAACACACGGAAATGAATCTGAGTTTCAGTTTTCATAGAAAATAAAGATGAGGGGAAACTCAGAGGGAGCGACGGGGGAGGGATCCGTCCTCCGAGCTGGACCAGATCAGTCAGAGCGTATTTGGAGGTAGAAGTTTCACAGAAGCTGAGTTTAAAAGCTTATAAAAGTGCTCTTCGGCAGACTCATGAACCTGCACAGGGTTTGAAGATTATATCCGCCGTCACTCTGCTGCCTCCGGATTTAAATTTTATGGATGGAGTTGTTTAAACTCTCCTGTCGTGCACAAAAACTGCTTTCTTACAATTTACTTTCCATTTAGTTTCACTTTTTGGTAAATATCTTTTTTTATTTATCATTGTTAATCAAACGATCCCATAAAAGGGCCACAGTCGACCTCAGTCAGCGTCTGATTTTTAATCATCTATATTATTTTCAGTCAGATTGGCCGCTGTTGATGGCCGTTGATGTCTGACGGCAGATCTAATAGTTTGTGTAAACTCTCTGTGGAGGACGAAAAGTCAGCTGTGTTGATGCAACGCTGACGCAATGAGAAAAAAAAATGAGTATCAATAGTTTCATCCTGCTCCACCTGAGGCTGCTGCGATCAGGACGTCTGCTGGGGCCGTTCGGGGGCTGCAGCTGATTCACACAGAGACCTAATTGAGTAGCATACGGTGCTAATTTAGGCAATTATGTCATGTGATTCAATTAATGTAGTCAAGACTGGAAAAGAAAATCCAGATTGGCTGTGTGTACACCGACGGAATGGAAACATCACAACTTCCTCCCTGAAGTTGGTGAATAATGGATATGAGAAAAGTGGGAAACGTGCTTATTAGCTCACTGACACTGAATTCGGTATGAAATTTCATAAAAGTGTTGAAATGTAATATTTGAATGTTTTTTAGTTGAAGATCATGTGCAGAGCTGCTTCAGCATGGCTGTGGTGTTTCTGGATCTCCTGTTTTAAGCTCATGGGACTCAGTTTCCACCATCAACTGGTACAAAAAAAAAAATTATTTCGTTCTCTCTCGTACAGAACTGATGGAATTTGTGTGATCCAGATATGCTGACCTGTTTTAGCTCTAATTAGCTCCAATCTTCATCTTTGAAGGTTTTTTTTTTTGCCCCCCTGTAGGTTTTTGAATGCACGTCGAGCTCTGAGGAGTTTTAACGAACGGAAACTCAGATGCTTAATTGGTTGAAGAAATCTCACTGTGTGCGTTCAGCCTCGACGAGGCGTTGAAGCTTAGCGGCGTGCAGGTTGTCATTTGGTCAGTGTGAGCTGAGGATGATTTTCCCTGACAGAGTGGCACATCTGAGATCTGTCTGTACTTGGTCACACATCAGTGAACTGTAACAGATATTGTTTGGAGATTTAGCCGCCTGTGTGGTTGGACGTCTCCCGGCACTGTTGTCTGGGGCATTTGATTATTTATGGCTGAACGCTGTGCGGCTCTAAGGTGTCACGATAGTCGACGGTGGAATAAACACGTCCCAAATACAGAGAACAAGTTCAAATTGAGCTTCAGTTCACTTCAAACTCGCATTTTCTCATCTGAAAAGTTAAATCAATACCACACCAGAGAGGATTCAATTATATAGCAGTGCATCAAAAAGTTTCTGCCACTTTCATATATATATATATAAATTTCTATAAAAGAAGAAACTGAAATCTTGGGGATTAAAAAGAATCAGCTTTTTGCTTTAGCAGTCACCTCCAGGTCTTGAATCTGTAACAGGTCTAGAAGAAGCCTCATTTTCCGCAGGATGGAAGAGGAGAACTGAGCTCATTAGTCCACATTAACACTGCAATAGTTTTGGTTATTAAATAACTGGAATATGTTGTTGAAGCAATAGGAAATTATGAACCCGGCAGGTCCGTTGCTTTTGTTGAGTCGATGCCGGTCAGACTTTGTCCATTTTTACGAAGCTTTTGGTTGTGTTACGTCTCACTACACCTTTCACAACATGCTGATTAATATCAGCCAACGTGACCTCAGAGATTTGGCCCAATCCTAAAATCAGGAACGAGGACTCGTTCCTTTTGGGTGACTCCTCGCTGTTTATATTTGATTTCCAGTAAAGTAAAGAAATTGTGACGTCAGTAGAACCAACTTCATCAGGACATGACATGAAAACGGCGCTTCCTCCTGATCCAGAGATGGCTGCATCACTAAAACGACATAAGTCACACTGAAAAAAAAAACGTTCCCCTCGTTGGCCGTGACGGGGATTTGTGAATGACTCGCTTTGCCGGGTTCTGCAGTGTGTCGCTTGTTGTTGTTGTCTGATAATTGTGAGTCTGCCCGAAGCCCTGACTGTGCTTGTGTCTCTCTGTGCCGGCTGAAGGTGTTCGAGGCGTCAGACTTTGGCTCTCACCCCCTGTTCTCAGTGGCACAGGGAGGAGTGGACCTGCAGCAAGTGAGTATGGCCGCCTGGGGTCAAGGGTCAAGGGTCGAAGGTCAGAAGGTCCAAATGCCTTTTTCTTTTTTTTTCTTTTTTTTTTGTGAAAATGAAACACAGTCAAGTCAACATTAGCGAGCAAGTGATGGAGGAAGGCCTCTGATCAGAATAATCCTCTTTGGTCAGCAGGTTGATTTATTTTTTTTACACAATATGGACACAAAGACCAAAAACACACAAATAACTGAATTTAACAGTCTTCCTGCTCAGCAGAGCTTCAACTTATTCAGGAGTGGCGGCCAAAATACTTCCAATACCAAACAACCAGCAGCTGCTTTGAGGCATTCATTTAACAAACCTTATCTTTGTCAGAAGAGCAAAGATAGGATGTTTGGTTTGTGCCTGAAATAAATGAAAATGAGTGAATGTGTGTATCTTACAAAAATAAACAATTTGGAAAAATGATTAAAATCTACATTAAACCAGAATTACTTTTTTTTTCTCTCCAAAATGTCGGCAATAAATTGGCAATAAAAAAACTATTGAAGTCTTTTCCTCAGTATTTGATTCTATTTGTGTAAATCTAATCTGAATCTGCAGAGCTGTGCCGCTGATGTCGAGAAGTGGCAGTAAATACAGTAATGAAGGAGCGATGAAGTGTCAGACAGCTGCAGCGCTGCCGACGTCTTTACGTCACGTTTCGTTTGAACGTCTCGTTTTTAAAAACAAAAATGTCGTCAGAGAGAAAAAAATTACGCAATAAGTTTAAAGACTCAAGATGTCTAGATATTTCCTTCATATCAGCTTCTGATGGTCGGAGGGTCAGACAGATTAACAGCCCCACATCGTCGGGGGCAATAAATGTGACTCTTCTTTGTCTTCTTTACACAAAAAAGCTGGAAAAGAAAATGCAGTTATCTGTTAACCGAGGCTGAGAACAGAGGACGGCCGTGAAAGAAAATTTGAAACCAAAGAGATAAAGAAAAGAACTGGAAGGTGACAAATGAAGATTGGCTGGACAGAAAAAAAAAAAAAAAAACGTAAAATAAAAGCTAAGTGAAGCGAATCAGGAAACAGAAGAAGAAAAAGTGCACACAAACACAAGAGTGCAGCACCGATGATCCAATACAGCACGTTTACAGAAGTGTCAAATGTAGAACTCTTTCCTTCCCGCTGCCATCAGACTCCTAAACTGAAGTTACTAATTGCATCGACTACGACGACTGTTACACTTCATCTGTTATTGTTCTTTCTATTTTTGCTGTCCTGTCTGTTTTTTTTAAACCTTTTTAAAAAATTCTATAAATGCGCACATTAATTTTACGGGAAACGTGTTTCTTTACTGTACATGACAATAAACACCTTTAATCTTTTAAGGCGCTGTGAAAATACACACACACACAAAAAAAAGCAGCCAGACAGCCTGATCTTTATTTTAGAGTTAATTTTGCTGCATTTCTTTTCCTTTTTTTGGAGCCTCATCTGTTCCAAACGAGCTTCGAGTTGAAGTAGACTGATTACTGTTTTCCCCGGAGAGCAAAGAGAATTTCATTATGTTAAACTGCACGGTGACGGATTTGAAGTGGAGCTTCACTAGTCCAGGTCTAAAGTGGAACAGTCCCAACCCTCCGTGATGTCGCACATCAATCTGAGAGCTGCTCATCAGGAAAATAAATCAGTGAGAAGGAAGGACATTTTCACATAGACTTCAAGGGCCATAAGGTTCTGACTCTGTCTGGATTCTCACGTTAAACCTGTAGAAACACATTTACAGACTTTTATAAAATATAGTTTCAGTGAGTGATTCATTTTCATTTTTTTTATTTAACTTTTTAAAATTAGCTTTCTACAAACTGAGTATCAAGCCCAGCCCCTTTGACCATTTTTGGATCATCAGGGAGTTGGAGGCGGAGCCAACATCCATATTTATTCTGCTTTGTCACTCGGTGACGCGGCGCCTCGACCAATCACTTCCTGGTAGATCACGTCGATGTGAACATGTTTCCACCGTCTACTCAGCGATTTTAAAATAAAAAAAAAAAAAAGGCCTCCGAGGACTGGAGCCCCCCGTGTGGTGTTTAGGCATCTGATAATCCGTGAGACTCCTGAGGGACCTCCTTAGTTGGATTTAATATCTGAACCACCCCCGAAATGTTCCGTCTGAGCATCCATTAAATTGGCCGGCGGGGCTTCAGCCAGACTCCCTGTAGGTTTGGTTAGGTCGGACTCAGCACAGCAGGAGGCCACTTTGCTATCAGTGCCCCCCCCCAACGCCAAGGAGAGAAAACCATCATGTGTTGTTTTTGTTGTCAAAGACTTTGTTTCTGTACAGATTTAGGCTTAACCTTTTTTTTTTGCCCCTGAACCAGGAAAGCATTCATCTTGGCGCTGTTTCAGGACAGCGTGATGAATCGTAGGCCGGCTCAGATCACACCGTTACGATGAACCTACAGATTCCCTCCAGAGAAAATGTGACGTTTTAGAGCTTTTGTTTTAAAAAATATATATATCTCAGGGTTATTTTGTGATCTAATAAAAATACAGCAGATTTCAGGTAAACGCTCAGGATGGTGGGTCCATGTGGGCGTGGCTGTTTAGTTGTGATGTCACAAACTCCCAGAAGGACCAACGGCTCATTTTCTGAATCCAGGCAGACTTTTGATACTTCACTGTCTAATCTAACCTAAACGTGATTGAGAATTAAAAAAACAGACATCATACAAAATGGGGCCTTTTTAAAAATGTAGACTAGAAATCATTAGATTACTTTAATTTGTCTGATTCTCTTTTTCTGAAACACATCCTCTTTCATTTTTGATTTCTCAAAAACCATTAATTTCTCAAAAGTGGAAGTGAATATTGGTGTTGGGAAATGAAGGCTGCGATGTTTGTTTTCTCAACTTCAAACTAAATTATAGAGAATTCAATTAAATGGCTTCTTTCCCTGCAATTTTTCTCCTCCCTCAGTGAACCGTGCAAACGCTGCTTCACAAATAGCTTTCATGTCAAGGGCGAAGCAGCGTGTTTAGATTAGACTGTCCATAACGGAGCGTCCTCAGGTTTCTAACAGCAGAGCGTGTCACCATCATTAGCTAAGTGTCCTTCAACCAGCCAGTGAACTCACAGTCGCTGCTTACACAATTATTTCAAGTCAGGCTATAGAGAAGAGCCCCGGGGCGAAAATTCCTCATTTATTTAAACACTTTTCACTTACGTGTCTCCGAGAGCCGAGCGTGTGAGGGTGTTGATGTGCAATGGCTTCTGTCAGAGCCGTCATTGGAGCCGGGTAGAAACGGTTGTTTTTTCCCTGAACAGCTACAGATGTCGGGTGACGAATTAAAGCCTGTGTGGATGACACAGTCAGGTTTAACTTCAACTGTTTCTCATGTGACAAAACTAAATCAAGGATTGCATCACATTCATGAATTCCTCAACTTTATCCGCATCGAGGAGATGATTATTCTTCCAGGGTGATTAAGCTCAGTCAAGACTGGAAGATCTCATCTCTGGGTTGTTGTTGTACTTTTGTCTGATTTCAACTTAAATGAAAAAAATATGAAATGACGTCTTTTTATTTTCAGGCAATCTGATCAGACAGCTAAAGGTCCACATGAAACTAAAACTTGGACCCAGGAGGAATTCCAGGCGTTGCATTGATGCCAGTTCAGCGCCAGTTCAGCTAAAATCCAGAAGTAGACTCAGCAATGATGCTCTTTCCTCGTCAGGTTTCAGAAAAAAGCCTGAAGCCTTTACGACTGAGTTCCGCACTTTTTGGAGGTTTGGCTCCAGTTATCAAACAACAGACAGGCGCTGACGTTGAGTGACCAGATTAACCATCAGAACTGACTCCACGGGAAAGCTTGATGATTAAAATCTAATTAATTTTGAAGTCACCCTTAAAAAAAAAAAGCCAAACAGATTATTTCCTTCTATGCTTCTTGTTTCGCCGTTGCGCTGAGTTGTGCACGCCCTCCACCGGCTGATTCACTCTCGGGCCGCTGAGGACTGACTGATTTGGTTGATGGAGAGGCATTTGGACGCTCAGAGCTCAGAACCTCGGAGCTGACACGGTCAGATTAGCTGGACATAGAGGACGGACTGACAGACGGACGGCAGAGACGGGCAGCGGAGGACAGAACATCGCTTTACTCCATCACACTCTGCAGCACACTGACAGCTCCCTGTTCTCCTCAGCCAGCTGTAGCTAAGTGGTGTGTGTCTGTCTGTGTGCGTTTAAAACAGTGTCTGTCAGGCACCGAGGGGCCTTGGGGGTGTCAGGTGAAGAAACAGTAACACAAGCTAATGGAGGCTCAACGGGGCTGATGGGAGGAGGAGACGGATGGCCGACGTAGAAAAGAGGAAACTACAGGAGCTCCTCTGGCTGCTGCGTCACGGAGTTTTGTCTCTTTGTGGGAAATGTGCAGAGACTTCATTGTCCTGCAGATGGAGTTGAAATTCACACTTTACAGAAGCAAGAAATGTCTCCAAATGGAAAGATTAAATCAAGAAGATACTTTTAAATTTGACCAACAAAGAAACAGACTTCAGTGCTCACAGCGAAAGGAAAGAAGTGCGGACTGGGAGGAAAAGTTCTGAAGACAGTGTGGAATGTGACATTCTTAAGATTCTGAGTTTCAGGTTTTCATTTCAAAGAAAGTGTGTTTGGAGGAAATTTCAATTGACTTCCTCCAATATGGCCGCCAGAGGCTTCAGGAAAAGGAGGGCAAATAAGTAAATAATGAAAGGAAAAGCCCCGCGGGCCGACCCCGGATAAGCGGATGAAGACGGATGAAAGGGAAAGGTCAAAGGTGGAGAAAATAAAGGAAGTCGATGGGACGGAGGTTTGGGAGGACGACATGAAGAGAAGCGATAAGTGCTTATTATTCTTCGCTTCCATTCGTGGAACGACGGCGTCATCTGTTTACATGGAGTTTCTGCTGAAATCACTCATGTTCTCTCTGCTGACAGATTCATCAGCACTCGTCACGTCTCCGGGATTTAACATTAATCTTCATTTCAGGATTTTAGCAGGGCGGATTTCTCCCTGATATGATCAAACGGAAATTAGCTGCGATTAAGCGTTTGGACGCTGACAGACGTTAAGTACGTCAAGTAAGTGAAGAAGTCGGGATCCAACAAAGTTTGGAAAGGAAATGTTTGTATGAGGAAAGTCGAGCCGATGGATCAGAAATTGTGAAAGTAAATTAGATAAGAAGGAGCAAATGTGCGTTTCACCTTTTAGCATTGATGATCAGCTGACCTTCCTGCTCCATATAAGAATTTATTACAGATCTCATTCAGACTCCTGATAACACAGAACTTTGGTTCATCAAGACCAGGAAAGATGTGAATTCCTGAAGTAGACCACCAAAGTCATTCATTTTTAAACACATGAAGCGTAAACTGAAACAAAAATCGACTGAAGTGAGAACTTAAAACCAACATGAAGGAAAAACATAAGAGAAAAATAAGGATGTGAGTCTGCTGGAGCGGACTTATCGTTCAGTGTTTCCTCCAATGTTTCCTGTGGGAGAGGAGATAAGGAAGGAAGCATCGAAGCTCCCTTCCGTATCACTCAGACAGGTCAGCCGCCTCTTATCGTGGCAGCCATTAAGATACTTCTGGGTCATTTCACCCTGTGAGGAGGCAGGAGCGAGTCTTCTGGAACAGGAAGTAACGACTTCGTCCTCATCAGTTCTCACCAGATTAAAAGCTCCACTCAAGTTCCACAGGTGCTATTTTTACTTTGACGCCGTGTGATCGGACAAAAGACAGAGAACTGAGGAGCTGAAGTCTTAAAGGTCAAAGGAAGCTTCAACATTTTGGCCAGTCGTCGTCTTGTTTTATCTCCCGTTGAGTATTTGACCCCAGAAAGCTTTTGTGGTTTGTTTGTGTTAATATCTCTCCTCCGTATTCAAGTTTCATTTCATCTGGACCTCTTTTCATTTTTATTTTTTTATTTGATTTAACATCTTTTCCTAATGATCTGAGAGCTTCAGTCAGTCCAAAATAAAATATAAAATAAAATATAAAATATTTAAAATATTTTCTGCTGTCAAACGCAAATATAGTTTTATTTGTTTTATTTCAAATTTTGGGGAGGATAAATTGAAATGTTTGTGACATGAACATGCAGATAATTGTTTTGCGCCGCTCCTTCATGTTCATCTTAATATTCTGGATCTCCCAAAACATCTTTTTTCTGTATTCATTTCATTTTTTCCATTCGCCGTTTGTTGTTCCTTCGCCATCTCCGGTCACTTCTATATGAAGAATCTGATGAATATTCACGAGAGCGGCGCGTTGATAATTAATATGTGTATTAATAACACTGGAGACGGAGGGAGGGTCATTATCACAGCTGATGCTGAGCTGCCCCGACCGTCATTAACGCTGAGGAGCAGGTGTTTCTGGAGGCTGAGAGGATTCATTACTCCGTCCAGACGAACACAAATAAAGATGAGCCGCTGTGGCCTCGGAGAGAAAACCGTCCTCGGAGAGAAGCTAAATCTGCTCAATGACTCTTCGCACAAATGTTCAGCGAAGAGACGAGCGGCACATCCATCCACACTGGCTGACAAATTTATGGCATTTAGGGCAAAAAAACAAAATGTTAGAAATCTATTTTATCATAAACTTTTAATGTTAAAGTAGCTCAACAGATTCCTGCATTCATAAATTAAAAACAAGCCCACAGATCTAATGAGCTCGAGCTCAGGTGACATCCGGCGTTCACAGTAAAGATGATAAAGTTGGATCCGGTTTTAATCGAACCACAGATATGATTGTTTGTTTGTGCTTCAGAGGACCAAGCTGAGACTCTGAAGATTTAAGGCCCTCAGTTTGAACCGTTGATCCACCTGTTGGATCATCACCGTCCGGGAACAACGACCAGATTTGGAGTTGGGACAAACCTCAGTGGTTTTTACTTTTATATGCTGAAAGCAATCAGGTGTCACAATAAGATGCTTCACAAATCATCGTTATTGTTATTATCTGAAATGCCAAACACACAAAAATGTGGTCCATCTTTCCTCGTTTCTTTCTGCTTGTGAGCACTTTCCTTAGAATTGTTTTGTTTTGTTTTTTTGTTACTTGCTGCTCCAGACAGGAAAAAGCTCGGCATGAATTATTTATCGTACGTCGGTATGTTAAGTTGAGGTTAATCAGGTGATAACCTTTAAGTTCTGTCTTCATGAGGCAGAATGATCAGTTCCTGCTGACGTTCTCGGTTCTGACAGGATCTTTTTTTTTTTTTTTACTTTGAAAACTCCAAACAGATCAAGTCCTCTCTCAGACATCAGCAGCAGAACTATACGAGTCTGTCACTGAGGAAAATGATGGTTAGATGTGACGTAGTATTCTGAGATAAGCAGCAGCAGCACAGCAGCTAGTCCCGCCTGCATCTCTGATTCCTTCAGTGTTTTCATTTATTTCCAAAATGTTTTCTCCTTCTGGGCACGTGATGGGGACGCCACCGTGCATCAATATTTACCGGAGTATCTGCAGATCAAGGAGAGAGATGGCACAGAGGCGCGCTGAGGCCGGCGCCTCTTCCTCTTCTGTTTCCTGCTGCATGCAGCCGGCTCTCCTCATTCCTGAGTTAGCATCAGGAGTCAAAAGTTCAGCAGCGGTGGCAATGCGGACTGCGTCAAGGAGAACAGCTTAGAAATCTGTTATGTAAGGTGTGGTGAACCTCAGGGAGACACACACATCTTGTGCGTGGAGGTGTTTGCTCTGTTTGAAGCCTCAGAAAGAAACACGGATGCTCTGACACGGAGTCTGTGCTCGGCCTGGAGATGACATGCACGTCCACTGGCCGGCTTTGTATGGAACGCTAGTTTAGTATTTAATAAAGAAATACTTGTTGTGTAAATCAGTGCTGTGTTTTATTTAACTTCCTTCTTCCCAGGCCTCCACCAATCAGAGGAAAGCAGTCTTTACATTTTCTCCAGCTGTTCGCTCTTCTCCAACATTTTAAACGCTGCTGACGCCGTTCCATTTTGACATTTCCGGCCTCCACCTCCAGTGATGAAGACACGAACAGGAGGCCGTTGCTTTGCACAGATGGTCACGTGACCACCGTTTTCAAGCGTTTCAGGGCGAATTATCAGATTATTGCTGACACTGAATTATTCAGCTTTGGAGATGAAATGAGAACACATCAGTGTGGGCGGAGCCTGAGACGGCCAAAAAAGTGTAACTTCCTGTCCGTTGAATGTGAGAAAAATGTAGAAATGAGGCCTATTTGGATTCTTCGCTGAAGAGATTTTAAACGTGGACTTTATTGACACGTGTGTTTCTTTTGTGTTGCAGACGTACGCGGTACAGAGCCCCTACGGCATTCCACACTCAGAGGTGACAGAAACAGGCCGTCGCCAGATTTACGTGACATGTTCCGGTCAATATATGAAGATTATAACTTCCTTTCTCTGCTTTCTCTCTTCCCCTCGCAGCTGGCGAAGCTTCACCAGTTGTCGATGCAGCAACAAGGCCTGGGCCCCATCAGCCAATCAGCTACACAAATTCTGCCAGGTAGGTGCAAACGCACAAACAAACATGAAACAACTGTGTGACAGACTGTCAGCTGATCAGAGTTCACTTTTTTAAATTTATTTTTTTTTCACACAAAAACTCTACAAACTTGAAGCCGCAAAAGGAACAAAAAAAAAAGAAGAAGAAAAAGATATCCAAACCTCATTTTCACTTCGAAGGAAGTCATTACTCCGGGTTTCATCATTGAAGCACAGAGAAGATATGTGTAAAAATATATGAATTTGTCCGACTTGCTTTGAATTCGCCGCTCTGTTATTCCAAAGTCTCGTTCTGTGAGTCATTTTAACTTCATACTGGATAATAAACCAAATATAATTATTCTTCCAGCCTGCAGCCCTGCGTCATAACCCCGGTGTGTTAGCTTTGATTCCCAGCATCCAGCTGGGTTTACACGCTGTTACATGCTGCTCTGAACTCTGCTAATTGACTACAAGGTGAAAATCAAATGTGGAATTGGTTTTCACGCCTTTCTTCTTTTTTCAAATCATCTTCACGAGCCGGAATAGTCGGAAAAACATCGCACATTTATTTTAAAAACTGTTTATTTTGAGTGTTAAAGGCACGTTGGGTCATTCGTATGGAGATCTTCTCTGGTGAGGTCACCCTCTTCAGAGAGGTCAGAGGTCGTGGACACATCAGCAGAGATGCTGTCAAGCTGCAGAGGCCTGAAATGTGTTCGTCGCTCTGACAGAGCTGACAGAAAGAGCTCCATCTTTACATATCCGAAGAAATCATTTATATTTTTACCAAAAAAATTCACGTGAGGAAAAAAAAACCCAAACAAAAACAAGCTGATACCTGTAACTTCAGGGTCACACATTTTGTGGGAACTTGTTTTCAGTTCACAGAAGTGTTGTGTAACTTCATCACTGACATCATTCGTTCACAGATTTTGTTCACAGCTTCTTCTTCTTTTGAAAAACAAATCTTTTGTACACTTTTACAAACTCTAACAGCTCCTGAAGATCTGATGTTCAGCCACGAACTTCACCTCACGAAATTTCAGTCCAACCTTTTCGGAGCAGAATAAAATTTTTTGTTTTGTTTTGAATGGAAATGAATCACCTCTCTCTTTATCTCTCTCTCAGGCGGGGTGGAGGCCAATTCCCAAACCACGTCTCAGGAGCTCCTCATTCCAAACGATGTAAGTGACGGCGATGTAAATGAAACAGAAGGTTGAGAAGGACAAACTGTCGAGGGTGGAACCGGCTGCAGATTTCATTCGGATAATAACTGAACTTGGCTTTTTACTGCAATGACATGACAAACAGCCGCTCACCTGTTTAGACTGAGAGAGGAAGCTGGAGAACCGACACTTGAAGGAAACGCAGATATAAATATGCAGCTGCAGCCTGAAACAATTTGACGGATCATCATTTTCAAATTAATACTGTGATCAGTTGTTATCTTTATAATGACCTGGTTCTATTTCTAATAGCGTAATTTTGAGTTGACACAAACTCATATTCCTGTTTTGCTTTCCTCTCTCTGACTGTGACCTTGGACACGTTTCTTTTAAATCTCCTCCGTCCTTCGTTCACCAGCCACCAAAAGAGAACTTTCTTCACCAAACTGAACTCTGTAGATTCGCGACGTGATCAGCTTTTATCGACCGAAGGAAAAGACAGCTCACTGACTTGAGCTCTCATTTGTAACTTTGTGTTTTAGACTGGAGGGAATTTGCGACAAAGCTGAGTTCAGCTCTGTGGGTCAGAGCTGGGCCGCACGTCCGCCGTCCGTTATTTCCCCCCGTTCACATTACAGACGTCCTGCCGTTCAACCGGCTGCTGACGCCAGAAACAAACAGAAGGCGGAGATCGTGACAGTTTAATGAAAAACCACCAAACAGAGGTTTTAAACTGAAGAGCCACAGACATGTGGAGCTGGACGGCACTCCTGCCAGCAAGTGAGCTTTCCTCATTAGAGAAAATGTGTATTCTGCCTCACTTGACTTTAACACTCGTCTGCCGCTTTGCCTCCCTGCGTCCATCCATCACCGGCTGTTAGTCAGCCGTTCGGCGTGCCGCGTGGCGTTCGTCTGCAGCTTCGGCCTTACGTCTGCAGCTCAAAACAAAACGCCATGGACGGTGTCGGGGACCACAAACCCGACTGCACGCACATTATCGTTTTATCCCACAGCAGCGTGACATTGAAAAATACTAATGTGCATCGACAGCATCTGTCAAATTTCCCAACTGTAAAATTACATTTTAAGATGGCACTGAAATCAAACCTGGACCAAGAACTTTTAAAATAAGACATCAACTTTCTTGTTTTGTTTTGTTGTCTTTTCTTTTTTCCAAAATCATCCCGTTCTTCTCCTTCTTCTCTGACAGTGGAGCGAAGTGGAGGGTAATTCAGAGATCCAACTTTTGGACTACGATAAATAGCAGAATTCTCTGAATATATCTGCAGCCGTAGCGTGTTTTCGCAGCTCTAGTTGCGCCCGAGGCGTCATCCATTTTTCAGGAACTCGCACAGTTACAGTCACATTCATCTCTCCGAGCTGTGTGCGGCACAATAAAGGATGGACGGCGGGGGGGTTCATGGGGGGGGGGGGTCGCGGATTCACAGAAAACTCTGACAAGATAATCAACACCCCTGCGGGAGCCGTCACCCTTCAGGTATAAATGAAGCCTCAGTTTCAAAGCCCCCGAGCTTCCCTCCGTGTGTCCGTGCGCCAACTTCAGCGTGTTTCTATATGAGAGACCAGCGGGAACACAATAATGACTGAATTTAAGTGTGCCACATGTCTGTTTGTGTAGATGAGAGTCGCTGAGCGGGGCCAAGCAGCTTAACGACATCCTATAGCTCACAGCAGCCCTCTCTCTCTCTCCTTCAATAAACCTTTCCCTAAAATTACAAGGGCAGCAGGGAATGGCCCCAAAAATAGGCCTTGCTCCGTCCTCTTCCCCCTCCTCCAGCTCCGAGCTGATTTTACCCGACAGCACTTAGTTCGTAAAGAGAGGGGACAGAAAAAAATCTCCAGAGCAGCCGGCTCTGCGGAAAGCGTGAAATCCAAAGCTTGTTTTCACAGCGAGGCCCGATGGAAATGTTTTCCCGCCGCGAAGAACTCCAGTCAGTTTTATTTGTAATAGTGAAAATCTCTCTCCCTCTTCGTTTGGACACGTGAAAAACTGAAGAACAAGGACGCAGCTCGTCTGTCGGCAGCTTATGTCAGAGTGTATTTAGTTGATTTAAAAAGAGGAAAGTACAAAGAATTGGGGTTTTTTAAAGGTCATGCTGGGCTCAGTGATACAGGAATATGACTGTTTGTCTGTTTTAACGCATCTTTAATTGAAGTTGTACGTAAGGTAGTGTTAGTGAATTATTCAATTCACAAAAACATTTTCCCGTCTTCCTGAATGTTTCCGGCAGTTTTAGAGGAAGTTATTGTTTCATCCGTCCTTTCCTCTCCACGTGTGTGCCTGTGGTTTTTAATATTGATTGGTACAAATGGACCGGCTGTGTGTGTTTGTGTCACGCTTCCAACCAACAAATATAATCTTCCTCCCGCTCGAGTCCCATTTTGTACATTCAGATACGTTAGTTTAAAAATTCAGCTGGAACCTGGAGAGTGTTGTGGTTGTTGACAGTATTTGAAATAAAGTCTGGCAGCCTGTGACTCGACGAGGCTAAAGGTGGATTACACCCAAATGCTTCTAACCTGTTAGTCGTCAGCTGGCGCTTTGTGTCTTCTGTCCACCAGTGTCATTATAGCTGCCGCACACAGACGCACAAACACACTTATATTATCAGGCCTGTTTCCACGAATAGCCCGCCGCAGGACGCCTAGCAGATCTCCTCCAAAAGAGCCCCGTCGCTCGAATGACGGGCGGTGAAAGGAATGTTTGTCCCAACAGAGACAGAGAGACAGAGAGACAAAAGTAAATATTACATGTGAGACGTAAGAGAGAGAGAGAAGTGAAATGAAATGATGAATGGAGTGAGCCAGAGGAGGCTGAAAAGGGGAAAGATCAGGAGGAAGTGAGAAGGCTTTTCATTTCATTTCAAAAATGATTCCGATTAAGGCCGATGCCTCGGTCCACACTTCTTATTGGACTGCATCCCGACCAGGTCCAAATCCAGATCTGTGTCGCTGGACTGGAGTCCTGATCCGTACTCGAGCTCAAACATGAGAGATTTAAAAATTTTTGAAGCAGTCGTCGACTTCAGACTTGAACGGTGGGACGCCAGACTGAAGTCCGTAAGCGAGGCCAGCCTCTTTCCCCTGACGGAGCCAGAACTAAAGTGAGGTTGTGGTTTGGTTCTGAGGAGTATTTTACGCTTTTTAACCACCAAGAAATTGAAGAAACGTCCAGCAGCCAATCAGATGCCTAAGCAGAGAAGCCTAACCTCCTGAGGCGTTCCCAGGCCAGCCAGGGGACACAGTTTTCCAAAAAGTTTTCCAAAAAGAGAAGTTTATTTCAGCGGATTATTCGTCAGCAGCAGACAGGATCAGTTTGTTAAGAATAAAAGAATAAAAGCTCATCCGGAGTGAAAACCAAACTGATGAAATTGTCTCCTTTGATTCATCTCGTACATTTCTTTGAGTTCTGTTCCGTCTTCTCTTTAAATGCTGGCCAGATTAGATCCTAACAGATTTTTTTAAGCAGACAGTAAAATATTTGATTGTTATTCTTTTTAATTGGACCGTATTTACATCCTCATTATATCTCTGTCAGTCTGCTGTCACTTCTCATAAAAAATCATTTAAACACTCGTTATTTTTAGATTAGAGGAGGAGTGATGGCCAAAGAAATGAGGAGCAAAGTGACGCCTGATCTGTTTGTTTTTATGAGCTTTCTGCCTGTTTGTGCATAAAAATCAGTTTGTGTTGGTGTTTAAGTTTAACCGGCACACAAAAAGGAGAGGAAGTGACACCGAAGTAACAGTAAATATCAGTCAGCCCTTATGGTGACAACTACTGCACGACAAAAACACACACAGACACACACTAAGCTGCTGTTCACCACCTGTTGTTATTTGGTATTCTTAGAAACAGAGATAACAGGAGGGATGATGGATGGATTAATGATGAATGGATGATGGATGGATGGATGAATTCTGGTTCAGCTTTTCAGATCCTCGACAGTTTAAACTCTCCGTCGCTGTCAGAGTTACATCACAGCTCACTTTTCTGTTCAGTCCAATCGTCAGCACAACTTCCTGTTCAGGTTCCGAGAAAAGAAGAGCTAGCTTAGCATAAACGTTAGCATTTCTGGCTTATATTGTGCGCGTCCAAATCATCATTCTGACCAATGCATTTTATCTAATGATCATCATTGTGAAAATAGCTGTAAAAAGTCAGATTGCATTGAAGTGTATGGGAAAACAGCCATACTTGTTACCTGATTTATTACCTCAGTGAACTTTTTGTTAGTAATTTTCAAGTTTAAGTCTCGAGTTTAAAGTCGTCTTCAATACTTGATGTTCATTTTTCTTAATTATTGTCCATTTTTGAGGCACAAAGACCACAAACCAGGACCCTGGGACGGGCAGAGCTAATCACATTTATCTTATTTAGTCTTCCTCAGCACATGCGACGGTCCAACAATCTTTAATCCTCTGTCTCATCCTCGCAGCTGATTGGCTCAATCATCGGTCGTCAAGGCACCAAGATTAACGAGATCCGGCAGGTATCGGGAGCTCAGATCAAGATCGGCAGTCAGATCGACAGCACCAGCGACCGCCATGTCACCATCACCGGCACGCCGATAGCCATCAACCTGGCCCAGTATCTCATCACTTCGTGGTAAGGATCCAGACCGGGGGATTTCCACACGATCACACGATACGGTGACGACTGAAATCAGTCAGTCTCACTCTTCCATGTTTCTTATTTCAGCTCTGGTGGATTTTTTTAATGAATAGCAGAGAAGAAACTGTGCAGATCACAGAGCAAAGCACCTTTCTTCCCCCGAATCATTATACTCTCTAAATAACCGAGTGTACCGGACCAATTCGAAGCTTCTGAGACAGCCACCTGAAAGAGAGTGAAAATCTTAATATTAATAATAATAATAGTCATCATGTGCACCCTGCAGCCTACTGCTGTTTTTTTTTTACAGTGTAATCGAATTAATACCAAATAAGGCCAGAGATTCACGACCAATTTGTTTATTTTAACGGCGTGGCAACTTAACTGGCAACCACAGACAGCGATGGTCAACTAAGCAGATCTGTGGAAAGAAATATAAAAGAGTCTGAAGCGGCAAAGAAATCAAACTCTGTAAACACAAAGAAAGACATATTGATTTTTCTTTGTTTGTTTGTTTGGTCTGCTTTGTTAGGTCAAATTTACACACATTTACAGCGGCTAACTTGGTTCACATGGCAGCATGAGACCAGATTCACTTCCACGAGCCTTAATGGGACGTAGATTCCCCCTTTAGTCATCATCTGTTGATGAAAAACGCAGCAGAGACCCAGAACTGTTCTCCACCGGCACCGGATCAGCTGCTGCACAGGGATCTGTCTTATTTACCGCCCCCATAGCGTCCACAAGCTAACGGCTGATTTTCCTTCAAGTGCTCACACTGAAACTGATTTTACAATAAAATGATGATGAACAGCAGGAGAAATAGAGCGATGCCTCTAATGTAATTTAACAGAGTGATAACTCGGTAAAGGTGCCTTTGATTGGGATCTTACAGATGTCTCTCTCTCTTATGTTTCACCTCCACCTGGGAAAAAAAAGGTGCACATTGAAGTATGTATGCATTCGACTGCAAAGACAGCTGAGGCCTGACACATGCAGACATTCCTCCATCTTTCTGGACACATTTCCGGCAAAACTTCACCCATGTTCCGAGGCGCAAGCATGAAGTGCACGTGTAGCATGAGAATCTTGACACGAAGACGAGGAGGTCGAGCGTCCTTCCTTCGCCAAATGGACGGCGACGTGAGATCCACGCTGTCATGGCGGCGTTAATACGAGTTACCGCCACCATGAATATGCAAATTCGTGATTGGACTCTGGATGAAATTCATATTTCACTTACAGCTGACAGCAGTGAGAATCTCACACACACAGACACACGCGCAGCGTAAAGATAATGTAAAAGAACGAGTCAGCCTCAAATGTCGGGTCAGGAAAGGTGTTTGACGAGGCCGAAGCGTCCGCGACAAATCTGGTCCTTTCCATTATTTTCTTTAATCAGTCAGCACACAGATAAGACAGTCTGTCACAGCTTCTTCCATCTGTGGGAGAATGAAACATGAACCGCACTGAAACAAACGTGAGTTTACTTCCTCACACGAGGGAATGAATAAAAACAGAAATATAAGCCGATGTTAAATACCATGTAGGAGACTTTCTCCATTTAAAAAGAATTAAAGACGTGATGTTTACTGACGAGCTGCAGAAATGTTTGATTCAGCAGCTTAAATCTGCAGTCTTCTAATTAAAAAAAAGAATTCATATTGTATTGAATTGTATGGGGAAATGTCACTACTTTTCTCTTGATTTATTAGCTCAAACGAGTTTTTGGTCAAAGAAACATGAAGATCCTTTTTTTTTTTTTTAATTACTGTCCCGTTTAAAAGGGTTAAATTAGAAACTGAACTTGCTGCAGCAGATCACAGATGTATTTGGGCCCAAGATGATTTTACTGCTTTATAGATTATTAGTAAGATTTAAAATGCTGTTTTAAACTTTGTAAACAACCTATTTCATATCTTTATTTAGTTCAGGCCAAATGTTGCATAATGTGGAAAAGCGTATATTAGAACTAATTGACAAATATCTCAGTATTGGATAGTATTGAATAACAGTAAATGTTAAACTAAGGCCACAAACGACCCACAATGCAACACTATTGGGGGGGCAAAAGAAATATGTGATGTAATTGTCTCATGCTAAAATTTCAGACCACCTGCATTTTTTTTTTTTTTTGAAGCTAAATTCCTGATGAAATCCAGAAATCACCTTTTATGATGCAGTCGCACAACCTCAGTTGTGGAGTCCTCAGAAGTGTGCGTTCGCTCCGTGCAGTTGAATGGAGGCTGACCGCTCTGATCCCTTTTTATCTGCTGTTGATTATTCATGCCTCGGCGCCGCGCTCCCCGTGGACTCTCATGAGCAATCAGGAAACCTGTCAGGCACAAAGGAAGTCACAACTGGAATAAAAACGATGACACCGTCGTTTGAATGATATATTCAAGATGGCCGCCGCAGAAGCTTCTGCGTTGGCTGATTATCAGTTCCTACAGCAGCTGAATCTGAAGATCATTTCTTTCTGACTACACTTTTTTCGTGTAACATTCCTGTTTGAACATCCGTCCGTCCTTAAACGCAGCCTGTTAGGAACAGGAAGTGACACACACGTTAGCGGACGATGCAAATATCAGGGAGGGAGTTACATGAACCTGGAGGGCTCACTGTGTCCTGAAATTGTCCAGATCAACCAGATATCTGTTTGGTGCGAGGGAACATCAGCGGTCAGCCATCTGTTTGTCGAGATCTTTGCTCGGTATCTCAAAGTAAACTCCAATCGCAGTCCTGATGAGGTTGTTTTTATCCACATTCTGCATGCAGGAGTTGACGTCGGAAGAAATGAACTACAGTGAATTCAAAGAAATGTACAGTATTGATTTTAGAGAGTCGAAGTTCCACTCTGCAAATCGGACTTGTTATTTTTGCTGCAGCGTGTTTTCAGCTGGAGGCTGCTTTGCTCTTTCCAGGCTGACATTAGACAGATTCATGACGCTCCTGCTGGTTTTTCATCAAACGGATTAATGAAATATTTCTGAATCTGACAATGTCATATCTTCCTACAGTCAAACCAAAACATCCACCATCAGCCATTACATTATGACCACCTGGTTAATATCAGGTTGGTCCTGGACCCTGGAGGTCCGGACTCCTCCAGACGGATCTGGACCAAGACGTTGGCCGCAAATCCTTGAAGTTTTTGTTTGTCCTTCAGGGTTTCAACATGCTCAAACACATTTTCTTCTCCAGTGAAGTCCAAAAATGACAGAGCCTGAAGTAAAAGGAACAATCTGTGTTAATTCGATGAATCCGATGAACAGTGAAAAGACCAAAAGTATATTTAACATTCAGCGTCATCACATATCACACGTACTCACAGCCGCTCCGCTTGGAGCCAGATTTCACGATACTGACGAGGCCGAGGCAGTTTGGGACAGGAAGTGAGCAGAAGAGCAAACAAACAGACTCACAGTTCTGTGTCGTACGCACAGTTGTTGTTGTTGTGTTTTGATGGCCTTTAAAAAGTCAGGATGGAGTCATTGATCCGGCGGTTGAGCCGTTAGCACCGATGCTAATCTTGGTGTGGAGTGGGACTTCAGCTCTCTAAAAGACTAACTGGGTTTTCCTTTTTTTTCGTGCTGTTGAAGTTATTTTTTCTGCTTCTTCATCATCTTCATCAGCTCTGACGAAGCCTTCATCCTAATATATCTACAATGGTTCTGTTCCCTCCTCCCTAAGCCCCCTCCCAAGCCATCACCCCAACTTATACAGCACACCCCCCATCCGTACAGCGAACTCCCCTACAATAATCTGTTGCAACCTCCAGCAAAACACACCTGTCTTATGATTTTAGTTCTGTCAAATTTCCTTTATTTCATTTTTTACTCTCCAAAATATCCTTTTTATTTTATTTTACTCTTGATTTCTTTAACATGTCTTTTATTTGACCCTCTAACCCTTCTCCATCCAAAACTCCCTCTCCCTTACCCCTCTCCCCCTCCCTCCACCCTCCGTCTCCCCTCCCTTCCTTCCTTCCACCTCCTCCTCCTCCTCCTCCTCCCTCCCTCCCCTCCCTCCCCTCCCTCCCCTCCTCCAGTTTAGAGACCGCCAAATCCACCGCCCAGTCCTCCTCCATGCCGTCTCCCGTTGACCTGACCATGAGCTTCACCCAGCCCGCCCCCCCTGCCTCTGCCTCGTCCTCCTCCTCCCCCCTGGCAGCGATGGGCGCCACGCTGCCCCACGCTCCTATCCTGGGCGCCCCCTACGCCCTCCCACTCTCCAGCCTCCTGGGAGTCAAATCCATCCCTTACCTGGCACTCTCCACCCCTCCCGCCTCAGCAGCAGCGGCAGCGGCGGCGGCGGCGGCGGCAGCCATCGGGGCTCCCATGTTGCCCGGCTCGGTGCCCACGGCCGCGACGGCCACCGTGCCGGTTCAGGCTCACGCAGCAGCGGCCCTCGCTTCCTACACCGCCAAGATCTCGTCCTCGGCCAACGGGATGAAGAAGCCAGAGAGACAGAAGTTTGCTCCGTACTGATGAAGGAAGAGGTAGCTCCTGGGCTCAGATGGAAAGGGCAGTTTTTTTCTTACTCTCTTTTCTTTTCCTGAAAGCTGTCAAAGTGGGATCAGTGGAATATGTTTGATTTCATGTGGGGCCGCGACATAATCGATGGGGGCCAACACACAGTAAACGGCAGCAGCTCAGTCCGCTCAGCTCCACATGGTCGGAGAGACGTCCACATCTGTTTTGTTTTAGGAAAAAGCAGCTCAAACTCAAACTCGAGGATAAATACGTTGCATTTTCCTACTTTCATATTTATTCATAATAAAAACCTCCGAAGGTTTTTCAGTTCAGTACGTCAGTAAATGACTAAACACTGAAGTGCAGAAATACCAAAGACGGGTCAACATTATTATGTGAGTCTGCAAGAGATTTTTTTTTTTTTTTTCATTCATGGTCACAAATAATGTAATTTAACACATTTGTACCTCAGCAAAAAAAGTCTGTGAAGGCAAACGTAAAATCTAGAAGATGGAAGGAAGGAAAAAAAAAATTATATTCATGTTTTAAATATCAACATTTGAAGAGTAAACTACTAAACTAAACTTAAAAAAACAGCAACATGGAGTCAAACTGAACTCAGGTAGAAGTTATATGTCAACACAACTTGGCCTCGTGCAGACGACGCACACAAGTAAACGGCCGACCCCGATGCCGATTTGACTTCCTGCTGAACCTTCAAGTTCTTTCTGCAGAATTCAAACCATCAGCCGCAATTAACTCAGAAGCTGCTGGAGGGAAACCGTTGCAGCGGTTTTCATCACGGCTAATGACAAGTTCACACTTTGATGCAGAAACCCGTCTAAGCTCTACGTGGACAAAATAAATGAGGGAACAAATAGGCGAGGGAGAATAATGTTCTTTGACGGGACGGAGACACCAAACGTGTCCATGCTTCCTCCGATTTGAAAGACAACAGATGACGGAAAGCAGAAAGACACTTTTCAGTTCTCAGTGTTTATCCTAAAAAGCTTTTTTTGTGTCTAATAAACCGCTCAGGATCACCGACTCCTCTTAATATAACAATTATAACGTCACACATATACAGATATTTACAGATTCAGCAGATGAATTATTACATTAAGTGAGAAATTTCCCGAATTTTCTGTTGACAATTTGATCTGTTAACTTTGATGGTTCATTTTCTTTCCTTTTTTTTTGTTTTTTGTTTTTTTTAAATGGACCTCTCTCATGGAGACAAAATCAAAAATCACACCTTTGACTCAGATCATGCCAGAAAATGTCAAATTCAGCAGGTGATCAAGCATTTTCCAGCGATCCCACTTTACTTCCGTCACTCGTTCTGGAAGCTCGATCGGGAGCGACTGTCCGGGAAGGAGCGTTTTTTCTGTAGCTACCGTGTGATGATTCTAATATTTAAGGTTATTTGGGCCACAAAGCCTGTAAAAGCCATAGAGACTATCCAGCTTCTCCCTCCCCGTCTGTTTCCCGCTCTCTTTTTGTCCCTTATTCTATTGTATGCGCTCATATTTATTGACTAATATGAAATATTCCCTCAGAGAGTTTATATCACTGGTCACTAACACTGAGCTGAACAACTCAGCTTTTGTATACGATGATGTCTACTTGTATAGGACTCTTTCCTTTCTGCTTCCTGTCTGTTGTTTGTTTGTTTGTTTGTTTGTTTTTCTTCTTCAGTTTGTTGTATCAAGTCTAAAAAAACAAAAAACAAAAAAAAAAAACAACATACAACAGGTTTAAATTTAAATGTTTGCTTTTTTGAGTTAACATTCACAATTCTCATTTGAAACGCGTTTAAATTATTTTTTAACTTATTAAAATAAGTATTACAGTTACAGTTTTCTTTGTTTGTTTCCAACATGGCTGCAGGTAAATACTGTAAAAATGTACTTGAGTTGTTTCTTGTTTTTGTTTTTATTTTTTAGTTGTGTGGAAAAAAATAATACTTTGTTTTAGGAAAGAAAAAAAATTATCACTGTACCATCAACGCTAATAATAAGATGTTTTTGTTTAGATAGAAGAGTAGTGTTTTCACTTGTGAGCTCGAACTGAACATTTTAACACACAGACACACACACACACACACACTTTCAGACCGGGGACATGTGTTTTGTAAATGTCTGTGCTGCTTCTTAACTCTCAGCCTCCACAGAACTACAATGAGGTAAAACCTTCCACTTCCTGGTCGGCTGAAATTCTATCTAAAATAAAATTTTGTTTATTTGTATATTCCTAACATTGTGGAAATGCGCTGAGCCCTGTAAAGTGTGTATGAATTGATGAGTTATTTACGGTGTGTTGACTTGCTGTTAAATTTGTATTTCATTTCATTTTCTGCCGTCTATCTCGACAAATCACATCTGACTGAACTTGGATGCAAACAGTTTGCACTTTCACCCAAACGGTCTTTGGTGTTTGTAGTGTCGCCCATCACTTCGTTAACTTAAGTCGGAATTTGGCTGTCGGCCATCTCGTTTAGTTTGAGGGAGCTTTAAATCCGTTTTCGTCCAGCACATTTCATACGTGTGGCTTTTCCTTTGTAATCCTTTTAATTATGATGCAGTGTTTCTAAAATGTTGGACATTTGTAGATATCGATCTCCTTATTGTAGCTCTGTGGCCGAGTCCGTCCTCTGTGTGTGGAAGTAACCTTTCAATTTGATTTCTTTTCCTTTTTCTATTTTTCCTCCTGCTGAACTGATGCTCAGCGCAGTTTACTGTCTGAGACAAATGCTGCATGTTTGCTTGGCCTCACTAACATAACACAAAAACACACAAACACACACACATGCAGAAACGATGTTGGATTAAACACAAAACAGTTTAAAACACAGTTACAGATGCTACACAAACAGACACGGGCCTCGGCTGTTGCACTGACTCCCCCTTCACTGACAGTGTGAACTAAAAGCAATACTAAACAGAGCCGGATGAGTAGCTACACACTGCAGAGACACTGTGGCAGGCAAATACACAAAACGTGTGTGTACAAATACATGAATATTTAAGTGGATTGATTGTTGACGCTTTGGAGTTTCTCTGTTCCTTCAGTTTGTTTTTAAGAATAATTCTAATAATGATGTGGTATATTAAACAAGCTCACTTATTTTTATAAAGTCGATGAACTGAACTGTGTTCAATCACGTCCTCACTCCACTCACTCTTCCTTTCCTTTCCTTTTTTCGTCCACGTGTCTGTCAACCATTTGCATGAGTCTGACTTGAATTGATGTCTATGCAAAATAATCCCTGTGTGGTTCAGCCGGAGGCCGCCGGCGTGGGCTACAGCGGACTGCGGGCCTGACTCACAACGCATCCGCCCTGAGGATCGGAGCAAAAACTGAAATGACCCGGCTGATCCGGTGCTGCTCGGGTCACGTCCTGTGTGTTTGGGCAGTCTCCAGTCAAACTAAGAGAATTTGTGATATTTACTTTAACAAAGAAAATGACCTCAGGATGCAGTTTATACTGAAACTGGAGTCAAAACGTCAGAAAGCTTCAGCGTTTGCTCTCAGAGGTCTGAAAGGACGGATTTGGACCGACCACCATATTTAAAATTTATTCTGATGTCGTAGCTTCGTAGCTTTGTGACAATTTAATGCTAATACGATAATATTGTATGTCAGCGTCAACTCAGAAACATTTAACGTGACTGAGAAAAGCTTCCTTCCTCGTTATCGATCTGTGATTAATCACAGAATTCAGAAGTTGGCGTCCATTCTGTGAGTAACTTGGTGGCGAGTTTGTTCTTCACATAGCCGCCACCGTGAGTTTGTTTGTTGGCTCGACTCGTTCACATTTTAAGTCCAAACCAAAGATTTGTTTGATCTGGTCTCCATTCTTTGGGCTCGATGCTTTCTCACATTCTCAAATCTAAAGTTCCGCAAAAAACTAAAAAAAACAAAAAAAAACAATCATCACCTGTTAGCTTTGTTTATTTAAACAACAGCCCACAACCAGCTCCTCTGAGTTGATGACAACCGAAGATACGGCGGATGGAAAGGTTAAAGTCAAGAAAAGTGTTTCTGAATCATGATTCCTGAAACTGAAACTCCTTTAACTGACCAGTAAAACTATGAAATATTTAGTTTGTTTGCAGGAACGCTGGCGAAACTCAGGACAGGAAGCTAAACTAAATTCATCTTCAGGACGAATGTGTTGTGAGAATCAGGCCCTCGTGGTGGGGGGGTTCAGAAACACGACACAAAACTGATCTCTACGAAGACGCTTTCATTCCAAGTTGTACTACAGAGACACACACATCGCAAACACAAACACACATGAGCGCACACAGACATGACAGAAATACACCACACTGGCACACTCACAGGGAACCGACTGCTGGAGGGAAACGAGCACGGCGGTGAATATTGTATTGCACTCGAACATGAAAACTCTCTGCTGAGTACGAAGTACGACCATCTTTCTGTTTTCATTTCTGCTCCTCCCCCTGACGGCGGGGGAGGTTTGTTCTTTGTGTATCAGCCTGACGTGTTTGTGATTCTGTTTTCTTTCCATTCATGCCATGTTCTAATAAATAAAACCCACTCTGGAAAAAAATAACCGCCCAGTGTTTCCTGTCCGCTGCAGATACCTAACTTTTAACTTTAATTATAGTCCGAGGCCGTTCTCCACAGCATCAGACGACATCACTGCAGCTGTTTACATCCATTCACAACCTGATATCCCTTCTGATTGGCTGACGGAGCTGTGGCGTGCTGGTTCTTAAAACAGCGTGTATACGTTCTTATGGATGAAAAACACCGAAGACGACGACGACTGAGTCGGGAGATTTAACTGCAGCACTACGTTCCTGAAATGAGTCATGAATCCATGTTCCTCTCTTAATACACACTTATTAACATCCAAACATCATTTTTCTATGTCGCACACACGGATTTCCTCTCTATGCAGCATGTTTTTGAGTGATTGTGTGTCACTGTTTGTGTTAGTTCAGGTGTGTGGTTGCATCTGTTTCATTTCATATGCCCTTTGTGTGTCTGTGTGTGCGTGTGTGTGCATGTTTGCCTCGCAGACTCAAACATGACATTGATTAACTGCTAAATTATCAGCTCTGGTCTCATTCCCTCATCTCTTCAAAGACGACGACAACAACAACAACAACAACAACAACAACACCACGTGTGCACACACACACTTTTCTCTCCCTCCACAGAAATCTCACGGATCAAATAGATGCAGACAAGCAATTGGTGGAGTCAGTAATTACACGGATCTCTGTTCTAGCTGATGTTTTAAACAACGATTAAAGCGGCTTGTTGACTGGAGGACTCTTCACACACACCAGGCCATCGACCGGCAGAGATAATAACACAGAAGCAGAGGAGGAACTGCAGCTGGCTGTATTTGTCTGTTTATTTCTGCATCATCTAAACAGCCTGTATTTTTCTTTCTTTCTTTTTTTTTCACGCGTCACAAAGGTCACAAAGAAAACTTTCAGTCTTACATTTGTTTGCCCAGGAATTAAAAAAAAAAAAAATCAACATTACTGATAATTTTTTAGATTTTTTTAAGTGTCTGGGAACGTCGGACTTAAAAAGCTTTGGCATTTATGCATTAATAATGTATTTTGGAGCTGAAAAATAAAATCTATACTACTAACTTCACATTTCTCTCAAACATTAGTAATGTCTTCAACAACTTATTAAAATTTGTTTTAAACATTCAGGAAGTCAGAGCACGCAGAGATGACAGGATTGGAGGGGATTCAGGTGAATAATGCGTGAACAACAGGGTCAAAGGTCAAGACAGCCGTGACCTCAATGTGATGTAATTTCAGTCAAATGTCCAAAATGAAGGACCAAGGTTAAAGGTCAGCTTCTCTGTGACATCATAATGTTCTGCTGTTTTTTTTTTCTGCAATATTCCAGTTTGAAGTTTGAAGTTCTCCTGAGCGTATCACTGTAAAGACGGCGAGTCAGACTTTGCTGACTATCACCACAACTGAACAACTACAGATGCAAAGACTGACAGTAATCTAAACAGATCCACAATCTACAAAAGGCGAGCGTGAAGCGAGGAGGCAGACGGCAGACAGGCAGGTGGAGATTTCAGCTCACGTAACTTCACTGCACTCGCTGATTTCCTTGTGACTTGTTGCTCACAAAGACAGAAAGACGGACCAGATTTTCACGAGAGCCTTCAGGCCTGAGAGGAGGCCGGGGGGCGTTTTAGCTGAACCACCTGGCCTTCCCAGGCTGCAGCTCGACACCTCAGCTTCAGCCCGCACGCCAAATCCTTCACCAACAACATGCTTCCTTGTCAAATTCACAAAATAATCAGGTCTTGCCGAAAGGCGCCGCTCTGTAATTGGCCTCAGTTGGAGCGTAATGATTCTGTTTGAATTAACGGTGTCAGTGTAGGAGAGGCAGCTCGGCGATGAGCATCTGCTCTCCGCGGCTAACGGCTCTCCAGAGAGGACTTCAGGCTGGTTATCGCTGATAAGGAGTCTCAGCTCGCTCCGATAACGACGGGACAGGAAGTGGACGTAAACACATCAGAGTGGACCGAGTTATTCCGTCTGATAGAAAGTTGCAGCGTGGAAACACCGAATGAGAGTAATTATCAAAGAGGAACATGCTCCTTTTATCCGCAGTGTGAAAAATAAGGAAGTGTAGACACACACACAGGGTTTATGTCTGAGCTGGCCATGGATGGAGGGCTTGGCCTGACTGCCAGTCCCTTGTTCATCCATCCAACCATGCTGCCTGTAAATGCAATCCAATCCAATCAACTCAACACACACACACACAAACACACACACACACACACACACACATAAAACACAGGTACACACAATACACAAAAGCACCACAGTCCCAGAGGGGCAGATGCTCAAGAGGTCTGACAAGGCAATCACATGACCTTATCCATCATGACTGACAGGAGGAGGGGGGGGGGGGGGGGGGGGGGGGGGGGGAGGAGGGGGAGGGGAGGGGAGGAAGAAGGGGAGGAGGAAGAGGAGGGGGAGGATGGGGAGGGGAGGAGGATGTCCCTCATTGTAGTCGCTGCATTAGAAAAGACAACCTGCAGGTTCTGGTCGGGCGCTCAGGAGAAAATGACTTTATGTGACATTTTCTCAGGTATACAAATGTCAAGTCAGACTTATAGAGGGAGGAAGAACACTCACAGACTCCGTCTGCAGTCCAGAACCATCCGTTACCTCCTAAAGGGCAGCGGAGGACGACACACACAGACGCACAAACACACCAACAACTGTTTTCAAAACGTCTCAACTAGAATCTTAATGATCTGCCCAAACAGACTTCTGCCCCGCCTTCTGTTCAATTACCCTCCAGTCCCCGAAGTATTTAAGTCTGTCTGCTTTAGTTTTCTGCCCAGTCTCTGTTATTGAAGTTTGTTTTTCCTTTTCAATCAAAAGTCATGTTTGTTTTTTCCTTTTTGGTATTTGAATGAAGCAACAGAATTATTATTGTTTTTAATTATTAAATTACAAATCAATCATAAATAATCAGGCAGTGGATCAGTCCTGACTTTTCCTTTACAGCCACCGTGAGGACGACAATTGTGATTCTAAGTGAAGATGGAGTCCCTCAAAACTTAATTTATGAAGAAACTGCAGAGCAAATGTCACATAAAAACACGCAAAACTGTCCACCACAGGCCAGACAAAGCAAGACTGCTTAAAAAACTACCAGGGCACCGAAAACACTCCAGGTGGAGCGCCAGAGCCTTTAAAGGCTGGACAAGCTTTATCTCCACATTACTCCGTTCCAGCTGCATAATAAATAAATGGCTTCAGGGAAACTGGTCAGAAACCCCCGAGGCACTCAGGTGGCACTGAACCACCACAGAAGAAGAGCTCTAATGAAAATCAGTTTAGAAATGAATGTGAGGAAGGCTCCAGTCTCCTCATCATCACAGAAATCCTGTTTTCCTTTCTTTCTTCTGCTGGAAGCGACAAGTTGGAGTCGTCTTAACTTTTCCAGCTCAAGAAAATGAGCAAACTGAAAATGTGAATTTAAGAAAGTCAAGTCATATGTTTCCCTTTTTAGAGCCGACATCGAATTTGTCCAAACGCCTGCAGCAGTAACGGCTTCTCCATCAGCCTCAGATGGTTCGCCTGCACTGCTCAGGTCTTTAGAATTACAAAAGGTGTTCACACAGCTGTTCTCAGGTCAGACTGAAGGAGACAGGTGGCATGATGGACAGATTCTATAGATGAATAGATAAATGCACAGATAATTAATTCAGGGGTTGGGGGTTAGTATTTGGGGGGGATTGGAAATTGGATGTGTTTGTCATTCCTGCGGGACTGAGAGAGAGGAGGAGGTGAGCAGCTGAGCCGGCTGGAGATTTGCCCTCATGTAGCAGAAGTTCTCCCCCTAAACTACCATCTGCCAGCCTGGAGCCCCCCCCGCCTCCACCCCCGCCCCACCAGGCTTTAGTTCCCCCACCACAAAGTGAGTGTTCGGGTTTAACACTCTGAAATAAGAAGATGCACCAATCAACTCCAAGACAGCGCTCCGGTGGGGAGGTGTGTACGCTCACGCTGACGGACAGACGCCAGCAGGTGGACATCAACGGACGTCCCCTCTGTTTTCCCCCCAAATGGAGCATCAAAATGAGCATCATGTTGTACTAAAGACTGTGAACTTGAGACTGAGACTCTTCAGAGAGGAGGAGGAACATTTTCCCATCGACTTCAATACAGTCGGACTTCTCTTCAGCATTGGCACAATCTATCTGCTCAGGAAAAGGTTTTCGATTTTACAATAAAGAAATAAAAGTCACAAAATAATTCTTTATAATATCTAATAATAATAATAATATAGAAAAAATAATTTCAGGTGTCGATCAAACTGGAACTCGAGCAGTACGAGAAAAAAAATAAATCTAAATGCAAATGAGAGTTCGGCCGGAGCCAGATCTGCACTTTCCTTCCAGGATTGACATGTACGGCTGTAGAAGTGGGATTAAACGGAAATACCAAATATTTTATTACGGCTCCTCCTGTGGCGAAACTCAACACACACTTTATTTATCACCACCTACGAGTATTTTTTTTCATTAATAAACGTCGTCGGCCCCCGTGCTGAGGCCGTCTTCAATTTTAATCATGGCTGATATATGACTCCTTCTGGTATCTCAGCTGCTGACCCACAACGTGTCTTTTTTATTTCTTTATTACTTCTCTGATTCGACTAGTCGAGTTAAGAGTGTCAAATATCTGAATCCAGATTCACAGCGGTTCAGTTCAGGGACCTTTATTTCTTCTTTCTTCTGCTCCTCCCCTCTTCCTCCTCCTCCTCCTCCCCTCTTCCTCCTCCTCCTCCTCCTGCTCCTCCTCTTCCTCCTCCTCCTCCTCCTCCTCCCCTCTTCCTCCTCCTCCTCCTCCTCCTCTTCCTCTTCATCCTCCTCTTCCTCCTCCTCCTCCTCCTCCTCTTCCTCTTCATCCTCCTCTTCCTCCTCCTCCTCCTCCTCCTCTTCCTCCTCCTCCCCCTCTTCCTCCTCCCCCTCTTCCTCCTCTTCCTCTTCCTCCTCCTCCTTGTCCTCCTCCCCCTCTTCCTCCTCCTCCTCCCCCTCTTCCCCCTCTTCCTCCCCCTCTTCCACCCCCTCTTCCCCTCTTCCTCCTCCTCCCCCTCTTCCTCCTCCTCCTCCTCCTGGAGACAGCAGTGACATTTCCCACCGTTCATCATCTCTCTCCACAGGCAGCCTGCAGATCTCTCATATCGTTGTCATCCACGCTGAGAGCGTCGCCGACTACTTCCTGTTCCTCCTGATAACTCGACTCTTCCTCCTCGACTTTGACTCCAACAATTTCAGCCCTCACTTTACCACCACCTTTTTTTTAAATACCTCTGAAGCTAAAAGCCAGTCTTTGCTCTGAATTATTAGCCCCACCCGCCTCCTCCTCCTCCTCTTCGTGCTCCTCTCCTCCAAACTGCAGACAGCTGTGATATTTAAACACCATTCATCAGCGGCTCGGCTCGTCCCTCTCCGACGACGCTGAGGAAAAATCTGTTGTGTTGTTTTGTCTGCACGCCTCGCTGTGAGCTATCAGTCCCCCCCCACACGCTTAAATGTCGTCATCACGCTCCTCATCTTCCTCCTTCCAAAATAATCCCCTCTCCTCCTCCTCCTCTCTCTCTCTGTTCCTCAGACTCTCCAATAATCTCCCCCCCTCTGCTGTATCTCTCTCCTTTTTGCTCAAATGTCATCCCCCTTCCTGCTCCTCCTCATCTTTTTGAACATCACTCCAAAATATTTCCACCATTTTAAGTACGCTCCTGCACCGTCAGCTCATCGGCTTCTCCTTCAACTGTGGCTCTTTCTCTCCCCTCCTCTAACCTTCCTCCTTCATTTGTCTTCAGGTCCCCTTATGAGTGTTAAGAGCCGGCTGAATAAACGTTCCTGCCGATGGCGGAGGACGAACTCAGTGAGGTCATCGACAGTAACATAACTTCTTACTTTGGCATTGAACAGCAGACAACCAGACAAAGGTCTGCGCTCAGGTTGACTTGGTGAACTTCGGGAAGCTCATGTTAATGATGTACCCAGTGATGATTAGAGTCTGGAATCAGAATCAAACCTTTTGCGGCTGTGCTAACCACTGTGCCACCGTGCCCTTTTAACCATGGCAACAAAGGCAGAAACGCCATTCGTGGTAAGATGGTCGTTGCGTTATATTCACTCTGTCTTTAGCATCAAAATGAGCCCGCCACGGCTCGACCCCTCTGTCAGCTTTCTGCCCCCATCTGTCACCTCCAGGACTTTTCTTTTCAAGACATATTTTGGCTTCAGTCTGTTAACGCCCTTCGAACGAACCTTCTGCGACTACATTCCTGTCTTTTCCTTTTTCCTCCCAAAGGCCATTTATAGCCCCTTCTCGTGCCAGGAATATAAATCCGGCACACCTTATTCTAAAATCTGGGGGTCCCTTCAAAGATATTAAAGTTCCCCTCAAGGTACTTTTCTTCAAAATTACTCTGCAATGATTCATATTCAATTTGATTTTTCTGTATAAAAAATAGCACCGTTTTGGGATCTGGCTTCCTTTCCCATCCAGCTCAGTTGCTTCTGTTGGTTTGACAGAATTTATTAGGATGGTCAACAAACGCGCAGGTGAATGTTGTGTTAGCTTTTTAGGCTGTAGTTGTAACAAAGGTGGGTAACTTGGTAAACTTTAAGGGCTTTTACGTGGAATAAGGTCTAAATGGGAAAGAATCAGGGCTGATGTTAGGGAACATTTTCAAAATAGATCAGGTCCCCTTGGTTTGTTGGAATCGCTCAACAACGAGACTCAGGAAACTGACGTGGTGCCAGAAGGAGATTGTTGTTTGTTGTTTGGGAAAATGAATAAATCACATTTGAAAGGAGCTGCTGCTGGAGACGATTCTGACGGTTTCTGTGAAAGTGAAGCGAAAGTGTCAGATAACTGACTCCATGTGAGATTTATTGGCATCAATTAGTGAATTCACGTCTCACTGACGAGTGCCAAATATTTTTCCACCTTAAGGAGAGCCGTGAAGAAAGCCCTGGATCAACTTGGATCGCTCTCTCACGCTCATCCTTCTCTTCTTCATCTTCTTTCCAAATCATTTTGCTTCAAACCACCAATGTTCCTTCTACCTCTTCCTCTTCTCTGGCACAGGCTTCAAATCATTCTCTATTTTCTCTCCTGCTTCATCCTTTGATCAGTAAACATTCACCCTCCTCCTCTTCCTCTCTACCAGTTGTTTCTTTTTCATCCCATTTCTTCACCTTTTATTAGATTCTTACCTATTTCTCTTTATTCTTTCTGCTCACTCGCTAACTGACTCTGGCTTCCTCCTCTTCTTTTCCTGCCTGATCTCCTCCTCCAACTCATCAGTTCCTGTCCCATTCATCCCCCTCTTCTCTTCGCTGCTCCCTTCTTGTTTGTTTGGTCCTCCATCATCTCCTGCTCTGCACCACAGACAGCTATGATATTTAGCGAGCATTCATCGGCGTCGGCAACAAACTCATCCCTCTTCAGAAATCTGTTGCATTGTTCAGCTTTGTGCACCACGCTGCCAAGCAAGTTGTCTCTCTGCTCGGAGCGACAGTTCAGAGAAAAGCGTCCTCAGCTCTGAAAACGTCTCCCGCTGCCTGTATCTGCCTCTCCTGACCTTTTCACAAACACGTGCATGTTTGTTTGCATCCATCTCCAGCGAGGGAACGTCTGAGGTGGGAAAGTTTTCCTGTTGAATCGCCAAAGCAAACCACATTATGCCATCGCTGCCAAGTTCCACAGGGACCGGCGGTCAACAGCGCTCTTCTGTTTAATTAGTCCTGACTCAGTCTAAAAAAAGACCAAAACTTTGAGCTGCTGGCTCCAAATCTCTGCCTTTATCCCTCCACAATCCAGGACACAGTCGGAGATCATCTGGTGGTTCTTTGTTGGACGAGACCAAAGTCGAGGTCGAAAACTAAAGGAGACCTTTCAGAGTTTGTGTGTTTTACTTCTGACTCATGTGAAGCACTTTGGTCTTTGCCTTGAAAGGTGCTACACAAACAAATGATGACTCTTATAATATGTAAATAATGTTCTCTGCTGCTGAAATCCAGATCAACCTGCTAAAGGATTCGTCTGCAGTTTTTCCTGTGGGCTTGCTCTCATTTCCCGCCCCGAGTTTTGACTCTCAGGCTGCACACACGCCGCCTATTGTAATATATATATACAACAATAATTAAGACAAACAGAAAGAAATCTTGGAAATAAAATGTGTGTGAGTGAAACTGACTAAATGTTCTTGGACCCAAAAGCAGACCAGGACCAGGTTTTGGGACTGGAGGTCATGGGGCAGTACAGCAGAGAGGATCCAGGATCCATGAATCTGAAGGCCTGAATGGATTCAGGAGTTTGTTCCAGAGAAGAGGGGACAGATATTAAAAAGGCTAAAGCTCAAAAAGCTCCTCAAACACGAATATTTCACCAAAATAATAAAGATAGATAAAGACTAATCCACAATGAAAATAATTCCTAAACAGGCAGGACAGCAAAATTCTGATGGCACATTAATATATGAATAATAATGATGAATTATAGAAGCATCCTCTTTCTTCCACCAGCGACACAAGCACATCATTTTACAACACGCAATCAAATATTTATCGAGATCTCCAGCGACGCTGTCATCCACGGAGTCGTGCTGTAACAAAGAGGCAGGAAGAAAAAGCAGAGAAGAAGAGACGAGCGAGATCGCAAAGGAGACGTCTGCCGGTGTGCATTTCTGCTGTGTGGGGAAAAGGATGATATACAGTACGTAGATCTGGGAAAGCCGAGCTGCCCGAGAGGCCTTTTGACGTCTGTGCGTGGGATCGACGGGGAATTTTCCATCGATTCTGCTTTCTGGTGGATTTTCATTCGACCTCTGCTCATCTGTTACCGGAGCCAATGCTTTTTAAAACTCAGAGCGTCTCAGGAGCTTTCTGTTCTATTCTGAGGAGGACAGCTATATCAGCAGAGTTTGCCTGAATATAAAACCTTCACGTCACGTCACAAAAACATGTTTGAAACTTTATTATCCACACCGTTTATCCATCCGGCCATTTCTGACCTCACAATCAGCCCTCAGGATATTTAAAATCGTGCTGTGAGGTGACAATACAAACTGCTGCACCCTATAATTACAAACTGCGAATGTTAATGAAGGTTTAGTTTCATTGAGTTTAGGCTTTTAGCCATCAAAGCCTCCTGATGTTATGAAAGGAAATCTTTGATCCAGACTGCAGTATTTACAGCAGTTAGTCTGATTATGTGCTAACTGAGCACTCCGTCTGTCTGTCTCTCACTACTGCACTGAAAAATAACAACAACAGAAAATCTGTCTGGCTGTCTGGCAACTGGAATTAAAAATAAAAAATGCAAGAGGTAGATCATAAATCGACGAGTCCTCTGTCAAGCCAAAAAAAAAAAGGAGAACTGAGCTGCACAATTAATCAAAATGAAACTGAAATTGCAATATGGCTGAATGTGACGTACAAATCCCAGATGTTTGTGTTATTTCTTTATGTGTGTAAGTGTAACGTGTTTTGTTGTTTGTCAGATGTGAAAGATGTGGAAAATGTATAGTTTGGCACATGAATGAAACAAAAACAAAAAACTAAATGGCCACTTTAATATTTTTTCTGTAAAATTTAGAAAAACAGCCAACTGTGCTGTTCAGTTTAAAGGACGACCTCAGGCTGGTCCTTCAAACTGAATGGGATTCAACTCAAAGGTGATATTAATTCCACTTTGGTGGAGCAGGTTAACATTTATTTAGTTTCATCACATTTCTGCTGATACTCTGTTTCCAGGCGGTCAGCTGGGGGGGGCAGTCTGCCTTTGCTTACTCCTCCCATTGATTTCAGCCTCCTAATGGATTTCATCGGACCTCCCATGATTCCACATTAATATTTCATTAGACTCCAATTTCCTGCCCGTATCACCGGAGCTGCTGTGTGTGTCTGTGTGAGTTCGACACGTTGCGGTTGTTTACAGCAGTAAAGGAGGAGGGAAGGATAGATGATGAGAAAACAGACTGATAGTATATGTCTATTACATATGTAATGTACATTAATGATGAAATGTACATTACATCATTACCTGTTCCAAACTGCTTCTTCCTGGAGTCAGTGTTTGGTCCTTCCTGTCCTCCCTCTTCCTGTCCTCGCTCTTCCTCTCCTCCCTCTTCCTGTCTCTCTCTTCCTCTCCTCCCTCTTCCTGTCCTCCCTCTTCCTGTCCTCTCTCTTCCTCTCCTCCCTCTTCCTGTCTCTCTCTTCCTCTCCTCCCTCTTCCTGTCCTCCCTCTTCCCGTCCTCCCGTCCTCCCTCTTCCTCTCCTCCCTCTTCCTCTCCTCCCTCTTCCCGTCCTCCCGTCTTCCCTCTTCCTGTCTCTCTCTTCCCGTTGCTCTCCCTCTTCCTGTCTCTCTCTTCCTCTCCTCCCTCTTCACGTCCTCCCGTCCTCCCTCTTCCTGTCTCTCTCTTCCTCTCCTCCCTCTTCCCGTCCTCCAGTCCTCCCTCTTCCTGTCTCTCTCTTCCTGTTGCTCTCCCGTCCTCCCGTCCTCCCTCTTCCTGTCTCTCTCTTCCTCTCCTCCCTCTTCCCGTCCTCCCGTCCTCCCTCTTCCTGTCTCTCTCTTCCTGTCCTCTGTCTTCCTCTCCTCTCTCTTCCTCTCCTCTCTCTTCCTCTCCTCCCTCTTCCTCTCCTCTCTCTTCCCGTCCTCCCTCTTCCTCTCCTCCCTCTTCCCGTCCTCCCTCTTCCTGTCTCTCTCTTCCTGTTGCTCTCCCTCTTCCCGTCCTCCCTCTTCCTCTCCTCCCTCTTCCTCTCCTCCCTCTTCCCGTCCTCCCGTCTTCCCTCTTCCTGTCTCTCTCTTCCCGTTGCTCTCCCTCTTCCTGTCTCTCTCTTCCTCTCCTCCCTCTTCCCGTCCTCCCGTCCTCCCTCTTCCTGTCTCTCTCTTCCTCTCCTCCCTCTTCCCGTCCTCCAGTCCTCCCTCTTCCTGTCTCTCTCTTCCTGTTGCTCTCCCGTCCTCCCGTCCTCCCTCTTCCTGTCTCTCTCTTCCTCTCCTCCCTCTTCCCGTCCTCCCGTCCTCCCTCTTCCTGTCTCTCTCTTCCCGTTGCTCTCCCTCTTCCCGTCCTCCCTCTTCCCGTCCTCCCTCTTCCTCTCCTCCCTCTTCCTCTCCTCCCTCTTCCCGTCCTCCCGTCCTCCCTCTTCCTGTCTCTCTCTTCCTCTCCTCCCTCTTCCCGTCCTCCCGTCCTCCCTCTTCCTGTCTCTCTCTTCCTGTTGCTCTCCCTCTTCCCGTCCTCCCTCTTCCCGTCCTCCCTCTTCCTCTCCTCCCTCTTCCCGTCCTCCCTCTTCCTCTCCTCCCTCTTCCCGTCCTCCCGTCCTCCCTCTTCCTGTCCTCCCTCTTCCTCTCCTCCCTCTTCCCGTCCTCCCGTCCTCCCTCTTCCTGTCTCTCTCTTCCTGTTGCTCTCCCTCTTCCCGTCCTCCCTCTTCCTCTCCTCCCTCTTCCTCTCCTCCCTCCTCCCGTCCTCCCGTCTTCCCTCTTCCTGTCTCTCTCTTCCTCTCCTCCCTCTTCCCGTCCTCCCGTCCTCCCTCTTCCTGTCTCTCTCTTCCTGTTGCTCTCCCTCTTCCCGTCCTCCCTCTTCCTCTCCTCCCTCTTCCTCTCCTCCCTCCTCCCGTCCTCCCTCTTCCTGTCCTCCTCCTTCCCGTCTCCATCTTCCAGGTGCTGAATCATCTCTGCTCCATGTTCCTGCTCAGTAGCTGCAGTTATCATTACAGTCTGCTGCTGCCTCCCATTGTGACCTCTTCTTCTCTCCTCCTGATAATATTTACTGGAGCACATTTAGAACGAGCAGGTTTCATCAGTCACTGAATGTATTCTGTATGTTCTGTTTGTATTTTCATGTCATCTTCTTCCTTTCCTGTTCTCCCTCCATCCCTGAGAGTCCTCCCCCTCCCATCTGTCTGATGAGTTGAGTTTAGTCTATTGATTCCACCAGCAGCCTTTTTGTCTCCAACGCAGGACATTAATATCACGTGAACACAAATCTGTCCCTCCTCCTCCCTTATGTTGAAGTCGATGGGAAAATGTCCCTCCTCCTCCTGAGTAAAGGTTTTCCTGGTGAGTTCTCAGTCTCTAGTTTACAGTCTTCAGTACAACATGATGTTCAAATGTGTTTTCAAAAACTACGATGGCCGACAAACTGAAAACTACAAACTGCATACTTCACAGCAGCAGCTCATGAAGCGACGGCGGCGACTATCAGGACCTAAAGCCCACATTAAATGTGAAAATAATGCAAAGGTTTGATATTATGAGCTCTAAATGTCCGTGCCTGATAGATTTTACTTCCTTTAACGGCTGAGTTTAATATGACATCACAACACCAGACTGCGAAGTCTGAACTCGCCAGCGAGCACCGTTTAAAGTCTGCTATAGCCCGTTGATTTATCAGCAACAGAAACATCACATCCAGCCACATACGGAGAAGTATTGTGCAATTATGTTATTATCTTAGCCCGCAGTTCAGTCAAACCAGCAGCAGGTCTAGGTGACCTAACAGCAGAAAAAAAATAGCTCATATTAAAGAAGTCAGTCAGTTTGAGTGCACAGCATTTAAAATAATAATAAAGGTAACAATAGCACTTTACTCCTGCAGCATTTTTCAGTAAAGTGCTTCAAATGAGTCAAATACAAAACACCCAAACAAGTCAAAGTGAGGAGAGTGATTCAGTTGAACTTCAGAAAGACGATGAACAATAAAAGCTTTGACATGAAAAATGTGTCTTCAGGAGTCAGACAAGAACGAAACTGACTCTGTTCTGTGTCCTCAGGACTTTGGAATGGCCGGCTAAAATGACACAGACGCAAAAGAATTAACCAAAGTAACACAACGCCTGCTTTCTCTGCTCAACAATTTACTGTTTGTCCCTTTAATGTATTTAAAATGAAGCCAGATGCGTTGTGAGCTTGCAGCCACGAACTGAAAAACATTATCTCTCTCTCTTGATGTGCCACAAATACAATTAAAGGAGCAAACAGCCATAAATCTGCCATTTAAAACCAGCAAATGGGGCAGTTAACCAATGTCAAGGTCTTTAAAATAGCATTTTCACCACATGCTGTCTCACTTGTCTTCAGCATAACTCGACTGACAGTTCACATTACTCGAAATAGGAACTTACCATATTTTCTTGCTCTTAATCAGGCTAACTTTCATTATCTGATCTGATAAGAGACGTTATAATCTGGAGAAGCAAACTGTGAGACTATCTGACCTGTTTAAAAGCCCAAATGAATCAACTGAACATGAAAATTCAATTTGAAGAACAAGATTTTCAGCTCTGCTTCCCAGTGATTTGACTCAAACTTATTTTTATGCTTCATTTTTGAGGTTTGCATCATAATTTCATCTGATGGATCTGTGAACGCCCTAAACCAAACATATTCAATCTAGTCCAGATCCATTTCTCTCTCTCCTCCAGAGCTGCTCTGCACTCCACTTCCTGTTGACACTATTGTTATTGCTGCTAAAATCTATTTTATTTCCATCAGTAATTGATGACCTTTCCCCTCCACTCGTCCTTGTTTCTGTCTCTGAAGGATAGAATTTTTCACTGATTAGCTCTAAACCTGCTCTGCTGGGATTTGACTCAGTTGAAAAAAGGAGCGAGAAATGATTCGTACTGGAAACCAGTGGGTTTGTTTTTCTGGTCAGGAAGGAGGTGAGCTCTGTTTCAGTGAAATCGTCTCTGTTGTATGAAGAGATGAGATGACAGCAGGAGGCCGATTGAGGCGTCACTGCTTCCTTTCCTTTTCCTCTGCTGCCTCCTTGTGCTCAAAGAAGGCCTGTGCTGAAGGAATCAAGATAACGTCCGACAACATGAGGGGGGGTGGACACAATAATGTGAACACTGCTGCAGGATAACGCAATCCAGTGCAACACAGCTCAGCTTCTATTCCACACATCATCATCATCATCACACACAGATGTTGATTTCAGCTCTGCTGAATTTTTAAATGCTGCCTGTTTGCAGAGATTCTGCCAGTGCACGACCAAAAGCGTGAGCTAAAAGCACAGTGAGTCACTTTATCTCCCGCAGTTTATGCAAAGACACAACAAGTCTCTATGAAATCCTGAATCCTGAAATCAGTTCAAGATTTTCGTCCCCGAAGCTGCATTTCATCATTTCTGTTTCTGAGCCTCATTATTTAGTGGATTGTGTCTCAAAAACCCCCCGAGGCTGACTTCCAACATGTTTTTTTACAACAGTGTTGTTTCTGAATGTTTTAAATGAACCAAAATACATTATTTTTTTACCATTACAATCTTTTTCCTGCAGTCTGTTTTTATTTTATCTGCATTTTGACTGTGTATTTCTGAGCAGCTTTCCAAACACCTCAGACATTTAATAAAACTTAAAACAAAACAAAACTTAAAACCAAAACAAAAGTCAAACAGAGACAAACTTTTTTTTCCTCAATCAACTCTCCTGGAATTCATTCATTAAAAATCTGATGAGAGACAGTAAATTGAAATGAATCTGCTTCCTCTCTGCAGATATTAACTGGAAAGTTTAACCAGCGAGAAAACCAACCAACAAACAAACATCATTTCAGTTTTGGACTCACGGTTGTTGCAGGATTCTTCTTCCGGTCGTGGACGTGATGGATCCCCTTCAAAATAAATGTCTTGTTTAATCGTGCTATATCCATTGATGTGAAAACAAACAAACAAACAAAAAATGCAGCGTGAGATGAAAGTCAGAAATAAATTATTCCCATTTTCTGCCTGTAACTTCCGGTGGGGACTGATAGCAACCGCGTGACGTCACTTCAGAGCGCCCCTCCCGGTGACGTCTAATTACAAATAATTATTTACTTTTATTTACTTTTATTTTATTTTTTTTGAGCCGATTTTGACCGAAGTTGGCCGAAAGATGAGCTGCGACAAGAAGACAAATGAAGTAAAATTTGGGCCAAATATGATTCTTTTTTAAGTAATTATAGATTTATTTCTATGAGGTCTGGATTAAGCTGGACAGCAGCCATGAGTGTCTTCTAGAACTTTTTGTTTTTTCTCTACTCCCCATTTACTAACTTCATTAAGCCCCCAGGTTTATTTAATGCCCCCTTAAGTTGAGAAAATAAAAAGTAGTTGAAATGGTTCCACCTTAAATGACTATGAAGCATCATATCCCAATAATGACTGAAAAAGCTTTTTTTTTTTCTTTCATATTTGAAATTTTTTAATTAACATGAAGGTACTTTTACTTCTGTTGGCTCTTAAGTGCAGGATTTATCCTCTTACATCAGAAAAGTTCTTCAAGAATGACTTTAAATTCCACTAGTCAAAAGCAATCTGCACATTTGTTCAGCAGAATTAAACTGCTCTTATATCTCACAAGTAAAACTTTCCATTTACATTTAGTCATTTTTCCTTCTTTGTCTGACATTTTATTCAGTGAGGCGCTCAAATGAGCTTCATTTCCTTTACTGTCACATTTCCACCTTTTCTTTTAATCAAAGTACAAGTTCTAATATTCAAAGAAGAAATTTGAAGATGTTATCTTCTTTTATAACTTTTAAAGCACATTTTAAACTTCTGTCTTGATATTGGCTTCCTCTCTGTTGCTTTTGTCCCACATTAGTTTCTTTATTATTGCTTCATCTAATATGTTTTTAATGGTTGAAACCAAAGAACGATCTTGGGCTTTTTTCCCTATTTGGACAATTTATCTACGTAGAATGTTGAAAATCATACTGTGATTTTGTGCAAATGAATGAAATTAAATTGTTTGTATTGACACTTCACTTAACTAAAGGGCCCGAACACTTCTCCTAAAAGTACAATGAGTGTTGTAAATTATTAAGACACCTTGATTTAAGGCTGAGTGCTTTTGGAGCTGAATATGAAGACTGTCGATCATTAATCCTTCATGTCTCTGGAACAGTGAACAAAAAATATATTTGTGTATGAAACTTCACAGGAAGCTGGAGGGTTTATTGTCAAGTTGGTTTCACAAAAACTAAATTTAAATGAGTTGAGAACAGAGTAAATCTGATTACCAACTTTATAATGAGCACAAAATGCTTTTACAAAGAGCATAAAATGTTTATTACATTTTTGTAATGCAGAATACATGTTTCTATGTCGACACAAAAACAAAACCAAAGAGGGAATCTGTGTACAAAAACCGATTGTCGTCAAGGATTTGTACTCCACCTGGCCTGTGCATCGGTCGGGACACAGCACTTCACGAGTTCAGATGAGATGAAGATGTGGGAAATAGATTCACAACTTTTCATTCGTTGCAGGCTGCAGATATAAAAAAATGGTGCTTTCACCTTTTTTGTCTCCTTTACTGGTATATTATACAAAACGGATATATCTATATTGTGCAGGTGGTGACGAACATTCAGTGATAATTGTTCCAGAAGCCGATCACCTGCACAGTTTCAACATAAATCCTTTACTTTTCTTCATCAAAACCCATTCAAGCCCAAGAACCCAAGACACTGGGATGAGAAACCTTCAGAGGCAACGATAAAACAGAACGGGTGATGACGGTGATGATGATAATGGAGAGCGTGCAACGGCAGGAACCCCAAAAAGAGAAGTGGAAAGGTCTGTAGTGCTAGTGTTAAAATCATGGCAGTTAAGACAGCATGGTGAGAGACAGACCATCGTGTTGATCGACAGAAGAAGCATTCAGTCTCCACTTAAAAAAAAAGTAAAAGTCGGAAATGCTCCTTTACGAGTAAAAGCAGAGAAGTATTCTCATCCTGAATGACTCCATAAACAACTGATTCATTCAGTCATTTTTTGTTTTTAGCTTTTTTTTTAGAGATTACATTTTAACCAAAAATCCCAAATCCTGTAAAAACTATTTTGTTTAGAATTAAGTCCCCAAAATGTTATTTTGATACGTAAAGACAATATTTGAACCTGTTTTCAGTGTTTGTGTCTTACAGCAAGGGATTTTTTTAAAGCAGATTTAAGATATATTCTATTTATTATTTTTTTTTTTTTACTTGGAGAAATTTGACCAGTTTGTTTTTGCATCATGTTTTACAGGATGATCACATCGTGTGTGACAGATAAATTGCAAAACGTACAAAACGGCCAACAACAACAACGACAGCTCTGAAAAAACATGTAGTTGAGTACAAAGTAGAATATTTCTACCTAAAATGTAGTGGAAGAAGTTTACAGAGGCAGATCGGTCCAAAACAAATCATCTGACAGCAAATGTGATACTGACATTATCAGGGATAAAAAAAAAATACATTTACATTTCCCTGGCTCCGTTTCACACCGCGACAACACGTTTCCACAAGAGAAAAAAAAAATCTCTGGCCCTCGTTGAAGCTTTATGGAAGAGTTACCACCTTTTTTTAATATAAATTCTCTAAACTCTAATATTTCATTCAACAACATCTGGGTGGGAAAAAGTGTTTAAATTTTACGAAAATATTATCTTGGCACAGAAGTTTCACGTAACATGGATGCTAGAAACTATAAGTTTGAATTAGTGTTTAAAGGTCCCATATAATATAAAGTTTGATCCACATGTGGTCTGATTTTTTAGTCAGGTCTGGTTTCTAAGTGAAAACTGAAAATATCAAAGGTCAGAAACTGAGCTTTAAAATGAGCTGTTCAGACAGTGTTCTTTTTTTTTGCTTCTGGAGCTGATTAAATTCTTGTAAACACAACCAACTAAAACCGCCTGCCAATGACGTTTGCTTTAAGAAATGAGGGATACGTTTAGTAAAGCTGAAGTGACGAGAGGAGCAGGTTGGATGGATGGATCAGAGAAGGATGGATGGATTAAAACTGAAGAAAAGTCGGCGAACAATAGAAAACCTGAATCTGAACCAGCAACATCATCGGGCCAGCTGAACATGTCCCGAGTGAAACGGGGTGCTGAAAGGGAAGCATTTTTTTTGTCTTGTTTTGTTTTTTGTTTGTTTAGACAGACAAAATATAAACTTTTTTTTTTTCCTTTTTTCCTGCATGCAACACAGAGCAAAACACACTCACACCTTTCGAAAATGAAAGAAGAAACTGGAATGGTTCAACTGATAAAAAGGCTAGTAATGTAAAGAATACAGTCCCCGGGACGGGGTCGGGACATTTCGCTTGTTTCCTCTGACTGACCAGGATGCTCACAACAGCCTCAACCTGCAAGCAGAAGAGACGAACTGGAAGTAGACCAAGCCGGGACTCTGCCTCCCCCAATCACCTTGTATAAAAGACTCCAAAGTCCCATTTGTATTGGAGATATTCAAATAAAAAGGACAACAACAACAACAAAAAAAAAGACAAAGTAAACAAGCATATAAAACAACAACCCCCCCAGCCCTCAGTTTTAGTGTCATATGTTCCAGCTTGGAGTCGGCCTGTGTGTGCAGGAGGCCTCTCCTTCCTCTCTCCTTTAAGTGTTTTCCATTACAGGCCTGTTTTTGAACACTTCATCGGCCCAGAAAGGCCGAAAAATCTGAGCCGCCCGTGAACGTGACATTTCAACTGGAGAGAGCAGGAGACGTAAAGTAATAAAGGAAGGAGAGCGTAAAAGATGTAGTGTAATCTGCTGTGTTTCATGTATAAGACAATGAATACAACAATAAAATGCAGCTTTCTAAAAACATGGAAGTATCTGTCGTCATCAGGGCGACGCTGTGTGTGTGTGTGTGTGTGTGTGTGTGTGTGTGCATGCCTTCACGAGCGTCTGTACATGTGTGTTCTCTTCAGTGTCATCAGTTAGTGTCAGTGACGATCACAATCACCATGTGCTCCTCATCCAGGTTACCCACAGTCCTTTTGGCTGCCTGCAGGTACTGTTGAGAGAACTCTCCGGGGGGGAAGGCGTACAGCATCGCCCCGGGCCCGCCCTCTTTCGCAGCAGGCAGGCTCACGACTCCCGCCGCCTCCTTGTTCCGCAGGTAGGTCACCAGGTGGCGGAGCAAGCGCACCTGCAGGCCCGGCTCGGGGGCGGGGGCCTGGCGATCGATGGGACCCTGGAGGGCCAACAGGATGGCGAAGCCGTCGGGCCGCCCCAGTTTGATGCGGCGCGACACCTCGTCGAGGCGGGTCTGGTCCATGCGGAGCCTCTGGGCGATCTTCAGCTGGCTCGGCTGGTTCTGGCTCTGCAGCTTCAGGCTGTCCTTCATCACCGTGTTGAAGAACGAGGGCCCCCCCTCCAGCATGAACAGGTCTGTGGGGAAGCTGCTGTTCTTCAGAGCGAAGAAGCCGTGCCACGTTTTGGAGAGAGACGCCTGGGCGAACTCCGACAGCGTGCTCGGAGAGGAGGAGGTGTGCGTGTCTGTGTGGATGGCGGGGGAGCTGGCGGCGATGACCTCGCTGTTTCGATGGTGGTGGTTGTTCAGGTGCACACTGGAGGACCTCTTGCCGTGGTGGCGGCCAGACGGTGGATCTTCTTCGTTAGCGGTGGAGTGGCGTCCTGCTACGCCGCTGTCGGGGGAGTGGTCTCTCGGTTCTGTGGTGGAGTCGGGGGCTCGGACCCGGGCCCGGTCTGGGCTCACATCAGGAGAGACCACCCCTCCTGGACCTCGGACTCTTGACCTCCCCCTCTCCTTCTCCCTCTCCTTCTCCCTCTCTTCTGTCTGTCTGTCGGCTGACAGACTCCTGCTCCTGCTCCTCCTCCTGGTCCTCCTCTCCTCCCTCTCCTTCAGCCATCGCTCCCTGCTCCTGCTCCGGCTCCTCGCTCCTCTCCCGCTCCTCCCGAAAGCTTCCAGCGCCCCCGCTCTCCTCTCCAAACTCCTGGTGGGGCTCGTGGGGTAGTCTCTCTCCAGCACGGCTCTGTCTCTTTCCCGCTGGGACAGGAGGCTGTGGGTGGGCGGTGACGAACGCTCCCTGGCTCCCCTCAGCTCTCGTTCCAGACTTCGATGGCGGCTGTAGGCCTCCCCGAGGAGCTCGTAGTGGGACGGGAGCGCCACGGGAGGCTGGTAGCCCGGAGGAAACGGCCGGGACGGACTCTCCTCAACTTTTGCAAAGTCCACCCTCAGACGCCGCTCGGGGCCACCGAGGGGAAAACCCCTCATCTGGGTGCAGGCGGCTTGAGCTGCATCCAGACTTTCATACTGAATGTAGGCAAAACTGTCCCCCTTAACGTAGTCGATATTCCTTATGCTCCCAAACCGGTCAAATTCCCGAGCAAGAGCAGCAAGAGAGTTTCCGGGCCCGAGGCCGCCCACCCAAAGCCTTGTGGTGGGGTTGGCTTTGCCATAACCGATCTTTATTGGGTTGCCACCAATCAGCCGTCCCTGCATGGCCACTTTGGCCCGGTGGGCCATGTCCAGGTTCTGGAACTTGACGAAAGCGTACGCGCCACCCTGTCCACGGGCTGGGCGTTTGATCACAACATCCTCGATGATGCCGTACTTGTCAAAGCCCCTCCTCAGTTCGGCCTCTGTAACATTACCGTCCAGATTCCCAATAAAAAGGTTGCTGGTGGCCCTCTGGTCGTCCTCCGGCTTTAAATCCTCCACCACCGGCATTGGAGGGAAGCCGTAGGGCCGGCCCCTCTCATCCAGCATGCCGTAGTAATCCAGCAGCCTCTCCCTCTCCCGGCTCAGCCCCAGGGTCTCCAGGGCGTAGTGTCTGGCTCGGAGGTCCCTGATGTTGCTCACCCCGGGGCCCGGCGGGGACAGGGAGCGCTGCCGGTAGGGGTAGGGTGCGTGCAGGGGCAAGTAGCCGACGTCCGGCGGCGTGACACTCCGCCTCCTCACGTACATGGGCTCGATCTTCAGCTGCCGGTCCCCCAGCACCAGCCTGGAGGACTTGGCGTGCCGGGCCTCCTTGGCGTCCTCCGGATGCCGAAAATTGACGTAGGCGATCCGGCCCAGCTCCGGGGTGTGGGACAGCTTCACGCTGACGTCCCCGAACTTTTTGAACTCGTGAAACAGCGCGTCCTCCACGTCCTCGTCCGACACCTGCGAGCCCAGGTTGCTGATGAGCAGGGTTTTGTACTCCAGGGTGCCCGGCCGGGCGGCCGGGAGCTCGGCGGCGGCGGCTGCCGCTGCGGCTGCTGCGGCCGCGGCCGCCGCTGCCGCCGCCGTGGTGGTCCGGAGCGGCGGGCGGCCGAGGAGGCTGAGCTCGTGTCGGTGGTGGAGCTCCAGGGCGGCCGCCCGCTCCTCCCTCAGCCGCGGCTTCTCCCGCTCCCTGCTCCGGCTCCGGCGGTGATATCCTCGGCTCTCCGCCAGCAGCAGAGCCAGCGGAGGCGGCGGCGGCAGCTCCTCCCTCCGCGCACTCTCCCGCTCCCTCTCCCGGATCCGTTTGGCGACGGCCCTGGACGGACTCGTCTCCCTCCCGGCCTGCCTCTTCATTTTCTAAGGATGATGGAGCTCAAACTTTTCGGCGCCTGCAGCGGGGAATCCGGCCCCGGGAGCGGGTTTCTGCGGTGTTAGCGGATGAAGCGAGGCCGACGGCGAACAGACGCTCCGGCTCCGGAGGCTGGATTTTTGCATAAATATCGAAAAAAGGACGAAAACTCGTTTAAAAACATGTCAGCATCGGAGGACCTGCACCGACGCCGCCATCTTGGACAATAGGAATGTGCGCTTTCCCAGAGGAGGGCGGGGCCTGCGATGACGCAACCGCGGCGGGCGTAGTGACGTCTAAGGTTTTCTTGTTTTGAACGATTTAACACATTTTTAAAAAAGGAAGCTTTTCATTTTATTTTTAATAACGTATATCTGGTTCATTCATTTTTTATTATTCATATCTATTTTGTTAATTATTTTTAAATACATAAAATTTATTTTCACATTTTCTCAATTTATTCTTATTTTAAATCCCTTGTTAAACGTTTATATATATTTTGAAGAACTATGGACATAAAAATGTGATTTTTTATTAAACATTAAAAATTCAAGATTTTCCTTTTCTTTGCGTTTTTATTTTTCCATGTTTATCCTACAGAGTTAATAAACATAGTAAAAGACTTAGGGATGTGAATGGATAGATAGATTTAATTCTATCAGTTGTATTTTAGTTTGCTTATTTATTTATTTGTATTTTTTTACACTTCATTCCTCGTGACACGTCAGGTTTATACATATTTATAGTTTTAGGCCATTGTTTAATTGCACAATTTAATGCCAGATGTTTTGCCAGTGACAGACACACATCTTATCTCACATTTCTGGTCACACAGACACTCTTAGGAAATCAAACCATTTTGTGCTCCAGATGGATTTTTTCATATTTTAATGAAAAAGTAGAATAGTACAGTTGTAACAAATGACTGGGCCTTACATGAAAGGTCAACGTGAAACAACAGCATATTTTAAGTTTTCATTTTCCCCACATCAAATCTTATCAAGTATCACATGAGTTTATCAAGTCATATTTCTAGGTGCACCAAACGATAAAATATCAATCCCTTTCTGAGAGACAAGTCCAGGAGTGTGGGAGAGCCAGTGACGAAGGTTGCTTCACTTTCAGCTGTGGCCCCCACATGTAGAAGACAGAGTTGTTTCCGCGTGTTTAGGAAGCATCAGTATTGTTACAATGCTGGATTCACAACATTTAGCGTGGGATCAAATTTTAGACATCGGCCAGCCCTCAAAGAATTTTGAGTTTTGAGTTTTTTGGGAGTTTTTTTTACATTTCAGCAATTCTGCGAACCAATTTCTGATTAAGCATTTATGCTCTGGGTGTCCCCGACAAAAGGGGAAGGCAGTATTTCATGAGTTATTTTGTTCAGTACACTTAACAGCTGCAGGAGAAGACAGAAAACATCTGCAATGTAATCAGTCAGAATAAATTAACCCCATCCCCCCCAAAAGAACACATGAAAACTCCATTCCTGCTTTTGAAATGAAAGAGATGTAGAAGGTAAATGTTTAATGAAAATCCTCAATAAATATCTGAACAAAATATTTCTTACTTTGCCAACAGCGACTGAAGAACCTTCATGTGTGAGACTGACAAAGTCACCCATAATCCCCACCCTCCTCTGTCTTTAAATGTCCACTGGTCTTTTCTTGATGCCAGTGTTGGAATTCCTAAATTAATGTTTTTCTTCATTCTCTCTGCTGATTGCGTAGGACTGAGACTAGGAGCACATTATTTGCCATTTAACTCATTGTGAATGACTGACCAGGCAATAAAGTGCAGCATCAGTCTGATGTGAAAGTGCCATGAATGAGAAAAGTCTAAAAAAAAAAAAAATGTTTTAAATTTAACTTAAAACAGAAAATAGATCTACCTTGATTTCTTTTTTTTTTTGTATTATAACTATGACTAAGTTGGGTTATGGGTGACTTTGCAAACAGCAGGCTGATACAGAGAGACTACGGTGGAGGTTAAGAAGGGGGATGTCTTGGAGAAACCAGCGGACTTTAACTCAAAGCAAAGGTTTGACACAGTGAGAGATGATCTGTTATTTACTGAGCTTTCTTACTTTTGGACGCAGGTGGTTTTTGCACTCGACTGAGCTGCATTTAACAGACATGAGCGATTGTCTCATCTGACTCAACAAGAAAACAAGTCTAAATTTCCCAACTTCTCAAACTATTTCTTTAGGTTTCAGTAAGAGCGGTACCCTGGGCTCATCTTCCTCCATACTAAGCAAAATTACAAGAGGCTAAACACATTCATCGTGATGACATGATGGCTTTTCCAAACAGCATCGTGGCATTCAGATCCTTTTGGGTCTCGAGGCAGCGTTGAGAGCAGCTTGTTAGGCAGGTTTGTGAGCAAGAGGCTGCTAATTCAAATCCTGGCTGGAGTAGGAAATCTTGGGCAGCGTGGTGAACAACAAACTTGCTCTGCAGAGAGAGGAGCCCCTATCTGAGGATGCCAACGCTGATGGATATGGCTGAATGTCGTTTTTCTAAGTGACTTGATGTGTAACATCTTGACTACACCAAGTAAAAGAACCTGCCCTATGTGCTTCTGTGCCACCAAATATCTGAAAACCGAAAACACTGTTCATTCCCCTCACACTTGGTTTAAAAGTACAGTATGGGACTTCAGCCTGATGCGTTTACACTAACATCTATGTTTCTGAATCACCAGATGGGTGTACATCCTCAAAATAAAATAAAAATTAAAAAAATATCAAACAAAAGACATGTCAGACTAAACTCCTCTGCCCCTGGTCCTCCTCACTGGTCCAAGTAAGTCAAGTCCAGAGTTGTGTGGTTGGTTTGTGTTTAGGTTTTGTGTTGCAGTTACAGTTCTGTCCGTGCCTTGGCGGCTGCGGGGGCGTATTTGGGCATGAGCTCTGTGATTTTACGGATGAAGTCGGACTTTTCTGCGCATCCTTTACAGGACTCGCCCCACTCCTCCAGGATCTTCTTCAGGTCCTTCACTTTAAGCTTTTTCAGGTCTACTGTGGTCAAGTCCAGCTGTTTGTCTACATGAGAAACACAAGAGAGGGGAAAAATCAACATACAGCGACCATCTATAGTTTTTGATCAGGCGACTGTGGATGGTTGTGTTGTGTTTGTAGCACAAAAATGGGGACTTCTGGAAATTATGACCTGCAAGCAAGGGATAATTCTATACTATACATCTGAATTGCTTGATGGACTTTGTTTTGTTACATCGGTGCCGAGATGAGCTGATAGATGGAGGACGACGGAAAGAGTATAATGAAATACAGACATTGTCTTTGTAGCAGCTGTTGTGGGGTTATTTTTAGCTCCTTAATGGTACAACTGCCCTTGCTATTCCTTGTTTGTAGTGCTTAGCAAAACTAATTTACTTCAGAGTGGACAATCTGCTTCACAGCGTGCATGAAGGGGAAGTATGAGCCTGTTTTCAGCTGTGATGCGTCCACGGTTACGCAGGTTAAAGTTATATCTATGGTTATTGCATACATATTACATATACTACAGAATGGTCTGCCTCCACATTTGCCAGTTAATGCACTCCTTGCCACTGTGCGTTAAACATTTAAACAGCTTAATGTAATGTAATATATATATATATATATATATATATTTAGCTTAGCTTATTTGTCGATTCACTTTCAGAATTAAAAGATAAAAGAAAATGTTCTAAAAATCAGCAGCTCCTCCAAATGGGAGCCAGAGTCTGTGGAAGGGGAGTTTAGTCCTGAGGGAAGTGTTTTTAAAGTAGCAACAAAGGCTTTGGTTTCATACCGTATTTCAGTTCACAGATCTGACTGTCCTTCTTCTTCAGTTTCTCACAGATCTTCTCCACTGGGACATGGTAGCTGAGCGGTTTAGACACTTCGTTGATCATCTTAGTGGCCGCATCACTTGTTGCTCCAATGTAGTAACACTACATGTGTGAAGCAAGACAGGAAGAAACACATTCATTTATTTTCCAAGAAGTTTTTTACTGGCCAAAGAATATATGAAACAAATATTTTTAAAAATAAAGTAATTCAATAAATAGATACATAAATCCATCTAACATTAAGTAAATCATAAGTTTCAAAAGATACCAAGCACAAAGAGTTGACATCAAAGTCAACATCTTGTTAACATTGACCTTTGACTCTAACTTGATAGAATGGAGATCACATCCATGCTACTTCTGACAAAGTCAAGAAAGGGTTAGGGTTAGGTAACCCTAACCCCTATTTTCTAGATTATATTTGTTAACAATGCAGAGGTTTTCCAAACCAACTGATCTTTGCAGGTTGAAATAGGAGGAGCTGCAAAAATGACAGTGTGACTGAAGAAAAGCAGTAAAAGTAGGTAATAAAAGCAAACCTCAACAAAAGTGAGTTGAAGGATTCTGCTGTGAGGGGAGCTGGTGATTCACACACGAGTGGTCATGTGATTGATTGTTAGTAAAAAAATAAAAATCATTCAGCCAGGTCGAGCTTTGCTTGATTTGCATATGAGACGAGAAACAACAAAGGCAACTGAAGGCAAAACCTGTATATTAGGATTTATTAGGTGGAGTGAGCACCACCTCCTCTTCAAACTCAGCTATTGCGAAACTTGTTCAAAGAATCACTGAGAGAGAAGCATCTACTCTGCAGGAGTGAGACCAACAACTGTTCAACAACACAACTGGATTTCTGCTCTACTGACCACCCAAAAAGCTACCAGTTACTGAGGGAACACCACCACAAAGAGCGTTTCAGTCACAGCACACGTTTTCATCCAACAGTCAGAAAATCCTCATTATTCCTCCTCAACCTTTTCACTGCATCTCTGATGTGCTTCTACAAAAGCAACTGTATGCAGAATAATATGTTTTTTCTGCTGGTGAGAATCCTGGTGTGAATATAATGACAAAGATGCTGCTGAGGCTGGTAAAAGTTTTACAAGTACACACAACTCAGATACACATCAGCCCCAAAGAAATCACTGGCTATATTCTTGTATTCTCGTATGTAGAGAAGGAGCATTTGCCAAAAATCTATAAATGCTGCTCTTATTTCTCTACTCCTAAAAAGGATTGGAAGTTCAAATTGTGCTGAGCAGCTTTTTGTCATTACCACCCAACTCTGTGTTCCTATCTGAGAGCTACGAAGTTAAACCACAAACTCAAACATTAACTGGGCCTCAACAGTTTAAAACCGGCCACATCAGCACTCATTATCAAGGGTGAACATGACATATTTATCAGAATCACTTGACAACAAATCCAAGTCTGTAGTTTACTCACAAAGCGGTTTTCTTTGCCTTTGGCTTCTTTGCAGGTCTTTGTGATGGCCTTCTCAATGTCTGCGCTGTTGAACTTCACATTGTTGTCCTTTAGTGACTGGTAAAACTTCCCAAGGAAGCTCACACACACTGGAACAAAGTTGTAGGGGAAAACAGATATTAAACAACTTTTTTTCCCTGCTCCTTCTCTCTCTAGACCAACGCCTAGAGATAAGATGAGTTCTCTGATTAAATAGTTTTGTATCATGTTTAGTTTTGTGCAACGAGGATGAACAAATCCTTTGTTGCTTTCAATTACAGCAGTGGATGTGAGCAATTATTCGACGATCAAAATAGATGCAGCTGATCAGCTCATGGAAGAATGATCAATGACATTGTATATACTGCTCTGCAAAGTTAAGATAAGTGTATTCTCAGTATCATGTCAGTCTTTTGGGTATTTTTTTGTTTTGTTCCTCACAAGTATTGATGCTTAGCTGTGACTGGCATCAAGTTAACCAGAACTAGACTGGTGATGGTAGCAGTCTACCTCCAAGCAGATTTAAGCAACCTGGTCTGAGTTAAGAGTCCCGGGTCAGTCTGACCCTACGACCCAAAAACCAGAAACTGACTCACACCAGCTCCCAGCACCCTCACACACGTCCAGGAGAGTGTGTGGGATCATGTGTGGTTGTTTTTAACACCTGGAAAAGTTCTTGCTGCTGCTGCAGGTAGCCATTGAGGAGATGCTGAAGCTAACCGAAGCTAACAAGGACCTACCTTCACACTCTCCCTCCTTCAGGGCTTCGGAGGGACCCGGAACCAGAGCCAGAGCCAGAGCCACCGACAGTCCGCTTAGACACAACATCTCTGCGGGGGAAACTGGGGTAAAATGTAGGTATTTGACCGCGGCTGAAGGAGGACAATCCCCTGCGTGTGTCTCATGAGCTGCCGCCGCCGCTGATGCTTCAGTGGAGGAGACGCCGGTAGAGTGGAGTGAGCGTACGGGCTTCTTCCGGTAACACGTCACACTACTCCGGTTCCCCTATTGGTCAGAAGGGCGAATCGCTTCCGTATTCTTCCACGCTCTCCCCTCTGATTGGTCGCCGGGGGAATATTCCGGGAAGAACGTCCAGTTGGCGCCGCCTGATTGGTTCCCGGCAGCTTCCTGCCCTCATCGCGCATTTACATGGGGAGACAGCGTCTGTACGAATAGATCAATTTAATCAATAAATTTAAATATCTGAGAGTAACATTTGGATTAAAATGTGATTCATGTGATTTCGAATCAATGATACAAAAAAAAAAACGTATGGAGACACGACGGTGGAATAAAAGCACAATTATGATGTTATTTGATGGCATATACAATAAAAACAGTAATACTAGATAAATGTACTTCAAAGCTATGTCTGTTGTTATGTTTGATAGAAAGTTATTAAATACATTTGTTGAAGTGCAGTTGAGTATTTCTTTATATTTTAAACTTCTCTACATTGTGCTGTTAGTGTGATTTCATTTATCGGAGTTACTTGTGTCTTGTTTCTTACTAATTAGATTCGTAGTACAAAATAAGCAAGCAGGTTGTCAAGTTCTGACAAATTCTTTACAGATTAAAATAAGATATGAAAACACTCAATGAGAGGAATTTCATGACCTTTCCAAGCCACAGTATTTATAGCCGTGCAATGGAAAAATTATTATTGATTCAATTTATGACACTTCATACTTCTACTTCACTACATTTCAGAGGAGATTGTTGATAATTTTACATTATCATTATTTTTTACAGATTAGGATTTTTAAATATATTAAAAAAATAAATAAAATTGATTCTCAAACCAGAATTCGAGCCAAATCAGTGTTTTCACTATCAAAAGATTAAACTGGAATAATTTTCATAAGTTTATATTAATTTTTGAGCTTATATTAAAATTCTAAATTTTCACATTATAGCGCCAAGCGTATCCTACCAAGGAGCATTCAAATCCACTCATGATATCGATAAAATCTAAAGTAGATTTACCCTTATGCTTTATTTATTTTTATTTAATTTATATGTATGACAGCCATCAAATATATTTGAAATCTGATATTCCTGTTGCCTATATTTCATTGGCAAAGTTAACTGATTACTCCAACTTCTTGGCTTGTGACTCTCTACTGTGCGAGTCCAATCATGTAAGGGTAAGAAGGAGCACACTCAGTGCCATAAATATATATGTGCTCTTGAGACCCAAGCTATTTATTTTTGTCCTCTGTAGTGGACATTAGTGTTTGCTTGATTCTTCTAATACTTTCAGGTGCACCTGACGCAGAGGTAAAATGTTTAAATGTGGATGGATGTCTGTTGTCCACTGCAGCAGATGTGTCTTAACTTTTAATAAAGTTAAGCTTAAAATATTTTTAATCTTTTTTTAAACTTACCACCACACTTATCTGATCCCCAAAAGGTCAAAATGAAAAGTTTTTTTTTTCCTGGGTGTCAGGAGGATATGTGTGTGTGTGTGTGTGTGTGTGTGTGTGTGTGTGTGTGTGTGTGTGTGTGTATGTGTATGTGTGTGTGTGTGTGTGTGTGTGTGTGTATGTGTGTGTGTGTGTGTGTGTGTGTGTGTGTGTGTGTGTGTGTTGGAGTGTATCAGTGATGGAGTCTACATGTCAGGCAGTGAAAAACAAACCTCCCACTGGCTGATGGTAGTTTAATGTCGGGGGGTGTGCAGGTTGGTGGACTTTAATGAGTGTGCTGGCAGTAAAGCGGCTCAGTAAGCAGAGAAGTTCCCATATGGATTCAATAATGTGTGCCAAGCTTTGTCCTCCACAGCAGAGGGCCGTGTGATCGCCTGTTATATAACAGTGAGGTAACACCGCCGTCCAGGCCGAGCAACTCCATCTGAAACACTGAAGCGTCTTCATTTTCTAAAAATGTAATGGTTCATTTCAAATTACGTGGAAAGCACATGGTGACGTCAGCGTGTTGTTTTTTTGTTTTCGTTTGTGGGTTTTGTTTTGTTTTTTTTTTTTTTTTCTGTGGGGCCGGTGACGTCAGCGGCGCAGCGCGTCTTTGCAGAGTCACTGCGACCGTTTCGACTGTAAACAACGGACACCGCGGAGGAAAGCGGCCGTTTAAACCCCCAGTCGGCATTCAGCGCCGTGTGATCGCGTAGAAAGGAGTCCACCCGTTCGTTTTTCCGAAGACACACTCCGTGTTTTTCTTTGTTTATGCTGTTTTTTTAAAGGAAGGCAGAGGTGAGAAGACGGCGCTAGCTTGTTAGCGTCGGAAGCTAGCCGCTCGGTGCCTTTAGCTTGCCTTAGCCGTCGTTAGCCTCGTTGGCTAGTCAACATCCAGGGGGAGGAGGAGGAGGGTGGGGGTTGTTTTCAAGGGAAACACCCTTTATGCCCTGGAGATATCTCTCTCTAAAGCGACCAGGATATCCTGGAAAGTGAGTATTATATTTTCTTATGGGTGTTTCAAACGACGCTAGCCTGTTAGCATAGCAACCAAAGTGCCTAGCTAGTAGCATTAGCCGTAGAGTGGGGGAGAGGTTGTGAAATTCGCTGTTTACAAACCCTGGTTCTGAATCCGGACCTTGTGGTTTCTATGAGGGATAGTTCGGGATTATAACAGCCAATACACACTTTTAAACTCTGGACCTGGTCCCAATAACTGCTGATGTCAGTATCGATTAATTATTCGCGCGATCTTTTGGATTGTAAATATCAATTAATCGTCAAAAATGGTGGAAGATAAATTTCCCCAGCCAGAGGGGATCATTTCCAGTGTCTTGTTCTTTTTTTCCCTGATCACATGTGATGGAGGAAAACATGAGGGGAAAAAATATTTTTAAGTCTTTGCTTAAAGAAAATGACCAAAAGGAAATTACACACTTTACTGGTTGAGTAGTAGCAGCAGTTCTGGTCTTCTCTTAACATAACTTATTTTTGTCCTTCAAAATCAGTTTGCTATCACTGAATAGCAACTGTTCTTTCCCATAAATCAGCATAGTCAAATGACGTGACCCAGTTTGTCAGATTTTCTCTTGTCATTTGTTGTGTTTCTCCTTGAAAACTGGGAGACACATTTCACACAATTTAAACATGAACAGCCTGGACCAATATGCAGAATTTTACTTCTGATTTATCTCACATCTAGTGCACATGTGTTTGGTACACTACCAGCTTGTCATCTGGAGGAAGTGTGTTGAACAGAATTAGCAGTGGGCATTGGCCAACATGTTGTGCAATACCACATCAGTTGGTTGTCAGTCAGTATGTGTTTCACTGTCTGATATTCAATCAGTTAGGTAAGCCATGTCTTAAAGAAGCCCAACTGACTCAGATGAAGTGGGAGCCCATAACTGCAATGGCAATGATTGTGAATAATTTCCATGCTGAATCACAGTTGTGTGTTTGTTTTTTTAGCTGGGTGGCTGGTCAGAGCAGCCTCCTCCCACCATGGAGGCAGGAGGGAAGGACTGTGAGGAGGAAACACTGCAGACGGCGTTTAAGAAGCTGAGGGTTGATGCTGAGAGGTAAATGACAGATAAATGCTTTTTCTCCTCTTCTTTTCTTCTAACATAACCAAAACTAAAACTTGCAGCTGAATGTTTTCTTTTTTTAAAGTTGTGGACTACACACTTCATAAATGTTTTTATGTGATTACGGTCAAAGTCAATCAAAGCTGTACATTATGTTGCAGCTCAACAGGGAAAATAATACAGAGCTGAAACAAGAAGTCATTGAATCTTTGAATCAATGAATTTTTGTCCCACACAAAATTGAGTCTGTTATTTGAAATAATTTTTACCGTTTGACCAAAAGATACTTTTAAATTTGTCAACTGATGCTTGAGACACTTTTCACCATTTTATAGACTTGTGTTAAATATGTGACACTTAACAGACATGTTGATTAAATGAGGAAAAACTACAGCCAGATTAGTCAATAACGGAAGTATTTGTTAATAAAAAACTGACGGAAAAATACAGTTTCATATTCATGAGGTTTTATTTTTTGACAGCAAAGCTGTTGCATTCAGTTTTCATTTGTATTCATCAGACCTGTAAATTTGTGATGCAATGTTTCTTTTAACATAATCTGTCTCTGGACATTTTGGCGCCATCTTATCAACGTTGGCTGTAATTCCATACGCTTATTGCTGTTGTTGTAATTGGTCAGTCTGTCATGTGATCGTGTGTCGCAGTCCCAGCATCAGTGCTGGTGACTTGAAACGAAACAGATGACTCACAGAATAATAAATGAGTAAAGAGTAATAAATGCCCTCGTCCTAGAGGGACTAGTTACGACTGCTGTCAGTAAACGAGGGGCAACATTGAATGACAGTTTCTTATTTGCTCAGAGCTTGCAGCTGTTCAGTTTTGAGATTTTTAAAAAACGGGCTAAAATGTCTTTTGACCCTGTCTCTCGGTCGATTCACAGTAACCATGGCAACATCACTCACCAGCTTTTTCTATGCTAGGAAGATGTTTTACTTCTTTGTCAGTGAAACGCAGGACTGAACTGGTGAAAAACTCCATTGTGCCTGACAACGTGTTTAATGCTCAGACTTGTGGGAATCCGTTCATAGTCATGTTAAGATTGCATGAAATGTCCTATAATTTAGTTTGTCTATTTCTCTCCTGTCCCCAGTGTACCTGGAGCTGTGAGTGTTTCAGAGGCGTTGGCCCCGAGAGGAGCACCGAGACCTGGTCTTGACACCAGCGGAGTGAAGCCCAAGCTCAGCTGCCCGAAGGACAACTGGCATGGGTAGGTCGGCGTGGTCAAAGCTCAGCGTTGTCTTGTAAACGTCTTCCTCCTGCCCGACAGTGTCGTGTTTATTTTATTGTGTTGTTTGGTAAAAAGTGTTATGTTGTCGTCTAATTGGATTATTAACGTTATCGTTTTATTTGTAACTCAGTGTGTCTAAGTGCAAAATACTGAGTTTTTCTGCACAGATAATTGTTAGTGATTAAGGCGGGTACCATAAATTTATTGTTTACCAGGAGACACACCTGCTCAGTGATGATATAGACCTTTACTGTCCTCAAGTAATCTGACATTAAATTCAAAATGAGGAGCGCTTCATTAAAAGTCCACTGTGTCCCCGGCCTCACTTGCCATCTGCATATCTCTGGAAACACCAGCCAGATGTTTCAGTGTGTGCAGGGAAAACTTTTAACAGATGATGATTTCACAGCTTACGTCTGTGTTCCACTAAAGTGAAAATGGGCTTCCTATCTCTGACTCTCTCTGCGATTTTAAATGTCAGTGCAGCCGATCACACAGCTGCTGTTGTCTGCAGGCTGCTTTATGTTGAATGTGAAGGTTAATGTGATCCAAACAGCCGGCTGCCTCACACCTCAACAGATGTTGTTTGTGATGCAGTTTTGTTTTTTTCCTATCAAAGAAGAAGGGAAAAGTGGATTCATTGGATTTTCTGAAATGCAAATGTTTTATTTTTTTATCAGATGAATTAGAATTATTTCCAAGATGACGTTTAATGTTTATCTGCCATAATTTTCGTCCTTCCTCCATCTTCAGCTGCATGAGGAAAAGTTCCAGAGGGGCATCCAGAACCCAGCGGCGCCGGAGATCCAAGTCCCCCATCCTCCACCCCCCAAAGTTCACCTACTGCAGCACCACTGCAGCCTCTTCACTGTCGCCCCCCAGTGGCTGCCTGAAGCACCAGCGTCTGGTGGTGCCTGAGCCCGTGGAGCCCCATCCTGCCGTCGATGGAAGAACAGCCTCTTCTGCTGCTATCCCGGCCCAGAAAGAGCTCTCATCCTCGGGCACGGCCGGCCACATCTCCCCTCTGGTCTTTGGATCTTGTGCCGCGTATGAGACGCACATTGGAGCTGCACAGGAGATCCACTCTGTCATCACTACTGCTGCGGCATCATCGAGGCAGGATGGAGGCTCTGGGGACGCCAAGTCGAGTGAGGAGGGAGGCTCAGAGAAAAGTGCCTGTGACGGGGCAGAGTCTGCAGCTCAGCGATCCAGACCAGCTGAGGTCGCTGACTTCCGATCTTTATCCGAGCTCCACTGCTCTGCAGACGGCCCCCGTGTGACCTGTTCCTGCGTCCAGAGGAGCAGCTCTGATTCCCAGGAGGAGAGCGGGCAGAGTGCCGAATGTCAGTGTCCGTTGCATCATCGGGGCTGGCACGGTGTGGAAGTGTACTCCTTCACGGGGCTACGCAACGTCATCTCGGAGTGTGAGAGCAGCCTGCCGAGCCACGAAGACAGCCCCAGAACTCTCGGCGCCAACAATAACGCCGCCACAGCTTCGCCACCTTCGTCGTCGTCATCACTGTCGTCGGGCTCTCCTCGCTCGTGTTCGGAGCAGGCGCGAGGCTACGTGGACGACATCACGATAGAGGACCTTTCTGGCTACATGGAGTATTATCTATACATCCCCAAGAAAATGTCACACATGGCTGAGATGATGTACACTTAAAAAAAAAATCAAATATTATTATATCAAATATGGAAATAATAAAGAGGGATTTTCTTCTGTTTAGAGAAAAGAGGAATGTCACTGTTGGTGGAATGGATCAGGCATGAAAGATGCTATTTAAAAGATACACCATTTACTGATTTTCTTTTTTTTTTTTTTTTTTTACTCCAGTTGAACTGTCTCCATTTTTCCTGCCCCCCCCCATGTTGTTTTCCTGACAGAAATGCACATCCAACATCCATTTCTCATCAGTTTTCACTTTCTTTTTGTAGTGTTCATGGATTATTTTTTCTTCCCTAATCTTGATTTTCTGTTTACAAATGAAGTTGCCAAAGCTCTCGGGAGTTGGGATGAGGGGGGGGTCTCTTGCAGAACAAGATATCAGTAGGAATATGCAAACTTGTGATGCCAAGCGTGATTATGTTTGTGGTGTTGTGACCTTGAACATCACCTGTCTGGATTTCATTTCCTTCAATAAAAACATGTTTTTGTTGAAAAACATCTTTGTGTCTCTTCAGTTTCAGTCAGAAACAGACCGGGAATTTAAATATGAAGTGAAAGAATCACACAAAGACAACTTATGTAGCTCGTCTGCAGCTTTTGGTCACATGACATGATCTTCCTCTGCATTTGGAGTTAAACTTTTGTCTTTACATAGCTGAAAAATTTTCAGAGGAAAGAACATCAAACAGAAATATAACCGTCCTCATTTTAGTGTCTTAATAGACTTAATTTTGCATTTTAAACTTTTTGAAGATACACAAAATAAACAAGTGTACATCAAATGACTATTGGATGGAAGTGGTTGCTGGGCAACCAGGAAGTCAGCCATTTGGACATAATCAGTCACAACATGACTTATATTGATTAAAAATCAATGGAAAAGCCGAAAATCGATTTCCACAGTGTGAGAGTGTCTGTTGGAGGTAAAAACCCTGCAAATGTTTTAATTAACCCGTCCCAAAACCAAAAGGAGCGCCGACCTCAGTTTGAGGAGTTCACTTCTTTTGCTGCCTAAACAGTCCTGATCCTGGAGGGCTGGACTCCTGAGCTGACTCCTGAGCTGCGGGATCAGCAGCAGATTGAAGTTCTGGAAGTTGTGAGGTGGATCCTCCGTGGATCAGTTCATCCCACAGCTGCTGGACTGGACTGGTTGTTGTTCCTGAGATAATTCCTGAGCTGATATCAGAATACTGTTTCCATTCAGGCCTGGACTTGGACGGGACCAGGTTGAGGTTAAAGGTTAACCAGGTTAACAAGTCTCCACCAGCTGGTCTTCTACCAATAATGCATCCAGATCTTGATCCATTAAACCAGACCGCCTTCCTTCTTTGCTCTGCTGCCTAACAGGCCCCACCCAATGACAGGTATCCATGGTAACCAGGTAATCAGTGTTGTTCACTTCACCTGTCGTGTATGATATCTGAATGTCAGGAAAACATGGTGATGGACAGAAGGTAAAGTCGGTCGGTTCAACAGTCAGACGACTGGTTGGATTTCCGCTTCCTGTTCATCAGAAAACCGGCTGAAAAAAAGACATGAAGGCACAAAGAAAAGGTGTTTAAAAGCTCAGGAGACACTAAAAACAATAAATCAGCAACAAACAAAAAAAAGTGAAATAATTAGATTTTTTGAGGCAAAAGTCAACAGTTAATTTTAAATTTAAAGTGAAATGTAAAACATATAAAAGCGTGTCTGGTAGGTGACATCTGAGTTTAACTCTGAGGTACTTTCCTCTCTGTGTTTTGAGTCTTTCTTGGGAAGACGTTCGTTCAAAGGGACCCAAAATTCATCACGTCCACCCACAACCGCCTGCAACCACATCAGACGTCTGAGAGGGTGCAGAGAGTTTCAGAGGAAATTTGATTTTTGTTTTTCTTCACTGAATTTCAGTATTTACTGAAAACAAGGGATTTTTTTGGGGGGTGCTGTTTAAGTGACAGTCTGAATTATCTTAAAATAATCTCCAATCTGGTTAGAAACCTCCCTCACTAACAGAGATAATGTTCATTCAGACACATAATGAAATCATTTCCAGAGGCAGCAGGGTCACATCTGGTCGTTTCATTTGGTTTGTATGGATCTGAGCTGCTCTTCAGATAAAACAAACCTGGTTTTCTTTTGATATCTAAATTGTTTGCAGTGACTTTGAGGTAATTTGGCCAATAAGATCTTGGCTTCCTTAAATAAGATTAGGAGGGGAAGTTGGAGTGGACCTGGTCTGTACTCTACCCTGATTGGATGGTGCAGTCTGTCAGTCACACAGTAGCTAATCCATCCTCTGCTACAATTAAACCTTCATTTAAAAAATGAACATCGTTCCGTGAACTCATCAGTGAGCTGATAAATCAGGGAGAAGGAGGGGCATTTTCCCATAGATTTCAATCCGATCTGACTTTTAGTAACCAGTGGAGACGTCCCTTGACAGTCTTTGGCAGAACGCAGACTGTTCACTTTAACCTCCACCTTTGTCCTCCACCTTCATTCGTGGCCTGCAGCAGTCAGAAGTGACCACCAGGAGGCAGCACGTCCTCACATTACCAATGTTCCCTTCCTGAGTGCTGACCTGCTGTTTGCTCAGCTGGGCTGGACAGTTGACTCTGCCTTTGACCTGGAGTGATTCATCAGGGTGTGTCTCCAGGGACGGAAACGATCTGAGCAACCCAACCTCAGCCCTGTGGAGCTCCATGAAGGGAACCTGGACCGCTGCTGGGGTCTGCAGGTGATGGGCAAACTCCTGGTCACCGACATGATGCAGATGTCACACTGAAATCATTTAAAACGCGTTTAGAAAAACATTAAACACTTCAATATTGGAATTTTAATCAGATTTTTACAACAATGAGAGATTAAATTACAAAGTTCCGGGAAAAAAGCGACAATTTGTCCCAAATTTAACTGTGATCTTTAAAATTATTTGAGCAACAGCAGGAGCTTTGAGGATTTTAAAATGTGTCAGAAACAGAACCAACGGACTGCGTTAAAAAAATCAACACAAATAAAAAGAAACATCAACAACAAGAGCAGTGGTGACTCAGACAACGCGGGAGAAAGCGGAGCGAGACGGCAGTTAAATAATTTAACTTCAATGATGGATTCATTCTAGCTTCTCAGGGCATAAATGCAAATGGTTTGTTCTCTCACACCTAATTATGTTGTTTCAAGCCGCCAGGCTGAAGAACTTCAATAAAATGTAAATAAAAAGTGATCAAGGTGTCTTTAATTACTTTAGTTTCATTAACTCGTCGAATTTGCTGTAACACATATTTGCATTCATAATAAAAAGTGCAGTCAAGAGTTTCGTTGTCCTAAAATTTTCACTGCGTAAACAACTTTAATTTCCTGTTTTGGCTTTGTGTGGTTTAATTAATTTAAATTGTTGTGCATTTATTTTTGTGTGTTGTGCTGACAATTGTGTCCATTTGTTGTTATCAAAAGAGAAAAACAAATTTGCTAAAATGTTGCAAGAAACATGGGATTTTTGTTTGTTTGTCAAAATAAATCACCCATTAAAATGATATCACAAAGACTGAAGGAAAAAAGTTCACGCTCAGGTGTTTTCCAGTTTTTGACTGTAAATGCAGATCACCTGAATTGTGTCACACGTGTGGATTTCCTCCTGCAGGTCTGGTTCTCTCAGCGCGTGAAGACGAAGAAGGGGAACTCTTAAAGCCTCACTGCAGAGTCGGCCTGTTTCTTCTAAGAGAAAGAAACTCAGGCCAGACCAAGAGTGGCTCCTCTCAGCTGTCAGAAAAGAAGAAGAAGAAGAAACCACAGAGAAACCACCGGGCGTCTGAGGGGACTTCACACTGCAGCTTTCTGGAAACGTTCTGCTTCTGATCTCATGGTCGTTTATCATAATGTGATGCCAAGAAAGACAAAAAAACCCCAAAAAACAAAAGAAAAAACACCCGAAAAAAACAAGAGTTGTTTACCGTTTATATCTGGAATGATCTGTGATCCTCGTGAATCAAAACACCGTCACATTTAATCCTGCTGTCATTGTTACGATTAAGAACGAAATAAAAGCTTCCAGAACGTTTACAGCTTTTAGTCTAAATCAGGAATTTATCATTTGAACGATAAAAAGCTGCTTCTGCATGTAAAGTTCTCCTTTAGAGACTTCAGTGAGCGTTTATTTTCATGCATGCATCTGAAGGTGTTGCCCCAGTGCATTCTGGGAGGCCTGCAAACATTTGTACCTCAGCTACCTCCAGTCACATGATCACCACTTGGCCAATAAGAATGTGCTTTCAAAATAAGAGACCCATCTCTTGAGGAGTAGCAACTAGTCACTTCAGAGTCTGACTTTAAGTTTTGAGGTCTTGAGTGGACAGGAAGCTCTTCGCCTGCTGACCTTTCAGTGAACCTTTGAGCGTTGTAATATGCCAAATGTTGTTTTGACTGCTCGCATTCGGAGTCGAGGAAGAACCAAGTAGAGTTTGGGGGTCAAAGGTCAAAGTTAACTGTGATCTCGAAAAAGGAGCTCTCGCCAATAAATCACAAATTCACGTCCTATTTGTCACACATGTTTAGGATAAAACAGGAATGTTTTATACCCAAAGGGTCAAAGGTCGACTTCGCAAAACTCGTCTAAGACAAACACCCACACGGTGTTAACTAGTTCATTTATATAAAGGAACAAACCCGGCCGGTTAATCTGTCACTTGTTTGCGGTTAATGTCGTCGCTCAGTAACCGTGAAGTCTGGTATGTCAGAATCCAGCTCGTCTGATCAAACTCCACCTGGACGGAACAGCGTGTACAGAAATATACCTGCTGCCCTCACGCATAAATAGTCCACTTTACTCAACAGACGTTTCACAACGTTCACAACACGGTCGACAAATAAAGGAGAAAAAAAAAGAGAAAAGAATCACACGAGTGTTTGTGCGTTGAAGTGAGATGAATGGCAGCCGGACGGATGAAAGAAAGACATCAGAAAAGAAATAGATTGGTGGTTTCACAAACTCAAGTTCTCGATTTACTTCAACAATCGGTTCACCTTAATCACGAAAGAAAGAAGAAATCGCCAGAAAAAGTTAAACTCAGGCTGCTTTCTGCTCCGTCATCAACAGAATTCTGAATTCAGACATCTCACAATAATAGAATTTCTTTCTTATGTACATTAAAGGGACATGACAACATTTTGGAGACGTGGCCGTGCTCTCAGATGTTCTTTGGGTTGCTGCTGTCAGATGATCAGCTCCTCCAAACGTCGCTGATTATTTACAGACCTTATTTATTCTATCCACACATGAATTCGTTTAGGGCAGAAGGAGGTCCCGGTTGGGTTCCAAAGGCGTCGTGTTTGGGTTGACTCGTGACTCTAAACCTGTCCAGGGTGACCCCGCCCCTCGGGATCAGCACAACACAAAAGACTGCACTTTAGTTTTTGTGCAGATTGAGCTGCAGATGGATTCAGTCTCATCCTCAGACTGAGCTGCTTCGCTGTTCTTTTCTTGGAAGTTCCTGACTAACCTTTAGACTTTAAGAAGTTGAAGCCTGAATAAAACGTTAAGATGGTGCACTATACAAACATTCTCTCCTCATAGAGTCGCCTTGAAGGACAAAATCAGCTTGAGAAACCAACATTTTTTTGTACCAGAAAGTAAATCTGTTTATTGACATTTGAAGATATTCGATTGTGTTTCAGTCAGTCAAGTTAATTTTACATGAATGTAATTGAGAGGCCAAAAGATTTCCAGGCTCTTTTTTCCTCTCCTTCTCACTCTTTTTGGAAACAGCTCTGTTCTTTTTGTTTACAGGAATGCAGGAAGTCCGATCAGGTTGCTGTAATGTCACTGAAGAGAGAGCAGCGATGTGGAGGTCGAGGTTTGAGACAGTCAGATGTGAGCTTCGTGTGGTTTGTTAAAAAAAGGTTCTCACACCGACAGTCGTCCTGTTGTTTTGACACGTGGTTTCATTTGAGTCGGCGGCCTCGGCCTCAGAGAGGAGCGCGAAACATGAACAGAAACAATTTATTCTGGTTGTGCGGTAAAGTGCATTTTATCCTGAAATTAGAGACCTCTTATTTTTCTTTTTAAAAACTCATTGGCTCTTTTTTCACGTGTCAGAGAGGAAAATTGAACTTCTGGCTCGAGTCCGGCCTGTACATTTCCACATCTGGACAGATCCTGGTTTTCGTCCTGTGGTGTTGTCTCACAGCCAGAAGATTTTCAGTGAGAGGCCCAGAATCGATCCAGATCTGAGCGTCACGCTGTAAGTCCAGGCCACATGAATCTTCCTGCACAAATAAAGCCTGTTTGACTAATTGATCGGAGGCTGAAGGTTCGTCCTCTTCACGAAACAGTGGAATATCACCAACTTTTACGTCATCTGCGTAGCCAAAGGAGGGGTCAGAATCTGAGACTGTTGTTGAGCAGCCTGTCAGCTGCCTGAGATGAAGTTAGGCTCAGGGGGAGAAAATGATTTGTCTCTCACGTATTAAAGCTGGTACCTGATAATAACGTTCGTCATCTGCTGTTTGTTTCTTGAATGCCTGGACTTTATCCCCCCTCCCTTTGTATTTGACCTCCGACCTCTCTGCCCGGGTTCATGGCTCTCTCGGGGAGATGTTGGGCGGGGGGGGCTGGCGAAGGAGCAGGACATGGTGATTTGGGGGCTCTGGCCTCTAAACACTTCCACATGCTTCCGCTTGTTCGTCTGTCAGTTTGTTACGTGTGAGAACCAAATCTGTGGGAACAAGTCTGACACGGCGGGACCTCCATAGTCTTTAAACATTCAACTCTTTTCAGGTCACGCAGGATATAAACACGTGATAACGCAGGAGGACGGAGGGAGGGAAAGTTAAGATGTGGAAACCAAGTCCAATTTCCTGTCACCTTCCATCGTATATACTTAAATAAAATCACATTCAGTATGACGCTTGGTAGATTCCTCTCCCACTTCCTGTTCCCCTGCAGCTCCCTGATCAACAAAATGTTGCTGAATTTCTCAAGCTGAATGTAAAATAATCATCTTTAATAAAGACGAGACGACCGTCCATCATCCAAACCGCCGTCCAGTCGGAGATAAAGTAAAAATCAAGACCGCACACACACATTCACAGTCTACCAGTGTTCCTGATCAGCTTCCAGACTGAACCGACGCTTTAATTCTCAGCCTCATTAGAAGTAAATAAGACCAAACAGAGTCCTGCTCAGCTGTGAAGAGATCCTGGAGTCTTATCAGCGCAGAGGAATGTTTCATTGAATCACTTTCATTTCTCAAACCCTCAAAATGTTCAAGCCTTAAAAAATATTCTTTTAGCGTCACGGCTGATATCTGCTCAATAATTTAACTCACTTTTCAAGCGGAAACATCAACAACTCTCTGGATCTGCGTCTGAACAGAAGTGAAAAACCGTCAGACTGCAGCTTGTAGTCTGAATCACCGCCTCTTTGCATCCTTGGCGTGAAGACGTGACGGGAAAAGATCCAAGTGTCGTGTCCGCTGTGGCGCCATCCACCTTCAAACGAAGCCATCAAGAGATTTGGGAAGTGTTGAGCTTGAAAAAATATGATGCACATAAATGCTGTAAAAGCCAGCAGAGCCAGCTGAGAGGAATTTTCTGCATTCGAAGGAAAAATATTTAAAAGCTCTCTCACACGTCACCGAAGTCTGCAGCCACTTCCTGTGGCTGCTGGAAGCTCTCCCTGGCGCTGGCCGGTGTTTGTGCAGGATTCGAGGAGGCTTGAAGAAGTCTTTGATGATCCTCGGCCTTTGGCGGCCTCTCAGAGTCCGAAGCTTCGACTCAGGCACATGTGGGACCAGATAAGGAGGCACGGAGGGCAGGCCGACCTCCTTAAATACTCCTGTTCATTTCATTTTCACATTCAGGAATTCAGAAAAGCATCTCAGCAGATTTCACATTGGAATCTGGTCCGGTCATCTCAAAAGTTTTGCAAGAGTGCCAGATTTACGAGCCTTTATCTGAACATGTTGTTGGGTTTAACCTCAGATTAAAGGAAGCTGCTGCTTTCGCAGATTTCCTGCAGGTGGACGACGACGTGCAGACCGGCTGCGGTTTAATTTTGGGTCTAAATCTCCCGTGGCTTTGACGTCACCTTGCTGAAGAAAGGCCGCACTGGCACAGTCTGACAGCCGGCCCCAAAGGACTGAAGTTGAAACTCTGAGGAAGCGAAACATTTAGCGTCTGTGTGATGTTTTGTGTTTTCCATTTTTCACTCCAACTCTCGTTGTTTGCTGTTGATGTTTGTGGGTCTTCATCTCGGTTACTGCTTCTCTTGCCTGTTGTGTGCAGATCCCTCTTCAGCACAAACTTAAAACACACAATGATTTATGTTTTTATGAATGAAGCTTCCATCTGGTTGTGATGCTGTTTGTTTTGTTGACTTTTGACCAGCCAGCTGGAATTTAGCTGTTGAAACACACACACAGGTGAAGTTTTGTGATTACACTCCCACCCACAAAACACACTTTTACAGCGTTACAGTCTTAGAAACAACACAATCCAATCACGCGTGCACACACAGAACAAAAAGCCGTATTTAAGACGCAGCTACATTATTGCACACATGTTCGCACATCACACATGACTGGGAGGGAGTGAAAGACGGAGAGTCATGTTACTTTGACTCCATACGTGAGGTATGCTGAATTTACCGCCTGATGTCTCCCCTGAGGGCGGGGACTCTCTAACAGTCTTTAGTCAGCTTTAGCGTTGATCCCACCCGCCCTAAAACGGCCCCGGGGGGCAGGGTGGGTGGATTTACTGTACCTTCAGACACACATGGAGCTGATTTACTCCACACAGAAGAAAAAGAACATCGCACAACATCTCAGCATCTTTTTCTCGTTGGTTCGTACTGCTGCCGAAGATTTTTCGATTCCAGCTGCTTTGGTTTTTACCGATTCATCTCAGAGTCACAGCAGAATGAGAGAAGCTTTCATGTTCCCGCCGTAAGAATCTGCAAACGTCAAGTTCAAGTCAAAACACAGCTGATTAGAGAAGGAACGATGAAATGATCAGAGTCGATGACGTGTCCAACCTAATCATTTAAATATGGGAAGCTGCTCACATCAACCTCCACCTGAGCCGCCATCAGAAGGTGCAAATCACAGGAAGCTCCGAAGCAGACCGTCACGGCCTTTCTGCACAAAACAAACTCCTTCCCTGAACTTAAAAAGTAGAAGTCATTATCCCAGGCTGGGAAATTGCAGAAAGTTTGCATTAGCAAACTTTAGCATTAGCATTAGCACAAACACTGACGCCGTGTCGGCCAACAGGTTACATAAACAAAATAAATGAACAGAAGAAGCTAACAATGATAGTCGATGTGATTCCAATCGGCCATCCCTGGAGGGCAGAATGCTCAATGCCTTCTATAAATCAGGAGGTTAATGGGTTTTTTTTTATTATTTTTGTAGGAAAAATATTTCAAACAAAAATGGAGAAGAAGCAGATGAGTTTAAAAGATGCTTTCATGTCAGTAATAATCATTCACTGTCAATATCTGCACAGCAGACCTTTTGTTGGCCTCCACGATCTGTCAGATCCAAATAAAACCAGCTGCACCTGCGGCCGAAACGCAGCGCTTTTGTTAGTGTGTATTATCGTGTGTTTGTGCACGACTTCATTGTGCTTCGCCTGGCAGGTTGCACCAGCATGTAACAGGATCCTCTCCGGGCTCGGGCCGATTCGGAGAACAATGCAAGAGGCGTCACACCTCCATGTTTTTTTAACACTCAGTAAACGATGATATGATTCTGGTGGCTGAGAACCGGCTCACAGGTGAAGCTCACACAGAGGAATCAGTTTCTAACGAGAGAGGAACCGTTCTGACACAGACACAAGGACCGAAGTCCAGAAAGGAGGCAGAGAAACCAGAATAAAACGTAGAACCGAGGAGGACTGACAGCCTGTCAATCACACACTCACCCCGCCCCTTAATCCGACCCCAGCTTTCCTGTAAACCTGACCACCATTTAAACAATTTACATCATGTTGTATCGAAGACTTGAAACGTTTACTGAGCTAATAAATCACCGCAGAAGGAGAGACATTTCCCCATAGACTTCAACACAATCTTACTTCTTTCACAACCTGTGCAGCTGCCCCCTGATGGGTGCTGAGTAGAAGGAAGGTTAGAGACCGTCCTAATAACCTGCTGTTGTGTTGCACCTGTTAGCGTAACACAACAACGCTCCAGTCCAACTGCCTGTGTTTGTCTCAGCCCGGCGTTCCGCTGCACGTAAGACGTTTTCGGTCCGTCTGCGTCTGCGTGTTGTTGTGTTTCTACCTCTGTATTCACCGTCCATCCACAAAATCAAACCACAAAGGAGAGAGAGAGAAACCCCGTCACTGTGATTCAGGAAATTCCGGTCATTCCTCTGTAATTCCTGCTGTCATTGCCTCCGTCTCTCCCTCCACTAGCTGCTCTCTCACACATGTCTCTCTCTCTCTCTTCATCCAACTCCCTCATGTCAACACTGCGTCTGTCTTCCACCTCTCACCCTTGACCTCTGACCCCCAGCCAGACTTAATAACAGGAAGCGATCGACTCCCTGCTGCGGTGGGAAGAACGGCGAGGTGGAGGCTCTGCAGGTTTTTTCTGACCCGCCTCGAAGGCCTCCGTGTTGGAGCAGGACTCCTCGCCGCTCGGGGATTCTGCGTTTAACGGCAGCCGCAGCTGTTTGTCTCGCTGCTGACGTCTTCTGCTCACCCTCCCAAAAAAAAGAACAACTTTCAAAACTTTCCAAAACCGGCCTGAAAGTTTCCGAAAACCTTTTTTTTCCAGACAGACCTGAACGTGTTTGTTTAGGATGGAGAGAGTTTACAGGTTGAGAAAGTCCAGAGCTGGGATTGACTTTCAAACGGTATAAACCTCCCCTCCCTTAAAAAAAAAAAAAAAAAACTCAAAAAAAGGAAAGACGTGGAGTTACGGGAAAAGGAGGATGAAAGAAAAGAGACGGGAACATTTTTATAAAACACCATCACTGTTATAGTTTTTATATTCAGCAAGTCAAACTGACAGATCTGATATGGGAATATTAAACTGTGTCCTCAGTTCAGCAGGCAGATTATTCCATGTTTACTGTCGTACTTCAGACAGATCAACAGTGACGACGGGAAGAAATAACTGAGCGAGAACTCAAACATCACTGAATTCTTATGCAATGAAAGCAAAGACTTGATTTTGGTTGTTTCTTTTATCTACTTGTTTTAGATTCCTCTTTCATTCCTGTTTAAATCTCAATAAAAGTTAATTTTATGTCTTATCTTATCACTAAAGATGGAAGTAGAAGATAAAAACACTAAAATGTGCGGATGCTTCAACACAGAACATTTAGGACTTAAAACCTGGATAAAAGTCCATTTAGATTTTTTATACGTCTGATTTGAGGTGTGATGGAAACATTAAAGAACCTGATAATTAAAAAATCACCTTTCACTGACTTTAATTAAAAGCTGCTTGTCCTTTTCTTTTGAACTCAACAGAAAACATCATGAGATGAAGAAAAGTTCAAACCAACTTTATTCGTAACACGTGACGATAACGACTCATTTCTAATCCCATAAAAACGTACGAGGCCTCTGAGAGCTTCTTGGCTGAAAAATAAAAATGAATTAAATTGAAGCACTGAGTTTTTTATAAGCTCGTGACTGGAGCCTGAATAAAGGAGCAGAAGAAGAAGCAGCTCCTCCGTTACTGGAGACGCCTCGTAATTCTTTCCACTATTATGAAGTCCAGGCTGCTGGAGGGGCCGAGTGTGTTACCACGGCAACACCTTCCCTCGCGCGCACACACACACACACACACACACGGATTGACACATAAACCTACAAACCTTTACTCACATGCTCAATCCCACACACAATCACATGCTTGCACACACTTTCCCTTCTGTCTCACACACACACACACACACACACACACACACACACACACACACACACACTGAAGTTGTCACTCCGTCCTTTTAATCCAGTTAAGCAGCTTTATGGACTCTGAGACGTCAAGGTGTCTCTGAGAGTCTTCGCTGGCTGTCCTGCAGACTCAATCATCTCATCTACTGGGAGGACTGGGAAGACTGGGAGGACTGGGAGGACTGGGAGGACTGGGAGGACTGGGAGGACTGAGAGGACTGGGAGGACTGGGAGGACCGGGAAGACTGGGAGGACTGGGAGGACTGGGAGGACTGGGAGGACTGGGAAGACCGGGAGGACTGGGAGGACTGGGAGGACTGAGAAGACTGGGAGGACTGGGAGGACCGGGAGGACTGGGAGGACCGGGAAGACTGGGAGGACTGGGAGGACCGGGAGGACTGGGAGGACCGGGAAGACTGGGAGGACTGGGAGGACTGGGAAGACTGGGAGGACTGGGAGGACTGGGAGGACTGGGAGGACTGGGAAGATCGGGAGGACTGGGAGGACTGGGAAGACTGGGAAGACTGGGAGGACTGGGAGGACTGGGAGGACTGGGAGGACTGGGAAGACTAGGAGGACTGGGAGGACTGGGAAGACTGAGAAGACTGGGCGCACTGGGAGCACTGGGAAGACTGGGAGGACTGGGAAGACTGGGAGGACTGGGAGGACTGGGAAGACTGGGAGGACTGGGAACACTGGGGAAGCTTCCTCCATTCCACACCAGCAGCTCTGTTCACAGAGATAAAAAGAGTCTTGACCATCTTTAGTTAAACGCAGCGGTCATACAGCTCAGCTGATGATTAGAGGAAACAACAATTAATAAAAATTATTCAATCAGCTTCGAAGCCTCCAGTTTGGTCGTCGGCCATCTTAGTCCGGCTCAAATGTTCCCGCTCTTTGAAGTTTTGTTGTTGGAGACTCTGGGCTGGATTTTCAGGCTTTAGTCTGTCATCCATCACTCACACCTGCGTTGCGTTGTGTTGTTGTGTTCATCATCTCTTCTTCTCCTCACCTGGACTTCGGCGTGCCTCAGGTGATGATCGAACGCACAGCAGAAACATTATTCGCAGCATCTATTTGCTTCTGGTTACGAAGATGAAATGCTGCATTGATCAATTAATCATCAAAAAGATTTCATAAAAACCCACTGAGAGTTTTTCTCTTTCAGAAACATACAGCAGGTCTTCTGAAGTGAGAAATGGCCTCAGAGAAACACGACGTTCAGAGTTCAAAGGCCTGTCAGCGAGATTTTTACAGCCGAGCGTCAGGTATGCAGCTCTGCGCTCAGACTCCGAGTTAACTTTTACAGGCGTCCCGTCGCCACCGCAGGAAAAGAGACAGCACAAATCCACTAAACAAAGGAAGGTAACATTTCAGTGTTCTGAAGAGGTTCCAGCTGAGATTTAGGATTTTATAAAGACGGAAAGCTGGAGAACTCAGTTTGCATGCTGAAATTTGAACTAGAAATAATCATTTAGAAACTCAAATGTTGTTAAGTCACAAAGATTTGTCATCTTCAAACCATAAATTTGACATGCTAGCTCCTGAGGGTTTATCCTCTGGGGGCTGCGACCAGTTGATCCAAGAGCACTAAATTACGTTAATCCTGAAGGTGGTTTCCTTTAGACGTCCTCTTCAGGTACGAGATCGTGACCATCGAGGTGAGAAACAGACAATTCTTGATCTTAAAGTCGTCGTTGGCCAAAGTTTCTGAAAAAAGAAAAATATTATAGAAGAATATAATAATATATATATAAATAAGGAGAAGCTGAGCAAATACTTATATCTGGATTTAGGTGTAATTTTAAGTAATTCCACATCACTCCGCTCATTTTAATTTTTGGAACGAACAAACTCAATTTATCGTCCTGATTTCACTCTCTGGAAGAAAACTAATCTCTAAATGTTTGATTGTTCTCATTCTTTCCTTTTCCTTTTTTCTGTCTTCATCTTTCATTCCTGGTTATTTTCTGTTTTTTTCCCAGAATCCTCCTCTCCTTCTCCGCTTTCACAGCCAGCGGACTTTCTCACTGGAGATGATAAGAGCTGAAACACAAACAAAAGTGAAGTCAGGTGTCCTTCGAAAACATGTAACCCTTTTGTCCTTGGTTTGTATGTGTGTGTGTGTGTGTGTGTGTGTGTGTGCGTTGTGGGAACACACACCACAGCTGCCAGCCTCCCTGACTATCAGCCGTCAAACAAAAAAAATTCTTTTCAAAAGCAGCGTTGGGAACCGGCAGAGAGATGATTAAATTCTCCATGCGAGGAGTTCAAAAGCAATAAAAAATGAAATGAAAACACGGGCGGTGTGCGACACAAAGGGCTCATTGTCGGAGGGCAGAGGAATGTTAGTGTGTGTGTCTGAGTGTGTGTAACTGTGGGCAGAGGCCGGGGAGGAATTTGTGTTTTTTTTTTTTTCTTTCTTTTCTTTTGCATGGAGACAAAAGACGGCCTATGACGAGGAGAGACGGAGAGAGGGAGGCACAAAGAGGACGAGGACGAGAACGAGGACGTCTCTTCTGCGTTTTAAAACTGTGAAAGAAAATAATGTCTTTTAAAAAAGATGAGACAGAACACAGCTGCTGGTTCTGATCTGGATCAGGCTGCTTGTTTATCCGTCCGTTCTCATCCTCCATCTTTCATAGTGACGTCTGGAGTCACGTCTCCACGTCGGACGCTCCTATTGGCTCCGCTGGGTGATGTCACAGCCAATCAGTCCTGAACCTTTCTGATCTCAATGAGGAAAAGTTGGTGTGAGACTTGGTGCCATTTCTAAAAAGGATGTGAGACTAATCCTGGTTTGGAATCGTAGTTATTTCCTGTGCAGAAAGTTTCTTCTTCTGTGCGACACAGCGGCTCATTTTAATTCTCCAGAAAAGGAAAAAACTCGGAGCACACACTGGATAAAGATTTACAGATAACAGTAAGATAAAATCTGATAGAACAGATTAGGAAGTGATGGGGCTGTAACAATATATGACAAAATGACACTATCACAGTAATTATAACTGATGTAGGGAGGTAGTTGTGCAAAAGTAAACAGTGATTAGAACCGAATTAGCATCCCTGAACAGCAGCAGCATCAGACGGCCTGCAGAGAGAAACTGACGACGGAGGAAGTAAAGAGTGGAGTAAAAATGTAGATCTGAGAGCTGTTGATGTTTCAGGCTCCAAAAGAGTCGTGTATATAAACATAAACACACTTATCCACAAGCTAACACACACACACACACACGCACTCACAATGAGGACCTCATTTCCTGTAATCCCTCGTCTCCTGACCTCTGACCTTTGCGAGGGTGCCGACAGATTTAGGACCTCCAACTTCCTCCGGCTCCGTGTGATCTGCTCTGTGAAGGCGGCTCAGTCAGAAACCTGCACAGACGCTATGAAAGCAAAAACTAAACTCGACTGCATCAGGCAAACGCCATCCAATCCTGAAAGACACCAAGACAAAGTTGCATTGAATCTTTTTTCCAAATAATTGATTTGATACTATAATAAATAATAATAATAATATAAATAATAAATAAACTATAATGAGATAGACAGACTGATATACAATAACACAATGTTGACATACAACCTTTGTTCAGGTAAATTAGTTCTTTTAGATGTAAAAAGACAAAGTGAGCTGCTTCTGTGTAAAACTCAGCAAAAAGTAGAAATAGTCCAGATAAAGAGTTTAAAAAAATATTTATGGCTCAAATTGACGTTGTGCTTAAAGAACAAAAAAAGTGTAATAATAATAATAAAAGTTATTATTAACCATAGAGAGTCCAAGTTTCATCTCCATGTGTGTCCATATCCGTTTGTGTTAATAATAAAAAACCAAATACATGCAAACTGGGAAACACTTCCTCTGCAGTTTGTTATGTTTAACAGCATCTCCACCGACAATCACTTCCTGCTTCCTACAGCGTCCTGATAGTCCGACGGGCAGCAGGAAGCAGGAAGTCCAAACAGTCAAATTGATGACGTTCAGGAGCGAAGGAGGAGCTTCTGGTTCATCACAAGAGACACAAAAGAACCAGAAGTGATGCTAATTTTAGAGCTGGATGTTGGAAATATTTTCACCAGAGCGGAGCAGTCATGACATAAACAGACGGCGTTCATCTATCCGTCAAAAAAAATGTACAAATGACAACATTCAACTTTAGCGACGACATCAGCTGTGACTTATTTCATCAAATCCGAGTCGTGTGAGCTGCTGAATGAATCGTCGTTCTGCTGTTTGCCCACAAACCACCGTTTGTTTCTGGTGGGGGAGTTACATGGAAGTCAGACGTGTCCTGTCTGTGTTTGAATAACACAAATTAGCTGCTACAGTTCACCAAAGTTGAACTTCATAAAAGAGATCAGCATCTGAGCGTCTCGTCATTAAATCTCTGCGGACCGCACCCAAACTCTGACCGCAGGGCGAGAAGGAAAAAACAAAACAAAGGATTTCACAGATTATTGCTGTAATTAATTTTACTGCCTTATTTTCATTTGACTTCGGGGCCCTGGGGCAAACGAAGAGGTCACGACTGACGGCGTTTGTGCCTTCGTGAGGGCGAAGAGCGGCAAAGATGGAGGCAGATACAGAGGCAGATGGTGAAAAGCTGTGTTGCAATCAGCGCTTCCTCCGATCAGTGAATTAAAAAAAAATGGGCCTGGCGCAACATGTTCTGGGAATTCCCATAAATGTTCCTAATGACACACACGGTGTGTTGTGTGTCTGTGTGTGTCTGTGTGTGTGTGTTAATCTGTGCATACTTAAGTCAAAGACTGTCAAAGCAAGCCAAGGTAAGAAAAGAATGTGTGTTGATTTCATGTGTGAAGAGTTCAGAAATACGGCGGTTAAATCACCAGGCTGAAACCTTTCCATCAAACATTCATGACCTCCGGAGGATGAACCGCCTTGGCTTTTACTGATCACCTGACTTTTCCTCTGTTGCCACCAGCAGGTCAAGTTTTATGCTGAAAACGCTAAAAATCTACTGAATGAGCTGGTAAAGCAAAATGTTAGGTAGGTAATCATAGTCCCCAGAGGATGAATCTGATGATCTCTGACTCTTTTTGTGGTTCCACAATGAGATTTACATTTAAGACAGTGAGATGCTCCCCGCAGGATGAACCGTCTTCAGGTCCAAAGAGAGATTTAGTCCAGTTCTTCAGTTTGTGATCGGATTGGCTGAATCGTTACGTCTCAAAGATGGAGGACATTCAAAATGTTTCATACAGGAAAAGGAAAGACTTTCGACAAAATCGAAGAATAAATCCAGAATGAAATAAACCTTTCACAAAACAGATGAACTGAAATCAAATACATCAAACACAAATAAAAATGCAGCAAAATATCTGCTCATAACAAACGTGAGTGATAAAAATAATCCATAATTAGCATCTTAGCAGAGCCAGTGTTAGCATGTTGATGTTAGCATTAAGCTAAAAGTGTAAAATGCTAATCCATCTTTAAATTAGTGCGGGGACACATTTAACCAAACTTTATTAATCCCAAAAAATTTGGGTTCGGCTTCCAACAGCAGCAGGAGCCGAAGAAGAAAAACGTGAAGAGACTCAAAAATAAGTAAAAAAAAGAAAAAAAAATTGACCTTTGAACTTTTGTTTGCTTGCTTCAGAGCTGAATGACTCAGCCGGTGTTTGTGAAATGAGTAAAAGATGATGCATGAACTGCGTTTGCTTCTGGAATGTGTGTGTGATTTGTTGTACTCAGTGTTTTGGCGTCACCTGTGTTTTTCCCTGCAGGACCGAGGCCGACAGGCGATGGCTTGTCTGTTGGCTCTGCATGAATGTCAACAACACACAGGCCTACACACCCACACCTACACACAACACACCCACACACCCACACACATGACTGTGGACTATTTTTGTTCACCCGCCTCATGTATCCAAACCTTCTTGGTCTTCTTGTCTGAAGATCTGCAATTTACAAAATACAAAATCCTCCGTTGTTAGACGACACACAAAACTGCATGTTGTGATCCTGGACGACAAAAAGTTTCCTTTCAGACAACAAAACCAACAACAATCGGCAAGATTTGGGTCATTCAGGGTGAAATCTCAGAATCAGAATCAACTTAACTCCAGCGGCGTTCTGTCTCCTCATCCAAGGATAAATTCTGTTTTAAAAACTGTCTGTTAGACCAACCCGTCCCTGAAGACAGACGGGAAGTCGTGCTTTTATTTCTTCTTCTTGTCGGGACAAGAACAATCAGTCAGTCAGTCTTATCTCGCCTGCAGCTGCTTCGAGACGTCGCAGCCAGAAACTAGATCTGCTCTGAAATAATTTACTGCTCGCTGTTAGATCTCCCCCTCAGCTCTTAACTCTGACTCCGTCTCTGTATTTGAGCTTAGCTTTTCTTTTATCAGGAGCTGGACTTCTCCGCTGCTTCGTCTTATATGTAGAGGTCAGAGGTCGCAGGTGGTTTGGGAGCACCGACTCTGAAGGATTCATTCTCGTCCCTCTGCAGACCGCAGACCGGACCGGTTCATCCAAACCTGCTTATGTAACTTCACATCAACACCCTCCGAGCTTTCCTTTCCTGAAACTCTCAGCGCCCGTCAGCTCCTCTAGTTTCTCTGCTTGGTTTTTTTCCGTCCTCCTCCACGTCTCCACGTCTGCCGCAGTTCGTCTCCCGTCCGTCCTCTGAGTCCCCGACAGCAGACCAAAAAGACAGAAAACACAGGTGAACCACAAAGGACGCTCAACACCAGGGCTGAAACACTCGTTTGATGCAGACAACAAACTCATTGTTTTATTGTATTGAAGTCTATAGGAAAATGTCCCTCCTCCTCCCTGATGAGTTTATGGTCTTCAATACGACATGATGTTCATTTTTTAGATGATGATCCATTTAAAGGGAAACAGAGCAGGAAGGAGGGGAGGGGCTACTGGGTGACTAACAGACTGGACCATCCAATCCTGCTTCTCCTCCAAGTTTGGTTTGTTATGGTGCGCAGTGGCTCGCTCACCAGCAGGTTGACCTTTGGCCCCGAGTGTCCAGCACAGTTTCCTGTTTCCTGCAGTCGTTTTCATACGTCTCCTCTCAGTGCGACCAAACTTCCTTACAAACACTCCTCAGCTGGAGCTCAGATTGAATTTACTACCGACTACCAACAATTAGCCCGCTAACACGACTGAGGCGGCGTGCTGTATCGATACTTTTACGGACCGACGAAAATGGGTCATATCCAGGAGCAGGAAGTGTGTCATCTGTGTCAATAAGGTGTTGTTTGAGTTTGCTAAGAGACTGAACTGAAAGTAAATAAGTTTTTAACGTCACGTTTACTCCCAAACGGCCTGTCAGTGTATTTTATTCACTGTTTTCTGTTTTAAATTGTGTAACGAGCCTTTGAGGGCCGGACAGGAAACGAAGCGTCCTGTAATCCAGTGGAACTGTAGTTTGATGAGACGCTCTCCCACCGCCGAGCCACAGCCAGATTAAGTGACACTTCCTGCCATGCAGATAGCAGAAAACAAACTTCTTCCTCTGTGGTTGTTGTCACTCCTTCCACCTCGTCTGTCCAACATTTTTTCATGGTTTTCTGTTTGAGTTTCTATATTTTAGTTTGTTTTTTTTTTTTTTTTTATAATCAGGATCTTCGAAAACAAACCTGAAGCCAAATGACTATCTTTTTATTGTTGCCTTATTTCTTTTTCTACTTTTCCTTTAAAAAAGAAAGTTTTTGAAATTACTTTTTTTTTTTTATTTATGTTTTGTCAGACTGAGTGCAGAGTGAAGTCTTTTTGGACCAGGTTAATATTTCATCAATAAAACGAGCCCTGTGATTGTTTTTCTTCTGTTTAACTTTTTATTTCTACACGTTTCTCTGTTCGAAGTGCTCAAAAAAAAAAATATATATATATATATATTTGGAGGAACAATATATATATATTTTTTTATTTCCTCCAGAGCAGTTGTTCAGACTTAAAAATGAAAAAATATAAAATGAAAAGTTACTCAAAAAAAAAGGGGGGGACAAAGGCAACTTATTAAAATGTTAATGTGCATAAAAATAGCTTTATTTCCGATTAATCAGAACCTGCATGCAGGAGCCAATGATTCATTGGCTCCTTCACTCCACTGGTGATTCACATGTGATGTTTGTGACATTAAGCAGCAGAACATACGTATCTCTCCCATGTTCCCTGAACAGACCTGGACCCGACTACCTGCATCACGTCCAAACCGAAGGTGGAGGTTTCTCTGACTGGATCAGAGATGATGAAGGCCGAGGCCGATTTACACAAATTTATCGTCCACAGAAGTGTGTCCAGGTCTGTTCCTGACAACATGGCTCATCGGCAGCACATCCCCTGAACGAGATGAGCACCAACCACATAAGCAATCCTTCTACAAACAAAAAACAAACGGAAAAAACATAAATACAAAAGCAAAAAAAAAAAAAAAAAAAAAAAAAAAGGCTAAACGATAATAGAAACTCTTACAACATAAAAAGTTTCAAAACTATGTGTGTCTGAAAATCTCAAACTACTGTATATAAAACTTTAAAATCACATATACAACAGCTTAAAAAGGGGGAAACACCCCAACCTGAAAGAAGGCAATAAAATAATTTGACAGTTAAATTAATACAAAAAAAAGTAACAAGTTGATCTACTGGAGAAAATAAAATAAAATAAAATAAAAACACTGGAGAACAATGAGAGGTGAGTTAGTATTAGCATTGATAGTATCAAAAACCATTTACATTTACAGTAAATCACAAGAACGTTACTGTTCGGGGGGGAACAAAATAAAACGAACCAAAAAACAATTTGGCATTTAAATATTTGGTAGATATTTTTGTTGCCAGGATTTGGCTAAGTACCAAGTTCATTTTTTTGTGTTTGTCTTTAAATCTAATGACTATTTACAAATCCTTGGTAGACCAGTCTGTGCTGCTAGCTGTAGCGAAGAAATGTTAGCATCAAACCTTTTTTTCTAACGGCTTCATGCGCTCATAGACCTTATCGTGGAAATAAAACAAAACTACGTTAATGAACAGCCGGTGTAGCTTATTGAGAAACCATCAACCCCATGATTTAAAAAACAAAAAACAAAAACTACCAGTTTCTCCGATCACAGAGCTTAACTTCTTTCCCCACTGGATAAATGATCAATAACATTTATTGAATGAAGGAATAAACAGAATGACATGAGGAGCTGAAAAAAGCCGAGTGGAAGGAACAGTTCAATGAGCATTTACTTTTTCTGGTTTTTTTTGGTAGGAGGAGGAGGAGATTGAGCCCATGCTACAGTTAGCCTAGCTTAGCACATAGAATGTAAACGGGGGAAACAACTAGTCTTGTTTTAGCTGTAAAGAATGAAGCTGCGAAATGTAATTAACTGTAAAACTAAGTCCAGTGTTGTAAGAAAAGAAGCTGCATCCGTGTCATTATGAGGTATCGAGTCACTGTGATGTCATAAACTTTCCATTTACGTGCTAACGATGGGCAGAGCTGAGCTAGCTGTTTCCACCCGTTTTGTGCTAAGCTAAGCTTTTGAACAGACGTGAGGGGGAGCATCAGTCTGAATACTTTTTTTTTTTTTTTAAAGTGTGTTTCCTGAAGCAGCTACAGTCCGCACGGTGTTGACTCAGTTCACACAGTGTGTGTGTGTGTGAGGAATGTAGGTGTGCCACTCAACATCAGGATAATGACAGAAAACAATCTCCGGAGGTACAGCGGCAACTATTATAGTGGTAAAACATTCCTTTTTGAAGACTTCAACCCCCCCCCCCACAAAAAAAAAAAAAAAATACTAAGAACAGTGTAGTTGATTATACAATTTGGGTCAAACAGCATTTGCGAATTCTTATTTTTGCTTCCTGGATTAGTTTAGTTTAGTTAGGCAGACGGATGGGACTCTGACGCCCCCCCACCCCCTCCAGGTAATAGGACACACCAGGAGAAAGTAAAAAGGAGTAAAAAGGTCATTTTAATGGAGTTTATAGATCATGTGTTGAATCATCTCACTTCTAACGCAGCAATTTTTGTGCAGATTAAGAAAAAAAAAAATTTAAAAAAAGGCAGAAAAAACCATTTGCTGTAACTTGCTGACAGCTTGTTTGGCCCTTTTTCCTCTTTTTGTGTAATTGCAGGATGAAAATGAACGAACACTGTGATTAATCTCAGGTCTAATATATGAAAACATAAAACCACACAGTGTTATAGTGATGGACAGCTTTCTGAAAACTCTTCTTTCTTTAATAGAAAAAAAAAAATGAAATGTCTCTGCATTACAAGGAGTTTGTCGGGGTTTTGTTTTTTTTTTTAAAATCAAATACAAATGTTTACTTAAAAGTCATTTGCTTCAGTCAGGTGAGAAGCTTCAGTCCAAGAAACCGGTTGAGAGGAAGAGGAGGAGGGAAATAAATAACTGGACTGTTAATGTGTACCATACAGAGACAACAATCATTGCACAATGTTAGTGTTTCGAACGGGAAGGTGGAGGAAGAGAACAGCAGAGAGGAAGAGGAGGGATGAAGTTCTCCGCTTCCTCACTTTAGAAGTTGTGTTGCTGTTTTGTTTTTGTAATTTCTTGACTTGGGAACAAACAATAACACCACAACTGAATAGTCCACTCCTGATGCCACTTTTTCCCGATAGAGAGGGACAACAAGGCCTCTGATTGGTTGAGAGAGCACCAATAACATTGGTTATAGATCAGGTAGGAGGAGTCAGTCAATCGATAGAGCGTCACTCCGCTGTACAGTCAGAGGAAAAGTGATGACGATGACGATGAGGCACTGTGAGGCCAGGTGTCGGCCTTGATTGGGGTTTATTTTTAGAGGTTTAAAAGGGAGCGAGGTGTGTGTTTGTGTGTGTGAAGGGAGGATGGGGTCTATGCATAGATCTCTGTGGTGGGGGCCTTCTTGTAGATGGGCTTCTTCCCCAAGTCATAGCTGCCCTCGTCCTTCTTCTTCATGCGGTAGATGAGGAGGAGGATGAGGAGGACGGCGAACATCAGGCAGACGGCTCCGCCTGCAATCAGAGCTGGAGGAGACGGACAAAAGGAGACGTTAGATGTTGTGAAAGTTTTTCTTCCACCTCCAAACTGCGGCCAACTCTTCGGGATGCATACGGACCTGCGAGGACCTCCGTCTTGTTGAGGATGCTGTCGTCACTGGCGTGGGACATGAGGACGTTGGACGGGTAGTCCTCTCTGGTCTCCGCCTCATTCTTCAGGACGGGGATTTCGTTGCCGCTCAGGACGATGTCCATCTCGTTGACAGTCGGTCGCACCGGCTGCTCCACCTCTGGGATCTTGTTGTCGTTCACATCAGGCTGAGGATAACGAGAGGAAGTTAAAGACACCGCACTGCGTTGACACACACAGGACAAAGTAAAAAACCAGAAGAGGTCTCACCTTCAGTGATGGTCTGGACTCTCTGTCTGGGGTCTCAGTTGTTTCTGTGGAAAGAAGCAGATTTGTCATTTCAACTTAGAAAGAACTTAAAAGGAAAAAGAGCTGCATCTAAAGTTGTATCTGCAGAAACCAACCTCCATCTCCAGAGCCAGAAAACTCATCGTACTCGTAGTAATCGTCGTCGTCTTCGTCGTCCGTGAAGCCGAAGTCGGAGCCGCTGTCTCCCGATGCCTCCAGGTTGTCCCTGTGTGTCAACATGGCGACTGTCTGTGTGGTTTTCATGGGCATCCACGTCTCCGTCTCCCTGACCTGCTGGGACATCAGAGAAAAGAGCAGGGGTGGTCAGGTCATGAGCTGAAGGCAAACTAACGCTGAGGCTGATGGGAAAGCCACAGGACAAAACCATCGAGATGTCAGAGTCAGACAAACAAACCGACAAAAAAGTACACAATCAACCATCAACGAATCCATCCATCAAGATATTTAATGAAACAAAAGAAAGAAAGAAAGCTGCTAAGATTCATCCTCAGGAAACAACAAATATCTGCAAATGCATTCATGTTAATCCACGGTGGGGGGGGGGGGGGGGGGGGGGGGGCGACTGTTCAATCACCACATTACAGCAGATTTTAGTAACCACATCACACCGACTGAGCCGACTTCTCCTAACCACCGGTCTGTGGTTGGTAGGAGAGATCTGATCCAGAAGCAGAAAAACAGTCATTACCAGCAGCGTGGTGGTTACCTGTCCTGACCTGAAGTAAACCTGCACATTAAAGACTGAGCAGAACCGCCTCCGTCCTCCCAGCCAGAAAGAAAATGAATCATTTAGATTCATTTGTTTCTGCAGCATCACCCACAACCACAGCTTCAAGTCAGGCCCCAAGGCTCTGCTCAGGTTTATCTGAATGTGTCAGACAGACAGACAGTATCTCTGCGTCCTGATGCCACACACAGACACGTAAACAGAGGTTTGGGAAAGAAAAGCGTCTATTAGGTGGCGACAGCCGACGTGGAGTTTGTCTCCACCATGACAGAGCTGGATAAGTGACCGTTAGGAAGAAATACTAAACTTATAACTCATGATGATCACTTTCATTATCAGGTAACTGTTTAGTCTATAAGTGATGTGCTCACTACAAAAGATACAAGAGAAATCCTAAAACTGTTTTTAATCGATGCAGCTGTTCCATAGCATCAAGTTACCGTCATCAGTTTTCAATTAATTCACCGACGAACTTTCATGAATAATTAAAAAAAAAAAAAAAAAATCAATAAAAAATAAAATTAAAAACAAAAAACAACTTTGTGATGGTGTTTGTTTTCCAACATTTTAGATGAACCCATCAGTGATGCTGATGAACTTTAAAGAGGACTTGCCCCACAGCTTCTCCACTCACTGTCGCTCTAATCACTATGAAGCTCAACACAATGAAAGCACATCCACCTCCTTTAATCACATTAACACACTTAATTTCATTGACCATTTGCTCAGTAAGCAGCATAAATGGGATTAAGACTAACACACACCCCCCCATCAGCCTAATTATCATTACAACACACAACATACATACGATTAATCGGCATTAGGCCTAAACTCAGAGGCAGCTGACATAGGAGGTGAGAGCTCAGTCAAAACTATCGTCCACATAGACGGCTTTCATAGAAACAGTAAGAGACCCAGAAGATGCACCGGCAGGTTGTTGAAAACATCTTAATGGTTCAAAATCTTGTATTTTTTCACCATCACAGTTGAATAAAATAAGATAACTGGAGGGCAAATATGGACGTGTCTCTTAACAATAATCAACACGAGCACCCATTCTTAGAAATTCCCAGCAGCCTTGATGCCTTTCCTCGCTCGGATCTTGTGAAAGAACTGAGTCACTTCAGGGGAAAAGAACTCTTCTTCTTCTTTTGTGAAAGTATCCGTTTGCTGAGAAGCAAAAGCAAAAATCTGACCGCAATCGCCTGGGCGTCCCACAACATCCTCATTTACTGTCCCCGACACAAACACACAGAGCTGTGTTGACATCATGAGTTCTCCTCATAATTACTTCCATCTGAGACGTGCAAGGCGGGGGGGGGGCGAGGGAGGGGTCTTGGTCTTCATTTTTAAGGGTTAACTGCTGGTAAAGCTGGCTGGGGCCTCCCACTATTATGTGTGTGTTGAAGTGCTTGGCATAGTAACAGTGTGTCTGTGTGTGTTTGAAAGTAATCCTCTCTGCCTTTAGCAGTTTATATGAGTTGGAGGGTGGAGGTGGGAGGTGTCAGCCTTTGTGACGGCACTGGAGCTTCATTTTGGGGGGGGGGGGGGGGGGGGGGGGGGGGTGTGTGTGTGACCATTTTCTTCCTGATGAGGACTCCTGTGTGCGTCTTACTCTCGATTTGTTTTAGACGTATTCTACCCATAATCCTTCTCTTCAGTTTTTTTTCCCACTGATTCAAAAAACTGATTGGTTTTCAATCCTCTGGTACAGTAACCCCCCCCCCCCCATGAGCCATTCATGTTCTCATGGACTTTAAACTCACTCATTAATTACAAATGCCACAAAAAAAAAAAAAAAAAAAAAAAAAAAAACTGCCTAACTTTTATTTTTCATGTCCTAGTGTCAGTCCAGTGTCCATTTCACAGACAAATATGGGGATGTTTCTTTTGATGAAACCAAATTTTCATTTCTTCAAAATTAGTTATTGGAGAAGGACTCCTGGTTGTGGATCATGTCTCCATTACGTCCTCATTTAAACCCACAGAGGTGCTGGGACCCTGTCTGTGTGTGTCTGTGTGTGCGTACTTGCAGGTCTTTGTGCGTGCGTGTCTAATCCCGCAGCAGTAAAATGGTGACTGCCAGCTCTTCATTTCCTCGCTACTGTTCAGATGAAAGGCGGCTGCTGCTGGGGCGGGCTGGAACAAGCCCGCTGAGTCACATTATAGGAATCCCACTCGCTCAGTACAATGATGTGGATTCATCAGAATCTGGTCTCGAGCCGACGTGAGTCACTTAACCATCTTTCTTTTTTCCCGTAATGCTAATGTCCCCCCCGCCAGAGGCTTCAGTTCTGCTCCGTTGGACTGAGACCAACAGGTTGAAAACTCATTTACTTAAACATCAGACTTTACTATAAATCATTTTCATTACTGAAATATTACAGTTACATTCATTTTGAGTTAAGACAACTAAACAGCCATTTTTCAAAGCTGCTTGCCTCCATACAGACCGTTCTGTGAATTGGGATGACTCACACTCCCTGCACACCGACTGGGCAGGGAATTACAGATTAAAACAGAATTACACTTCAGAGAGTTCAGATAAAAAACTTCCTGGATAAGAAAACAAACAGGAGCTTCAAAATGAAAAAGAGTGCTGCTTGTGTTTTGTTCAATATCCTGGAGGAGTCGATATGTTCATCCCTGTGTGGGTCCCAGCAAGTCAATAAACTCCTTCCTGTCTGGCTGGCTGATCCCGACCTTTAACCCCCCCCATGATGAAACGTGGATGTACATTTGTATTTCGGGGAGTTAATATAAACGAAACTGGCGACTGAACAGAGTGAGGCGTGTCCCAACAGGCTGAGACAGAGGAGGAGACTTCTGCTGGTGTTAAGTATCGATGGCAGCCTCTGATATTACGATCAGGTGTGCGGGGGGATATTTCATCTTTATTATGTTCTCACAGGAAGCAAAGCCAGGGTGAGTTCCAGTCAGTCCACAGAACAACAAGCTCGCTCTGTTCCCGACGCAGGCACGTGTTCAGGAACACCGCATCCTCAACAGAGCAGACCAGGATGAGGCTGGTGTCCAAGCTGCCCATCGCCCTTAAGAGTTACCAAAAATCACTACAGAAAGGAGACGTTACTGTACAAACAAAAAGGAAAGAATGTGCTCACTCTGCAAAGACAGCCAAAGAGAAAGAAGAGAAGTGTGTGAACTTTGGTTGCGTAAACAGGACAACTAGAAAATCTGCTCCTCAATGAGGATTTTACAGAGAGACAGTTTTAATGAAAGTGAAGATTTGACTACTTCCTTGTATTATGAACAACAAAAAAAAGATGTTTGTCATCTGCACCATAGTCAGGAATCCATTAATTGTATGTGCAATCAAACATTATCATTAATCTCCCATCCCAAAGGAAAAATATTCATTTTGCAGACTTAATGGAATGAGACTCTGGCTGCATTGGGAGCATTGTGGTCCGCAGTCAAGCCCAACATCCTGGAAAACTGAAGACTTAATGACAGCGATAAATACTTCATGTACAGTAAATGCATGAGAGAAAATAATGGTGATTGATGCTAAAAGCTCGTGATTATTGTGTCTGACATTAACTGGTTTCAGCTGAAACCCAAAGTGTGTTGGATCAGGAGACTTTCAAATATTGTGTCTCGAAAAAAAAAAAAAAATAAATAAATCACTACCAAAGTCACTAAACAGCGTTTAGTCCTCCATCAGTGGTTGGTGTTTCCTGTCTGTTGGGGTGAATGTGGGCTGCAGCCAAAGAAGCAGAGGAACGTCATGCACAGCATGTTCGACATTTAATCTAATATTAAGCCACAACAGTGGATCCACCCCATTAAGTTTCCAGAGCCCAAAGGAGCCAGTCTGGAAAAATAATAGTTTTTTTTTCAACAAGTGAAGAACAAACTGTATTTCCATTTATTTCAACATCACTTACTGACGACTGCTCTCAGAAGATGTCCAAACTGTTCAGATAAGTTTTTATCTGGGGCCACAGAGCCCCGGGGCATCACGGCCAAACAAAGCTGGTCTTTGTTTAACCAAACTCTTTATTGTGGAGCTCATTTTGCCACGTGATGTTAATAACTACAGAGGAAGGAATAAAAATTAACTGCAAAAAAAAAACAAAACAAAACACAATGGCCGGAGGCTTCACTATGAAAATAGTGAAGTCCAAAAAAAAAAATAAATAAATAAAAATAAAAATAAACCCCAACCCTCAAAAAAGAAGCTGGAAACTGACATTTGGCACCAACATAATTAACCGGTAACTTTTATATGACGGGACTAAATATACGATGGGAAATTTTCACAATAGAAAAGCAGGAACCAGCAAAGGGCTGGGGAAATCACAACGATGATTGATGATTGTAACTGAAGTCACTAATGTAGTTTTGTTTTGTGTTTTGCTCCACTTGTCTCCATTTGGACTTTGTCATGTATGGTCAGATTTATGAAAGCGTCTCTGCAGCTGTTAAAAGCTGAAATGTTCACACCTCTAACAAGGCTCTGTCCCGTCTCAGCATGGAGGTCCCGAACTTTCCAGTTCCCCAATTCTCCACATTCCCTGAAAGGCAGTCTGTCAAGACACCCGCCACCCGGCCTTTGGCTCTGTCCCTTCTATTGACACCGAACAATGCCGATGGACGCCTCAAGAGCATATCAATGACCAAGGTAACTGGGGATAAGCCTCCAGCAGCCTCCCTTCATTAAACTGGGGAAACAATCCCTCCATCTGCCGGCACAGAGAGAGGCATCTGTTCCATTCACACAGCGGCGTGGAGGTGGTGCGGGGTTTGAAAGGACAGAAAAGAAACACCAGCACGCAGGAATGTGCTTCCTTATTCTTTCTGATGTCCAACGTCTCTTGACCTTTCTCAACAGAAGACAATTATCGTTGTTTTCCGACCTCTGGTGTGATGTTCTGACGCCTTCAGGTCCGAGATCGCTACAGGAGCCAAAATAAACCATGAGAGCTATCTAGACCGAGATAGCGTTCCCTTCTTCCCCCAATTTCCCCATCCTGTTTTGCAACCACCCCCAACCCACCCCCCTCCCTCACTGCTGGGTAATACTTGAAGCAGCAGGATTTGCACTGTGTATTGTGTTGCCTGATCTGCTTGTAAGATGCACTTCTGACCTTGTGACGCAACTCTTCCAAAAGAGGACACACACACCTTGAGTTTATGGATTCAAAGGGCTTCATGGGGTGTGATCTAAAACCAGATCATTGCTTGATTAAAATCATAAAGTTGATCCCCTGTGGGCTTCGTTTGTCCTTTATCACAGTGCTGCATGCTGAACACACACGCACATGCGCGCCTTTTGCTCTAACAGGCGGGCTCTAGATTCCTTCTACCTATGCCCTGTCTATCTATAGCCCAGTTTCCACCTACCTGCCCCATGTGAGACTTTAAAGCAACATGACACGTAAAGAGAAGCCATACGGCAGCACAAATGGAGGACGGGCTGTTAAACTTGCCTGTTCATTTCTGAATCTAAGTAATAAAATGTTCTTTAGAGTTGAACTCTCTTCTCTCAGTTGTGTACTGCTGGGTGCAGATTTATAGTATATCAGCTGCTCACAAAGCTGTTTGGCTCAAGGTCCAAAAAAAAAAAAAAAAAAAAAAAAAAAAAAAAAAAAGTGTCACCATTACAGAATTTGTTCAGTAAATTGGGGTGCTAAAAGAAAATGTAAATAAAACCTCCTGGCCCATGTGGACCCAGTGGCTCCTCAAACTGCTTGAAAGTTCAGATAAAGATCACTGCAGCTGAGAATCAGGGTGGTTTGTCATCGAGACACCCGAGCTACATGACGAGTCCAGAGCTGTACTTTTCTTTATCACAAAAGACAAATATCACACAGCAAAGTGAGTAATGTTGTCGAATTTAACTTTCACAATGACCGGGGCCACTCGCCTTCTATTTGACTGTTCATTTCCTGCCATTGTGAGATAAGACAGAGGCTGTTCAAACCAGCCAGCTGTGCAGCAGACAGCGTTTATTCAGCCTCCAGTGATAAGCCTAATTGAGTTCTGATGAGCACCACCTATGAGAACGTCCCCAGGCTTATCGTGTATTGGTCACGCCCTCCCGCCAATGAAGCAGTCCGGCCACGCCGAACTGAACGATCCCCCCTTCATGGATAAATAAGCCGAACACCTGTGGCGAGTGGAACGTGCGCAGAAGCCATGTCTCTCTTAACGCCTTCCCTGCTCGTCCAAACTCTTTGATGTCACTCCCCGTGGCAAGCATATCGCTGCCTTGGATCAAAGAGATTACAGCCCAATAGACTAAATGTGAGCGGCTGAGGAGCGATTATCAGCCGGGGCATCGGCTTCGGACCTTAAATGGCAGGAAATAAGAAAAGGGCAGGAAAACAGGAAATATCAGTCTCACACAAATCAACTTCTGTTTAATATAACCCTGAAAAAGCTGCCATATAAAACCACCCCAGTAAACAACTGACCTATTTATACTTTTAAGTTCAAGAATGTCCATTCATTAACAGTGAATGACAACTCACAATAAACCCCATTCATCTCTAACAAGAAATACTTAGGTTGACTCTTCATCCCATATGGCTGTGACTGCAATTACCTGTAAACAACCTTCATTTTACCTTCTTTAAAAAAGATAAAGGGCCTTTAACTACATTACACGCTATGAGTGGGACTTGTGGTGGTTATCTATACCTCAGGTTGATTAAAGTGTTCCTGACATGTGTTAACAAAATGTGAATGTTTGATCACGCTGTATTGAGTCTGTTTGTTGTTAATGTTCAACTTTGTTCAGCAGATATTAAAGCATGAGCTGGCTCACAGTTTGATCAACCAGTATCAAGTACAAAGCTTTATTTTAAGAGAAGGACAACCCCATGAACTACTTTGGAGTATTAGAAGTCATCTCCCTTTTTCGCAGTGTAAATATGAAGTTGGATGTCCAGGCTGGTCATTTATGCTAAGATGACTGTCTGTAGCAGCATGAGGCTGACATCAACCTTCTCACGTAGCTCTCCCAAAGCCTCCACAAAATGGGGAGCTGCTCCTTTTGTGTGAATGTGCTTTAGCTGAGCTTCAAACACCGAGGAATGTGCCCCTCCACAAAGAAGCCAAGACCACGTCCACACAATCAGCAACAACATTCCTGCAGGATGCAATTAAAGGTTTGGGCCAAGCCACCAAGATCTGCTGTTGTGGTCCTTTCGAGGTTCAGGGTATGAATCCAGGCTGCACTGATCGTCAAAAATACCAGCAGGAAAACCATACATCATCTTTAGGATTTTTCCTTTACTGTTGGGAAGGCAGTAATGCAAAAGAAAATACCAACATCACATGCTTCTTTCTTTGACTTCAGCAAATCATTCCAGAGATGCTTTTTGCTTCAGTTAATCCACCCTCAAGGAAAATGTCATCTCCATCAGTTCATGACTGAAGTTAACGTGGTACAGACACACATAGAAAAGGCCCAACACCACCACAAGTTAATCACAGCTGAATTATATGGATTTTAAATGGACACGGCTGTCTCTGTTGTTGACAGTGGGTTCAGAGGCTGTGGAGCCCCTGGTGGTCCAGTGTAGAGAGGCAGACCTCACACACTGATACACACAAAGTGACAAATTAAAAAAAAACATACACACAAGATCCACATCAAAGATGTACTGTATTATTGAGACACCCTTGTCAGGAAGGATGCCTGAATGGGGGAAGCACTGAAATGCCACCCAGAGTCCCTCCATTATGGCTGGTGACTGTGCATTTCTGCTGGTGTGTGCATCATGTCAGAGCTGCATTTTCCACCGAACCCAGCCAGCCTTAGCATGAAAAGAAGGACAGAAAAAAAAAACTGAACAAGTCAAAAACTAATGGTTCCTCAGTGGGTACAAGCATCCTATCACACACCAAAAGTCACAAAACATGCAGAGCCCCGCCGTGGGGTGCAGCAGTTTGATTATTAGATTTCATGCTCCCCCCTACAGTTTTCTTAGGGGGGGAGTGTTGGTGCTGAAAGCTGCTAAAAGTCTGGCTGCAGGCCTGAAATAGCCATTTTTCAGAATACAACAGTGTGTCGTGGAGCAGATATCAAAGGGCCACCCTCCAGGCTCGGCGATACATTTCCCAATGGAAACACGGCGAGGCTCATATGTCTCAGTTCTGCCATCGCCCTCTGGGTGGGGGGGCAGGGGGCAACAGTGGAGAAGCCAATGTGTTCGTTTCTCTGGCTATTGAGGCAAACAATAAGATCCACATATTTGGTTAAGAAGATTTTTTTTTATAAAAGTGTGTTGTAATGCTGTAATGAGGAAACAGACACTCATCACCAGATCTGAAGGAAACTATTTTCTGTGTGATATTAGCAAAAATCTAAATTTTTCTTTGGAATCTGAAACTTAAAACCTGCAGATGTCTTGAGTGCTGAAATATAACTGATCCAAGATAAAAAAAATAAAAAAAAATAAAGTTGGATTATAGTGATTTAGCCTGAATAGGAGGGGTTTTATGGTTGACTTCTGCCCTGAGCAAATTCATATAGTTCCCGTTACAAGTGCCAGAATATGTAGTGGTTAAAGGGGAGGGAGGGGAGGTGGGGGACGAGGGGAATCAGATTCTCGACCGCTCTCCATCAGAGGCAGGAAGGACAAAAACCTCCTCTCTCTGTGCCAACATTCCACGGCCCAAAGGGATTTTATAGACCAGCGGACAGCAATGCAGGAACCATTATTACATCCTAGTGATACTATTTATCATGCCCCCTCGTTCCCCTCCCTGCTTCCCTGTGTTCTTTTCAACCACACAGGCTTTGAGTGCGCCCCATCATGCAAAAGAGACCCCCCCCCCCCAAAGGGAGAAGGGAGAAAAAAAAAAAAAAACAAAAAAAAAAAAAAAACACACTTTCTTTAAAACCAGCTCATTCTCGTGCAAATGATTGGGGGGCTAAATGCAAAACCAGTGACATTAAAACAAGATATAACAAATGGACTCAGCTCAGAGGCTCCAAAGGCAACAAGCTGAGGTTTTCAGTGGTGCAACTTGGATTAGGTCCAGGGCAGAGGGAATTTCTTTACCCCCTTACCCTGATTAACCACCAAAGTTGTGACCATAAGCACATTTGGTAAATGACGGTGTTGTGACATTGCCCCTTGAAATGAATGGAATGAAAGTATTTACAATTTCCAGCCTCTGCTGTTATTCTAATAGCATTTGACAAGATAAGCAGCTGGTGGGCCACTAAACCAGTCAGGGTGACATCACCGTTTGAGTCACATGGTTCGTGTCCACGCCGTTTCCCAGAGAAGATTCCTCACACTCAATGTACCCTGAATGACAGCCACACAGACAGTAAAAATTTGGATGCTTTAATGGGCAAACACAGATGTGTACTTCCTGTAGGCCATCAGCCCGACTGCTGCTAGCCAAAAGTCTTCCCATTAGTTTGATGTATAAAAACAATAGGCAGGAGGTGTTTGTGTATGATGCAAAGTGAAATACGATTATTTCCTGGAAGTAGAGAAGACCAGTGTTGGTATTGGAGAGAGCTAACAAGCAAGTCATCACCATTTATTCACCAAGCCTGTTTTCACTGTCACATTTTGCTTTTACCAACTCAAACTGGGAAAAAAAAAAAAAAACAAAAAAAAAAAAACAAAAAACAAAAACACCTAATCCATCAAACAGCTTTATATTTACCCTTCACTTTACATGCAAAAATTGTTTGGTTTTCCATCTTTCACCTTCACCCAATACGTTGTCATTGTGGGCTTGTATAACCGTACGTAGTCAAACAGGCAGAAAATGCTGAGGCCAGTGGAAAAAAAAAAGAAACCCATGAAGAACAGGATTTGTTTTTCCTGGGCTATCTCAGACCAACTGATAAATTTACCAGCTGGCTAATGTTCAGCTTATCTCAAGCTAAATCAGAATGTTCAACATGGAAAAAAATAAACGCCAATTTGGGCAGCTAAAGACTGTTAAATGTAGCACTAACTTCCCAGAGTTAGAAAACGATAAGTCTTTTGGCATCCAGTTGATAAGAAAGCCAACACAATCCATTGACAGAAACATTCCAATCTTGCCTGCTGTTTCCCAAAGAACCCCCTAATTCACTTGGAGCATGCACCATTGTCAGGTAGCAGAAACATTGTTATCGATTAGCTGGGAACGCCAAGCCCACATACCAATAATGACCTCAGTGGGTAGAGAAGAAAGGGCTGGAAAGGAGGGAGAGGAAGGTGGAGGGAAGGATTGCCGTAGCTCAGAGGCTAAGTATCTATCAAAGGAAAGTTCATAAAAGAGAAAGAGGAAAGAGGAAGGGAGGCCGCAGAGATCTACACAGGAATAACAATTGATCAAACAAGGACCGAAGAAGCAAAAGCTCAGAAACCCGCAGGATAACTGCTCATTTATGGAGCAAAAATAAAAGTTAGAAAGTGAGCACATGTTTGTGGGAAAGCTGTACATGTGTCCATTTTAGGCTAGAGGACAGCGGTGTCCCTTATGAAAAGGCCCCAGGGCCCTATTGAGATCCCTCCAAGTGTGCAAAATCCCAAAGAGGGCTGGTGAAGGTCACCAAAGGTCACATTCCAGAGGGGAAAATCAAAAAAAAAAAAAAAAAAAAAAAAAAGAAAGGAGAGCGAGGAGAAGAGGATAGGAGGAGACAACAAGATGAAGAGTGAGCAAGCAGAGTGAGCAGGCAGAAGCTCCTCAGCTCTCAGGAATGTAATAGGTTGTAATGCTAAAGTGGATCCGTCCAACAGCATGACATACTAGTGGAGAGAAGGCGGCCTGAAGGCTGCTGAAGCTCGACTGGATTAGTGACCTGAAGCATTGCAGGCTCCGTCATGGGAAATTTCCATACGTCATACAGAAGCATGTGACGGTCAACATTTTAAAGGCCACCATGCATTACCACAGACACGTACTCAAAACAAGAGCACCCAGCGAAGTCAGTTTACTGCTGTTCACCCTTAAACACCACCTGCAACCACCAACTGTGCTAACTGGGAGGGCAGGACAGTTGTTCTTTACCAGCACTCCACTTGTCAGTTTATATCAGTCCATTATTAGTCAAGAGTCTACATTTAAGTTAGTGACTTTTTGATTCCCATTGATCCAAGCAAAGATTTCAATATAAATATTGCTCTGACTGCCACGTTTGATAACCATCGACAACACAACAGAATGCAAAGCAGCAAACAATTGCCTTCTCCTACTACTTTTCAATGAGGCAATGGATGTTTAATCCTGACAGGTTAAAGCAGGCATATACAAATGATGATTAAATCTTCTGATAAGAAAAATACCCAACTTCTAGGGGTTTTTGGCTGTTGTGTGACTGAAGACTTACTTCATCTCACCACACACACACACACACACCATATGACAGCAGGCCCCGGTCATATGTGACATTCTGGTGTTTGAATACCACACAAAACACAAAAACCCAAACTGCCTAAATGAGGCTGGGGCACACCCTGAAAATAATTGCAGCACATAACTCTCAAAAGTCAGGAAATTACACTCGGAAAATCCAATGCCTTGTGAAATAACATTTGTCAGACATCTTTAATTCAGTGACGCTCCTCAGCGCACACATTCTTCTGGCGTGAAGTCAGCCTTTTGCTTTTCACAACACAGCACACACCATTTAACTTATCCCCAAAGTATCAGTGGATCCAAGGGAGGGTCCTAAGTGGGAGTTCCACTGCAAGATATCCAAAATTAAACATTTTAATGATAGCTTTTGCCACAAGAGAGCTAATACTCATCTAAAGGCTTTCCAGGCTTTTAGGAAAGCAGTTGTCAAAACCGTTGCGTCGATGGACAGTATTACTATTATTATCCAGACCACATGCTGCACATAAACAATCAATCCTGATCACCAATTCAGTAATCAATAACGTCTTTTTACATCATATCAAAGTGAATAACTGCTTCAGGCTTTTCCTGAGGGGAAGTAAGAGTGATGGTCATTATCACCGTTTCCTCACATTTTCTGTGGGCTGAGCTGCTTTAGGGGGTCCAGGCTTCACACACAGCAGCCTACAGATGAGCATTTATTAATAGATTTTTCTTTTGTTTGGGGGGGGGGGGGGGGCAGATGTGTGAAAGTGTATGACCACTTTCACTCGTGGAAATAGATGAAAGGAAAAAGCAGCCACAGATTGTCAGTGATTGAAAAGTGACCCCCCCCCCCCCCAAATCTGGGCCCCATACTGGATAATAGCAGCGGGCAGTGTGACCCCCCCATCCAGGGCTAAAACACACACCGGACTCCCACAAACAAATGGAGTCGGTAGCCAACAACACAAAGGCTCCATGGATCACCCAACATTTCATCTTTATACAAATAGTGATTTAATTTGAAGGTGTGTGTGTGTGTGTGTGAAGGGGGGGGGGGGGACAACAGCAAACACCGTTAACAAGTTAGCAGTTAAATCACAGCTAATGTTAGCCTAGCTTAGCCAGCAGAGGGGGGGAGAAGGAAGGGGGGGGGCAAAACAAAACCACAAGTTTCCAACTTAAATTCCTGCTTTTCCTTTGTGTGTGTCAAAGTGTGTCGCGTTTCATTAGAGAAATATAAAATCCACTTACCGACTCTGAGCAGACGGAGGCGGACAGAACCAGCACGAGGCAGCAGAGGGGGATCATGGCTGTCCGCTGAGGGAGCGTTCAAGTTACCGGAGAAACGGAGATTCAAACAAATGGAACCAAACGAGGGAGGCTGCTTCTGTTGTTCCACAGACAGTGATATAGTCCACGGAAACAGCGGAGAGTTGGTCCGTCTTTCTGCGCCTTCGGGCCGGTCGGCTTTGAACTCTCTCTGCGGTGTCTGGTCCACTACACCGGAGCTCCGGAGCCGCCGCTCACTTATAGATGAGGCCCCCAAACTATCGGCCAATCCGCGTCGAGGGGGGCGTGGCGCCTCTTACGTACCTTCCACGGTGTTTACTGTAAATCCGCTCATGGAGTGGCCACGCCCCCTAACGACAGCCGCCTGGAGCGGATTTCAAAATAAAGGCACGCCAGCGGTGTGAAATAGATCAACCTGAAAGTGCTTTGATTTAGTTTTAAGACTGAGCTTCAACTCTATTAGACATCCGACTAGTATTTATTGATTTATCAATTGACATTTATATGAAAAACATCAATCCGTGATGTACATTAATATATGAAGACATCCACGTTTTTTTGTTTGTTGTTGTTGTTGTTTTTACAACATACTTGTCAAAAAACCAGAGGATTTTTTTTTTTTACCTTTTTACTACGATGGAAATTCATTTTAAGCAGGTCAATAATAGCGTGACGAGACAGGACATATATATTTAAAAAAAAAGATTTAAATGCAGTAAAGGTCCAGAGTAAACAAACGTTAAGCTTCAGTTAGGAATAAAAAAATGCAATCCTTTCGGGTTGAGTAATGTTCTTTTCACTTAACAGCGTGTTTTCTCCCTAAAAGGGCAGCTGATTTTTTGTTTTTTTTTTTGACATTCATTTCTGCTGCTTCATGGAAATTACTGGAGTGACGACATCTTCCGGTAAAAACTTCCCCTCTCTGCCTCCTCTCCCTTTCACTCCTCCCCCTCTTGTTGTTCTTCAGGGGCTTTTATCCCACCGGGGTTTTCATTGGAAACTATATTAAGTTTATCAGTTCACCTCTTTTGTTTTCTTCCTCCTGCCTCATCGATGCTGTCACTTTCCCTCGTTTTTTTAGTACATAATCCAAAATCACTTCAGGGTGGAGATATAACTGAGGAGAACCCAAATGTACTCCTAGCTCATCATATTGTTGTTAAATTACTTTCAACTATGCATTATCTTTATCTTTCTCATATACAGAGACCAAAATAGTATTTCATTATTTCATTTGTTAATTGTCATTCATTAATACAATACTTTTTGTTATTAATCTTGTGATCCTTTGGGGTCTTTGATTGTCATCAATACATTCAATATTATTGAAAGTAAATGTAAATCAAAATTATGATCCTCAGAAGGAAAATAAAAGCCACTTTAATGTCTTCCCAGCATAAGCAGCGTGTATAAATCATTGATTTATCTGTGTTATCGGCACGCTGCACGTCAGCTCCGCTGATCTATGGTGTCTGTTTTAATTAAGTTGTCACTGACACATGGTGGGGATTTTCTGCTCCTTCAGATGTTCGAGCTGTCACTTTTCCATTAAACACCAGAGGATGAACTAGCACAAAGAAAACACAAAGTAGATGTAAGATTAGAGATAACAGGAGGTAAAGCAAACGCACACATTGTCTGTTGTGTAGAGTTTTATGTGTATGCGCATGTAGGCAGCTCATGTGTAAATGCCTATTTGTATTTGCTTCACATATTTTCATAACCAGCATCAACACAGTGAAATGCACGTTTAAACAGTTTAACTCGTCACACTGTGTAATTTTCCGTGTTTTTTCTGTGTTGTCTAAATGAGGAAGTTGCAGCTTCCACTTTTTACCTCACCTGGTTGGTCACACCTGTTCCACTCAGGTTGGCAGAAGAGAATGAGGACTTTCCCAAGTGAACCAATTCTTTTATTCTTTAGTTTTTTTTTTTTTTTTAAAGGCAAACGTATCCGCAAGGCAGAAGATTGTTTCCCTTTGACATCAGCGTCCTCATTGCAGCTTGATTTACAGCCGGGTGTGTTCACCTGGACGCATCTTAAAATGATGTGATCTGATATTCTAGGAAGAACAGAGACGTCTGACATATTTATAGTTCTCCACAGAAAGCTGTGGCATGTTTGGCAAGAAGCTCTTCATTTCGTTTGTGCCTCTTTTTTCTCCTTTCTATCTACATTTCAAAGAGAAATCGTTCCCCCTTTTACTCAACTTTATGACTTCTGGAGATGGCATTATGATCTTAAACACCCAGATCACAGATCAGCACTTGCTCCTTGACCTTTTAACCCCGTATGTATCCGAGGGCTCGGTGGATAGCGCTCTGCTGGTCTCATCCTTTGCCATTAGCCCACATTCTCAGATACAGCTTGACAGTCAGATGACAGTTCCATATTTGGACCCACAGAAAGTTTTCCGGTTGTTATTCAACACTGGAGATCGAACCAGACGTGTGGTACTGTATATAGGCCAGAACTGGATCAACAAGAAGCGAAAAAATAATAAAGAAATTGACTTTATATTTAAGCTTATATTGAAACAATGGGCCCTCGATCACAGACAGAAGCAGAAGCAGCATCTCATTTCTTTTATCAGCAGCAGTTTAGATGACCTTTTCTTCACGAGGCGTCGATATCTCGTCTGTTTCCTGCGAATTAAACTTCTCCCTGGTTGATTTAACCAAAGTCTTTCAAACAAGAAGTCTGGACGGAAATCAGCAGCCGGCAGCTTGTTTTCATTTTGCTCTCAAATCAGATTGACAGCTGGATAAACAAGATACTGCGAGTAAATTCCCCTTTCAGGTGGAGGAGAAAAAACCAGGAAGCCGTGTGTGTGTGTTTGGACTTCCAGACGTGTCAGGTAAAATCCCTGCTGAGGTAATAATGAAGCCTGGTGTGTGTACACAATGGATAGGTGTTGGCAGCTGATGATTCTTTTAACCGTTTGGTAAAGCGAACATATTAACATCAAGGTGAAAGACTTTCTTTTTCTGAGCACCTCTTCCTCATTTGTGACGTAATAATGTTCAGCTTCTAACCGCAGACGTGTTGCTACTGAGTTTGGAGACTCAACTTATTGTGTTACAGCTAAAAGACTAGACTCTGAGTCCGTAAAGAGACGCTAAAAGGGGGCGGTTCCACCGGTTGTTGAATGAAGACGGATTGTATTGAAGTGTATGGGAAAATGTTGATTTATCAGCTCAGTGAATGAGCCACAAAAAACTGACTGGGCATGTCTGTACCACATAAATCTGAAAAGGGAAGCTCCACATGAAAGTGTGTGGGGTTGTGAGTGTTGTGCAGTGTGTGTATCTACAATGACCTTTGGAAAAGATCATCTGATATCAGCTTCAGGAACAGAGTGCCACAAGACAAAGAGGAAGTCCAAAATGTCACGAGTTCTAAAAAAAAACATACTGTCAAGTCACAACCAGAGGTGAGATGAGTACGTCAAAACTTTGGTAACATGAGGGGAATCATGAGCTCTGCGGCCGAAAGTAATACAGAGTGAGTGCCTGACGTGATGAACTGTGATGAGCTCCATCAGACCGTGAATCACAGAGGGATTTTGAAACGGAGGCTCTGGCTCCTGTGGGGAACTGATAGATGAACGTTAATCAGCAGGAAACAGAAACAAGTCCACATGCTAACATCAACACCGACAGAAGCTCTGTCCCAGTCCAGGAGCTGAAATGAACCCTGAAGGCCAAACAGAAAGGAGACGTCGGGTCTATGAAGGATTTTTACGGTTTCTGCCACCCGACATCCTCGACAGCACATTTTAAGGCCTTTTGGCTTTAAAAGTTGGACCATTCGCTGAAACTCTTTGTCAGCGTTGTTTGCTTTCTTTACTGCAGCGCAGTGACTCTTTAGATACGACGGGACATAATGGATCCGCCTTTTGGTTCTGCCCAAGGATGCCCCCCAAAATGTGACGGGCTCGCTGCGCCGCTGTGTAGGAGGCAGCTCGTCTCTACTACATCTGCATTTTGCTAAGCTGAACTGCACACTGACACGACGTTCAGAGACTTCAAGTAAAATTGGATGATGATGTTTGAAAAGTTAATAAATAAATAAATTGTGAAAAGTCCGGATTCATGTGGAGTGTCCAGAGTGACAAAGGTGGTTCAGTTCACTGTGGCCTTGGTGTGAAATGGTGTTTTTGTTGCTGTTTAGCTGCTTTCAGACATTTTTCTTGAAGACACATGATTGTTAGAAATGTTTCAGTCATGGAAACATGGAGTCCGATTAGATCTGTGAAAGCTTTGACCTGCTGCAGTGAAAAGAAAGAGGTTGAGTGAGGACAACTATTTATACCGCAGTCCAGATATTTAGATATTTCTGTCAGACAGACAGAGAATAAGTGATTTTATGCCATATTTCTGACTGTCCTTTGAGGTTGAGTTTCTTACAGAGGTGTTCTCCACTGTGATATTCATTTTTATCTCTAAACGAGTCATCTCTGACTCACAAAACTGAAACTCTTATCAGCAACACACCCCAAAATCACCAAGTGATGACAAACCGCAACAAGACTTTTTGTTTAAAAGCTCTGTTTGCTCCGTTCTCTGCTTGGAGTCTGCAGCACGTTTAGTTGTTAAAGCTTTAGCTCCACCTGCTGATCATAAAGAAGAACATCCTCCCTGTCTGGTGTGGACTTAAGTCTTAACAGGATTTAATTTTAGTTTATTGACAGCTGCATATTTAATACATTATTTATGATATTCAAGTTATTTTTTGCTTCATCCTTCATACATTCTTTGCTGAGATTTATTTTGAGCCTCTATTGGATGGCTCACACAGCGAGACAGAAAAGAAAGTCAGAGAGAGATGGAGCAAAAGGACTATGAGAGCTTTTATTTCTCTAGAAAATAAACTTTCTTAAGAAATTACGGAGGAATTTTGTGCGTTGGAGGAAACCGATGTAGTGTTATAGCAATTTATTTATACACCGACTGTTCACATAAATTATGAGACAATCAGATTTCTGTACAATGAAAATTAGATTCAAACCAAACTGCATGAAAAGATTTTTATTATAATCAGTGAACTGTGAAAGATTCCCCTGGATTGGTGCCATCACTGATCTATATAAATTCATGTTTTCATTTATTAATTAGTTTATATTTCCATAATCTGAGATTATTCTGTGCACTCTGGGATGTAAACCCATTCTATCCCCTGACTAATTCATATTCCTTTACTATATTAGGATTTTATGGAATGCCTGCGTGTGACTGGATTAGATCTGATCTCGAACTGATACCGCTCTGATTTTACGTACAGATGAAAACAGGAGATCTCGCTGCCTGTAGATGGCGTCCTGCTCCTACAGTCACTGCTGCACCTTTATCTGACACAGCAAATACGAATTAGTAACCTCAGAGGTGGTGAGAAAACACATTTCACTTCTTCACACACACTATTGACCATATAAATCCTACAGAAGCCGAGCCATCTGCAACTGATCAGAAAATAAATGAATAAGTTGGTCAGGTAAGAAGATGAACTACAGTTAGATTTACTCCACAGATGATATGACTTTTTAGTTTAAAAGAAATGTGAAGTGTTGTTGAGGCGTGAAAGCTCAGCAGTGACGAGAATAACGATTTTGGTGGCAACAAATTAAAACCTGTGGGCCAAAGGTCAAAGGTCACAGGGGCTTCCTGAAACTCACAAATTCATAGGCAAAGAAACAATTCAAGTCAAATGTTTATCATGTTTATCATGTGGTGATGACTTTTTTTTTTTTTTATATATATATAATCATCATTAAAGTGTGTGACTGAAATTTGTATTCTAGTTGGAGAATTAACTGACGACACTCAGTTATAGAAATAAAACTTCTGGTCCAGGATCCATTCTGGTTTTTGTCCTCCACTGTATCTGACAGTCCTGATGTTTTTGACTTTTACCTCAGAAGAATTTCACAAACTTTACACCTAAATCCAGATGTAAAAAAAACTCTATTAATTCCCCAAAGGCACTTAATTAACTATTAATTAAGTCTCCAGCTATTAATCTCCTCTTACTTTTAACCCTTCGAGGGTCATTAAGTATCTCTGTGTGCAACAACAGACCTGCAGTCTGTCGCCCTCAGACGTTGAGTGTGACCACATGCAGCCGAGTCCCTGCGTAACTCAACCCCCGAGTTTGCCAGAACAGATCCATCATCATTTACGTCCTGCTGAGCGCTGTTTGTCTCAGCAGCTCGCCGCCTGCTAAAGGTCAAAGCATAAGAGACTGTTTAGTGGCTCGGAGCTGTGTATGAAAGGCCGGCCTTCACGGCCACGGCAGCGGCGGTGCGAGAGGCCGAGAGGAAATGAGCGTGAAATGAATGTCACATTGAAATCAAAGGCAGGGAAGATAAATGAGAGAGGCAGTTGGAAATCACCTGGACCGGGGGCGAGGGAGACACAGGGAGAGCGGGGGACGGATGGATGGATGGAGGGACGAAGGGGGGAGTAATTATTAGTGATTGAGCAGCTTCCCCCCTCGTGTGTTTCATTAGGAGTCGGGCCGTTCACACACAATCTCTTCTCTGTTGTGCCGTGCCAGAGCTCGGCCACTCCGGTTTATTTGACCATCTGAAATCTTAACAGTTAATACCTGTATATTTCCAGCATAATATTGTCTCTGGCAGAGATTGCCAGAAAACGTATCCCCATGAAAATAAACGGCTGCGTTCGCATGCCAGGTAATACAAGGACCATGTGCTGAAAAAGGAGGGTGGGGGGGCGAAGGAGGGGGGAGAAGGTCAGACAGGTGAGCTGAACAGAAGCTGAAAGGTAAGGAATTCAAAGCTCTGACGTTAAATTCATGTTGGACTCTCTGCGGTTATCGATCAAAACCAACATCACAAGACAAGGCCAAGCCCGGTATCAGGTCCAAAGTAAAGTCCACACTAATCTGACGTCCCAAACCCCCAAAGGCATCACATGACCGTAAACAGGAAGCAAACTGTCCACTTTGCAGTTAGTTAGCTATTATTTCCCTTGTTGTGATAAATGGAGCGAAGGAGAGAAAGGTCGGATTCACAGCCGGGCCGCTTTAGTCTGGATTAGATGAATCTAAATCCATTTAAATACTGATGAGATGTCACACTTTTAGCAAAAGCAGGCAAGTTTTCAGACCTTTTTTCTTCATTTCTGATTAATGAGAGCACTCAGCTTTGTCTCTGTGGTGCAATCGGCCAGCGTGTTCGGCTGTTAACCGAGAGGTTGGTGGTTGGAGCCCACCCAGGGACGCTTTAAATCTAAGCCGGTGCCATAAAAGATGCATTATTGTGGATCAATATGAAGTTGGTGTGCTGTCAGGATGTCCTCAGCTGCAATTTCAGAAAAGCATTTACAAATAAATGCCAAGATTTTGCTTTAAGTACAGAAAACCTCAGTATGGCCCAAGCTGGCCGCTGCCGCCTGAAGTCCCAAGTCTCTGTGGCGCAATCGGTCAGCGCGTTCGGCTGTTAACCGAAAGGTTGGTGGTTCGAGCCCACCCAGGGACGTTTTAGTTAGCCGGCATCCCTTCGATGAGTCTAAAAATATGAAGACAGCAGATGAGTGATTAACCTCAGCAGCTCTAAAAGGTTTCTGTGCTTCATGGGAGAAACGGCCTCGTCAGATCTGATCCTCTGTGAAAACACAGAAGCACCTGCGCACACGCCGCCATTTTTCATCATCATGTTACCGAGCTCCACCCCACGTTTCCGCCCTGCGTCAAAGGAAGAGTGCAGCCGTGGAAGGTGATAGGCTACAATCATCGCCGCCATCATCATCATAAAACGCACACACACATGCGGGGGCGATGTTTACACTCGCAGTTTATCAGGAGCCAGAGTGGGTTTTTCTTTTCCCCCCGGGCCGGCAGCTTCAGGGAGGAGCGGAGCTGAAAGTCAACATTTCCAGGGTGATGGTAAATGACGGAGCTGCAGCCGCTCAAACCGCAGGCACGTTAAGCAAACACCTGTGGCTCAGGTGGAAAAGCAAAGGCCCCTCTGGCCAAGAGAAGGACTTCTTTCTCTCCGGATCAACCCTCTCAGCACACGGCCACTTGACACGACTGGAGCTTAAGGCCGAGAGCCGTAATTTTATTACAGCCGTCAGCCTTCTGATGTCTACACCAAATTATATTTAATGATTATCCTGGATCCCTCAAAAGTTATTTTTTTATTTCTTTATTTTTTTTAGAGCACCACAGGGCTTCTCTTTAGAAGAACTCCTGCACAAGCATTGTTGTTGTAAATATCTCATAAAACAAGAAATGAGTTGATGATCAGCAGTTTGTTTGATTTCACAGCTGCTTTGTATGTTTAGGTTGACTGTTGACTCTAAATTGGTCTAAATACCCAAAACAAAGTTCCTGTCCAAAGCTGAAGGGTAACTCTGAAAGGCTCTGTAGCTAACAGGGACATCCAGGGCCCCAGCGGAGTCACACCGCTGACCCCTGACCTTCGTTTCAGAGCCTCAAAACGAGCCGCCAGGACCTCTGTAACTTTGTGATGTCACAACAAAACGCTGCTCTGGCCACGCCGCACAGAAACGTGTTGTTAGTAGAGCTGCAGACGGAGACGATTTAAAACAACTCTGAGATGGTTTTTGTTATTAAAACCACAAATATAGCTTTTTATTTATATCAACCCTTCAAAATAAAACGCTGTACAAGTGGAAAACACGGGGCCTTTAGCTTTTATTGGCCCAGCTCCTGGGACATCATATATAATGGTTGGTTTGTTGTTGATTAACGTGATGGGACGTGTAAATGTCCAGACAGAAATAGAACATTTATACGTTGGTAAAAATAACACGATGAGGAGGAAACGGCAGCCAGCTGTTGAGAAGTTAGACCAATAAGCACTTGTTGTGTCTGATATTGTCCATATTACAGCAACATTTCATCAAACATACTTTTTTGCAATCTTCGTTTATGTTGCGTGTGCTTGAAAAAATCCAGAACTCCATTTAGCTTAAAAAAAAAAGAAGTTAATGAAAATCTTTCGGCTTTGAGAAAAGTCAACGAGCCAAATAAACTCCACTTCAGCCACAGACGCGTTCCAGGACACGAGTCTGTCAAACTAACTAACACGTTCCTCCATATCAACCCAACACTGTGACGTAAATGCGGTCGGCCTGATTGCACGTCTTTGTTTCTGCTCTTCCCTTCTTTCTTTTTTTTTTTCCAGCGCCACCTGAGAAGTCGCTCTGTGAGGGTCACCACCAAAGGTTTACAGTTCACCCACCGTGTCCAAACTTGTCACAGTTTCCATGTTTGAGCCACAGTCTCACCACGTTGCCGCTCGTTTGGTCCTGAGCTGCAGTCGCTCACCCCCCCCCCCCCCCATCCTTCCCTTCCCTGCCACCTCCTCCACCTCCAGGGACAGTTTTCAGCGGGCAATGAAGAAACTAATAAACAGACTCTCGCAGTGATCCGTGTCACATTGTTTGGCCCACCTGCAACCTGTAAACTCCACACCAAGGACTGGATGTTCTCAATTTGTTCCACGAGGAGGCCCTGGCTTATATTAGCCTAAAGGGGGCACTGGAAGAGCATCTGGTCTGAGTGGCATTCGGTTTCGAGTCAATTAGAGAGATCCAGAAACCACAAGACGGGGAGCAGAGCCTCTGTCACAGAGCAGGGCACATCAGGCCACAATGAAAGCAGCCCTGACGGAGCCGTTTCCAAGAAGTCGGGGCACTTGGTTCATTTTTAAGTACGTGAAGAAAGAAAAAAAAGATAACAACAAATAAACACAACTGCCAAGTATGAACATAACTGCAATAACACAAGACATATTTACATCCTTTACTGGAGGCCAACACAGCAATGTGGAAAGACTCACTTACAAGAAAACATGCTGCAGTTACAGCCTGCGAATGTATAAGATCATTTAATGCTGAATTAGATTTTTATTCATCCAAAAAGTTTTGGACTTTTTTTCAAATCTGGAAAAATCTTTGATTGAGTTTTTCTTTGAGCACCGAAGGCGAAATCTCCCCAAAGACATTAACAGCTGTCGCATATCCAAACTTAGAGTTCCCATTAAATATACGTTTGTAGGAAGTAAAATGGAAATGCAGGTTGTTTTTATTTTCTGATTTGATACATTTCTGTCGGAGTCACTGACGCGACCTCAAACATCTGTCACGGAGAGACGACGCTAAATGGAGGCCTGTGGGATCGGAGCAGACAGCCTTAGCTAAATCTATGATGAGCTAACACTTTCTTTGTTCAGTTTATTATTCCTCTTACCTGAAAAACAGAGCAGCTCCATTAAATCCAGATGATTAAACCTTCACATCTGGGCCAATTCTGTTTTTTATCTGGAACTTTTACTGGACTAGATTTATTCTTTGAGTGCAAGTTAATATGATAAACTCATCACCACTCAAATATTAACAGATAGAACACGACGATTCTTAGAAACAATACACGATAAATCAGTAGAATTAGAGTCAGCGTTTGCTTTTTTAAGGACGCAAATGAAACTTTAACTTCTGCGTCTGTTTTTTTGGAGACTTTTCTCTTCAGCATCTCTAATTCTACACTGACTGCCATTTTGTTCATAACAGACAGTGAAATGTACAATATTCCTCCCTGAAATGGAAACAGAGAAAGTTGGAAATACGAAGTTGCACCACAAAGTCTTGATCTTCGGTGATCACCATATAAATTCCACATTTCTCTCGTTTTGAGGAAAGAAAAGTTTTAATAGATGAGTTTACGTAGAAATATGTTTATAATGTCCAGATTGACAAAGTCTGGAAGGGATTCCAACCTTTGTCCTGCAGCTCATTGTTTACGTACCTGGTGACACACACTCAAACGCCGCCGTCCCATCTTTCCCTCCTTTGATCAAAGCGCCGTTTAACCGTGTGACGCCTGGCGAGCACACTCAGGATTACATTTACACAAACACACGCATGCGTTGTTGTGCGCACACAGTGCTAACTCAGAGCAGATGAACGGGGCTGAAGTGAAACTATTCGGGTCCTAAAGGGACATTTCACCAAAACAAGCCGTAAACGAGCTGTAAATAAGGAAATCTGTTCTTCTCTTGGCTCGTCGCTGCGAAAAGTTCTGGGTCCAGATGCAGAAAGAAACATGGAAGAAGCTTTATTGGTTTCGGGCAAACTGAGATGTTGACCCGATGATGACAGCACATGAAAAGCGACAATAAAAGGCCTCATCTGGGGTCAATGAAAGTCTGAACCAAATTTCACAGGAATCCAACCAGTAGTTTTCAGGATGTTTCACTAGAAACCACAAACGCCGACCTCGTGGTGGCACCGGGTCACCAGAGACATTAAAATTCCTCGTCTGGCAACCAGCATCGAACTCCCGACTGTGTTTCCTGTGTGGTGAAAGAGAAAAACACAGAAAGGGTGTCAACACTTTTTATAGTTCCGTATGTGTGAAGGCAGCTCCGGGAATATCCGAGGAACAGTGTGTGTGTGTGTGTGTGTGTGTGTGTGTCTGAGGGTAACGTTAAGGACACTGACGGATAAACAGATAGACCGGGCGACCAGAAAATGTTGAGCGCAGCAGATTGTGAGGCCAGAAATGTGGTTTTCCTTGTTCCTTGTTTGGCCCGAGCGGCACGCAGGAGCTGGGGAGTGTTACCTTTCCAATGCTTTTACACAGAAATGCCAGTTCTGAACGCACAATGTCTCATCCAGCCAGCTGACAAACAACCATCTCCAACACGAGAGCCCGCTTCGGAGGGAAAGGCTTCCTGACTTCAGCCCTAACGGGACAAACGCTGATGTTCAGAGAGATTCAGCCTGACACGGCTGTCAACAGTCTGTCATAACTCATAACTGTCACAACCGGAGAGCTTCACAGTCGAAGAAACTTCTGTTTCTCAGGAGTCAGTGAGTATCACACACGCTCGTTTCCTTCTGGCTCACGATATAAACGACCACGACCTAAATATGGCACATAAACAGCCACATTATAAGAAGCTACTTCCACATCTGGACCGATTCTGGCACGCAAACAGAAAATCATCCAGCCGGCAGTCGATTCAGGAGGATCAGAGCCAGAACCTGCCCAGGTGTGACGCTATAATGGGCCGAGCATCCAGCCACATGCTGGCTCGGAATCAGAGTCAGCTGTTCTCCCTTTCAGAGCGCCATAAAGCTGAAACATCAGAAGAAGAGACACGAGTGTCGCCATCTTCGTTTTTTTTGGAGCACTCAGCTCCACTTCAGCTTCTTGGATTAACTTTGCACGTTAATGATGGAAATAATGAGGAAGGAGCTGAAAAACTTCCAAACAACAACAACAAGGTCAACAGAAAGTGACACGAACGAGTGGTGAAAATGACACCTGCCGTTATATGAGGTTTTTTTGGGCTTTCTTTCCAACTTTGTCACAAAAACCTTCAAAGCAAAGACTTTTCACCACGACCTTTAAATAAGCCTCCAGTTGTCTGTCTCCCATTTGTGCCAACCTTTGGCTCAAACGCGGCGCTGTGCCGTGCCGGGTTCTCCCGTCTGGCCCTCGAAGCTTCGCCACGCGGCCACGATAATAACTCAGGGAGGCAGAGGGTGTGTGTAGGCTGCACTGCTGATATTTAGACAGACAGGGGTGAGTGACGCTGCTAAACCGCACAGCGAGACAGCGTCTGCCATGAGGTTAGACCAATAAAATAAAGAGTCAATTTGTTAGCCGCCACCCTCCCTCCACAACTGCGAGCCTGTGCTAGGAGACACGTCCTGTTGTCACCGAGACTCAACGGAAAGCTGCTGCTGTGTTTATAAAACTTCACACCGTCAGGGGAGAAAAAGGAGAACAAGAAAAGAAGAAGACGTTTGTTTTGATTGCAGGAAATATAGAATATTCATAGTTTGGCTGGACAGACGTGTCAGTGTGCCGATGTTTATAAATGTAGATATATTCGTCACAATGTCCGCCAATATAACGGCGGCTCTGCTATAACTCAAACTCCAGAAATAGACCGAGAAGAGCAGGTGAGACAATGCTGGCAGAAATCTGGCGGTCCTGTATGGCTGTTCTGACTGGAATCTGTTTGTCCATCTGATGGCAGAAATGACGGGTGGCACTTTATTACAAAACAGCTAAATGCTAACGTGCTCACGTGGATGGAACCTCGGGGAAACTCAGCCGTGGAGGGAAACCTGAAGGAGCACCGACGTCATGGCAGCCATTTTTGTCTGAGAATCACGAATGTCGACCGCGTGGATGGCACAGAACAGTCCGAGCGCAGCCTTCCTCAGTGCCTCTGCGGAGTTCGTCCTCCTCGAATCGTGCTTCCTGTGTCAGCTGCTCTGGACTGACTAACAACCGCTCACTCTGGTTTAGCTAGTTTCGCCGTCAGACGTGATGTTTGGAGCTCAAATACAATCAGCAGAGGTTATAAACTTTCTAATGTATATATGTAGATATATTTATACATTTTTTGCCTTTTGTATGTTTACACTCACTTGGCAATAAAACTATTTCTGATTCTGAAACATCATCTTGGTCACATGACTGTTTTAACTTTGAAGACTTGAAAAAAGAAGTGATTTATTTATTGGTTTATTTTGTTAAGTTTGTCTTATCCACATCCTCGGTACAAGATGCTAAAATGCTAACACATCATCTTATTCCCGCTCTATTTGGGCTGTAAGTTTAAAGTTTTGTTTGACTTTCTTTGTATGTTTAGCCGTAAAAATATCTTAAAACCGTAATGTGCTTTTTATACAAAGTCAATCTTGCAGCCGAAGGAGCTACACAAACACAAAGCACGTCACCGAACCGTCGTCCTTCGGCCGTTGAGCCAAAGCGTCTGGATCAGGATGATTTTATGAGCGACAGCCTCGTATCATCCAATCACTTCTGTTCATCCACCACGGCGAGAGGCGCAGAGGTCAAACGAAAAAGGGGAAGAGAGCGAAGAGAGGCGGAAGGGGGAAAGAGAGGCAGTGTGCACCAGAACACCAGCTCCTGTTACAAACCTCCAGAGACCGGCTCCGCTGCCAAAATATCCAGATTTCAAGCCGAGCTTTTGGCTGCTAATTATTCCTCGAGCTTGGTCGAAACTAAATTTATGACACCGCGCTGGCGCTCCTCGTGGCATCATAAATTAAACTGGCAAAGAGTTTTAGAATCAAAACCAAGGCCCCGTGTCCTCCAGCAGAGGAAGGAAAATTTAAAAAGAACAGAATTCGAACGTGGATGTTCACGAGGCCGTGTCTGAAAAGGCAACTTGTCTGTTTGTGAGGTGCTTTTAATTGTCATTGTCATTTCATGATTTGGGCCCCTGAGAGGATAAAGACTCCTTCCAAGGAAAACAGCAGCACTGTTTTTTTTTTTTGTTTGTTTGTTTGTTTGTTTGTTTCAGGAAAAGGCTGAAACATTAAAATACATTTTAACATCAGAAGACAGTGGAAGAATTGGGGCTCTTATTTTGAAGGACTTCAAAATGAGAGCACATAGAATTTTATTGTCATTGTTAGTTAATGTGTCAGCAATGGGCCCCTGGGAACAGTTGTGCAGGGGCCCCTGGGTACAGGTGTGTAGCAGGGGCCTTTGGGTGCAGCTGTGGAGGGGCCCCTGGGTACAGCTGTGGAGTGGCCCTTGGGTACAGCTGTGGAGGGGCCCCTGGGTACAGCTGTGGAGGGGCCCCTGGGTGCAGGTGTATAGCAGGGGCCTTTGGGTGCAGCTGTGGAGGGGCCCCTGGGTACAGCTGTGGAGTGGCCCTTGGGTACAGCTGTGGAGGGGCCCCTGGGTACAGCTGTGGAGGGGCCCCTGGGTGCAGGTGTGTAGCAGGGGCCTTTGGGGCCCCTGGGTGCGGTGCGGACCCCTACTACACAGGAGCCAGACGTCTGCTTCTCTTTCCCGTTAATGAAGTTCTTTTACTTTTGAGCTAAGCTAACATGCTAACGGTGCTGTGACGTCACCGTTCAGCAGCAGCTAACTTGCTGCTGACGTGACGTTTCGTTTTTTTTTTTTTTTTTGCTTTTTAATGAGGAGCAATTAAAAGCAAAACTCTCCCCAATTTGAAACGAAGTTTGTAAAGTGTGTGTTGCTTTAATAATCTTTCTTAGTCTGTGTGTGTGTGTGTGTCCTTTTGTTTAGTTAAAATCTTTGGGGGGGAAAAAAGGACTCACTTTAAATGACAGACTCTCTCTCTCTCTCCTTCAGTGGGGGGGTGTGCCAGTTATTCTCCGTCTGAGTGAGTCACTGGTGGAAAGAGGGAGGACGGTTTGAGGAGAAATATTGCTGTTAAATGACTTCGGACAGCATGACATCACGGCCTAATTAAAACAGCTCTCTGGAATTCCGTTTCCAATTCCTGCGCTTCAGGTCTGCTGGAGGATTTTCTCCGAGCACCTGCAGGTTGGTGTGTGAGTGAAATATTTTCACTGGAAGGAGTTCAAACTTTGAGGGGAAAGAGAGAGAGAGAGAGAGAGAGAGAGAGAGAGAGAGAGAGAGAGAGAGAGGGAGAACGGAGGCAGCGGCATTACGCCATTCTTGGAAAAAAAAGTGGGATTTAAAGAAGTTTCTTACAAGATATCCTGCAGAATCGAGCCGCGGAGCGCCTTTTCCCCTCCTCCTGGATTTTCTTTGCAGTTCGGTCTGAGTCCGGATCTTTGCAGCACTATGGTTCTTCCACATCACAGATGGGAGAATCAGGGTTTGCAGGATTTGTTTCTTCAGCTAATAAAAGCCAGTTATTGTCCACATCTTTGCTTTTACAGCCTCGCATATGTCCGTAGTCCTTTTCAGATGGGAGAAGCGCTTTTTATTCACCCCCCCTCCGGCAGAGCAGAGAGAGACCTCAGAGAATGAGAGACTCGGACCGAACTGGACTGGACTTCTTCTTCTTCTTCTTCTTCTGAACCGAACCGGTCCGGTGATTCTGAACAGACTGCTCCTCCCTGCCATGCAGAAGGCTGCAGGGCTTTAGGATGAAAGCTGCGAAGCGTCTTTGTCTCCTGCTGAGCTGCTGGACTCTGGTCTACCTGGACCCGGTCCTCGGATCCCTCAGCCGGACCGGACCGAGCGAGCACCAGCACCGCCGGCTCGGAGAGGCTGCGGAGCACGCCCAGGGAAGAGCGGCGGCGGCCAGGACGCCGCTGACCGGCACCGGGACGTGGAAACCGGCACCGGTGAGTCCGGCCCGGATCACGCGTATCCGCGCCGGTCCGCCGTTAATCAAAGGCGAGCCTGCCGGCAGCAGAAGCGCGCTCACATCCTCTCCTCTGCGCGGCGGGTCCGGTTCGGTGACCCGCGGACATCATCAGCAGCAGCAGCGGGACGGAGCGGCCGGTCCGGGGCGCAGAGAGGCCGTGCGCTCCTGGCTGCCCGGCGGGGATGCGCACTTCAAGGCGCACGCTCCTGCGGCTGGGAAAGGAGTCAGGACCGCGGCCGGGGGAGGAGGGGGTGGAGGTGGAGGAGGTGGAGGTGGAGGTGGAGGCGGCGGACCTCCGGGAAGACATTTTGGGAAAGCTGCAGCCAGAGCCGCCGTGGCGCACAAACCGCAGCCGCAGCAGAGCGCGCCTCCGGTGGCGCAGCGGGGATCCAGCTACAAGGCCCCGAGACCGGGAGACCGGGAGCCGCATCACAAGCAGCCGCTGGTGATCCCGCACGACTACATGCTGTCTCTGTACTGGTCCCTGTCCACCGGAGACCTGAACGGGAGCGCGCTGCACGACGCCGGTCTGGCCAACACCATCACCAGCTTCGTGGATAAAGGACAAGGTAAACAACACTGAACAAAGTTAAATCAGGAAAACGTTATTCACCCCCCCAACACACACACACACACACACACACACACACACTTTGAAACCTACAAACACGGATTTTATTAATTCTGTGGTTGGTTGGTGCTGCCCTGACATGGGGGGGGGGGGCAGCAGTAGAGACATGGGGGGGCAAATCACTGTTCTTCTTCTCAGGTTTGACATCAGTTCACCTCGTTGGTGTTCAGACTCCCTGACTGGTCTGTCAGGAAAAGGAGGGGGGGGGGTGAAACACCAACCTGGAGGTTCCTATATTGTTTAAAGGAGGAGAGGAGGAGGAAGTGGGGGGGGGGGGGGGGGGGGGGGTGATACTGTAAACTGTCCAACTGCAGACATGTATGTTTAGGGGTGTTTAAAAGGAAGAGCAGCCCAGAATAAGACAGAGCATCTGGAGGGGGGGGGGTTCAGAGGGGACGATGGGAAAAGAAGAGATGACTCTGTTACTCATAACGCCGCTGGAACAGACTTCAAAGCTGCAGAGCGAACCATCACACATACATGTGGGGCAGCTCTGCTCTTTGGGAGGTGGAGGAGAGTTAGAGGTTCAGATTGATGATCATGATGTAGGAGCTGCTGGGGGGGGGGGGGCAGTTAGTCTGGCTCTGTCTGAAGGCATCATGTCATCCGGGTCCGTCTTCCTCCAAAAGCCACACGAGCGACAGATCCTCAGTTGGCTCATTTGGCAGCGACATCAGTAAAAGTCCTTCCTGAGCTTTCTGGGGTTTCCAGCCGTGCTTCCCAAAACGTCCGTCCACTTTCCCTCCTGCAGCGATCGGCTTTCAGCTACAGTTGGATAAAGTTTCTCGGTGCATCGTCTGGGATTTAGCAACATCTTCTGCACAGCCCTGATGTTTATGCTTTCCAGGGACGTTAAGCTCTACCACATGCCTGTGCACATTCACATGTGTGGATGTGTGTATTCATACTTATCTTGTGTGTTTCCAGCCATCTGGTCATTCATTGGCAGCTCCCAGGGATCTGCGGCCTCAGGAGGGTAAATAAACAGCCGTCACATCCACAAGTTGGGCGGCCCCCTCCTGCCTGGTGTTATCTTTACGGTGTAAAACTGTTTAAAACAATGTTTTAATGACCGCTCCGATGTTTCTAGTCCTGCTAAAGGTTTACATTTCGAGCACTTAATGTACTTTTAATTTGGGCTTTATTTGCTTAGCGTGTCCTCAGCAAATCGCCGGTGACCTCCTCCACATGTTGAGGAGCAGGGAGGAGGTGTAACTGATGGCCTACCCCCCCCCCCTTCATATTCACTTCCCCCTTTCCTTTCTTTCTTTCTTTCTTTCCTCTCCCGTTTGCCAAGTTGCTCACACTTCAGCCGACGTAGCATGGGGTTGTGTTTCACCTTCCAGTTATGTGGTTTTCATGTTCAACACATAAATAACAAAAAACGACTTTGTGTGCTTTCGCCTTTAAAATCACTGACAGACAAACAGAAAATGGGACTCTGCGCTGAAAACTACAGACGTTTTGTGTAATTCTTTCATCTCATGAAAACAAGAACACAAAACTTTAATTTTTGTTACTTACAGCCAAGAAAACGTTGAAGTGTTTTACTCCAGGTTTTTGTCGGGCTCTGTCACCGCGGTTACGGGAGACCGTTCATCAGTGCTCATCTAGCATCAGCTTCAACATTATGGCGCTGTCTTTAGCACGGCTACCTGTTGTGTGTGTGTGTGTGTCAACACAAATTTTACAACAAAGTAGTTCTGGATGGGAACGAGTGTGTGCGTTGTGAGAAGAAGACATTCTGCTGCTGCTGTGTGTTTCATTTAGACGTAGAGGGTCACTGCTCACTGACAACAAAAGAAAACATTCCGCTGTTCCTGATGTCCGAGTGCATGTTTGTGTAAATGTGCACGTATGAGTGTGCGTTCATGTAAAGCTGTCGTTCTGACCATTTTGATCTTTACCCCGTCAGCACGTTGTTGATAAGTCAGGACTCTGCATCGGGGGGAAGACCTGGTTTCAGGTGTTCGGGTTCGGTTCAGGTCAGGATCAGGTTTGGGTTGTGCACTGGGAGGACTGTGTGTGTGTGTGTGTGTGTGTGTGTGTCTGTGCAGGCTGTGAAATATGAATATAGAAATGACACCTTTTGTCTGTAAAATGTCAGAAAATTGTGAAAAAGCGCCAGATCATGGTTTGATCAACCAAATGACGACGTGATCATCGAAATAGTCGCAGATGAATTTTCAGTTGCTGGCGTGTGTGGATGTTTGCCTGCACGTGTGTGTCTCCATCTGTTTGTGTGTCCTCCCCTTCACCCACCTCCTGTTTGCACCTGCACTTTTTACGTTAGGTGTGTGCGTTTGGTTTTACCTCCCAGGCTGATGTTTGTGTCTTCCGCTCTGTCGTTGCAGATGAGCGGGGGCCTCAGCTGAGACGGCAGAGGTATCACTTCAACATCAGCTCTCTGGAGCGAGACGGGCTCCTGGGGGCCGAGCTCCGCATCCTGAGGAAGCGCCTGTCCGACCCCCTCAGAGCCCCCGTGGCTTCGGACGGAGGCCGAGGAGGAGAGGGGGCGTCCCCGTGCCTGAAGCTGTACACCTGCGCTTCAGGTAAACAAAAAGCCGCTCTGCTCCAGACCAAGACCATCGAGGAGCTGGTCAGCGCGTTCGGCAGCAAATGGGAAGTGTTTGACGTTTGGAAAGTCTTCAAGGGATTGAAACAGCAGCACTCCCAGCAGCTGTGCTTCGAACTGGAGGCCCTGGAGCACCGAGGCGGTCGGCCCACGGACCTGCGTGCTCTGGGCTTCGCCCGGCCCGGCAGGACCAACAAGGAAAAGGCCTTCTTCTTGGCCTTCGGCAAAAGCAAGAAGCGCGACCTTTTCTATAACGAGATCAAAGCGCGGTCGGGCAACGACAACAAAACTGTCTACGAGTATCTGTTCACACAGCGGCGAATGCGCCGAGCTCCACCAGCCAGGGGGTCCAAAAAACCGCTGCAGCAGCCGCAGCCCCTCCCCCATCACCAGGCAGCGAAGGCCAGGCCGCGCTGCAATCGGAAACACCTCCACGTGAACTTCAAGGAGATGGGCTGGGATGACTGGATCATCGCGCCGCTGGAGTACAACGCGTACCACTGCGACGGCGCCTGTGACTTCCCCATCCGCTCCCACCTGGAGCCAACCAACCACGCCATCATACAGACCCTCATCAACTCCATGGACCCGGAGTCGGCGCCGCCCACCTGCTGCGTCCCAACACGACTCACGCCGATCAGCATACTCTACATCGACTCGTCCAACAACGTCGTCTACAAGCAGTACGAAGACATGGTGGTGGAGGCGTGCGGCTGCAGGTAGCGAAGGACGGACAGACGGAGAGACACTTCCTGCTCCTTCGCTTCGAGGAAACGCAGACTTGTTTGTTAACCTTTTAGGCCTTTTAAGAAACTTTTGAGACCGACACTGAGCGAAACTGTTATTTCAGCTGAATGTGACCGAACTCACTGTTATGCAACAGACATCATTTTTCACACTCAAGTGGACGAACAGGCTGCATACCAAAGACTGTTAAAGACTAAACAGAGGAAGATAAATTCACGGAGGTGATGCTCTTTAACGCCCACTCAGTGAAACATGTGTGGAGTGTCCACGTTGCATCCGAGAGGAGCCATAAACAAACAGATATCCGAAAACAGAGACACCTTCAGGTGAACGCTTTGTCTCCTTTTTATTCCTCTTCAGTTTTGTATCTTTGCGTCCCCATTGTTGTAAAAAGTTTATTAGTGAATTATACTCTTAAAAAAAATGCCCTTTTTGCAGCACTTACCTGCCGTTGTGCCTTCGTCCGTTCACATGGACGTGTGGATTCGTCGTATGCCTTATCCCAGATTTTTTTTTTTTGTAAAGCATGTGAAGAATTTCTGATGTATAAATACCAGCCAGTGATGAAGTGCTAACCTGACCTGCTCCAAATGTGGGAAAGTTGCATAAACTGCTCTTCAATAAAAAAAAAAAAATGACAAAAATGTCTAATTGACTGAGCTCCAAACTCCTATCAGTCTGAACCTTTGCCCCCCCCCGACTACTTCAGGCTGTGCAGACTAAACTCTCACAGGAATTTGTAAAACGATCAGATGCCAAATTAGAATTTAACCCCAGAATAACTCTTTGATCCGTCAGCGTTTCATTGGTGTTTGGCAATAAAACTGCATCCGTGCACGTGGATTTATTTACATGTTGTCTCGTTTCCTGCGTCTCGGGAAGCGGCTGATTCACGATGACAGGTAAACAGGCCTTTTTCCCATTGGTCGCTCATCTGTCCGGCACGCCGCTGATGAACTGGCTGATTTTGGCGGTAAAACTGGTTGCTTTTAATGTGAACAAAAACAGGAAATGTTTGGTCAGCGTTAGCGGTCCGTCACTCTGAGAAACAATCAGGTTTTAGCAGAAACCTGCTGAATAAAATACAACTATTTCGCCCAACAAACCTGCGAATGAAACATCTATTTAATAAAAAGACGCAGCAACATCACCTTTAACACCGGAGGGTTGATACAGAAATAAAGAAGGGATAAAAGATAAATAGATAAATGAAGAAATAAATTGGGATTTCAGGAAAGTAGAAAGGATTGGTAAAACAAAAACACACACTTCCTGACTTCTTTGACTGTAGTTTCGTTCTACACTGACAGAAAATGAGCTTTTTTTTTTTTTACCCGGTAACATAAGTTGTGAAAAAAAAAGAGAGAAAACTTTTGAATGGTGTGAGAAGTTTTTATTGACGTTTCTCAGAAAAGCTGCATTGTCGTGAATCCAATCTACAGGAAAGAGCCTTCGACACGTAAAGATTCACGGCGGAGAGGAGTCGCACGAAGCAACAGCTTCAAAGTTCTCATTTCCTCATTTCAACAACAATGACCGTATCGATGTTTCACAATGATTTGAACCAGACGAAAAATGACGTAACGTGATGTCTGTGAAGCGTCTGCAGCGTCCTCCGTGATAACGCTGCAAATATAATTCAGATTCAGATGCAGTCTGGGTCGGGGTCACTTCCCTGGATGAATAAGGTGATGGGAAAACAGTAACAGACTCCATCTGATGCTTAAATATATGAAGGCACACGGGGAGGGAGGGGTCATGGTAATGATGGAAGTGTAGAGGAAAGAACTAAATCTACTAACTTGGAAAAAAGTCGAGAAATTGTTTTTTAATTGTGGCTTTTTTTAGAAAGAAGTGTTCTTTAAGGTAAAAACCACATTTTTTACATTAAACTTACATTTGTGGTTGCAGTATAAAAACGCTCTCACGCCCCCGCTGAGGTCACGACCCTGATCTGCGAATGACCCTGAAAATCTGACTGAAATCTGTGAAAGCCGTTTGGATTTATTGTTGTTATGTAACGCCTCGCACACAACAGCAGGTTTGATCCGGCCGGCGGCGAGCACACCTGTCCGCCTGCCCCTCGTAAAGCTCTCCCGCCATTCGCCGAAGCCATCTGCACAGAGCAAACGGCTTGTTTCTCTTGGAGACGGAGTGATGTAAGCATTTCCTTTAATCAAAGCTGAGGCATGCCGGCGGTGTTGCCCCCTCTCCAGAAACCCAGACTGACGAGGCAGGAGCTGAACAAGACTGGAGAAAAACTATCATGCAGCTTTAAATCTGAAATATTTCAACTGAAAATGACAAACTAACGGATAATTTAGTTTTATTCAGGCCGACAGCTTATCTGTCCGCACTGTTTTCTTATTAACACACTTCTCCCTTCCAGAAGTGCAACCGCACTGATATTTACATCGCAGATTTACATCCTCTGTGTTTTTCTCGTGTCTTTGAACGAAATGGAAAATATGTTTGTGTGTTTAAAGCCGGTGATTTATGGCGTCTGTGATTTGTGTGCTGGTTAACAATCAGCTCATTCTTTTCAGATGTGGGAAGGAACCGGGTCGACTCAGACTTGACAGACCCAAATTTAGCAACAAATGCCAGTCGCAGATAAGAGGGATTTAGTGAGGGTTTGTTTTCCCAGGCTGGGAAAGAAAAAAAGATCTGCCCTGGGATGGATATCCATCCATCACGGCTGTGTCAGTGCTGCTACGAGCTAAATGCTAACATCAGCATATTCACATGTTGAAAATGTTGAACCTCGTTTTAGGTTTAAAGAAGAAATTACTGTTTATCTGAACAGTCTTAAAGTGACTCATCCACTGAAAAACAGTTCAAAAACTTTGTGATGTCACATTGTAGCCCCGCCCACCTAATTAGTGTTTAACCGATTAAAATACAGTCAGCCAATCAGAGGAGGGACTCAAATGCTCCTTTCTGATTGGCTCACACACTAAAAACCAAAAAACAAATATGTCTTCCTGTATAATTTAGAAGAAAAAGAGCAGAGAAGCGTCTAAAATCCTTCAGCAGTCGACGACTGATGTCAGAATCCCGACGTCTTCATCTCAGCCGGCTCCACGAATCACAAATCATCGGAGCTACTGCAGCTCTGCGAAGCCGAGGGAGGTATCGAGCAGAGCGCCGTTAAATGGACGTTGGGAAACAGTATTCCCCGCAGAGGGAGCGGCTGGTTTTAATTATCACACATTTCCACACATTAGCCCATCTGAGATACAGGCAGCGGATTACACAAACAGCTGATTTAAATCTCCACGTATGATTTATGGTGACTGATATTTCCTATGATTTATGACGCTGTAAAGGCGCGTTGGCTCGACAGGAAATGAAACATAATTGGGAAATTGACTTCACGGTATGCTTTCTTGTATGTTCTATCACGGAAAGGGGATTGGAAACACAATGGCTCGGACGCCTTTTCTTTTTTTCTCAACGTTTACATTCTTGGTCCGACGCACACACACAGACACACACACTGTGCGGCTGGATTTCACCTCTTTGAAGTCATTCTGCGTCTGCTTGAAGTAACCCTGTTTCTCTTTGTGGCCGTTTGACGTCCCGTTTTTAGTGTCACTTTGTGTCTCTGTGTAATTGTTTAATGTCCTCGTTTTGTTGTTTTTCATGTCTTTGCGTTCATTTTTAGCCGTGTTTTGTTCTCTTTGTGGCTTTTTTGTGTGTCTCTGTATCGCTTTGTGTCTCTTTATTGTTCTGCTGTGTCTCTTTATTTGTCATTGTGTGTCTCTTTGCGGTCTTTTTGTCTGTCGTTTATGTCACTTACAGTTAAGAGCTGTAGCTCTCTGTGACGTTCGGAGTCAGAGAAAGTGGGAGCGACACGCAGGAAAGAGTCGGGATTCGAACCGGAGGCGCCTCGTGCCCCCTACATGGTGTATGTCCCGACCTTTTGGCCACCCAAGTCTTTACAGCAGAATTTGTAGTTGGTTTGTGTTGTTTTATCATTTGTAGTCATGTAGTTTGTAGCTTTTTGATCTCTTTATAAGAATATTCCACAAAATGTAGAATTGTTCCTTTTAACCTCTGGTGACCTTCAGCTGTTTTAATCGAGTTTAAAATAAAATGTTGGTGGTTTTGACTGAACTTGAAACCGAGACAGAGATTGTGATACAAACATCCACAGTCCCATCTCATGAAATGACAGCAGTGAGGACTCGGCCTGCGGATTTAAAAGGCCTTAAACTCCTCAAGACCGGGGAAAAGATCGTAGACATTTTGTTGACTTGTCTTTCTTTCATTGTTTCCAACATTTCTCTGTTATCTCCACATTAAAGTGTCAGTTTAAAGGAGGATGATGTCGGAGCAGCGGTCCAATAGAAACATTCCCATCCACCGCAAAAGTTCATCTCCGCCGCCGAGCCAGCGATGCAGATCGTCTGAACGATAAATCCAACGTGCTTCTCATCTCAGTGTGTGCATTATATAGAAATCGACGTGCCGTATTATTCCGTAACAAAGTGCCATTGGCCCGAGGCCGCGACCGCAGCCACCGCCAGCCGGCCCCCCCCTGCTCTCCGTCCTCTCCAGCCTTTGGCCCGCCGAGCCCCGTAATCAGATTACCTTCTCCTTCGTCTTCGCCAGCCCAGAAATGTGTAGTAAAGCAGAAAGACGGATTGTTTTCGGGTTTCGGGTTTCCTCGTCGCTGTTTGTGGCCGGGGATTGTGGCAAAGTGTCAGGCCGAATCCGAGTGGACAGGATGGAGAACCCGGTTGAAGAGGGCTATTGTGTTTCCTCGCTCAGATGTAATCAGAAACATATGCCCTCCATCTTCGCCGCTGAAAAAAGGGACGCTTGTTTAACGGGGCTTAACTTCATTGAACATAACTTTAATGGTCACCCCAATTACGCAATTTAACAACGATGTTTCGGGAAGGCTTGCAAAAGCATTTGTGAGTGTGTGTGTGTTTGCGAGTGCGTGTGTGTGTCCCACGAGAGGACCGTACACACCCGGAAGGCTTGTGTTCCCACCGAGAGCTCCAGTTAGCGTTCCTCATATCCGCCTCACACACAAACACACACCTCCGATTTTATGGCGTGCTGCACTTTAATAATCACTTTATAACCAGTTTTTCATTTTATGGCGTAACCAATGTTTACCTGTGTGTCGTACCAAGCAGAGTTTAACACGCTGCTCACAGAAATGAGCAAAAACAGGACACCAGTTTGCTGAGAGAGGGCAGGTGTGCAAAAGATGTGCTGTAAATTAAACTGCACCAAGCTTTGTGCGCTTATGGCTGCGTGTTCATCGGATATTTAAGTTGTTGTACTTTTCATGAAACAGTTGTTTACTTCCACAGTGCAGCGCGACAATGATTCATCTGGAGTTGTGTTTATTTCCATCCGATGACTCACCTGTTGTTCACTCTTCAGTCAGAATACCTTCGTTTTAGCCGGGATTCTTTGGAATGAGTTATTAATACATAGATATATATGCATAAATAAATTGGTTTCTTTTGAAAAAAAAAAACAACTGAATTTACATATCTGGAGTCGTGATGCTCTTCCGCTTTGCCGCCATCATTGTCTTCTTCATAAATCAGCTCTTTTCCCTGATTTACTGACTTATATCTGATTGCTTTTCGCTCATTTAGCTGCAGCACGTCCGCACACGACGAGCGTTAACGTTGACACTGAGCCCATCCAACGTGTCCGTCGGCCTCGCTCTGTTTTTCACCACCTCTCTTTCCAAGCCTCTCTCTCGGGGTTTTTATTGCTATCAGATCTGGCTTTGGCCGAGCTGACCGGCGTTTAACTTTTTAGTAAATGCAGTTGTGGTTTTCCTTGACAGATGTTGGGGAGGAATTTTATCACGCGGCCGCGCCAAAAGCTGCTGAAAGAAAAACAGAAACGTTTTATCTGGCACGCCGTGTATGACACCTACGTTCACAGCTGTGTATGTCTTTCCCAGCATGCATGTGGGTGTGTGTGAGTGTCAGTTAGTGCATGTGTGTGTCGGGGGGGGGGTATTTATTTGCATGCTATCTCTAAAGTCTGATTGGAAGTAAGATTTGTTTGCACCTACATGCTGGTGTGTGTGAAGCCCAGAAGGTCCAACATCTCCGAGCTTTGGCAGAAGAGCAGCTGAGAACATTCTCACTCCCAACTTTTTCTTCTTCTTCTTCTTTTTTTTTGGTATCATGAGTTAGTAGCACGCCGCCACTTCGCCCTCCTCCTCCTCTTCCTCCTCCAGCTTAGAAATTTCTGTTCTGCTGTGAAAACATTGCTCCCTTCTCAGCGCAGGCCCCGGCCTGGAAAGCATTTGATTGAAAGTACGTGTTTCGTGTTAAGATACAGTAGGTCTATTCATTTCTATTGACTTGTTGAGTGTAAGAGCAGAAGCACGCCGCGGTGTGTTGTTACCTTCGAGGAGGAGACTTGTTTCCATGGCAGTGTCAACAGCTGCATCTTGATTCTTTTTCCTCCTGTTTCTGGGTCGAGTTTCTCCTCCAGGGCTGAGAATAGCGTTTGGACAGCTTGGATTTATATTTTTCCCTCTCTGTACCTTTTTTGAGATTCAGAGACTCACCTAGGCTGCAACATTTCTGCACCACAACGTAAAGCTAGAATATGAAAACAGCTCCTCCGTCTTCCCGCTCCACCTCGATCAGCGTCATGGCCGCTGTCTCATTAATGCAGCGAGTTAAGAGAAGAAGACTTTCCATCGCACTTTTCACAGAGCGAGCAACAAAATGCTTTTAAATCACACCACAAAAACAGGAACGAAGCCCTTCCCTCTGACTTTGGCCTTCTCTCGCTGGTTGGAGGCTAATAACCTTTTTCAAAATGGTGGATTTATGGTGATAAAGTCGTTGTAGCTCGACGCTGCTTCTTCCTGTTGTATTTCCGTCTGTCCTCGTGCTCTTTTTCCAACCACAGATGTAATTAGATTTTTCTCAACAATCGATTAAACGCAAAGTGAAAATTTGTTGTAATTCTTCGAATTGATTCAAAATCAGTTGTTTTTTATTTTTGCCTCTTTGCTTTAATGGTCCTTCAGGTGTGCTGGAGCAGAACGAGAAGCTGAACTGACAGGAAAAAATTTAATAAAGATGAACTGTGTCAATAATAAAATTCGAATCTGCACATCCGGAAAAAAACAAAGCTACAAAGTCCAGTGAACACCTGACAAGCATAGATCAGGTCAACAAGTATAAAACCATTTCTAAGGCTTTGATTGAAGTTTGGAACCAGGACTTCGTGGTGGAAGAACCACCATCAGTCCGGCTGACTAACAAACAAAAACATGGCCGACAGAGAACATTTGGATGACGGGCGGAAAGAGGTCGGTGTTTCATTGTGACATCACAAAGTTCCAGATGTCCCGATGATTGTTTCTGAATCCAGGCTGTGAGCATTTCTCTTTGAGCGGATTAAGACAGGATCCACACCAGATTTAGAATCGAAGCCCACATGCAGGTCGACCTTCTGAGGGTGTGGACCTTCAAACTTTTAGTTAGCGGAGCTTGTGTTACGTGTCGAAGCCTGCAGGAACTCCATTGGTTTTATTTTGCCAGTAAACCAAAAGCAGAGCTCTTGAAGGTGAGGAGGACTCCCTCTTCGCCCTTTCATCCTCTCATGCATGTTTTCACGACGCGCACACAAAGCTTGCTAGATACTGGAGACACACACACACACACACACACACTGCCTCGCTCTGCGAACCATTATCATTACCAGGTGTTGAAAAGAAGAGATATCACTGCTGGTGATTCATCAATCACCACAGCGGCCCTCGTACGGTTGCCGGAGGTGTTTTTTATTAAAAAAACATGTAAAACATTTTGACCACCTGTGTGTTTTGGCTCATTTCTCACTTTTTTCCCAAAATGTCAGGCGGAAAGATGAATATGAGGAAATGAGTTTTCGTCGTAGCCAGAGAGGGGGAAGCGTTGTACAGGTGGGGTGGGGGGGGCCGCCGACTAACAGCTTGTTTTGACTTTTAGCGAGAAAGGTCAAAGGTTATGGCAGAGCTTTTGGTCCTTTATGTTATTTACAATAAGGAGTCGCAGCTGAAGGGGAGAGCCGTTTGAGCCTGTAGGTCATCATCCGTTATCCACTGTCGTAACCATGGCAACAAATTGTCCAGCCACGAGGAAGTCACCTGACCAAGCAGTAACCATGGCAACAAACACAGCTGTTAACTCGGTTATGTACAGACTGTTTTGTTTGTTGATTCGATTTGTTCTTGCTTTGGTCAATCGTTTGTCCTTTATCTTAAGCTAAGCTAACAAGCTAAGCTATGTTTGCTATTTAGCAAACAGGATCAATATGAATGCACCTCCAACCTCCAGTCATTTTTTTTATTAGTACCTGCACATAAATAAACATTTTCTGTTTAAATTTTAAACATTCAATTGGACAGATGAATTTTCAAGATCAACATTACACTCGTAGCAGCTTTTCAAACTCTGCATGAACCATTTTTTCTGGTTTGTATTTGTTTTACAGGATAATTTAATAAAAAGCCGTGTCTTTCCATCTCCTTTGGTATGGGAGGGGCCGGGGGGGGGGGGGCTGGTCTTTGCTGACACCTTTAGTGCTGACCTCTTCCTGTGCTTTTTTCTGCACTTCCCAAAGACAACTGGTTAATCAATCAGTGGCCTGTAAATCACCCCCCGAATTCGGAAGTACAGGGCAGTAAAACGGACATTTATTTACATGGACGTGTTACAGATAATTTACTTGTGCCATTTCATCTGTCTGTTCCACTCTGCTGCTCCACGGCTCACTGCTCCATTCATCCCAGTCAGCATATACACAAAAAGGACCCCCACACACACACACAGGCTGTTTTCATTCAGAAAGTTAGCATGTCGAGCCCCCTCCTCAAGAACCAGGGCAGAGAGAAAAGCCGGGTGGTACGAATTCTTTAACAGTCTCCAGTCGCAGCATTTGGCCGACGATCTTCTCCATCAAGGCATTCCAGGAGAGACACACAATTTGTGTGTTTGTGTTTGTGCATGTGCAGCAGCAGAGAAGCAAAGCAGGCGGAGGGGCCCTCATGAAGCCCTCATGTTGGCCCAATCTGCAACGACCACTATGAACCGACCTGATCCTGAACGCAGCCCCGTTCCCAAACACACACTCCACCTTGAACAGGTAGATTAAGCCCCGCCCACCACTCCGTTATCTGTACGTGAGGCAAAGCCATCTGTCACAATAACAAAAAAATGAACGGTGCAACTGTGCAGGTGTGTGAGTACACTTTTTAAGTTTTTAGGTTTTTTTCCACGTGTGTGTGTGTTTGTGTGTGTTGTGTGTCTCCCGGCGTCGTCTGGCTCTTGTAAATGTGTCCATACGTCTGTGAGAGCTGTTTCAGCAGCATTACTGGACTCGTGAGCTGCCAAGTACCTGTCACCTCGACTTCACCTTCCCTCTTTGTCTTCACTTTCTCAGTATGGCCCGCACCTGCAGACCCACACACAGACACACACAACCACCTTACTAAAAGATGGGCAAAGTCGCACACCCTGGAGTCTTGTCAACGTGTTCACATTTTAAGGCTTTCCTTTGACCCACTCTGTCCCCTCTTCTGTCTTTATTTATTTACTCACATGAATAAATGTGCTTCTGTGCGCTGAACACTGAGCTCCTTCTGTCTGAGGACGGACGGTCAAATAAAACACAAAGTCATTGTGTATCAGCGGTTTTACACCGCGGCCCCAACAGATAGAAAATCCTTGTATTGATAAGAAAACGTGTTTTTATTTACTGTGAGGTTTTTGTGTATTTGAAATGTAAACCTGTGACGATGGGGGCAGGACGGTGGCGTAGTGGTTCATGCTGTAAGAAGGTGGAGGGTTCGGTTCCCGGCCTGGGGTGTCCAAAGACATCATGTTTGGGTTCATTGGTCTCTGTCTGTCTCTGTGATGGACTGGAGAGCTGTCCAGGCTGACCCCGCCCCCTCGCCCAGAGTGAGCTGGGATTGGCTCCCGGAAACGGATCAGCGGTAGAAGATGGATGGATCTGTGACGATGATGAGGATGCATCAACACGACTTCCTGGACTTGACTATTTTCAGAGGTGGATTCATCTACATTTGGTGCTCTGGTGGTGCAGCAGGATGGTGTTTCGACTCCACAGTGTCCTAGCTTGCTATGTAGCCAACGTTAGCATTAACGGCCCTTTACTTGCCAGGCTTGAAAAACAAACCCTTGAGTTCATCATCAGACTTCTTTCCTTTAATTTCCAACAGCTGTCTCCGGCTGTGGAAAGACACGATAATGACAATTCTTTCCTCTCACTGAACTGAACCGGTTAGCCCTCAGCTCGTATCTGACAGCGACCCACATCGATGCTGCTCACGGGTCGAACTGCAACCTCTTCTGTTCTAAACACGACATCGGCCAAAGCTTCTGTCAAGCAACAGCCATCCCCAACAAATCCCGTCAGCGAGGAAGCTTAAAGACAGGCCCTTTAATGTCCAACTAACTGACCTGACGCTGTTTGAAATGTCGTTCAAAAGGGCAAATATTATGGTCCAGACCAGTAGTGGATCCCTTTTTGGCTTCAAATGCCGACAACAAATGCCAAAAACATGTTTCAGCTTTTCAGAGAGGCCAAAAGAAGAAGGAGAAGAAGAAACAGTGCTGAATAAGATCTATTGAAACTGTAATGGAACAGAGGCGAGTTTGGAAAAAGAGCTGACCAAACTCGGTGGAAAATGTTGTTTTATGACAGCCAGCGGTAAAACAACATGCACAGTATCTCCAGCTTTATCTGTTTGTTTACACGCAGTTTGTTAAAATCACTTGTTTAACTCCAGGATGCCTGTGTTAGTCTTTTTCTGTCAAGTATCCCATGAATGCGGTGTTGTATCTCGGCCAACTTGGACTCCCTCGCTGCTGGATCGTCTTGCCAGCACAACGCACAATTAGATACACAAACACAGACTATGCACCCCCACACACCCACACAGAGTCAGCTCTGGATAGAACCTGAACGCCTGTCTCCCGCTCTTACCCTCTTCATAAACACTGTTACTCCAACGTAAAACCATGTGGAGCTGGCGCGCTGCAATAAACGCAACAAAACCACATAAACGGCAAAATAAATATCACCACAGGGTGGCCTGCAAATATTATGAGAAACCTGACAACAGGAGGAGAGGGAAGGTGTGTGTCTTTTGTATCTCTACTGTCACTGATCAGAGCCGTGTACCCCCCCCCCCACCCCGAGCACACACACACACAGTTATTTATTCATTTTAATCCTCATTAAATACTCAACACATTTCACCATAGCTATCAGTCTACGCCGATTCAGAGATTAATAGTAAAAATATTTGTCTGATACGTCGATCATTTCAACCCCGGCCATCTTTTTTTGTCTCTTCTGAGGAAACCACATTTGGAGGAGAAGGTGGAGCTGAGGAGGGGGAGACTTTGTGGTCTAGTCTGTCAGTCACACACTAGCCCCGCCCCCCTAATCCCTCCCCTTTAAAAAAATGAACATCATGTTGTATTTTCGACTGGAGGAGGAGGGACATTTTCCAATAGACTTCAATCCGACCTGACTCAGAATCTTGGTTGAATTAGAATTTAAAGGGCCTGTTCCTTCAGACAGACGAGCGTGTTGACAGAAACGGAGACGGCTGACGTCCGTGACACGCACCATAACCTGCTGAGTCACTGGGACACTTCTAATCACGGCCTAATTTAAAGGTGGATCCTCACACCTATAATTTTCACGTCTATATTCAGGCCCGTCCAGACATCTGGAGTTCAGTCCTGCATGTGACCGCAGTTTATTTCAGGCCTTTTCCTTCTTTGAGCCGAGCGCTGAAGTGGCCGTGTCCAATATCCCGAGGTTTCTGTGCACAGTCGGGATCAGACTGCAAACACACATACCTTCCATACTCCAGTCCAAACCTGGATCTTCCACTCGCAGTAAACGCCGTCGCTCCGGCTGCAGGTGTCCGTCTGAGAAAACTGAGCGTGATGTTTCAACATTATTCGCAGGTCCTGCAGACGGCAGCAGGTGAGGACTAAAGTCGGCAGGAAGGTCGGGAAAGGTGGGAAAGAAGAGGGAGCAGGTGAGCCGGTCCGGAACGCTGTTTTAAAATGAAAACCTGTTTGTTTGTTTACTCGGAATGTTCCAGCTTGTTTAGAAGAGTTTCGAGTTTAACCCAACACAAATAATCAAACGCACACATTGAAAGAAGCCTCTGGTTGGCACTTTCCACTTGCAGATTCCTTCCCGGTCCTCGTTGTGTAACATGGAAACGCTGATTAAAAACTGAAGCGCAGTGTTCTGGTTAGATTTACCCACATGCCCTCTTTGTTAGTCGACCTTTAACCTCATTAAAGGATTCCATCTCTGGTTTGTGTAACCGAACCACAACTCTTTTGTCTCTCTCAGCTGAAATGTGACCATTTCCTGATATGATATAATTTCATAATAATGTTTCCCAGCTTTTTTTTATTTCCATCCATCTTGTCTGCATCTTCTTTTGTCACCGCTCCATCTTTTCTAAGCTTCTGCAGAGTCGACCAAAGCTCCCGATGTGCAGCAGCGTGCATCGCTGCAACTCTGACACTTACATTTCTTCACGGGAAACGTTGACATTGTACCAGCAGCGAACATCTGTGAAAATAAGGTGATGATTTCTGTGTGTGCTGTTACAGTTTCTCGCTGCTGGTTCCATTTTGAGGCCTTTCTTAAACGTCTTATTGTGACACTTCATTTTTATGTGTCCTTTGTTGAGTGCTGATCAACTTTTGGTAGCTGTGTTGAGTTACATCTTCAGGAACTTTCTTTTTTTTGGTGGTAGGCCCATTTTCTTATTTTTCCTGTGAATGTAAATCAATAGTTAAACCCCATTTAAAGGGACTGGTTGTAATTTTTCATGGTTTCTTGAACTAAATTCCTCGTGCTGGTTTCATTAGTCTGCTCCGGTATTTGACTCCCAATAACTGGTCCAACGTTATATCGCGCCTCGTATTTCAAGTCATAACAGCTGAAGCAGCTGAAGGCACCAACGTCGCAAACTCCAAATGGTGACGACACCTTCTTGCTTTTCGAGGCCTGGTAGGTTGGGACCAAATGAGACAGCATGCAGAATAAGAGTTATAAAGTGAAACTCACGAATTGAGGCTGAGAGGACTCGACTACGGTTGATGCATCGACCGTCAGCTTCGCCTCCAAGCAAACGTCATCCTGCTTGGACCGGCCTGCTGCTTCCTGCCTGAAGCTCAGAAGCCACAATCAGCTGCACAGAAGATGTCCAGACATGAAGTCCAAGTCCTTTATTATGTACGAACTGCAGAGGAACACATCTGCACACACACACACACCCTCCTGCACATTCATATCATTTTAGTGGCGCTTAAATTCTCCGTGCAGCTCCCTAATATGTCACTGGGGATCGGCGTTAGTGCCACGGCAGGGAGCTGTATTAAACACCAGACTGCTGCGGCACCAACACGGTAACTTCCTGCGTTTCAGCGAGCAGAGAAAGCAACAAAAAAAAAAACAAAAAGCAACAAAATCACTTCCACTGGGAGCGTTTGCAGCCGTATCGACTGTCACGTGAACTCCTGCGCTGCTCATATTGGGACCTGAGCAGAATACAGGTATGTTTTGTTAAATTTTATTGCATGTGGCCCTCGCGTGAAACCCAAGCCTGGTGGGGAAGTACAGAGTTATGCCATTTTCAACAATGCCCTCCCGTTGCCGGCAGAATAAGTGCCCAAAGTCCATGTACACAATTATGTCACTTCCTGCATAAAATGGGCCTGCGTGCCCCCGAGCCTCGCAGTTCGACCCGGTCAACGAAATATTGATGAACGTCCTCGACTCCACCGCCTTCGTACGGCGGCGGCAGCGGCAGCAGATCCTTTTCTGGGCTTACAGAAAAAATAAAAATAAAAAAAATCCCATATGTCAGGAAGGGTAAAAGTTCAACATGAGCAGGCTGCAGAGGAAACAACTGAGAGCAAGTGAAGGTCTGCAGTCCAAAGCGACTACATCTGTAACTGCGACTGTGTAAAGCAGAACCAATCGGGCAACAATAACTCAGACCTGAGTGAATCATGTCGAGGCCGAATAAACGCTGGCTTAAAGAAACACTGCGAAGAACACAGGATTGTGGGAAAAGCTTTCTGAAAACCCAAGAATATAAAAAAGCCCTTTCCTGTTAGTTATGAATGACTTTGGGTGAGTATAAATCCACTGACTTGTCTCAAGTGAACCAAGACAAACTTGTGTGTTATTTACAGCGAAATTATTTGATTTATGGCCTCAAATGTTTTGAAAAACGTCGAGAGGAAAAGGGGAAATTACACAAGTAAACACATCCATCTACACAGACACACAGGCATAATGAAGAGTTATCTTATACACACACATTTTCCAGTAAACTGAAATTTGTTAGATTTGGCCATTACACACACACACACACACACACACACACACACACACACACACACACTTCTTCATGCTCTGTGGTCACGGTATCATCTAATAATCTATGATTCATTCATAATATAAAACATAAGAACCATAAATCTGCTATTTGTTTGAAAAACCAAAACAGAAACACGTCAAAAGTAACACAACAAACCTGTTTTTGGTTTTTGGCAATTTATTAAACATCATTTTGTCCAAAACAAACTAAATAAAATCAATTTTATAGAGTTTTATTAGATTTTTGACTCAAAACAACAAAAACGGAATTTGTAATTTGGTTTTTCTTTTTTTTTTTTGTTCTTAAAACGAATTTGAGGAACGTTTAATCCTTTTTTCTTTTTGTCTGATAGATAGATAGATAAAGAGACAAATAGACAGGATGGTTCTACGGGATCAATTCATCACTTCCTGCAGCTCGTTCCTCAATAAAAGTTCACTTTTTGTGCCGATCACTTTGAGACATTTATTGAGAAGAAGAGAGAAATAAGTAATATATAAATAAGAGAAAGAAAACCTTCCTCAAAAAAGCTCACCGCACAAACAAAATGTTCCAATTTAACGCTCTTTAAAGACTTCATCTATGAGCAGCAGCCCAACATATTATAACATAATAATAATAATTCACGGCACTAAATAGCTCCACCATGTGGCCTTTTATTGACCCAATGCAAAGTGCATTACATTCTGCTGCTAACTGTGCAGTCTGGCCTCCTTTGGACTTCCACAGCAGGGCGGATTTTGGCCGTCCTCCTGCAGAATCGTGCACCAGAACTGGTCCAGATGTGAAAGAGACATCTGCCGACGGGCCAGATTCGGGCCGCCGAACTGCGGAAAAGCAGGATGTGGGCCAGATTAGAGGCGGCCGCTCTCCGGCCTGATCTTCCTCATCGATAAATATCTTATAGGAATATTTACAGAGTTGATCCGTTCACTGGAAGCTTGTGTGTTTCAGCCTGCACCTCCAACAGTAAAGTAAACGGCTGTTATTACGGGGGGGCCTCTGCACAGTGGCCCTCGGCCCACCCATCAGGGGGTAACAGTTAAAGTGCAGGCTAAGTGTGTTTTTATCTGTTCATCTGAACCTTGGCTGCAGCCGCTGCTCCTCAGAGCTTTGCCCCAACAAAGCGGGCTTTATCCCTTCCTGTCGACCAGCTTTCCTCTTTGTTGCCCAAACTCCTCCAGCATAGTGTTGTATTGTTCCAGTCAGACCTCCAGCATCACGCTCAGCTTTTCAGGAATCTAAAGAAACGTAATGAGGTCGATGTCTAAATTATATACGTGCTTTTGGAAACTGGATACTGAAAGTGAAGAAGTGAATTTAAAGTTGTGTCACGTCGTGGTTATTTGTCCTCTATAACTTTGTGGTGTCAGAAGAAAATGATTGATGAATCCAAAATACTCTTCATGGCTGGGAACAGTTTTTGTTGGTTTTTTTTTTTGTCACCTTCTCTTTCTCTGACGTTTTCTTCTGCCTCTTGGCGATCCTGATTCCGATCCCGGTCCTGATCTGTTGCTCTTAATTACGAAAACACGCTTTCTCTCTCTGCAAGGTGCTGCACAAACACAGCTGCGGCCAAACAAGAAAACATCGCTCCCCTCCAAGGCGATTTCATTCACCTCGAATGTTCGGCTGCAGCGTGGCCCTGCTCAACCTCTTCACCCCCCCCCCCCCCCTTCGGTCTCTGCAAACGCTGAGAGAGCCAAATGGACGGCGCCTTTTCCCCAAAGTGACTTACAGCGAGGGAAAGTTTGATTGATGGTTGTTATTTGTCAGCAGAGACAGACGTGAGAGACTGAAAGTGAGAAGCTGTTTGCTATTTTGACAGCCTGTTGGTTTTGTACCCAGCAGACAGCAGATGTATTTACATTTGGACAGTTGTGTGTTTGTGTGTGTTTGTGCATGTGTGCACACGGTGGGAAAAAGGATTTGTGTTCATGTTTCCAGCCTCACAGGTCGAAGATGAGACTTAATCTTCAACCAACCAAAAAACCAGATTCAGGTCGTCAATACTTCCTGGAAATGCTGAATATATGATCAAACTGTCCAGAAGTGATGAGCACAAAAGTTCTCCAAACCTGGAGTAGAACAAAGTCCTGCAGCCGGGCTGGTCAGTCCAAGTCCTGAACATCTCAGTCCGGACTGATCTGGTTTGGTAGCTGTTTCTAGATCCTCCAAACCGTCTTGAAGAATAATCTCTTCTGGGACAGAATCCTCTCCTCACCTTTTGGAAAACATCTCAACCTGATCGGACCACCGAGGTCACCTCCGAGTCTCAGGTGGACCGAGGTCAGAAGTTGAGCACGTGGGGCTGAAAGGTTTGAGGATGACTGTGTGCTTTGCTTCGATGTTTGTTTTCCACAGTGTATGTATCAATTTGGAATTCAAACGACAGACTTTCCGATAACAACGGTTCTTAAACGGTTGTTGAGTCTTGTGCTAAATTTGTCCGCAGTGTAATAACGTCTGTGACTGGATAAACAACCGCTAAGATCTAAGTCCTGAGGAATGCTCATAATGGGGCATTTTACCTGATTGTTGCTAAGCCACGCTGCCAAACACACACCGTCATCACGAGCCACCTTGCCAAGCACGTGCACGCCCACACACACACACATGCACGGACATGCGCCGATCTTGCAGACAGATGTTCGGGTTTTCTTGCTTCACTGTACCGTTCTCAGGGGCCTGTGCTGATATCTTGCACCTGCTCGTGAACGCAGTCAGGTCCGCATCCTGGTCATCAATCATCGCCAGCCGCCCTTTGCCCTCGCCATGGTAACGCCGGCGCCAAGACCACCGGAGTACCTCTCAGGCCAGAAAACAGAAATCACAACAGGAACCCAGCAGTGATGTGTTGATTTAGGATCCGGCGGTCCAGATACTCCCTCAGACCAACACAACAACACATTTCCATCATCTGTTCGGAGGAAACAACAACAACTCCTGATGGAAGACGCTCCCTTGAAGTCTTTCTGAAGAAGAATTAGAAATAAATGGCTGACAACAGAATGCAAAATGAAAACAAATATCCAGGAAGTTTGACATAAAGGGAAGCAAACCATCAACGCCGGCTGTAAGACATCAAAATAAAGGTGGAACTAAGACGTCCCACGGAGCACCTTTAACCAAAGTCGTGGCTCACAGCGGTGCAGTAAGTGAGGCTGTCAACGTTCTCGACTGAGCCTGCGGTGTTTTGATTACGGGGCCGACTCTCTAACCTGCTGCCAGGTTACATAAAAGGCTGGCCAAGCATAACCGCCGTCTTTGTTCGAGCCCAGCAGCACCACGAGGTGCTTACTGGAGGCGCTGGAAGAAAGGAGCTCTTTCAGCTTCCAGGCCGGGAGACGGAGACGGAAAGACAGGTGAGACGACACGGGGACGAGGCCAGAGACAAAAGTGAGGAGGTCGGAAAAATCCTGGGAAGAGTTGGAGATTATAGTTTATCAGGAGATGGGGAACTTGGAGCTGCACCACAGGCTGTCTATAAACCTCGACCTGGACTCATCAGGGGGCGAAGTCAGATTGCATTGAATTCTATGGGAAGATGTCCTGATTTCTCACATGATTTATCAGCACATTAAATGATAAAAACACAAATTAAAGCAGGTTGATATTCATATTGAGATATATTTATGATTTTAGGGAAAAACATCTTCTCTGTGGAGCTCTAGTAACAACAGCCAATCAGAGTCCAGGTGGGTGGGGCTTGGGGGCTTGTTTATGACATCATAAAGTCATTAATTTTAAAACAAATTTAAATAAAAACTAATTGCATTATAATTGATTTGTGACACTAAAATAAACGGTGACTAAACCTTCTTTAGTTTCTAACACAGCATCAGATATGTTGAGATGGAACCAGCAGATGTTGCTGTACAATAACATCACGTAACAACACAACAATGGACTCCTCTTTATCGCTCCTTCTCCCCCAGTAACGTTGGCCTGTCCATCTGCAGTTTCGAAACAGTTTGTGTTGTTGATTCCTACCGAATATGACCCCTTGACTTTTACCCAAACAAAACAGGCGTTTGTTTCCAATGAAAACACAAGCGGAACAATTCAAAACAGAGGCATTCTTTGGTTTTTAGAGTAAGATGAAATGAGCCTGCGCTCCATCAGCTGCCACAGAAATGCCTCTCTGTTTCTTTTCTACCGCCTGTGTCAGCAGCACCCGGATCAAAAGGACGAAGGGGGGCCACACAGCCGAACCCTCCGGTGCTCGAACCGGCTGGTTATAAAGAAAAATCTTATCAGTTTCGTCAACGTTGACTGTTATCGTGAAAACAGACTTCATTCTTCAGCTTCAGCAACATTAATTCAACTGCAGGAAAATTCAGTTAGAGCGGCAGTCACATAACTCCGAACAGAAATGACTTCAGAATATTAAAAGTATTTTCAAGGCAATAAATAAATAAAGTCCTTACACATCTTTAGTTTTTTTTATGATCTGGAAGTTTGTGATGCAGGAAAATCTGACTAACTCATTAATCTCTCCTCATGTTTTCCTTTTGTCCCGATCGAATGAATGAAACAGTCCCGCAGAAATAAACGTTCACAGCCGGCCACAATAACTTATTTTTTTTCTGTGTGTGTCTCTCTAACTAAGTTATTCTAACTGCTAGCTGTCTGCTCCGCGTTAGCTCGGCTAATTCAAGTCAGTCGGCCATCTGAGCCGTTTTGTGGGTTTTTTGCTGTCAGTTGTCAGTCAGAATGTCTTTGCTGAGTTGTTTTATCGGACCTGGTGAACTCGGTTTGTTAGCTCAGCTCTTTCACTGGCTCACTAGACGGCAAGTAAATGAACCTTAAAGCTGATGGCCAGCCGTGCTAACAACGCTAACAGCCACCGCCAAGATGGCAGCCGTGGAGCAGCTCGCTTGGACTTCAAACCTGCAGAGGAGTCCACGTCACGGCCTGATCTTCAGGAAACCTGCTGAGTTTCTGACCTCTGCTCGCAGTTTATTTATTTATTTCTCAGGACGGGAGATATTTCTAACTCTTATCTGTCGGCAGGACGTTGAATTAGTACGCAGAAAGAATTTATCCTTTCTGTTAAAATGTAAACCTTTTTCATTCTTCTTCTTCTTCTTCTTCTTTCATTCTTCCGTGGATGAGTTCTGCTGAGAACGAGGATGACGTTGATTTTTCCATTAAGCGAAGAACCATTTCTTGGCGGGGGGTTAGATGAATTCTTTTTTTTGTTTTTTTTGTGTGTTTTTATCAGAGTCTCTGACGGTTCTTTGGCATGAACGACCACGTGGAACAGGATTTAGTCATTTGGCTGTCTGTGGCAAAACCCCATTCAAAGCTCAGCAGATATTTAACCATGACGAATGCTAAATGAGCGCGACTCGATGACATCCGTCAGCGTTTGGAACGGGAATTTCAAAATATGTTTCAGTCTCTCCTGAAGCTGAGTCATGGCTTTGTGTAAGGTTTTCTTTTTATAGCAAGTTTTAAAAAGCCATTAGAGCCTATTTCCCTCATTTTCCTCTCAGCCATCCATTTTCATCTGCCGTGACTCGACTGAGCGAGATAATCCCGACGTCTGTCTCTCCAGAAATCCAGAGGCGTTCCCGGGCCAAGATCAGATATACAACCTCCTTTTCTCTAACCAGTTGGACATTCCCGGGAAAACCTCAAACGGGAAGTGCCAGGAGAAATCCTGATCAGATGGCATTTTATACACAGTACAGTTAATTTAGCACGAGAAACAAGCATCTTACGATTGATGGAACTTGGTGTGCTGTGATTGGTCAGTTAACGCACCATTTAGGACGCTTCGGATCCAGGAGGGCTCGTTCGTCTCTGACAGGACACAGAAGGCCTTTTCCTGACCGGTTACCTCCCAACGAGGGAAGAAGAGAGAAGATTTTTTTTGTTTCCACGTAGAAGACATAATTATTTTCCTGCAGCATCCAGCAGACAGATCCACTCGGTTCCACAGCTGCTCTTCTCTTTAAAAGACATATTAACATCCGACAGCTCTGATCAAATGAATGAAGAGAACAGTAAACCACAAATAAAACAAAATGACAGTCAGTCCCACCTGGCATTAAATGTGGACCATCTGTTTTCATTACCAAAGACTTCAGACATGTGTTGTTGTTGTGTTCCCTCTCTGGGAATGAGGCGGGGGCGAGGGATTAATGATAATTCACAGCAGCAACTTCTGCGATTCCACAGATTAATAGATATTCGACTGCCAGCGTCAGTGGATCAGAATCAGAAAAACCTTATTGTCCAATCGATAAAAGTAAAAAAAATTACATAAACACACAACATCGTGAGTTAAAAACAAGAAAGACGAGTTCAACTTCAGATAGCATTGAAGTCTATGGGAAAATGTCCCTCCTCCTCCCTGACTTGTCAGCTTAGTGAACGTTTTCCTGATGAGTTTCTGGTCTCAGTCTCTCGTTTGCAGTCTTCAGTAGAACATGATGTTCATTTTTTAAGTGATGCTCCATTTAAAGGAAAAGGGGAGCGGTTAGGGGGCGGGGCTATGGTGACGGACAGACCCTCTCCTCCAGGTAACAGCTCACCTATAACTGCTGTTTCCTTTATTCACCTCGTCTTAAACTTACAGAGGCCGGATGATTGACGCCATGTTGCGCGTCTGCTGTTGTCACTGTCGTGTCGCTTATGCCGTGCAGGAATGTAAACATCTCGTTTCCCACGTTCACAACATGTGATTTGTGTTTCAGACTTTCTTCTCGTGGTGTTTTATGAGGTTCCTGGAGCATCGAACCGCAACTGCAGCTCGCCACGCAAGTGCCATCGCCCTGACTCACCACCATGTTTTCCTTCTTTCTTATTTTCTCTCATCAGATCTCGCTGTCGTTGTTGGTTTTCATTGGGTTTTGTTGTTGTTGTTTTTCGTTCTGGCACCAAACTCACGGTCAAACTTACCTCACGAAGGTGAAGCGTTGAAAAATGCTGTGCGTAGAAATCAGAGTGAGCTTCAGCCTCCGGCTCCGTGTGCATGCGTCTGTGTGGGTATCTCTTCCACTGTTTTGATAAAAGTGTCATAATATTATTATGGGATGGAGATGCCAAGAAAGACAACAGCGGTGTAATCCGGTCCCCCTGTCAAACACATTTAAAACCTGGACAACGAGAGGTAAACTACACAACGTTGTGCAGGTTTTGTGTGCGTGCATGAGTGTGTGTTTGTCACAGGCTACTTCTGGGGACACGTTTTAGAATAAAGACCAAAAGCCAATCCTCAATTTGGAACTAGAACCGTGTTTAAGGTTCAGGTGTCCAGGAAATCAACGTCAAACCTCCAAATCTCTGAGCCAGAACAACTTGTGCTTGTGTGTCTGTGTGTGTGTCTGTTTGTGCCAGCCTTTCCCCTGGTGATGACAAGGTGGACCACCCCGTCGAGGTGCTGTCAGTTTCTGGATTGTTGTTATTGATTTCAGCGTTGTGCCAAATACTTTCAACATGTTGTCTCCGAACGACTTCCATCTTTTCCCAGAAACAGCTTGGGAAGAAACAAGAGGTGCATCTGTTTGCATGTGTGTTGTTTGTATCGAACGCAATCTCCAGCCAGATAGTGAGATGAGAGGAATCGAACCTCTGCCGTAATCAGTTCAAGCCGCTCCGCTCGCAACATCAACAAACTGTCCATCAAGACCTGATCCGGCAGATGGTGACATGATGGACAATGTTGCAACGTCTGAAACGTGCTCTTTTAAAAATCCTAATCAGAGACGTCGATAAAACGTGCAGCCTAACTTTGATCCAGGAGAGTCGTGACAATCTTCTCCAGGCTTCGGTCAGCTTTAGTAAAAAAGGGCAAACTGTTCAATAGAACAAAACAGCTACACATCTTCGGTAAATGTTCCCATTAGGAAATGACTGTCAAATAAAAAAGTTGAAAAAACGTCAGCGAAACGTCAACACTGAACCGGTGGCCATAAAACGGCCAAACGCGCTAAGTTGCGGCACAATTTCCCAAATGCACAGCACCAATATTGGCTTACCCTCGCCGACCTGCGCTGCAACAGCGCCGAGTTAATGTAAGAAGCCTCTGGGAAGCCGGGCCGGCAGCGGGGAGTGTTAATATGAGCCGAGCGCTGACAGCTTGAAGGGTCGTATGGGCTCGTTACTGCGGGACAAACTGTGGAGGTTTCTGTCCTGCTTCTATAAAAAGATATGAGCTTCTCCGTCTGTCTCACTTCCACCTTTCTGTCATCCGTCCTGAATTCCTTCTTCAGTCAGTCGCTCTTATTTTTCTTTTCTCTCCGTTTCTTCCGTCCATCGCTGTTTCGTTCTGCTGATAGGTGAAAGCGCCTCAGTGCTGCTGAACTAGAATCACCTAAATCAGTTCACTTGTTGGACTCACGCTGTTTATATTCTGTGATCAGCTGACATTAGAGGCTAACAGTTAGCTAACAGTTAGCCTGTTAACTATCAGCTACCATAAACTGGTTTAATTCAAAGACAACCAAACTTTGTTGTCATTCAGTTTGTGAGGAACACGTTCTGCGTAAAACAGATCAAGATCCTGTTTTGGGTTTCTGCTCTCATCGTATCCAAGAAGCTCGTCAAAGTCCAGAATAAATAAATGATCTCCATCGTTATCAGCTCACAGTAGCTCAGCTGGCTTTGGGTTCCTGTTTCACTTTCATGGTGTAATAAGTGAGAAACATCTAAGTCTGCTGAGAACATTGAAGCGAGGAGAGCGTCTGCTGCGTCCTGCTGAGGATCTGCAGTTTGGTTCATTTGGTACACATTTCCTCATTCGTTATTTGACACTTTTATTCGAAGAACAACACAAAATAATACGATGGATCTTCTCTCCATCCTTCATCTTCCTCCTCCGTCCGCTCCTCTTCCTCCCCCTCCTTCAGCGCGGCGAAGGAAAACATGGAGAAGGCAGCGCTGCCTCGTAGCTGTCATGATGTCATTGAGTCCCTCTACTCAGCTTAAGTTATCTGGAGCTGCTTTATGACTCAACACCGAGCGGAGAGTGTGTGTGGAGTGAGAACGTAGAGATTGTGTGTTTTATGACAGGCCTGGGGCTCAGTGTGCTTACCTTGCCTAATAAATCCTGACAAGCTCTCTACAATAAGCTGGATGAGGTTTCTCCTTTCTCTCGCTCACACACTCCTTCCCTCGGACGGCCTAACCCCGCCGCTCCCCTACATATTATACCTGCCACCTACTGTTTCCTCCAGCTCGGAAAGGGGGGAACACACACACACACACACACACACACACAGCAGCATTTGCACTTGCACTTGCCTACTTGTGCACACAAGCCATATTCAGAAACATATATATATATATGGATATATGTATAACTGTATCTGAGGTGGAGAAAAGTGTAATGTTTATTGACGGAGTGGGATTTGAACCCTGCTCTCCTCCTGTCGCAGCCAAACCGGACGATAATCAGCAGACCAGGAGGAGGACTACCGAAAACACCCTCGGGGGAAAGTTGGTTTGTTGCTGCCTCTGGATATTAAAAAAGTAAAAATATGAAAACTACGATATGAAATAAAAGAAATGATGAATGCAGCATGTATGGCGTTCACAGCGATGGTCAGGGGGGCGGAGCCTCAGAGATGACGACTTCCTGTGGCGCTCAGCAGTGAATCAGGAAGTCCAGCTGACAGATATAACTGATTATATTACAGCTGATTTTTTTTTGACACCTTCATGAGGAAAAAACTGACTTCACTCTCATCTTCCCTCCTTCTGTTTTGCGTTTCTTCTCCTCTTACTTTTCGGTTTCCTCTTCTCTCACACTCGTTCTCGTTTCTCTCTCACCTCTGTATTTTTCTCTCACACAATTAAACTCTCTTGCTCCCCCTCTTGTCCTCTCTCTCTCCACACACACACACACACACACACACACACAGAAAAGCAGTGAGGGATGAAGTCATTATCAGCTCTAATAGGTGACGTGCCAGCTATTTCCACAGCACTGCAGGGAAATAACATGACAGCAAAACAAACGACGCCATTAGTCATACTTAACACCCCCTGTAAATCAACTCTGTGTGTGTGTGTGTGTGTGTTTTCAAGGGGGGGGAGGTGGGAGAGTGCAGTGTGTGTGTGTGTGTGTGTGTGTGTTTTAACAGGTTATTTGCTCCATAACTGCAACCAGTGGAAAATATGAACCCCAGATGACTGACACTGTATGATGAGTGCAAACTTCTCAAGCATTTCCACACACACACACACACACACACACACACACACACTAAACACAAATAAAAACAAGTTGTACACACTGTTCACGCTCTCACTGGTGTTGAACACAGATTCTTCACACGCTTTGACCAAAACCTGTTAATATTTTCCACTACGGGGCCAAACAGCGCTCGGCCAGCTCGACCAATCAGCTTCATCCTCTGCACGTCCGCAGCGGAGAAATTATTATTATTATTATTATTGTCTGGTTCTGAAAAGGCTCCACGTTGGATGAATGCAGCGCAGACTGCCTCTGCCTGTTGTTCGTTGTTCAGGAATCCCATTTTTGTCTGTGATGGTTGCTCCGTCAGTGAGTGTGTGTCTTTGTGAGGCGTCTGAAAAGATGTGTACTTCCTGTCTTCTCATCCTTTAGCTCAGTTTATAAAAGTCAAGGTTGGTTCTGTAAAGCGAAGCCTGAATCCTGCGTCTATCTAACGGCCATCAGGGGGTGACTCCACAGTAAAGAGAGGTCAGAATGTATTGAAATGGATGGGAAAATGGCCCCACTTCTCCCTTCATTAACCCGTGTTGAGTTCATTGTCACAGTCTGACAATCAGGAGAATCCAGAGCAGCCCAGATCCAGATCCTGCCTTCGCTCCTCCTTCACCCCCAAATCTGGTTTTGACTGGTTTCCAAAAACAAAATGGCTGACAGGCAGTGGCGTCACAGTTCACCAGTGATTCAGTGAGACGCATTGAATTTGTTTATTACAACGTAAATCTCAGGACATCAAATCATGATGAGTGAGAGAATGAATGAATGGATGTGTGAGTGTGAATGGATGCACGTGGCTTCCATTGTGAAGCACTTTAGTCATTGATAAGACTGAAAACAAACATTGCATACATGCACAGGAAGTCCACCGTTCCATCCCCGCCTCCCTTTGTCCGCACTGAGCCGAGGTGGTCTGCCTGACATGGCAGCGAAACGACTCAAGTATTAGCATTAGCACTTCGTATCTGAGCGCTCACCTGGTCGTGAACACTCAGCGGTCCGTCCGGCGTGGAGAGTGTCCCCGCAGCTGCACGGCTTTGGTCGGGCCGAGTGTTAATCCTGCGTAAACTCTCAGCAGCTGGAGCTGCATGAGAACCAACATAAAGCTGGAGAGCTGCTTAAGTGTAAAGAGTCTGATGGGACTGTCAATGAAAACCAGGCTGCTGCTATAAAATACCAAGAAAACAAGGAGCCACTCAGCACTGCCATGACCCCCTACATGCACACACACACACACACACACACACACACTGGTAGCCATACTATTTCCAACTAAACAATAAAAACTAAAACACCATTGTTAGCATGTGTGTTTTCAGGGCAGTCGCTTTTGTTCTCAGGCAGCAGAGCTGATAATAGAAAGGACGGGGCCGAAGATGATTTGTCACGCCGACAAACGAAAGACTCTGACAGCCGGACAACAAGTGAAGAAGAAGAAGAAGAAGAAGAAGAAGCAGAAGAAGAATGTGTCTGAGCTGAGCGAGACAGAGCAGGAAGGAAAACGTTCCTGGCCAAACACAGCAGAGCAGCTTCAGACGTGGATCCACCGACACGATCAGAGTCTGAAGCAGAAATATGTCTCAAAGATGTCTCAGAGTCTCAGACCTCATCGCTCACGTCTGTCTTCAAAGAGTCAAATGACGTACGGGAATCAGTCCAACGGCGCCAGGAAAAAGTCGAGATTGAAATTATTACAATCAGACATTTCTAAAATTTCAAGAAAATTAAGTTGTTAGAGAAAAAAGCAGGAAAAAATAAGTTTGTTGCTTTTGTGGTGTGGTGTTATTCAATCTAAAACCGGAATTTGAATTTAGAAAAATGTCCATTAATGCAGAAAATGTACATTTTTTCCAAATGAGGTTTTACATTTTTCAACTTGAAGGACAAATTGTTTTGTTACCTGTGTATTTGTGTGTCTATTCTGGTGCGCGTTGTGCGATGCCTGAGCTCTGGGAGTCTATAAAGCATGTTGGGTGATTATACGTTCACACAAACTTGACAGAAGTGAAGTCACTTCTTCTGGATTTGTGCTTGTGTGTGTGTCTGTGTGAGAAAGTAAAATGTGTTGCCAACACCAACACTGCGCTGGCTGGACGGGTCAACCTGTTGGCTTGTCGCCGCTTTCTCCCCCTCCGTTGGTAAAATCCATCTCTTCTCTCCGTCGTCTCATCCTTTGCTTCATTCTCTCAGCCGCTCGTTAACAGAACAATAAACTCCGATTTTTGTCACCTGATAATCTGATAATTTTTTTTTTTTTTTGGAGTTTGGAGCCACAACAACAAATAAACTAACACACAACGTGTTAAAAATAAAAAATTCTGTCTGAAAAGAGTCCAATCTGCATTCAGTCGACGTTTATCGGCTTTGGCTCCGATTGGCACTGAAGTAAACACAACACAACACAACACAACACAACTGGAGACACGATCACCCAAACTCTCCTGCAGACTTCCTGCCTCTCTTCAACTCTGTCCGTCCCATTCTAATTATTATTTTTTACAAAGGTGACTGAAGGTTTTTTCTTGGTGGAACTTGAGTCCTGATGATTTTTATGTGTGTTGTTTTAGTTAGTTGTGCTTATTTAAATTCAACTTGATGAAAAGTTTTTATATATAAAAAATGATCACAGATATGTTTCTTGGTAAATATACATGAAGATGTTTTACTGTTTTTATGAAGTTATAGTTTATATGATGAGGATACAGATGACATGCAGGATGTGGCATCGTTAAACTTTATATTATTATTATTTATAAATCATATAAATCCAGTCCAGCTAAGTCCAGATGAATCCAGAATGTTTTCTTGTTAAAATTTTTATGATTCTTGAACGTCCTGGTTTCGTTAGTGTAACTGGAACCAATATTATCCACATCTAATATTGAATGTCAAATATCAGTTTTGTGAAACTCTCCGGGTGAACCAAATTGTTTTTGTCCTGGTTGGACGAAGCCTGACTCGGTAATCGATCCCCCCCAGGACAGTCTTGGCTCTGGGAATCATTTGACATGTTATTCATCGTTATTTAATATTTATCAAATTTTACGATTTTTAAATCAATTCTGGACGTTCCTTCGTCAATTGCAAAACAAAACTTTCACTTGAATAAGTAAAAACAAAACAAACCTCTGCTGCTCTTAAACAGGTTTTGTTCCAAAAGCAGAAAAGACCATGAAAACAGAACGGATTTTTCATTCAGAGGTTTTGGGATGACTCATAACTCTATAGTTAATTCTCATAATGAATTTTTGCTGTCAGTGCAAAAAGTTTTTTTCTAAATATAAATATGAATCCGTCTTTCTTTTTTCAAATGGTAGCTGAGTTTCATTTTCACATTAAATCTGTCGTCAGTCGTTCGGTCAGAACACCTCATAAAAAGTCATGACATCAGCTGCAGGTTTCTAAACACTTTTCAGGAGCATGAATCATCATCACTGGAGAGACGCCACGGAAATCTCATTTTCACTGAAGGCCTGACATCGAGCTGCTCCTGATCGCTAACCGGCTGATAATCACTCTGTTTTAGGATGAGCTAGAAACCTTTTCACGTTGGAAATGTTGATGGATGAATATTCAGTGAGGACATAATTAATGAATCATCTGGTGATATGTCAGATTTCTTTCTTAGCATATTATCATGCATCCTCCTGATATGAGCATCATACATGTTACTACAACATATCAAACATCGAAGCTCGTTGTTCCAGCGTCTCATGTGTTCATATATTTAAAATCTATCATATTTCCTGTTTCCAAACTTTTATCACAATAAATGAAAATAAAAGGAGTTGATGTTGTGGTCAGTTATTAAATGTGTTTAAATGTGCGTCATTGATACCTACACACACATGTTTATAAACACCTTCCACGAAAAACACACACTTTCTTCCCTTTCTGTCTTTCCCTCTGTAACACACACACACACACAGACACACACAGCTCGGGTATAGCAGGTTTGTTCAGTGTTTCCTGGCTGAGGGCAGGTCATGCCTAGGTGGGGAAACTGTGACATGTCAAAGACGCCCCTGATTATAGCCACTGCGGGAACACAGCCAAAGCTAACACACACACAATATTAGCTATGTGTGTGTGTGTGTGTGTGTGTGTGTGTGCCACTTGTAAAGCCTCCTGGGAACTGAAAAGCATCTGTCGTTTCAGAGCTCAGCAACAAAGAGATCAGAGGCCGCCAGTGTGGCGAATCTGGCCGACACACTCCCGTCGAAGAAGGAAAACAAAGTGTGCGACGACCTCAGTAGTAAACTAAACAAATGGAAAACTTCAGTTACACTCGACCAACGTGTGATCGTGTGTTTTGTCGTGGTCGCCCCGACAACTCGGACGTTGACGGGGGTTGATATAACGAACGTGTGTGTGACAGAAAGCCCAGAGGAGAAGGTCACATAATCGAATCTGAGTGTTTAACACTGTCCAACCATGGCACACACAGACGCACACAGACACACACAGACACACACACGGGCCTGAAACAGCAGAAATGGCCGGGCTGTGATGTCACCGCGTTCATCTTCCCCAGAGGACGCATCCGGATGAAGGTGGAATCTGCAGTAAAGTTTTTGAACACTCATCATGACGGATTCTGTGAGTTTTTCTTCCATCACGATGTTTGTTCGTTTGTGAAATTTCTCAGTTTGGCCGTAAATTCTGATTCAGACAGCTACGCTCCTCTGAGGATGAACCGTCAAACCTTCAGAATAATAATAAAATCTGTCTATTATATTTAAATATGAATTATAATTCTAAAATGTAAAAATGTGTCCTTAAACTATGATATAAGACAACAGAATATTTGAAATATGACCTGAACACAATAAAAGATAACAGATACTAAAGGTTAACCCTTTTCACTCCTGTGCTGAAGAAGAATCTTTTTTCTCATCTCAGCGTACCAAAAGGAGCAAAAGGAAATAAAATGTACAAGTTAAAAAAAGGCCGTGATATTCACTGTAATGCAAAATCAATACGGAAAGACGGTAAATTCTCAATAAGTTACCGCAACATCATCAAGATGACGAATCACATTTAACTTACGACCCGAACGGTTCAGGTTTTTTTCTCACAGCAAATCTCCAGCGACAACAACTTGATTTCTGTTCATGACTTTCAGCTCGTCCCAGCAGGAAGACGAAGGTTTCCGACTCAGCTCTTTACAGCGTCTGTTATTTCACTGTAATCAACGGCTGGCATTGTCTCTCACACTTCTAAAATATTACAACAAACCCAAGGCCAAGACAAACGACTGAAAAAAGCACTCGAATGTAAAAAATATTCACCGGAGGCTCGTAGGCTCCTGCGCGACTGACTTCTTTGAGATGTGAGAGGCGTAGCGTTGGAGTTCTGTTGGGAAGTCATGAATATCAAATCAAAAATCAAGTTTGACCTTCCAGACTCCATCTCCTACGAAAACTGAAGGGGTGCGTTGGCCTGGACTCGCGTAAAAACACACGTACGCACATCAGTACTGCAATATTTGAACTTCAGTGCCACTTTATTGTTGGTCCACCTGCTTTCACCTGAGTCCAGAGCCGGACCCGAAGCAAAGACGCCCATCAGACAGGTGAACTTACTCTCCAGCTCTGACTTCAAATCAAAATTTAAAACTTGATGTGTCGACATGAAACAAAATGAGACGGAGAGTAACAGAAACAGATGTCATGTTTTTTTCGTGGCCTAACCTTTGACCCCAGCTCTCTCTTCTTCAGTGGCAGTTTGGATTGAGAAGCTGAATCAGCTGAATATTCAGATGGATTCGTCTGCTTTTACTTTTGTTGATATTCTGTAAATTTGGTTAAAATTTATGTCACGTTTGAGAGGAAACCAATTCAAAAAGGATTCCTTCCCTCGTCAGGTAAAAGGAGAATGAGATTATTCTTCTTTGTTCAAACATTGTTTCCTTGTTCTCCTTTCTCTTCTTCTCCTTTTAAATTCACAGTTTTCGAAGGTGATGACGTGGGAGACCAAAATGAGCAAAACCACCAACGAAGTGCCTGCCATGTTTTTTTTGTTGGGGTTTTTTTTTTTTTTTGCATTTTTAAAACGCAAATGTTCCAACAAACACCCGACCTTTGACCTTAACCTCCATCTCCACTTAATTCTGATCAGATCACATTTATATGCACACACAGAGGAATACAGTAGACACACACAGCAGTGCCAGGAAACACTTCAATGAAACAGAAAACTTAACTTCATTGGCTTTTTATTCCTTCACCTCAAGGCCACATCTCCCTCTCTCTCCCTCTCTCTCCCTCTCTCTCCCTCTCTCTCTCTCATCCTGCAGATGGAAGCGTTTCCAAACCGGACTGTCGGCACATTACCGTCTCTACCTGTCTGCTGCTCCAAACCTTCTAGTGTTTCCTCTGGTCGGTGTTTTCCTAACTAAGTGCTCACAAAGGATAAAATATCAGACAGCTGCAGGCAGGGCTGTGATGGGGGGGCGTGAATTATATGATATAAAGACTCGCTTGTATCCCAAGTTTAGAAATTATGTCTGAAAAAACAGAGCAGTTCACCTCTGACTGTCTGAGCTGCAACAGTTTAGATCAAACAGATTTGATTGTTGAATACAATTCTGGTCAGATGCATTATGGGAAACGTGCGTTCTGGCATTCTTTCTGCTGTCTCGGTTTTGATCATGTTTGATCAACTTTGGGGTTGATTTTAATGCCTGAAAGACCCTGAAAACATATTCCGTGGCAAACAGTTGTGTTGGTTTGGTTGTGTTCACATATTGTTCCAAATGGTGCGTAGGCTTCGTTGTCATGGTTACTATGATGATGGTCATAGTTTGGTTAGATTCAAGAAAGGAATCTAACTATTTGGATCGAAGTCAGTGCCCTAACCCTGCCTTTATATTAGAACTTGGCTTTTTCCTTCCAAAGTGCGAACTCCTAAGGTGTGTGAAAAGGAAAAAGTCTTAAAGTGGCTCTGAAATATTTCCCTCTGGAGCTGGTGGAGAGCAAAGTCAGAGCTAAAACTGACGAAATGTTGGACTCCCCCCAGCTGCAGCTTCAAAGGTGATGATGCTCCAACATAAAAAAAAATCTGTCACTGCCATTGAAATAAATCAGTTTAAGAAATGGCTCAATAGGACGGGAATGTGTCGGACCGAGAGGAGGCAAGAAGAAGCAACAACTGTGAATGTGTCCGAAAACTGCTGAGGACACAAACTTTGACAGACACACTTACACTTGTCTCCTGTTCGGTCCTGTTTCATGAATACACACACCTTCAGGTACAGCGTGTGTGCACACAGACACGCACAAACGCACTCAGTTGGATTGAAGTGCACACACACAGCAGCTGCGGCGGTTAGATCATCAGTTTGTACAGCAGGCTGGTACTCTGTCCTGCGTCAGTTGGTGTTAGTGGTAACATTAGCCAGGGGGGTGAAGGAAGGAAGAGCCAGGGACCGAAGGGAAGGAGGAGGAGGAGGATGGAGAGAGTGAAAGAGAAACAGAAGGCAGAGAGAGGTGTAGTGTTAGCGTAACCTAAGGCTTAAACGTGTCATTTCTGTTGTTGTTTTAGCCCCCACCATTTAAACACTCAGGAAATCAGGCTGTCTTAGCAGGAGACCTGCTCTGTCATCACACACTCACACGCCACTTGCCCACCTCTTTATATTTCCATGCTTCTTCTTTTTGTTGCCTTTTTCTTTCCGTTTTCACGCTCATCCATCCTCTTGTCTTCTCTCACACTCTGGCCTGTGTTTGTCCTTCCTTTCTCTTCATTTTCTCCGCTGTTGCATCATGAAGACAGGCCTGAGGACACCAGTCGACACAACAGGATGCAGACTGGGCTGACCACACCAGACATTATGATTAGTGGTTTTATTTGGCACCCCTTCTCTGACTTTAGTATGAAGGTGAGTGCTGTAAACATCTGGAAAGTGCTTCAGCGAGGTAATTTCTATTCTGGCGCGCTGCACTTTAATTCTGTTGCAGCAGCAGGTTTGGCAGCCGTCAGAAGTGAATTTCTGTGCCTTTGCCACTGCTAAGTGTTACTACTCACAACTGACGTGTGCAGACGTTGTTGAGATGACCGACTTTGAAGATGCATGAATGGGATTTGGTGTAAAGCTGATTTATTTTGCTTCAACGTGTCCAAACCAGTCTGCAGGATTGAAAGTGGGGACATTCACTCTGCTGCGTTCGAGTGTGCGCTGCATCCTCGAACTTCTTCTTTGCATTCACCCTCCACCTTCTCTTCTGATCAGATTCTTTGTGTGTTTTTGACTTTTTGACCATTTCTCTTTCCGCTCATTTAGATAGCAGCCTGGCCCCAAATAACTGCCAAGGGTGTGGTGGTTAAGTGGTGAGACCAAGTGTCAACCCACCGTGACCCATCGGTGTGTGAGCCGCCACCGCCATCTTTGTTTTTTAAAACCAGGAGAAACCACACGAGGAGGCGTGAGGGCTGGATCTGAGTTGCTCTGTACTCTGTTCTGATTGGGTGGCACGGTCTGTCAATCACAGCAACTCCCACCCCAAATGGGACATTTTCCCATAGACTTCAATAGAAGTAGATAGAACGGAGGTTCTTAACGCTCCACTTCCCAAAAACCCAGCCCATGTCCGTCTTTATAAACAGCCTGTGGGCTAGATTTTGTCGATGAGGTCTTTGATGGCGGCGTCTCACCAGAATCCACTGACCCCCCAGGACGAACTGCCCCCCCCATCTGTCTCCATTTAAAAATCTAATCTTACTGCACTTTTATTGTTTTCAAACTCCCATTACCATATGTTTAATGCGGCCCTTTTTAATTAGGAGGTAAACTGCCTCAGCATCTAATCTAAAGCTGCGATCATCTGTTCCAGGTCGATTTAACGGCTCCTGTACTTTAGTGCTAATAACGTTGTTTCTTAATGGCTCTTTCAAAGCCGAGGCCATGTGGAAACAAGGTGCGTTCACACTGCGGTGAGACGTTCGCCGACTTTTTGTCCTGCGGAGGGAGCAGATGATGGAACAGACACACACCACATAAATGCACACACACTTTACTACGTGTCTTTGAGGAGAGGCAGGGCCATCGCTCACATGCGTTTTGCATGTGTGTGTGCAGGGAGAGTATAAATACTTCCTTGACCTTTGTTTTCTTTGCACTTTTTCCTCGTATGGCATACTGTTAAAAGTGGACACACACATGCACATATCTTCACACACACAGTGTAGTATTGCGGGCAGGATGGCGGGGTGGCAGCCGTTATTTATGTCTGCTTTCTTTAGCGAGGTTTCTCACAGGAACAGGAGCCGAGCAGGAATCCAGTGCTTCCTCTGAGCCCTCCATTTATCACCCTTTATTAATACAAACACACACACACACACACAAACGCACAAGCTCTGGGCACAGTTTCAGACCAGACAAGCACACAAACATAAATATGCATGCACACATAAATAGACAATCTTATGCATGTCAGGTATGCTCGGAGGACACAGACAATATCACACACCGACACTGTGATTACATGTAGAGCCCCAAAGGCACAGCACGTTCTAAAAGAGTCCGAAATGAAGCTTCAGTTTGATTTTCCATCTCATAATTGACATTGTGCATGTGATATCATTTTTCATACACGTCATTCAGACGCCTGCAATCAGTTGAAAGCAATCAGAAACTGGAAATGGTGTGCCAACAATAAAATGAATGTAACTCTTTACAGTAAAGTGGGGTTTGTTATTATTATTATTTAACTCTTCGGTAGTTGAAATTTGATTTAGTGGGGACATTTTAAAGGTGAATTGGAAATTTGCGCGAGTTGTCAGGTGAGGTCACTGCAGGGAGCACAGCATCTGACTGACTGCCGAGGAAATAGCGGCGGCGAGACCTGACGTTACCCCACTCAGCCACGTCTCATAACTCACCGCTGAAGTATTATTGTAACTGTTCAGGCTCAGCATCGATCTAAAGCCGCTGATTTCATTTCCTCGGAAACAAACTTTCTGCTGGTCCAGAAAACTCTGCTTGACCTTTTAGTTTTCCTCCTTTCACAGCCCTTCGTTTTGTCTCTCTGCCACAGAATTCACCTCTTTCTGTCACTTGTTTTCAATCTTGTTTTTTGCCTAAGCTGTGAAATCAGGGCCGCACAAGTTACAAAAACACAAAATAGGACAAACAGGAACATTTAGTCCTTTACCTTCTTTCATTCATGTCAGGAAAGTTTAATTTGACATAATTTAAAAAGGAGAGAGACAAAAACAGAATAACTCTGAATATATAAACTCACCTCTGAATGTCCATAAGCTTTCTTTAAATTTAACTTCCTTTATCCTAAACTACATATTTATTGCACGAGTCATGTTTTAAATCTAAGAGATGTAATTTTCCAAGTATGATATAATAGCTGCTTGTTTGTGTATTTGTTTGTTGTTTGTTGATGAAATAATGAGCCGGTCGTCTGTTTTTCAAAGTCTTAAAGCAACAAGCTTCTCCTAAATGAACTAAAATTGCAAGTGCTGAAACTTACTTGGCATTTCTACGTTCATGTGCAAAGACTATGAAACTTATTATGTGAAAATATACAGTAAAACTTACTCTTCCCACAGTTTTATTTATTACATGAATAGCATATATATTGTTTTACTTGAATAATTCCAGTTCTCACTGATACTTATAATTAGAAAGTAAATATTGTGACAGTTAACCTAATAAATATTACCATACCACAAAAACTTGTTTCATTTTTTTTCGGTGTGCATGGCACACAGCGACTCTCGGCCTGTGGGCTTCTGCAGGAAGCAGTTTAATAGCTGGGTGGCTTTGAACAATAAGGAGGCAGCCATGCATGGAACTGCTTACTCTGTTAGCACAGAGCATCTGACCAAATTTCATTTCACCTCCAGGCTGAATATGATAGATCTAAGAAGCGTTTCAGCCAAATGATGATTAAATAACATAAATAAACGCCGTCCTCATGAGAGGTGATTTGTTGCAGGACTATTCGGTGAGACGGAATTTATTTTATTTATTTATTTTTATTTTGACTGGCTGTAGCTAGTAGGAAAAGTTATTGTTTTTACAGTGTGATGTTGCACTGACCTCTATTAAATATAAAAACATCAATTAAATTGTGATATTACAGCAAATAAAGAATAAAAGCCTCTGTGCTGTGCGTGGTATAGTTTCCAGAAATATTCTAAAACATCGTTGAAACATTAAAGATAGTTATTTTTCTATTTTGAATCCAGATTGAAGCAGATTTTTTTTAACTCGACATATGAATACAATTTAAGTTTAATAACCGGTTCCTGCTCCAAGCGGAACTTTTCTTCGCCTCCGTTTTCCGGCCGGACCGCGGCGGCTGACGGACAGACGCCGTTGACATTGCTGAGGGGGGAGGAGGCGGAGGAGAGCCGCTGTTACCAAACCTTCAGCTGGTGTTAACGGGAGCCGCAGGTCGGTGGCCTCCTCCGGTCCTCCGCCGTGACTTCCGCACGTTTAGCAGCCATGTACCGGCGGCCGCTCCAGTCCGCCGCCAGGAGCCTCCTGAGCCGGACGGCGTCCGGAGCCGCGACCCGAGAGGTACCGCCGCTCCGGCTAGCGTTAGCTGATTTTAGCCTAGCCTAGCCTAGCATCGTTTAATTCATCTTACTTTAGCTGCTAATCGGATTTAAAATAAGTGAAATAACTGCCAGTGACATAAAGGTCCCTTTTATTAGTCTGTGTGTAAAGTTTTCCTCCAGTTTATGATATCGTCCAAAAATAAAACTATCTTTATAAGATTAGCTCCCCCCACAGAGGGGGGGGGGGGGTCAACACCTGGTCCGAGCAGGTGAACAGGCCGGAAGGATGGACTCACTGATCCAGATTCAGCTAATAATTAAAATAAATAAACCACATACAGAGACTGAAAACTATATTTAAGAGAGAGAATCCGATCTAATCTTTTCATTTGTTATGAAGTAGTTCACTTAAAACGTGTTTCAGCTTCGTTGTTGTGAGTTTGCTGAACTTTTCATTGTAAAATCTGGATTTTTAATTCTTATTCCAGACCTGACCTTGGTTTAGGTTTTACCTGTTTTTACTGGAGGAATCAACTTAAAGGAAGAATCTTAAATTGATTTAGGATCAGCAAATGTCCAAAGAGAAACGATGATGATAAATCTGTCTCTTCATTAGATTTATCAAATAGTTTGAAATCTAATCTAACTGATCAAACATTTGTCACTAGAGTTGATTCTGTAATTCCTAGTTTCTGGACTGTTTAGCTGGTTAATCGTTAATGGAAAACAAACATTGTGTTTATCTTAATGTGATGGAAGCCTTTAGGTAAATAACAGATTAAAAAGACCTGTGATGATTGAAACGAAAATCTAAAAGCAGTTATTTGTCTGTGAATCTCTGAAGTTTCTTTTTGCCCTCCTGTCTGTCCCCATCCAGGCAACAGCTCAAGAAGTCTGCTTTGCTAGATCTTTAGCAGCCTACCAGCTGGCCAGATTCTCCTCTCCCTGTTCAACACCATGTCGGACACTGCACATCAGCACAGAGGTAACAAAACGTGTACACAACATTTACATGCAGGATAATAACTTTAAAGGATAATCAATCTTTAACACTAAGCCTGCCATACTAACTACAAGTTAACCGGGCAGGAAGCATTGACTAAAATCTGCTGTAGCAAAGAAAGTAGGATTTAGTGTTTAGAGGATAAGGAGTTATGATTTATTTAAATTCAACAAGCAATAAGAAAGATGGAGGATGAGAATCTGCCACTATATCAGTCACTATACTGATAATTCACTGTACTACGTAAAACTGCACTGACTGAATTATTCAATCTGTGGTCCATTTGTAGTTTTAAAAGTGTCATTGGGGAATTGGATACAGAGGCGGAGTTGTCTTATGATTAGCATTGTTTTCTATTTGGGCTTTGAAATTAATGCAAACAAGTGCAGACCAGTCAGCTTACTTTTGATTTTTGTAATAACGGTTCAAATTGAGCAGAATTAAAGGGTCTTTGGGGTCATGGTGGCTGCTTTGAAACTGTTAAAACAACATGCAGCTCTGTATAGGTCACTGTATTCAATTTCCCAACAGCTGCACTCGCACCGTAAAGGTCGCGCTCCCCCTGCGCTCATGCTTGTCATCATATATATTCACAAGGAATATTACAGGTCGTTTTCACTCCCACCTTTCTGTTCTCTCTCATTTTTTCCTCACTGCTTTCTTTCACTCCCCTCATCAAAGATGCCGTTTATCTCATCTTTCTGTCCGAGCCCCTCATCACTGTCTCTCTCTCTTATTTCTTTTTATTATCACTTGCCCCCTTTCTCACCCCACCCGACTCATCGCCATCTTGTGCTCTTTGTCTCGTCCGGCAGCTCTGTAACGTGAAGGAAACGGCCAATCCTGCAAATGAAGAGGTCGGGGCCTTCACAAAGCTCATCGAGGCCATGGGCTTCACAGGACAGCTCAAATACAACAAATGGGTAAGTGACAGAGAGATGAGGGGGAGACGAGCTGAGGGACAGAGGTTATAAAGAGATTTTGGGAAGAAACGGAAAAGAAGGCAAACCAAGAGGGACGAATCTTGTCATCTCCAATCACGGCTTTTCTTATCTCCATAAGAACCAAGATAATATATTTTGCATCTTAAACATGGTTCCATTTCACAAATGTAGTTTCACACCTTAATGCTGTGCTATGAATCCAACTTTAGTTGGGACATTGTAGAGGTTCACCAGTCTCATAACAGGGCCAGCATAACTCCAAAGGGAGAGGAGGATCAGGCTTAGGCCACAAATTATCTTTACGATCACTTAACATGTCACAAAAGATACATTTTGTAGGATTATCGGCAGATCAGCATCAAAAGATCAAGGTTGTGAGTCATGATAGCAACAGGCAAGTGCAAGCTGGAGGAGTTTGGCCTTCAGAGTTCAAGCTCAGCTAAACCGAGGGCAGAGGGAAAACGCTTAAGCAGAACAACAGCTGCACCTTCACCCTTATTTAACCTGTTGGTTGAGTACAAACATGTCAGCAACAGCCTGGAGCGCTTTGAAATGACAAACAGGGCAAACTGTGAAAGAATAACAGAGAAAAGGGGAGGGACATGGAATAAAAGCATAATAATCACAGTTGTGTAACTGTCATTCAGGGAAAAAAAAAGTTGAAGAATTAAATACAGTTCAACTAGTAGTTCAACAAGAACTACTTCAGACCAAACTAGTTAATCAGTCCGGTTAATGCGGTGCATTCAGTGATGGGCTGCTTGCAAGTTGCTGCTGCATGAAGGACAGTTATATGACCGGAGTGTGTGCGGTGGTTAGAGGACAACAGAAAAGCTTTGACCTCCCAGCAGGATCGTAAATTGTAGACTGCCAGCCAGGAATCCTCCTCACAGCATGTAAACACACACACACACACAGAATGAAGCCGACCCAACAAATCATCTCTGCTTTTAAATCTTTGTATACACAGAAACGGGGCAGCTGCTGGTTCTAATCAGCTCTATTTTTAATTATTTGCTCTGCAGCAAAACATAGTAAACAAACAAATGTGAGGCTTGTTAGTCCTCTATTTATAGAAATATCTGATGTTCACAAACCAGCAACAAATAAAACACAAACAGCAAATCATGTAGATGCAGGTCATGTAGGCCACATCTTCTATTGGAACCCTTTTGGGGAAAAAATGTTTTGGCTCTTTCGAAATACAGATGATGCGGTGAGAAAATGAGGTATTTGGCCTATTCAGGAACATGATGTGCAGCTCCTGTGATTTTAAATATTGCATTTTGCCATATTAATTAATTTCTCTATTAATTGTGTAACTTAATAGAGGCAACACTGAACTGAAGGTGAACTGAACCTTTTAAAATACAAGCTTCAGCTAATAAGCTTCAAAAACTGCAGTATGTCTGAAATATGTTTAAACTTTTGTCTCTACAGCAAATCAAGCTTGCTGCCTTGCGTATGTACACATGCTGTGTAGAGAGAATCAACTACGACGAATTCTTTGAACGTAAGTGTGGAAGTTAAAGCCCCCACCACCACAGACACCTCACCTGTCAGCTTAGACTGGACAAAAACTCCCTCTGGAGCCTCAGAAGAAATGACACAACAAGTGTCCCTTTAAGGCTCAGCACCATTTCCTGTTTTATATTTATATCCAGTATATCATAGCACCTTTCAAAATAAGAGGAATGCTGATGTTAAAAATCTTATTTTCAAGGAAGGAGCAAAAGTATTAAAATAATACGGCATCTACGCTCTGAGTGAAGCTGGAAAAACACACTTTTAAAGCCACACACGCACTCACATTCACACACACACTTAAGTATTCGTCCAGATCCAAACGTTAACCGTTAAGGTGTTGGTGTTTGTCCCAGTCCAAATGGAGTTGATGAGTGTTCAGGGACGCTGTCACCACCTGACTGACACTTTTATGTGAAGCTTTACTACCTGGCACAAAAACACAAACACACACTAATATTACTCACTCTCTCTCTCTCTCTCACACACACACACACACACTTGAAGCCAGCTGCATTAACACACATTATGTTTTACATGAGGTCAAATGAGCCTGATTCTCATGCACAAGCTAAAACACATCACTTCATACCAACACTTGGACAGCGTTGAGAGAAGGTTTGGCTGAAACTGATTATTTTTCATTATTGATTATTATGTTCATTATCCTTTCAGTTAGTTTATTGATTATTATCGCTGCCCTCGAATGCCTTGTTTTATTTGTCTAAACCAAACTGAACCAGTTTGAGAAGCCAAAGCATCAGAGTGGTTAAAGATGTCTGACGTGGTCAAAGCTGATTTATTTCAGTTGATTGTTTAATGATTTCCAAAGTGTCTGTTGAAATAATTCATATACATTATGAAAAGATAATGGGAAAAATAAATGGAAGCAAATGACAAACAATCACAGCAGCTGATAAAAAGGTTAGAGCCACTTCACATGAAAATTCAATATTCTATATATTTGTAAATGAGCTGTAAAGAATGTCGAACTGATAATGTTAGTATTTGATGTGAACCCTCATGGTCTGTATGAAAAGATGGGAAGATGTGTGACTCTGCTGTGGTAACACTTGTTAATATTTTGTTTCTTTCAGAGTGCTCCCTCCCAGACACGCTCAACTCCTGGTTCTTGGTAGCACAGCTGCACGTATGGTAAGAGGCAAAGGCAAACATCTCCATCTTTTATATGGTTGTATTGACTTTCTTTGTGTGAAGCGTCTTTGTGCATCATTGTTATTGTTATAATTATTATTATCTGTTGTTGATTGCTAATGAATGAGCTCATTAATTGCTCTATTGGGGGGAAATTTGAGAATGATAACTGAAGAACAATACATAGTAGAAACACAAACCGCCTCTGATGTTGTCTTTCAGGATGTGTTTGGTGCGGATGCGTCAGGAAGGAAGAACGGGGAAGTACATGTGCCAGTACATCGTCCACTCCATGTGGGAGGATGTGGACCAGAGGAGCAAAATCATGGGGGTGAGTCCTGACTGTGTGTGAGAGATCATCAGAGCTGTAATTTGTTCCTCCGAAATGGTGCACTTATTTAATGGAGGCCAAAGAAGTTCATCTTAAGAAACAAATGGTCGGTATGTGATGTTTTTTTTTTTTTTGTTTTGTTTTGTTTTTTGTTTTTTTTTTTCGTCCAGTTCTTTGCCGTCTTCATAATTTTTCAAATCAATAAAACTTTAGAGCAGCGACTGCCCAAACATCCACAGGCAGCTGTGAAAGGTCAAGTCTCAGGATTAGAAAAATCAATTTCGATTTTTATTTTTATTTACATTTTTTTGTCCATTTTGGGTTTTGCTGACATAAGAACATTCTCAAACTCCAGCCACAGACCTAGTATCAATAAGTTGTCACGAAGTAGAAATCACAGAACAGTTGATTGAATATTAAAATTGATTGATTAATCAACAGAATTGTTTCAGCTCCAGATCAACTAAAAACGAATCAGACATTTCAATTTTGTGTTTAACTTTTGTTTTGTTTTATTGGAACTGACGACTTGTTGGTTCATTAGTGTGATGGCGGCGTGGAGAAACATGTTTTATTCCCTTTTTAGTGACAACAGCAGCTCAGCTTCCAAACTTGCTTTTCTCCCTTAAAACAACCAAAAGTCATTCTCTTAAATAAATATTCATTATTTCAGAATCGTTTCCGCCTCAGGGCTGATGCAACAGGGCATGAAGTTTTATCCGTGCCATTGCATGCAGCATAAGATGCAGCTTTTGCTTATTTAAAGTTTTACATCAGCATAATTGTGCCAGCATTTCTCAGGCAGAAAGTGGAGCCAAATCCCCGGAGGGTGTGGCTGGCCGCGGTCACCGTGTCCACAGAGTTGCTGCTCTATTCTTTGTCAGTGGAGCAGCTCCAGGAAGTGTCGCTCATTGACATCACAGACTTAAATCTTGGCTCCGCTCACTTGTAGCCTTCAGAATGAGTTTCTCATACTCTGATTGAACTGGACTCGACTCTCAAAGGTCATTGAGGGGAAAACAGACCAAAGCTGTTGATGTGTTTGATTTCAGTAAACATGGATTAAAAAGTCACTAAATAATAAAATTATCTATAAAAGTCTGTATATGACTGCCTGAATCATTCCTTAACGAGCGGTTTCAAGCCCTTCACCGCTCGTCATGTGTTTGGAGGAGAAGCTGGAGCTGAGGAGGAGTGAAGGCCGATCTGGTCTGATCTGATGTGATCCTGATTGTCAGGCAGGTTGCCAGGTCAAGATTGTCAAGGTCACAGTGATCTCTCAGCGCTTTTTATTTTCTGTGACCTGAAACTAGAACAGACACGATGTGGTGAACGTAGTTGAAAATAACCCCCCATGGTTTAGAGTTATCACCTGCCCAACCTGAAGAGTTGATGAGTCATTTCAACTCTGAAGGTTCAAGCGACGTCTGAGGGTTTTTGTTTACTTTCTTTTTTCTTTTTTTTTCACATGTCGTAAAGTCGGATTCGTGTCAAACTACGTTCTACGAGTCCACACCTCATCAGGTCACATGTATATTATCTGTGATGTAAATGGAGCCGGAGCCAAAAGGTCACCGAGCTTTTCAGCAGCAGCTCTGAAGGTTCAGCTCACTCACTGAGCTGGTTGTGTGACAGAAAGAGGTCAGAGATGAGAAATTACAGGAACGTTTGTGAGGTCACTTTGGTGTGCGGGCATTGGGTGGAGCACAAAACGTGTGTAGTGTGTTTGGGGGGGGTGGGGGGGGTGTTGTATGTTTTCACAGCTGCACATGTGAACTTCAGTTAGTGTACATTTGCTTACGTATGTTTCTGTACTGGCACGGGCACAAACACGTGTCTGACAATTTAAATCAGTTTGACCAACACACACTAACTCATTTATGCAGTTACAACTTTTCTCCGTGTGATTCTGCAGCACTCGTTCTGGAGGTTTCATCATCGCTCTGAAGCAGAGCTGCAGATAATCAGTTAAACTTCATTTCTGCAAAAATATAAAAAATTATTCCATCTCATGTTTAATATTCATTTTAATATAATCAAGTTTCACGGAAATAATTTTGTCTCTTCAGATATTTTATTTCCCAAAACATTAATCAGATAACTAAGAAAATAAAGATCTTAATAATTAATCACACTCCCCCTGAAGTCCAGCAGCTCAGCCTTCGATCTGGTTCCTTCAGGAGTGAAAATGGAAACTAACGTCCTGTATCAGGTGAACGACCTGAACGCCATCAGCTGCAGCGCAGAGCAGAAAACAAACAAAAGTTGAGGAAATGGAAAAGAGAGAAGAAGAAAATCTGCTGATGGAGCTCCACAGCAGGAGTTCCAGTATTTTTCCAGGAGGACCAGTGATTGGAGCTGCTCTCAGGTTTCATGCTAATTGTGCTAAAGTGCAGTAAAAACATCGGTCACTTTCTCCGCGTTTGTAATCACCCCTGAAACCAACCAAAGCCCAAACTGACGCGCTCGGTGACTTCACGGCTGCAGTAGGCGGTCATTAGATTCACCTCGACATGAACTGCTCCAAGCCCGTCTTCGGGGATCTGTCCACAGGTATTCATGGTCCCCAGCTGATGAATCCTGATCTCCTAACTTTTCCTCTCCATTGTGTTGTTGGACATTTGAGCTTTTCAGAATGATGACCGTTTTTTAAACACCTGCATGTCTATTTTCTGGCCTGGTTGTGCGACTCTTAGCAGAATAAAACTCTGAGCCAGGTGTGCTCAGGAATGCGTGGAAATCATGACAAAGCTGAATAAGGACACGATGTTTATCACACTGTTGGACTGATGACTCTGACCAACATCTCCACTTCCTGTCTCTCTTTCTCTCTCTCTCTGATGCAGATCGAAGCCATTCAGAGAAAGGAGTCCATTAAGGTGATGATACAGACTTTCTATGCTGCGATATTTGCATATGATGAGGTAAGATGCTCGGACACAAACACAGAAACCTTGCACTGTAGAAACGAAGCTAAATCTCCACGTGCCCGTCACTGTGTCTGCGTAGAAAAGATTTGAGTCACAGTGTGAGACGGCACTTTTCTGCTGATGTAGTGAAGAAAGGACTCTTTCGTGGGTGTGTGTGTGTAGGCGATCCTGTCTGATGACAAAATGCTTGCATCGGCTCTGTGGAGGAATCTGTTCACCTGCCAGTGTGAAGACCCCAAACAGCTGGAGCTCATGGTGGAGTATGTACGCAAACAGGTGTGTGTGCACGCAACGCTCTACTCAGACACACTCTACACAGACTTGTGTTCAGTGTGTGTGTGTGTGTGTGTGAGAGAGAGAGAGAGGTTTGCTATGTGTTCAAATGTGAAAGTTTATTTAAATGGTCAACAGATCAGATAGAAACTTCACATTCCTGCTTGTCTTCATCTGCCCCGAGGTTCACCACATCAGCTGTACTTTGGTTTTTGAGAGGAGAGCAGCAGCTCCTCTCCTCTCCTCTCCTCCCCCAGCAGCTCTTCTCCTCTCCTCTCCTCCCCCAGCAGCTCTTCTCCTCTCCTCTCCTCCCCCAGCAGCTCTTCTCCTCTCCTCTCCTCTCCTCCTCTCTTCTCCTCGCCTCCACCAGCTCTTCTCCTCTCCTCTCCTCTCCTCCTCTCTTCTCCTCACCTCCACCAGCTCTTCTCCTCTCCTCCCCCAGCAGTTCCTCTCCTCACCTCCACCAGCTCTTCTCCTCTCCTCCTCTCTTCTCTTCACCTCCACCAGCTCTTCTCCTCTCCTCCCCCAGCAGCTCCTCTCCTCTCCTCTCCTCCCCCAGCAGTTCCTCTCCTCTCCTCTCCTCCCCCAGCAGCTCCTCTCCTCTCCTCTCCTCCCCCAGCAGCTCCTCTCCTCTCCTCTCCTCCCCCAGCAGCTCTTCTCCTCTCCTCTCCTCCCCCAGCAGCTCTTCTCCTCTCCTCTCCTCCCCCAGCAGCTCTTCTCCTCTCCTCTCCTCCCCCAGCAGCTCTTCTCCTCTCCTCTCCTCCCCCAGCAGCTCCTCTCCTCTCCTCTCCTCCTCTCCTCTCCTCTTCTCTTCTCCTCTCTCCTCTTTGTATGTTTTCTTTCCCACTTTAAGGCTGAAAACACTCTCCTGTTTTCAGAAACACCTGTAGGCCTCGTGGTCCATGACCCAGGACTCCTCCCCCGATCAGTTTGTCAGATATCCTCTTGTTGTCTGTTGTCTTTACTTTTTGGTTTTGGTCTCACACACACACACACACACTGAATGACACACAAGTGGGGGGGGGGCACATTGATAGCTGATTGATTCAGACACTGCTTCCTATCCTTGACACTCTGTTGAGTGTGTGTGTGTGTTTTTGTTCACACGTGGCTCTAAAAGCAGCTTGGAGAATTTCAGAAAACCAACATATGACACACTCCACTGGATGTGTGTGTACGTGACATAGGAAGCTGCTGCCGTTGGCAACATCACACACAAACATTTATACAATTTAAAGAAAACATTTAAGACCTACATGAACACTTTTGGCTCAATCTGTAACACACCAATGATGTCAGAAATTAACACAACAAACTTGATGGCATGTTCTAACCAAAAGGTCAAAGGTCACCTTCATTGTGACATCATAATGTTCTGTAAAAACACGACATTACTCAGGACTTTTCTGACACACACCAGCATGAATCAAATGTCATCTGATTCACTGACTCAGCACTTGTGGAAGCAGCTGATGAAGCTGCTCTTTGTTCACTGCTGGTCCTCAGCTTCAGTGTCTGCTCTTGACTCTTCTTCTTCTGCCGCCGTGTGCAGATGCAGTACATCGACTCTCTGGACGGCGAGGACATGCTGCTGACCGGCGAGGTGAAGTGGCGCCCTCTGGTGGAGGCGAACGCACAGAGCATCCTGAAGGAGGTTAAGCCAACTTATAACGACGCCGGATTGTGAGGCGAAGCGGCAGACTCCTTTTTCCTCTTATCCAAAGTCCCCCCTCTCCTTTCACATCCTGATTTCCTCTTCCTGTTTCCCTTCGTCGTCTCTTAACATGTAACTCCTCACCTCATGTCTCTGTTCACTCGTCCTTCCTGTTATATGAGGTGGCATTTTAAATCTGACGTAGCTTCCTCAACTGCTCCTTTATACCTCTTTTCTCCTCCTCTGGACACCATTTAAGAGGGCGGAGTTTAAACAAGGTAGACATCCTCACACTCGTGCACCCGTCACAGCAAACCAAACCTGTTCAAACCCCGGACTTAGCGTGCATCGTCATCCTCTGTCGTCGTCCTGTCGGTTTTTGAGAGAGAGCGAGACACTCTGTATTTATATTTTTTTTCTTCCACGAATGCCATGCTGTATTTATAAAGTATTTTGTATACCTGTGCGTTTACACTCTCCTCCTGCAGCTGGTGTTAGCTCAGACTCCTGTCACTGCTCCTTTACTGTTTCACTCTGAACAGGCGACAACATGAAAATCAAGTTTTTGGGAAACGAAGGAAAAAAGATTTGACGGGTTAAAGGACTTTCTCTTTGTCAGAGGTCTGTAGTTCAACAGCTCTGGCTCCCATGATGCTCTTTGGCTGAAACAAGAAGCTGAGCCCTCCAAGACTAGGATGTGATTACTGTAATTTTGTTTTTAAAAAGTAAATAAAATGTTCTAGAAGTATAAAATCGTTGCGCTTAATTCATGTCCAAGTTGAACACAAAGCCGTCGTCTCCCGGCAACCACACCATCAAATCTGTCCACCCCCCTCCACCCCCAACAACTGGTGGAGCTGCCATTAATTCAGAGGAGTCAAGGCAGTTAAATAGAGCCGAGTTAAATCTCTGTCACATCATAGTTGATGGAGTTTTAGTCGGACTGCTGAGTTTGGACTTTAAATCGGCTGCTACACAAAATTCAAGTTCTTCCTGCAGCGCTGATATCAGAATAAAGAACACTATTCACAACCACACGCTCCCTGCAGATGGCGCCGCACTCCACCTTTTAATTGACACTTCAACTCGTCCTTCTTTTCCTTAGTATTCGTGAACTTGAGTGGACAGGTACATGTTGGGACATTTCATCTGCTGTTAAGAGTGTGATATTAATTATCAGTGCTGTTGTTTGTGCAAGTCGATCAGACGTTGATGATAAATGGGATCATTCGTCTGTTTGGTTGATTTTTAAATTAGTCAGCTGATTCTGATGATTGTTTACTGTAGTAAAAATGGATTTATCGTGTTTTTAAAAGCTTCAGACAGACTGTTAAAGCAGGTAAGGACTTTAAAATGAGTTAGAACATCAGCTGTCTGGCTGAATAAATGTCACATTTTCCAAAGTCTGGAGATTAACGTGTGATGTTGGAGCAGAGAAACAAATTCAGCTCTCAGCAGGAGCAGCGTTGGTTCTTTCCGCCCGTCTCCCGTCGCTCTTTTCTCCACTCAGATGCTGGAAATCAGCACATTTCTTTGTGCTGCAGCAAATTAAGAGAATATGGATGAAAGACACAAAAATGTCAAAAACCTGCAGCCTCTGAGAGGGTTTGACTCTCCAGCAGATTAGTTTTCCTCACTGGATATTTGTCATTTATCGGCACTTAAATGGATGTTTTTGAGACGAGTGAAGCCTCCAGTTTGTTATTTCGCTCTTTAAGGCTCTTCTGCGTTATTGACAGAGCAAAGTGAAGAGAATTACAAACCGAAAGCAGAAATCATTTTGTCTGCAGGACACAACAGAAGTGTGTGTTGTGTGTCAGTCTGCAGCAGTCTGCTGTTTGTGTTCAGATTCAGAGTCAGCTGGTTTTTGTGTCACAGTTGAGGCCTTTTTCTGACGTTTTATTTGTGATCATGAAAAGAGGCTTTTTAGTGGGTTGAACTATTGTATCCATTCATCGGGAAACCAGTTTTACCAAAGTGACAGTTTTGTTCTCAGCCTTGTTCTGTGTGTGTGTGTGTGTGTGTTACTCTGTGACATTTATGTGGCAGGGGAGTTTTAGATCTGATAACTTTCTGCTTCTTCCTGCCTCACCGATCAGGTTTTATCCCCTCAGAACACACAAACACAGACAGAACGGATTCAGAATTTGATCAGACTGTTGACAGGGAAAGGTGACAGAACAAAGTAAAACATGTTAACGGTGTCTTTCTGGTGAATTACGACTCAAAAAAAAAAAAAAAAGTCTGAATATTTAGGTCATGCAAACAACGTGCTGTTTCAATATTTAAAGAATGAGTTTAAACGAGTCGGCTTTTATCACACTGACACACTTTCACGAAGCTTTGCATGAAGTTTGAACACGTGTTTAAACAGTTCATGAAAAGCTGCACCATGTTGGAATCCTTCCCCGGTCTGGCCCCAATACGGCTCCATCATCTGAAGAATTAGACATCACATTCACTTCTCTGCTGATTTAGCATCACAACAACACAACAAGACGTGCCCTTTGCAACATTACCAGCTGTAGTCAGGCTCTCACAGCAGAAATTGAGTGTTGCACAGCGTTTTTATTGCAAATGGGATTTTTTTCTGTGATGTTGGAGATGCAGAGCCCCTGAGTGAATTTCTGCATCTGGCTGTCCAAGTTTTGCATTTCTTTTGTCTTTTTTACATCATTTTACATCATTTTTTTAAACATCTCTTTCACTGGTGACACATCAGGAGGACATTTATTGATACGGTTGCACATGAATTCCACAGAATGACCCTCTGCTGTTTACTGAACATCCATCTCAGTGGAAGTTGAGGGAGCTTCCTGCTGCTGCCTAGCCATGCCCTGTTAAAAAAGACGTGAATGGGATCAGCTGTTCTGGAACCAAAAACTCCATCTCAGAGCAGATCAACTCAGTTTGTTGAACCTGCTTTGTGAAACGGACCCCCGGTGTTTGGATTCCGGACCGGCTCAGTGGGAAACAGTGAGAACTAAAAACGTTTGTCCCAGAAGGAGAGAACTGGGTCACCGACCGGGTTTCATTACGGAGGATCCCCGGCGTCGTCTGACATCTGGGTCACACCTGAGTTGTAGCCCGCCTCCGTCGTCATCCTCATCGGCCATTCTGCACAAGAACGACAAGGACCGGCGCCGTCTGGAGGTTGTGTGAATCACCTCCAACAGCAGAAATGGAAAAAAGTTCAACAAAATAATTCGATTTAACATCTCTTTTTGTCGCTGCTGGATTGAAAAAATAAACCAAATATTAATCCTAAAAATGGGATGCTCTGATAGAAATAGAAATATAAAAGTTTGATCACATGATCATTTCACACACACACACACACACACACACACACACACACACAGTGAATTATAATTTCATTAAACACAATTTTTTTATTTTTTTTTTTATTGTGCAGGAATGAACAAATATCCGAGTAGACTGTGTCACACCTTCCGTGTGTGTGTGTGTGTGTGTGTGTGTTTCTCCTTGCCCTCCCTGCAGGGCACCCCCCCCCCCCGTTTGCCTGTCAGCGCTGTCACACACCTTAAACCGTTACAGAAATGCCTGTCGTGTCACTTCACAACTCGCTCGTACGTCTCGCTGCACAAACACCATCCACGTCAGTTTTAATTGGCTTCTTCATCCTTCATCTCCACAAACACAGTAAAAAAATGTTCCTCCCATCACACACATCACTCATCACACATCATGTGGTGAAACACTCTGCAGCAGTTTATACAACCAGCAGCAGCTGTGTGTGTTTGGTGATTCAGGTCACACAGTTCTGTTCTAACATGTTCTGAGACAGTAAGAATCCAGAATCAGGATCTACTGAGCCACCAGAGACAACATCAGTGTGACTGTCACTGTCAGTGACTCAGTCAGACCGGGACTCAGTCAGGTCAGGACTCAGTTAGATCAGGACTCAGTCAGATCAGGTAGATCAGGACTCAGTCAGATCAGGTAGATCAGGACTCAGTCAGATCGGGACTCAGTCAGACCGGGACTCAGTCAGATCAGGTAGATCAGGACTCAGTTAGATCAGGACTCAGTCAGGTCAGGACTCAGTTAGATCAGGACTCAGTCAGATCAGGTAGATCAGGACTCAGTCAGGTCAGGACTCAGTCAGATCAGGTAGATCAGGACTCAGATCAGGACTCAGTCAGAAACTGTAGATTTAATCACTGGCCCTTTAAAATAAACTTGTTGGCTGTTTTCTTCCCACAAGTTGAAATATTTTCCAAAATGAGCGACAGCTTAGTGTGAGAAACAATTAAAAACTGAGCTGCGTTCAGGCGTCACATCAGCCAGCTGGCATTATAAAAGGTCGGTGACAGCTGTCAGACTGGCAGCGCCGCCGTTACAGAGTAATAATAAGAGCTTTAATATTCACTTTTTTTTTTTTTTTTTTTGAGCAGCGCGTGACTCAGTCGGTGCTTCATAAATTTTCCACACAGCTCAGGCCTCGTGTTGTCTGCTCAGCCTGGGTCCATTTTTCTTCTTCCTCTTTCTTCAGCCCATTTTTCGGTCTCTGTGATGGTTTGGTTCAAAACAACAGTCAGACGGACTGAAGTGATTCCTTCCTCCTGTTGGTGGTGGTGGTGTTGTTTATCCAGAGACTTTTGCTGCATTTGATTAAATTCTAATTTGTACAGTGTTTCAGCTGCAGATCTGCTTTGTTGGCTTCTTTTGTTCTTTGCTTTTGATGAACGGAAGATAAAAAATATCTGCATCGGTAAGAACATGGCGAGCTGATGTGCAGCGTTGAATCTCCAGCAGGACCTCCTGGACCATATTTCAGGTCTCATCGGTCCCTGAGGCGCCAACACAAACGCCCACCAATAAAAGCTTAGTTTTTAAAGTTGTGTTATGTAACTTTTCCCCTTTAAAATGTCAAAAACAAACGGAGCAGTGTTGTGCTGCTGCTCTGCTGGCTCAGACTCACTTTGGTCCACTTTTAAGTCACATGTTGAAGATCCCTGATGGTTTTCAGCTCCGTATTTAAAGCAGGTGAAAGATTTTAGCTTCTGGATCTTCAGTTTTCAAAGAAACTGGTAAATGTTGGATAGCTCAGACTTTCTCTGTCGCTCAGCTGCTGATTTATCATGAAACTGTTTGTGCTGGTAACCCTTTTTCTTCAACACAGATCAGGAGAATAATCCAAAGCAGGCAAGAAAAGAGATAAACGATTTGTTTGGTTCATCAGAATAGAGTTTGAGTCTGTTGAACAAAGACTCAGTTTGTGGGTTGGAATCATTCGTCGTGTTGACGCCACGATCACTGATGTTCGTTTGTGCGTCTGAAGGGCAGTTTTTTGGGGTTTCCATCTCAGCGTCACGTGTCTCAGACTCTGCCTCCAGCCGATCCTGATAAAGGCTCCTTTGTGTTTTTTAACCTTTTGTTTTGGCCCTTTTCTCTCGTTGTCTTGTGAGGTCGGCCTCCGGCCTGAGCGGTAACCTTTAGCTGCTGACCAGCTGCCACCATCAGAACCTTCGTGGGTTCTTGATCCGGAGGCGACAAACTGGAACTCACTGAGCTCAGCTGGAAGATTTCGACCGAAGGATGAACAAATAACAAACGGACCTGAAGTCAGAGATGCTCACACAGCCGATCACAAACGATCTTTAAGGAACTTTGAGCTCAAAAGGTGATTGTTGATGAGGATGTGTAATCTTTACGCAGTATGTAAGAGACACACAACACACCGACACACCGACGTGCAGATTTTCTGCCAGCTGCTTCGAATATCTGAACACAGCAGCAGTTTTGTTTCATCGTTCCTCATTTCTCACACAGAACGCGCAGCATTCGCTGGCAAAGAAGAAGCGTGTGTTGTTCACCATCATCTGCTATGGACAAACAACTGTGGACACAAACACACAGTGTGTGTGTTTGTGTAGTTGTGTCCTCCCTCAATAGTGTTGATCACTTTGGTGCAGAGAAATCCCAACAGGAAGTCAGATCTGGATCATTCACCTGAAACAGTTTCTGACGTGAATTGTTTCCAGCAGCTCGGCGTCTCTCTTCATGAAAAGCAGCCATTCACGGCTCGCTCTCATTATGCAACACACTGCATTCACTTCGCCGCAATGTCTGTGTGTGTTTGTTGTCTTAAGATGTGCGCAGATCCAGCACATCTCCACTTCAGCAACACAAACACAAACACACAATTATCCAGAGTCTGTTTCCTTTTTAAGGACTAATAATACTGACAATGTGGCTGCTGCTGAGCAGAGTAGGCAGGGAGTGTGTGTCTGTGTGAGACGGCGGGGGTCATTACTTTAACCTGATCTGATATGACACAAACACACGTCAACCAACACAAACACACATTTCCATTGCTTTGCACAACGCCCAGTTTTCCTGAACACACTCTGAAGTATCTCACACCTCCGCTCATGTCAAACCGTTTTCTGAGCTGAAAGTTTGAACCCTTTGAGAGCCAAATTCAGCCTTTTGTTTTTTCCTCATTCTGAAAATCTCTCCTCACATTCAGAATCAGCTGATCCTGTCTGATGAGTTCAGACTCTGTTCTCTGTCATCGGTGAGAGAAGCTCAGAAAACAAGAACTAACTAAAAACACACTGAATGTTTCCTTCTTTTCCAGATAAAAACTGTGTAAAGCAGAATAACCAAAGAAAAGTTCCTCTCTTGTGTTGTGGTTGTTCTGAAGTTTCTATCTTTATCTGATCAGGAGTTCACGCTTTGACAACAAATTCA